>NC_088246.1:83791602-84416602 GCF_036013445.1 Caloenas nicobarica | reverse complement strand
TTCAGCTGAAGACGTTGATATTTCAATGAGTTTTGACCGATGGTAGGCATTCTCATTGCTCTGATTTGCTTAGCACCAAAAAAACTGGTGTCAAACATCACAAACGTGTTAGGATTTTCAAGTGACTAACTTTAGAAAAGTCCTTTCAGAGATATATATGTGTATATATATATATAGCATGTATATATGCTATTTAAAAATGGCTAAGCTGTGGAAACAGTTTATTATTTCTGAGCTGTCTGTTGGGTTCACACACCAAATACATATAAAATTGGGAAGGGTGTGGTAGACAAGTCCTTTCTGACAAAGAAAACAAGAGGTAGAGAATTTAACAAAGCTGGAGGCTGCGGGCCATGGATGTTCAGGTGAGGCAGAAACAATGAGTTGTGCTGGCTCGAGCCAGGCAGTGTGGGCAGTGTGGCTGGTATGGCTGGGGCAGGACCAAGGTCAAGGGCATTTTTCTCAATATTCACAAAGTTGAAGTCTCATCTGTATCTGTTTTACAGACCCAAATTTGGCAATTTGATCTTACAGCTCAGAGTTCTTTGTATGCTCTGGTGCAAAGCATCCAGGTTGGTCTAAGCAACCTTTCAGAAATTGCAATGAGATACTACGTCTCACATTCTCATACAGTCTTCAAAATGTTTAGGTAGAATCACCTTAATTTCTTTCCATGTGTATTTCCTACAAGGCAAAACTTTGCATATATCAGCTGTACACATGTCATGTTTAAGCCAAGTTCAAATTCAATGAAAGTGATTTTGGAAGGTTACGTGTTCCACTCAAGCCAATACAAAGAATGCCAAGAAAAAGAGAACAACAAGCCTGAAGGGTAATTATAGAGCAGAGAAGCTTTAAAAAACATGGTAGTTCCTGCAGCCCATGATTTAGTCCTTTAATGAACAACCTACAACTTTCCACCTGAGTAACTGCCGTTCATACACATTATCTTTTCTTGAAAACAGACTACAAAAAAGCATAGATTGTGCTTTTCCTAGAAGCAGATATAGGTTTTCTAATTTGGAGGCCTGGAGGCATCTGTCACTTTTGGGAGCACTATAAAGAATTCAAAGCAACATCACCACAGGGCTGTTTCCTATTGAGTAATTTACCTGAACTGTAACTATTGGCTGTCCTTCCTGGCACCAACCCCACCTTTCCTCTTTGAATTCAAGTTGTGTAACACCTAAAGTAGAAGCTAAAACCCCGAGTGCTTCTGTGTGAAATATAAATCAGATGAGAGATCCTGTAAAGTACTTAACATTATAAAAACTGTAAATAGATTAATACTATTGAAAATTATATTAATGTGTATAATTAGTGCAAGGAGTCTAATTTTTTTCACCATGTATAATATAGTTGGTAGAATTTTAAATTTGTAAGAGCAGCTTCCCCAAGTAAATGAAGGCACTGCATATACTCAGTGAATTGTTTGTGTGCAAAAGGACTTCTCTGATTTCTACCAAGCTAATGATCTTTTAAAGACAGTAAGTTCCTTTCTGAGCCTTGCAGCAAGAGAGAAACTAAAAACCAAAGCAAGGTATTCAGAATCATAATATAATCCAAGGTTGCCTAAACTGCCCTTCAGACATCACATCTATGTGCTAAGCATTCCTTAGAGCTACAGTTCAGCCTTGTGAAATAAACTGGCATGAAATTATTGAATTTCTTTTTGACTGACTTGAATTAAAAGTGTCAGAAAGTCAAGATATATATTTGCCTAAATATTACATAAATAATAATCATTTTTTTTTAAGCTTTCATTTTAAATACAATTACTCCTTGTTCATAGTTTAATTAGGCTTTTCATATCCCTATGTATTCCCAAGTGCAGGTTTTTGTTGTTAGAGTTGAACTGGTGCCAGAGTTCTGAGACCATCGCTAACTGGAGACCCTAAGCTTTATATGAAATAAACAATACACTTTATTTCAGAAGTGTAGTCGTTGCTAATTGAGAAAGTAGAATATTTGGTACTGCAAACATTTCAGCATAATTTGAATCCTGGTTCATATTTGTGGTGTCAAAATGAAATACCCACATAATGGACTGAGGGAACATAATAGATTGTAATAACAAGGATGAATAACTGCATTCTTTAGTGGACATGCTCTTTCAAAACAAACTAAATGCATGTTACTGTTGCATAATAAGAATTCTTAAAGAATTTTCTCTTTTGAAAGAATGCAACAACATTCTGAAAACATTGCCAGATACCTAATATTGCACTTGAACCTGGGAAATGGTGCTCAACCATGAATTAATATGCTGAGATCAGTGCCTTTTAATAATATATCTGTGAATTAAATATACTACTTCTATATGGGTCTATAGCTTATATAATTTTTGAATAAATGCAAAGAAACACATCCTATAAAGTATTGAGAATTAACCCACAAGCTTATATATGCAATTCAACCTTTTATCTTTGCTAATTGTTCAAGTGACACATGATATCTCTGCTTCTTGACTCTGAACCTAATTCAGAAGATGACTGATATCCCAACTATATTTGTATTGTTAAGGTTATTTTTATCTAAGGCACTTGTTACGTGTCTCTGATCTTCAGTGTGATTTAAGCTGATACTAGAAGATTTATAACAAGCATGAGCTTGCAAGAAATCATGGATTAGGACCAGGATATATTAAAATAGTTTTCATTTATCCTGTTAGAAGAGAGAAAAATATTAGTCATCTCTCCAGACTTTTGTATGAGAGCTAAAGGACTTAAAAAAGAAGCTTAAAATTTACAGCATGCTGAGGAATGATGGAGGTGGAGTGGGGGCATACTCCTGAGACAGTACTGAAAATTCTATCTCATTTCCAGTTATGTGGTAATATCTGTCATCTCAAACAACTTTGTTTCATTGCTTCCATCAGTTTGGATTTATAGTACAGGAAGACTGACACTCAAAAAAGAAAAAAGGTATCTTAATACGGGGTAATTGTCATTTGAAAAGGTTTAAATACATTCAACTCTTTTTTCTTTATCACACACAGTTCTTTATTATCTCATGCTAATATTGTTGTTCTTTATAGAAACCATTTTGCTGTTGCATCACTTTTAACTGCTTTATCTTAATGTAGATTTATCAGTCTGCATCCTACTCACTTGGGAATTATTACCAGCAAACTAGTAGTTTCTTCAGAAGAAGCAGCACTCTCCTAATGAGTGGTTGTACTGTAGACAAGTGCAGTAATTTCCAAACTTTTCTTTGTTAAATGCAAAAATGAAACATATTTTCAACTTTCTCTGAATCTCTTTCATTTTCTTGATAGGTCATTTCTTTCTGCTAATGATACTCAGGTCATTCTCAGTGGTGGCTCTATGCTTAAACAGATGTTTGTCATAGCCAGTGTTTTATACTGGAGAAAGCCCTCTATCTGGAATTATTTTGAGTTGTGGGTACAGCAGAACTCTGCAGAACTTGCCAATACAGTAGAATAGCAGATGTTATTGCAAGACATGTTGCAAATTTTATTTAGTTACTTAGATTTTCTATAAAGTGGAGGAAGATAGGTTTCTGCCAGTGGAAAGCCATTCCCTTTAATATTTTTCCATTAATAGTGAGTTAATTAACTAAGTTTTTGGACATTCTATGCTTGCTACAAATCTGCACTGATTAGTACCACTGACATGAAAGTTAATTTTCGAATTCCTATCACAGAGGAAGAGTTACATTTACAACATATTTAATGGGGAAACAGTGACAATATGTTATCACAGCACTATTACAGATTTTGTTCCCCTTTGGGTCTGACAGAATGTTAAGCATGGCCTTATCAAAGTCAATAAGGAAAGATTTCTCATATATTTCAACAAGTGTGTTTGAGCTCCTTTTTTTGTCCTTCCTGTGCTACTATATGCAGGAGAGATTTTGTTCCAGTTGACAGTAAGAATTTTTTGGTTGCCTTGAAGAGTTGAAAGGGTGAAGTTTACAGTCAATACAATTTACAATAACACATTTTGACATCATATTGTAATAATTTTCCAATATAAATGAATTTAATTCAAGGCATTATATTTTAACCATTTGGAGGAGGGGTTTAGAATTTGTCTTTGCTAGTCTTTGATGTGACATGCTAAATATTTTAGCTTTTTCTTTTGCTTCTCTGTTGTTTGATTATGTAATAATAACATGCACTGAAAAATATTTTGATACAAATTATGATATTTTTCATGCTCCTCCAGTGAGGAAGCATCCATCGTTTCATTCTAACATTAGGTATTTTCTTGTGCAGTATGATACTTTCTTACTTTACTTGACTAAAATCTGTTAGTATATGTTTTTTAACTCAAGTCTTATAGTTTGCTGAAACAACTGAATCAGTCTCTTGGCACATTTTTTTCATGCCATTAGTACATCACAGATATAGATGTGTGGATATCTGCTGCCTCCCTTGTTTTCTGAATACAACTGCATGACCGATTCTGAGCCTGGAAACACAACAGAGATGTTTCAACACAATAAAACAGAGAATATTAGCAAACTAGTACAGTATTTAATATCATGCAGAACCAGAGCTGGAGTAAATTTGGATATCACCATTCACATAGGTGAAGAGCAGTAGGATATGTGGCCTAAGACAAGCTGTATTGGTTCTTGCTAAAGCTTATTCATAAAACTGCACATCAGTATATTTGCAGAACTGGGGATAACACTTCAATGAGGGGCTTGAAAGAAAAAATAGGTGCTACCCAGCCTTCATTTTCTGATGTAATTTGTACAAAGAAATCAGTGAACAATCTTCAAGGGATCAACACCACACCACTAAAAACAAAGAAAAAAAGTTTTACTTTTCCATTAACTTAAGAAGGAGCTGGATCAAACCCACAGTATCTTTGGGATGAAGAATTACATTTCAGTCAGAATGAAGTCCAAGGCAGCTTCTTCGAAATGGGTATGCTACCTAAATATTGCATACCATGACTATCATTCCTGCCTCTCCTACCGGTAGTCCTCACCAGTATATGCTTCCTTAAATCTATCGAGTTTCTGCTTGAATATCACTGGATTGCAGTAATTTCAAAACCTGGCAACACTGAGTTATCTTTCACTGCCTATTTGCTACTGCTTTACTCCTCTATTCTACTGTTCTCAGTTTTGAGGTCTGTTTGTGTCAAATACAGATGTATTTATATAGTAGCTTAAGAATATTTTTATCCTTTTTATTTCAAAGCTTTTTTCCTTAGCTCTTTTTACCTTTTTCCAACATTACAGAAACAGAAGACATGTCTATATTCAAAGTGTGTTTGGAACCCAGATAAA
Organism: Caloenas nicobarica; assembly: GCF_036013445.1. Taxonomy (NCBI): domain Eukaryota; kingdom Metazoa; phylum Chordata; class Aves; order Columbiformes; family Columbidae; genus Caloenas; species Caloenas nicobarica. The sequence goes on along the minus strand of NC_088246.1, from coordinate 84,411,334 downwards.
TATTTTATTACTGTTCATCTCTGAATATATTCTACATTTGTAAGTATTGCATGTCTTCTGTTTACATTCAACACCATGTACTCAAGCCGTGTTCAATGTAACAGAAAGTATTTCTATTCCTAATCAATATCAGGCTTATGAATTTAGGCCATGGAATAGAGAAGTGACAATTTGGATTTTTTCTTTTAATGGTTGAAGTGCTGCTTGTGAGTTTTCACAAATGAGAATAAGAGGTTTAAAGGAAATGATCAATGTTCAAAGAGTGATGAGAAAAATAAAACAAAACAAAGCCCCACTTATGTTGTATAGGATTTTTCCTTCTCTTCTGCAGTGCTCATTTATCTGAAAAAATACAGGAAGTGAACTGAAATCCACAGTAACTCTTTCTACTTTAAGTAGTGTAATATTAAATCTGAAGATTTTTGTAATATTAACACCACTCCAATAGAGCCCTATATTTTCTTTGAAGGTCTAGCTTTTGGACTTATTTAAGTACATGCAAGTATTAGCCTTTGTTGAATAAAAATATAATTTTAAAAGTCTTTTAGTTAACAGACAGAAGCATGAACCAAAGCCTTTGACCCAAAGGTAACCTTGTATTCCAAAATTTCTCTAACAGAGAAATCTTCCACTAAAAGAACAAATGATCAGACAGAAAAACTTCATGATAGTAAGTTAAGTAAGACTGAATTAATGGGCGTTTAAAATACTATGGATCTAATCTTCATCCAGAGGTGAAATGTGGTGCCTCATTGTGAAAAGCATTAAGCAGGATTAATGCTTTGATTTGTCAAAGTATTTCTGACAGCAATCAGAAACTAGTTATTCTAACAATCCTGTTTCTGTGGTACACATGCACTGAATTAAAATCTTATATTCTTTCCTGAGGATATCACGGGGTTAGTATGGAGCAAGGATAATTAACTCACTTTGTCAGATGCACTTTCACTAGTCAGACAGAAGATGAATGGAACTGAACAGTGGAGTCGGAAGAATGTTATATTTATTCAGGTAACAAATAATGCAAGTAACAAGCGCACAATGTAGAGAGAGTCTTCTGAAACATACTTTAGTCCATCTCTTCTCATCTATAGAGACTTATTTAATTATCTTGTGGATTTAGCTTCCTTTTGATGTGTTTATTGACAGTCTGTGAATCATTTCCCTCTTTTGAAATCAGTAGGTTATTGCTTCTCATTTAACAATCAGCCTTTTGTGAATCTTGGAAATAATCTGAAGGGTCATCCTACAGCATGAATAAATAACAAAGTTCAAAACTGTGCTTTAAACATGTTATGTATTAAGAAAACCATGCCATTACCTAGTACAAAGCTCGGAATTAAAGTAATCAGACAAAAAAGCCAGTAGTTCTTTAATGACTTCCCTCCAGGTTTAGTATGCTTTTGTATATACAATGTATTTTTCCTACAATAATCCATGACAACAGGATGTTCTAATGTGATCCCTCTTCTACTACATATTGATAATTGCTATAAGACACACAGACATTTTTAAACTGGGCCAACCACTCTCCCTGTGTTCCTTTTCTTAGATAATACACCACTGTCATTTTACTGTAATGAAGGTTACTACTACTTCCTAACAAAATAATTGTCCTACCCATGCTAAAAGCAGTACCTTTTAATGTGTCAGAAAGTAATACTAAACATGGAAGAATAACACTTGTTTAGTCACTGAATAATAAAACATAGGGCAGGAAGGAGCAAAGTGTAGAGGGCGGACATCAGTATGTGTCTGTATGCAGAGCAAGATCAGACCAGACTCTTTTCAGTGGTTCCCAACAACAGGATGAGGAGCAACGGACACAGACTGAAGCATAGGAAGTTCCATCTAGACATGATGAAAAACTTATTTGAGGGTGATAGAGCACTGGAATAGGCTGCCCAGAGAGACTGTGGGCTCTTGTTCTCTGGAGACATTCACAACCTGTCTGGACATATTCTTGTGCAACCAGCTCTAGGTGTACCTGATTTAGTAGGTGGGTTGCACTAGATAATCTCCAGAGGTCCCTTCCAACCCTCACCATTCTGTGATTCTGTGATTCATCTTCATTGTCTGATTTTCAAGTCCACAGATAGCAAAATAAGTAGAGACATGGAAGAGACGTGACAAAGTCCTGTGTTTGCATGTATGTGTTTGCATATGGCTATCATTCACTATGGTATACTCTAGTAAATATATATCACTTACAGGGCAAAAAAACCCAAACAAACAAACCCCACAAGCTCTCTTTTACTGACATGCTGCCCAGGGAAGTGGTTGAGTCACCATCTCTGGAGGTGTTTAAAAGATGTGTAGATGACAGTATCAGGGAGATGGTTTAGAGGTGGACTTGACAGTGTTAGGTCAACGGTTGGACTTGATGAGCTTCAAGGACTTTTCCAACCAAAATGATTCTGTTATTCTATGATTCTATGACACTTGGAAAAGAAGTTTTTCCTTGTTTGCTTGTTTAACTTCTGAATCTATGTTTTTATAGGCTCTTTGTGAGGTATGGAAGTTTTATTACCTTATTGCTTCAGGGAGCAACTAAAAGTTTGATTGGGTCATCCACATCTTGGGAGGTAACAGATGTTCTGATAGATAAGAGCAACCTGTGTGCACATAACACATGCATCCTTTCTCTGTGGAGTCACCCTTAGTTACCCCTCAGTTTTGTTTTGCAGGGTTTTTTTGTGTTTTCTGAGTGAGTTGTGGTTTGTTTGGTTTGTTTTGGTTTTGGTTTTGTGTGTGTGTGGGGGGGTTATTATTTTTTATTCTTTAATGGTTGATAGGGTCAAAAGGAAAAAAATTATTGTGGGGTGGGGAGACATGTAAGTGTCATGGTGAAAACTGGGGACAAGGAAACGCTTTCTGTGATGATCATTTTTTGGTTTTGTTTTACTTTTGCTTGCTTTTTTTTCTATTTTTCTAAAACAGCGATGGAAAGGAACTGTGTCCATTTCTGGTCTCACAATGCAAAAAAGACACAGATTCAGGAATGTCCAAATAAGGGCCACAAAGATGACAAAAAAGCTGGAGAGCCTGCCTTATGAGTAAAGACTGAAGGATGTAGGTCTTTTCTTGCTGGAGAAGACTCTAGGGGGACCTCATCACAATATTTCAGTACTTATAGGGCAGCTACAAATTGGACAGAGTCTCTCTCTTCACATGGAGCCACATGAAGAATACAAGGGGAAATGGGTAAAAGTTGCATGAGGAGATATTTCATCTTGACATAAGATAGAATTTTTTTACAGAAAGAATAAGTATTCACTGGAACAACCTGCCCAGCCATGTGGTAGAGTCCGCATCACTGGAGGTTTTCAAGATGTGAGTGGACAGTGTGCTATACAGTCTCCTATAGATTCCCTTTCCCATGAAAGCTTATACCGGATGATCGTTTGAGGTCTCTTTCGAACTTGGGCTGTTCTATCAGCTTGCTTAGAGAACCTGGTCAGAGGGGAGTTAAAGAAAAATACCAGAAGGAGAGAGCAGTGTTTTGGAAAGATTACAGGAAGCACTGATGCAGCCTCACCTTGAATACTCTGTGCTGTTCTGGGCCCAACAGTTTAAGAAGGATGTGAGAGGGCAACAAAGCTGGTGAAAGGGTTAGAAGTAATGTCCTGTGAGGAGAAGCTAAGGATTTGGGGTTGTCTGGTTTGGAGAAAAGGAGGCTGAGGGGTAACCTCATTGCTCTTTACATCCTCCTGATGAGGGAAAGTAAAGTGAGAGCTGCTGAGCTCTTGTCCCTGGTGACAGGGCCCCAGTGATAGGACATGTGGGAATTGTTCAAAGATGTGCCAGGGGAGATTCAGACTTGATATTAGGAAGCTTTTTTTTTTACCAAGAGCTTGGTAAAGCACTGGAACAGGCTTCGTAGAGAGGTGGTTGATGCTCCAAGCCTGTCAGTGTTTAAGAGGCGTTTCAACAATGCCCTTAACAACACGCTTTAGCATTTCATCGCCTTGAAATGGTCAGGCAGTTGGACTAGATGATCCTTACAGGTCCCTTCCAACTGAAATATTCTGTGACCTCTTCTCTTCTCTTCTCTTCTCTTCTCTTCTCTTCTCTTCTCTTCTCTTCTCTTCTCTTCTCTTCTCTTCTCTTCTCTTCTCTTCCCTTCCCTTCCCTTCCCTTCCCTTCTCTTCTCTTCTCTTCTCTTCTCTTCTCTTCCCTTCCCTTCCCTTCCCTTCCCTTCCCTTCCCTTCCCTTCCCTTCCCTTCCCTTCCCTTCTCTTCTCTTCTCCTCTTCCCTTCCCTTCCCTTCCCACCCCTTCTCTCCTCTCCTCTCCTCTCCTCTCCTCTCCTCTCCTCTCCTCTCCTCTCCTCTCCTCTCCTCTCCTCTCCTCGTCTCCTTCTCATCTCCTTCTCCTCTCCTTCTTCTCTGCTTCTTCTCTTTTTCTTTTCTTCTCTTCTCTTCTCCAGGACTGGAAACAAGGTATTGATTCTGCTGTTGTCTTCTATGTACTCTCCTGAAAAGTTTATGGGAGAAAAAAATTTACAACTTCAGTCATAAATGTTCAGATTAATTTTTCACCTTATTACAATTTTCTGCATTAATGTGTCTTGTTAAAAGAGTGTGAACAGGAAGAATGTCATAAGCAACAACATTCAAATCTTCCTTGGAGTGGAGCTGGAGGGAGCTTGTACTAGAGGTTATACAGGGGAAAACCTGATGTAGCTTGGAGTGAAAACAGGTTGACCTCAAAACCAAACACCTAGAGAATGGCCAGTTTTAACAATAAAATCTTTCAAAGAAGGTTACAGCAGTTGAAATAGAAATGGTTTTGCAAGCAATATACCAGATGTGAAAAAAAGAATATTAATTTGCGTTCTTCATAGAAGAAAATAACTGATGACTCAAGCAGTCATAAAATGGCACAGGAATCCATTTCACTGGTCACTGACACAATTTATATTTAAACCACTTATTCATTTTCTGTGATTATGAAAGTTACACAGTAGATAAAACTGTGTGTCTGTCCAAGCTAACTCCTGTGGAGCCACAGTAGCTTTGATCTTTCAGACAAGATAAGGGCATATATTTTCATTTCCTGCTTTGTTCCTGACATCATGTTATCTCATTTTTATTTCCATAACCTTTGAATGGGTTTAAACAGTGCATTAAACATTAAGACTTCAGACTTTACATACATGGTTTGATCTCTCGTTATTGTCCTACATGCATTTGTTTCATATGCTCCACTGATATTAAGTGATCATAACCTTCTCAACTTTTTCAACATTCTATTTTCCAAGACTCCATAGAAATATAGCAGGGTTTTTTAGTTAATTTCATAGTAGTATTTTGGGTTAGAATCTGATTTCCTTTATATGTCTAAATAAATAATTTTAGAGAAATGCCTTTATTTTAATACTATTGTGTAACAGGCAACAGAAAAGTTTTGTTTTGTTTTGTTTTCTACAAGTTACATTTTCACAAAGGGTCCTAATGCTCATTTGTCTTACAGAAGCATATAGTTTCTGAGCACTGAAGAGTAACCTTAAATTAACATTGGAATGAGGAAAAAAGAGTTTTCTAAAACTATAGTTAGAAACAGTAATCTCAATAAAATATTGAAATAAACTGAATGTAATCAGATAAGTCTGAGAAATCTGGCATCCTGCAGAGAGAATTAAAAAAAAAAATTAAAAACACCCAAAACCCAACAAAACAGTCAGGTGTCTTTAAACTTTATAGTGCTCCACAGTTTCCTCACATTTGTTGCGTTACCATTAAGATACAATGTGAAAGTGTCTGAAAAGATAAGAATCAAACTATTTCCTGAGAGACCAAAGGCTGTTATGCTACTTTTGGTGAAAGATGGGATGAGGATGGTCACTGCAATGTAATGGTCTAAAAATCTAATCTGGGAGAAAGACCACAGCAACTTTGAAGGTTTAGCTATAATGTGCATCAAGGTCTCCTATCACATTTAGTTTTAGAAAATAATATAATATTTCCTGATAATAGTAAACTTTTAATTTTAATTTAGTGTCCTAATATAGTGTAAGAAGACTTCAATGTTTCATATATAGTCTATTAAGTGGTTTGAGCTGTGGTTAGGTATGATAAATGAAACATAATTTTAAAGTTGTAACATTTCTATGTTTCCCCCCTTGGAGAAACATAATAGTACAAGCTGACATTTTTATTATTATTATTTTGCAAGTGAGAATTTGTTTTCCACTGACTGACAAAGCAATTCAAATGTCAAGCAAGTGGAACTGTATTTCTAAGGTACCAATACAGAAAGATGTCCTAGCAGCTTAAATTAAACTATTCATGACATTTTGCAGCCCAATAAGTTTAATAACAGCCATTTGAGATCCTTAATTTTTTTTCCTGAGGTAGTAAATGAGAATTTGCACAACAGGAATACTTTCAAGATAGTTGTGACTAATGCTAATGCAGATGAAAAGTCCATTAGTAAGACATCAGTAATTCTTAAAACCTTAACATGAAACAAATGGATACTTAAAATGAAAAGTCTTAACTCTTTTCCTTTGTAACTCAAAAATGACATGGATTCAGGAACATTAATTTCTTTTCTGTTAGAAAGGGTTTTTCTGATTAGAATTTACTGGTCTAAAATAAAATTTCATATACATTTTACCAAATATTTAATCTGCTGCTGTAGCATATATATACATTTGTTCTGTAGAGCTAGGAAGCTTTCATATAATTTCAGTGTGAGAATCAGAAATTATCTTCTTTTATGTAATCTGAATTCACTGAGATTTCACAGATGTAACATGCCAACAAAACAGTAAAAGACAGGAAGGTTAAGCAGCAAAACCCAAACGTTAATATACGGGAAAGAGAAAGAATTTTCAATCAAAGTGAAAATCTAACAGACATTGTAGGAATAGAGAATGAGAAATTCGAAGGTATTTATTTTTATTTTGCGCACATTTTTTTCCTGCACATACAATCTCTTTGCTTAAAAAAAAAAAAAAGAAAAAAAAAATGAAAGTCAATTTTCAGGTGCCTTTCACTTCCATAGCCTTTGTGAGTCAATAAATCTTTCTAAAGGTTCTGCTTTATTTCTTTTATCTGAAGAAGTGTGTGAATTAAAACATTCTTTGAGGATGAAGGTGGAAGGTAAGAGGGAAGACAGGATGAATTCAAAGTCCTTAATTCAGTTTAATTTGTTAGAGACATTTTAGCTGGTGCTAAACACCTTAATGTTGACAGATGAATTAAACAATCTCTCTGTAAAATAGAAGAGTGAATCATAAGTGACAAGTTCCTGAAAATGACCCGTGACTTTTTCCTTACATTATTCAGATATCTTTAGTAGGCAAGTATTTAATATCTTTTTTTTTTTTTTTTTCCCACTTTACTCCCCACCCCTACAGACACATTTTAAATATTTCAGCTGGGAACCCCTTGGCTTTCATTTAATTTGTTCCCATTCCATTAATTTAATTCATTCATTTTGTTTCATTTCCTTTCTAGTATCTTATCTGCTTTTTTTGCTGTCTCTTTTTTTCTTTTCTTTTTTCTTTTTTTTTTTTTTTTTTCTGAGGGTGGTTGGAAACAACCTTTGAGATTTTCCTGCATCTTCTCAGAAATGAGAAGTGTGATCACTTGATTATCTTGTATTTCTCACTTCTCTGTGCAAAGCCGTACCAATCCACATAATGATCCTCCGCTTAAATCACCATTAGACTGAAAATACAGGAGCACAGTAGTTAGTCATCTCAACAGGAGTCACTGAAATCAGATGTGTGAGTTAAATCAAGATTGTGGTTTTGTATTGAAGTGAACCCTGACACTACAGCTGCTGAATATATTCAAGTCTATCACCTGACTGTTCTTCCATATCCTTTAAGGTAGTTATGTTGGTTGGTTACTTGAGAAATAGACCATTTTTGATCAGGAAAGTACAGTCAGTGGAACAATCAGCATAGATGTCTTAACAGAAAAAAAACTATAACCGACCCACAGGTCCTTCCAGGACAGGTGCTTGAGCACTCATTTCAATTTTTTTCCCTTTTTTTCCCTCTCACGTTCATTTTCCAGATATCTGATGGCAGGAGTGCTTTCAGCATGAGAGCCAAGCTGACACCAATGTCTTGTAGAAAGCCCAAAACAGGAGTCATGGATCCACATACTAGAATCTTGGCCAAAATTCCTACTTGAGAAGACCTAGATCCTGAGGAGTGAAGTGAGTGCTCCTGCTGTGCTTCCAAGGTTGACATGGTTCTCTGTCCTGCTTCAGTGCTCTATGTGTGCAATAGTTCTTGCTTGTTATTAAAAAATGGAAATGATCATCTCCTGAGCCTATATGCTCTGAGACATTCAGTTATCATATACATAGGTAGAAATTTGCAGACTTCAATATAACAGCAGAAGAAACAGATACTGAAAGGGGGAGATTTCTGCAACAGTTAGAACAATTCTAATGATGTATATATATCTGTATAAAATATATTAATTATATTCCTTTTAGTAACATTAATTAATTTAATTTTAAAACAAAGGAAAAATCCTCCTAAAAACAAGTAATTGAGTACTCATCAGTCTGCCAATCTGTGGCTAGCAAACATAGGAGGGTCATTAACTAGCCTAGTCTTGGCCATTTGGAAGAAGGTGGGTAAGACTCCTCTCCAACTTAATAATTCCTTGGGATGAATAAATTTTAGGGAAGGTCTTTTCTGGTCTCTATCCAGGAATTAACAACGTTGGTGCTAAATAAAAAGTTTGTTGGTCAGGTAAGTGGTGGCTGAGAACATATACCACCGTTAGGATGCTCTGAGTGCCTCACATCAGGTCTGCACTAAGTCACTGCCTCTATCCTGCTTGCCTAGTAGGCTATCATCTCCCCTAAGCATCTTGCAAAACTGCCCTTCCCCTTCATGGCCAATGTTTGTCTCCAGGTCAGTGCTTGCAAATGTTTGAGGCATTATTTTGATCTTTTTTGAATTGTCCCATTGATCCACAGTACACTAATGACTCTAAGAATCAGACTGCACAGTCTAGGGTGCTCTTTATGGTACACTGCATTATTGTCAGAGGAAATATGTTTTAAAGCTGGAAGAAGTCATTAGATCATTAACCTGTTTTCACAGTATATCAGAAGCATTATATTTCACCCAGATATCCCTCAAATAAAATTCTGAGATCAAACATTGCTAAAAGGCAATGATTCTTTTGGAGGAAACCCCACTGTTCCAGTTGTAAAGATCTTTCTAATATAGAGAGACCCTGCATGGTCTTATTGAGCTTTTCAGTTAAGAAGAATATTTTTCACGCTATGGATCAGAAGTTCTACTTCACACAGAGCACGCAGCCATAGATGTAATTAAAACCTGAAAGGACATTAATAAGTTGACACATTCTTTAAACTGTCACTGGTTTTCTCACTAACAATGTATTCTGACTCAATTAGAAGTTACAAAAAGTATTACTAGTCGAACTTTTTCTCTGTTATGTTGAATATCCTATTAAATTGTCATAATAGTTTCTTTGGCTGTTAAAGTATAAGCAGCTGGAGCTTCTGTTATTGTTACTAAAAGAAATCGAGGCATAGCTTCTGTTCATTTTCTGTTGCAACAATTTAAATGTAGGCTAAGTAAGCTGTAATCATTTTTATCTCCAGCCACTTTGGCAGCAAGCAAGTAATGTTAAACCATATGTTCACAGTTAGGATGTTCAGGAAAGGAGCTGCCTCTATCAGCAGTTATATTCCAGCTGCACTTGTGCCATATTTTGCCACCTTGCTGGGTGAAGGGAATGAATGTAAAGAAGAGTCATCTGAAGATGGTGAACAGCTGACTAAGCATTAAGTTTTATGAGAGCTTTGAGAGCTACCAGGAGCTTTTGGAAGAGGAAAATAGCACAGATTAACCTAGTCACTTACATCCAAACTAACTGTGACAATAAAGAGGAAATAGAGTTGGGAAACAGTTAGGCCATGTACCTTGAAACAGAAGCAAAAAGACTGAACGATTTAGTCTAAGGACCTGACAGCCAAGGTGAATGGCTTTTCTTATTGTATGCCTTTCACAGAGAAGAAAATCATGACACAGGTGAAGGTGAATTCTGTGTTTGTGGTTATAAATGTAACTTACATTTAAAAAGCACTGAACTAAGGCTAGAATCCTAATTCTGTCATTTTTAATGCAGTCTTTAAAAAGGAGGTGGTTTCCAATTTGCTCTTCTTCCCTATATCCTTCCCTCTGTCTTGTCTGAAAGCTCCATCCTGTGGAACCCTACTGCTGAGCCAGAGGAGTAACTGTGCAGACTGCTGCCATTTGAGTTAATGAAGTTACAGAGGTTTACAAGGGAATTAATTTATTTATTTATTTTTAAACTTCGGATATGACAAAGAGATGTGCTGATGAATGCAGGCTTCCCACTATTTTACCTTGGTGTGCTCTTTTTCCAAATGAGTTTCATTCTGTTTCTTTTCATCTGTAGTTTTTATCCTAGGCTTAATCTCCCTGTGTCTGTAATTTCCAGACTTTGGATATCTCATGTCACCTTGTCCAACTTCTTGTCCATTTTTTCTTTACTCACATAGGCTAATTTGAACACTTTCCTATTTGACACATTTCCCTTCTCCCCTTTTCCTAAAATTTGTCATGTAATTGTTCACTGATAGTGCTTCTTTCTCTACTTTTTATATTCCTTATTCTTATTTCATTAAGCAAATATTTCATTTGTTTCCCTACATATATTAATACCTAGTTTTGTACAGCCAGTCCAGTCCAGCCCTCAGAACTATCTTCTTATTCCCACTGATGGCTTCTCTTATAATCTAAAACCTTTTTGTCAATCTACACTCGTCCTCTTTGTCTTTGCAGTAATTAATCCAGGTAGCTTCTTTGGCATGTTTCTTAGGCCTGAGAGAAGAAAGCCTCCTTATTCTTTGTTGACATATTTAAACTATTCACAAAATGTAGCATTTCAGTACGGCAAGGGAGATTCTAAGTGGTTCTGTCCTTGAGCATGTATTTGTCTGGAAGGCATGCAGGGTGACAGTGTGAAATATGGATAAATGCTAGATAAATTTATCAAACCAACAGTCTTCTGCTTCTTTCTTGTTCTCCATGCAGTCTGACACTAACTGACAATGGGGGATAGGGAGGAGATGTTTAACTTGTCTGCCATCAAAATAAGGCACAATAGACATATTACAGTTTGTCTGTAAAATATTTCATTTCTGTCATATTATGTGGAAGTGAAAATTTTAGATCTTTTCCAAATGTATTTGTAATAGTTATATTATTTTATGGTAAAAAAATATGTTGTATAGTGACAATGTTCAATAGCATTTTCTGAGTTTCAGGTTCCTTGGAGTTTGCTTTATCTGTTTGTGTTCCCTGTTAATCTTAGTATTGCAAGTTTATAATAGCCAGAAGGCTACAATTTCAATGTTTGGGGTTTTTTGGTTAGTTGGTGTATTTTGTGTTTGTTTGTTTGGGGTATTTTTTAGTAGTAACATGTACTAGAGCCAAATTATTAGAAACATACATTATAACCGTACTTTGTTATATGTTTTTTATTATGTTTTAGTTCATGAAAGGAATAGAAATGTCATTCTTCAGGATATAGAAATCAAGAACAATATAAATGATTATCAAGATGGGTTACTTTAGAAATGGCTGATGGAAGTCGGAGGGCAAAGTAACAAGACACAAGGCGTTCCTTAGAGTGAACTATACAAGGCGAGTCAGAGAAGAATCCAGCTCCACCCGGGCCCCAGATAAGAGTGTATTGAAAATCATTAGAATACAGAGGAGTCTAAGACGACATGAAGTTTTCCCTCTTTTCCCTGGAATCACAGAATCCTTTTGGTTGGAAAAGACCTTTAAGATCATCAAGTGCAACCACTAAGTTAGCACTGTCATGGATTGTCTTTCTTCATACCATGAATCCACTCAAAGTTTTCTCTTCTGCTAAATTAGTTTTGAGAACACAATCTGGATTAGGGAAAAAGCAGAGTTTTGGGGGTAATACCATTATGACAAATAGTTTATATATCTTTTACAGAAAGAGGACCTCTGAGACAGACAGGAACAGCACTAAATAAAACCACTACAATTATTTTATTAAAGTCTAATCAAATACTTTTGCAAGATAAATTATTGACAAACAGTATCTATTGCTCCTTAGTACATCTCCTTAAAATTTACTATTGTTTGTTTTGCTTATTTCATTTGTCCCAAATTCAAATTTACCTAATTTAATTTCAAAATGTTCTGAGTAACTTGGTTTTAATGAAAAAAAAATTTATTTTTGCACTCACTGACAAATGCAGCTCAATTCACCATTCTAACACCAAAAGAAAAGTTTCTGTTATATGCAAGTGTTCTTTTCTTCAGATACTGTTCTGTAGTGCTGTTAAATGACTTGCTGCTGCTCTAATGTAGCAAGACATCCTTGAAGCTGAAAGTAAATAGTTAAGGCAGCTTTAAGTTACCTTTCACATTTTCCAATCCAGGGCTCCTCTGCTGCCTGTGACATAGCAGAAAATAATGGGAATTCATTCTGTAATGCATTCCTTATGTACCAATATGTTGTGCAAAAGCAACATATTGAGTCCCACAGTAACTTTTTCACCCCCAGCCATGTTAGTGGCTCACCAGCTCTGCCTCTAGACAGATTTTCAGATGCTCATTAGTGGATTGCCTTGTGGCTGTTTTCCTCAGTGCCTGAACCAAGGGAATCCTCCCACAGCTATAAATAAGACTTTGATAGCTACTCTGTCTCATAGGTCCTTGGTACAACGCTTAGAATAAGTTCAGCTCCTGAAATAGAAGTCAATAAACATAGCTATTTTTCAAAAATTACATTTTTTGGGGTGAGAGATTACAAAACTCTTGCAATTCAATTAGTGTTCAACTGTCACAAATATAAATCAATACTAAATAATCTAGTGGATATAACCTTCAAATTTGAATTACTGCTAATTAAGAGCTGTGTAGAAGTCACAATTCTTTTTCAGAACAGAAACAACAGACTTGAATTAATAGGGGCACAAAGTCTCAGTTCCAAATTGCTTCAGTCTTTGTGTGTGATACATTTTGGTGCAGCCAAGTTTTCATAATTAGTACAGCTGAAAAATGAGTTTGACATTGGCATGGATATGCAACTCATGGCAGCTCAGTCAAGATACATGTAACCTAATCTATTAGTTGATTCAATGTAGATATGTATGAATGTAGATTGGTATGAAAAGTGTGCTATATTCAAGGTGTTGTGTAGAAAGAAAAAATCATCTTGTTTGATACTTTAAGTGAGGATAAAACTCACATTAAATGCTTTGGTTTTAAGAAGTAGTTTGTTAATCTATAGAGATCTGGTCAATCTACATAGAAACAGAATCATTTAGGTTGGAAAAGACCTTTAGTATTACAGAGTCCAACCATAAAACTAATGCTGCCGACTCCAACACTAAACCATGTCACTAAGCACCACATCTACATGTCTTTTAAATGCCTCCAGCTGTGGTTACTCAACCACTTCCCTGGATAGCTTGTTCCAATGCTTGACAAACTTTCAGTGAATAAATTTTTCCTAATACACAATCTAAACCTCCTCTGATGCAATTTTAGGCCATTTTGTCTTGTTCTGTAGCTTGTTACTTGTGAAAAAAACCTGTCACTCTCCTCACTACAACCTCCTTTCAGGTAGCTGTAGAGAGTGATAAGGTCTCCCCTCAGCCTCCTTTTGTCCAGATTAAATAAGCCTAGTTCCCTCAGCTGCTCCAGATAAGACTTGTGCTCCAGACCGTTCAACAGCTTTGTCGCTCTTCTCCTGGACACACTCCAGCACCTCAATGTCTTTCTTTTAGTAACGGGCCCAAAACTGAACACGGAATTCGAGATGTGGTTTCACCAGTGCCAAATACATGGGGACTATCACCTCCCTGGTCCTGCTGGCCACACTGTTTCTGATACAAGCCAGGATGCTTTTGGCCTTTTTGGCTACCTGGGCACACTGCCGGCTCATGTTCAGCTGCTGTCGACCAACATCTCTGGGTCCTTTTCTGCCAGGCAGCTTTCCAGCCACTCTTTGCCAAGTCTGTAGCATTGCAGAGGGTTGCTGTGATCCAATAGTAGGACCCAGCACTTGACCTTGTTGGACCTCACACAAGTGGCCTAAGCCCATTGATCCAGTCAGTCCAGATTCCTCTGTAAAACCTTCCTACTCTCCAGCAGATCAACACTCCCACCCAGCTTGGTGTCATCTGCAAACTTACTGAGGGTGCACCCAATCCCCTTGTCCAGATCATCAATAAAGATATTAAACACAACTGGCCCCGATACGGAGCCCTGGGGAACAGCACTTGTGACTGGCTGCCAGCTGGATTTAACTCCATTCATGACAACTCTTTGGGCCCGGCCACCCAGACAATTTTTTACCCAGCAATGAGTATGCCCATCCCAACCATCAGCTTCCAGTTTTTCCAGGAGAATGTTGTGGGAGAGGCTGTCAAAGGCTTTATTAAAGTCCAGGTAGAAAACGTGCATAACCTTTCTCTCATCTACTAAGGGGCTCACCTTATCATAAAAGGAGATCAGGTTGGTCAAGTAGGACCTGCCTTTCATAATCCCATGCTGTCTGGGCCTGATTGCTTACTTGTCCCACAGATGCTGTGTGATGGCCTTCAAAGTGATCTGTCCTAACCTTCCTTGCCATTGAGGTCAGACTGATAGGCCTGTAGTTCCCTGCATCCTCCTTCCAGCCCTTCTTGTAGATGGGTGTCACATTTGCTAACTTCCAGTACACTGGGACTTCCCTGGTTACCCAGAACTGCTGATAGATGATGGAAAATGGCTTGGCGAGCACCTCCGCCAGCTCCCTCAGAACCATTGGGTGAATCTTCTTTTGGCCCATAGACTTGTATGTGTCTAAGTGGGGTAGCAGGTTGCTAACCATTTCCCCTTGGATTACTCGGGCCTCATTTTGCACTGGTCCCTATCTTCCAGCTCATGAGGGCTGGGAACCCAGAGAACAACTGGTCTTGCTATTAAATACTGAGGCAAAGAAAGCATTTAGTACCCCAGCCTTTTCGTAATCCTTTGCCACTATATTTCCCCCTGCATCCAATAACGGAGGGAGATTCTCCTTAGCCCTCCTTTCGTTTGCTAATGCCTTTATAGAAACATTTCTTGTTGCCTTTTATGGCAGTAGCCAGATTAAGTTCTAGTTGGGCTTTAGCCGTTCTAATTTTCTCCCTACATAACCTCATGGCATCCTGGTAGTCCTCCTGAGTTGCCTGCCCCTTCTTCAGAAGTTTATAAATTCTCCTTTTATTTCCAAGTTCCAGCCAAAGTTCTCTGTTCAGCCAGGCCAGTTGTTCTGTCCGCTGGCTTGTCTTTTGGCACACAGGGACAACCTGCTCCTGAGCCTTTAAGATTTTGTTCTTGAAGAATGTCCAGCCTTCCTGGACTCATTTGCCCTTCAGAGCTTCCTCCCAAGGGACTCTGTCAACCAGTCTACTAAACAGGCTGAAGTCTGTTCTCCAGAAGTCCAGAGTAGTAGTTCTGCTAACCAATATCTAACCACCCATGTTCTTCTGTAGTTTTGTTGTTGTAGTTGCTGTTGTTTTGTTTTTGTTTTTTCCTACTGTGTTCCATTAATCAATAGAATTACTTATTTGTACAAATAAAATGTTATTCAAATGTAATATATAAAAAACTTCTGAGATATATATATATAAATATTTCAAATTTCCTGATGTGAAAGTGTATATTTAATGGCTATGTTATTTACCTTACAGGAGAGAGTAGCTACTTATTGGCCTTTTTTTTAAAATTTGATTCAGTCATTGTTTAGTGATAGTTGACGGTCAGTCTTACTTATTCATTGCTACTTTACTACATAATTATTGTAAATATAAAATACAACTTAAAAATTAAACATTCCTTATTAAAAATAAGATATGAAGTGAATTCCTTAACTAGAGTAAGTTGTGTTTGTCTTAATTGATGAGGACTGGGTTAGGGACCAGTTAAGCAATCTGGACATCCATAAATCCATGGGTCCAGATGGGATGCACCCGCGGGTGCTGAGGGAGCTGGCTGAAGTCATTGCCGGACCACTCTCCATCATCTTTGCCAAGTCTTGGGAAACGGGAGAGGTGCCTGAGGACTGGAGGAAAGCAAATGCCACTCCAGTATTCAAAAAGGGCAAGAAGGAGGACCCGGGCAACTATAGACCAGTCCGCCTCACCCCCATCCCTGGGAAAGTGATGGAACACCTTATCCTTGGTGCCATCTTAAGACATATCAAGGATAAGAGGGTCATCAGGGACAGTCAACATGGCTTCACCAAGGGAAAGTTGTGTTTGACCAACCTCGTAGCCTTTTATGAAGACGTAACGAGGTGGATTGACGATGGCAGAGTGGTGGATGTGGTCTACCTTGACTTCAGCAAAGCATTTGACACCGTCTCCCACAGCATCCTCACGGCAAAACTGAGGAAGTGTGGACTGGATGATCGGGTAGTGAGGTGGACTGCAAACTGGCTGAAGGAGAGAAGCCAGAGAGTCGTGGTCAATGGGGCGGAGTCTGTTTGAAGGCCTGTATCTAGTGGAGTGCCTCAAGGGTCTGTTCTGGGACCAATACTATTCAATATATTCATCAACGACTTGGATGAGGGAATTGAGTGTACTATCAGCAAGTTTGCTGATGACACCAAGCTGGGAGGAGTGGCTGACACGCCAGAGGGCTGTGCTGCCATCCAGCGAGATCTGGACAGGCTAGAGAGTTGGGCGGGGAAAAATTTAAGGAAATATAATAAGGGAAAATGTAGAGTCTTGCATCTGGGCAGGAACAACCCCAGGTTCCAGTACAGGTTGGGGAATGACCTATTAGAGAGCAGTGTAGGGGAAAGGGACCTGGGGGTCTTGGTGGACAGCAGGATGACCATGAGCCAGCACTGTGCCCTTGCGGCCAAGAAGGCCAGTGACATCCTGGGGTATATTAGAAGGGGAGTGGTTAGTAGGTCGAGAGAGGTTCTCCTTCCCCTCTACTCTGCCCTGGTGAGACCTCATCTGGAATATTGTGTCCATTTCTGGGCCCTCAGTTCAAGAAAGATAGGGAACTGCTGGAGAGAGTCCAGCGCAGGGCCACAAAGATGATTAAGGGAGTGGAGCATCTCCCTTATGAGGAAAGGCTGAGGGAGCTGGGTCTCTTTAGCTTGGAGAAGAGGAGACTGAGGGGTGACCTCATCAATGTTTATAAATATATAAAGGGTGGGTGTCACGAGGATGGAGCCAGGCTCTTCTCGGTGACAACCAACAGTAAGACAAGGGGTAATGGGTTCAAGCTGGAACACAAGAGGTTCCACTTAAATTTGAGAAGAAACTTCTTCTCAGTGAGGGTGATGGAACACTGGAACAGGCTGCCCAGGGAGGTTGTGGATTCTCCTTCTCTGGAGACATTCAAAACCCGCCTGGACGCCTTCCTGTGTAACCTCACCTAGGTGTTCCTGCCCTGGCAGGGGGATTGGACTAGATGATCTTTTGAGGTCCCTTCTAATCCCTAACATTCTGTGATTCTGTGATTCTGTGATACTTCATTGATTTCACTTGAGTAGAAGTGACTCTTGCAAATGAAAAATAAGCCTATTCAGTTTTAATAAAATGTGCCTTAGAAGAAAGAAAATGCCTGGTTAGGCTTCCTAATGCTTAGAGACAGTGTTACTCCATGTATTTCTTTAGATAAAACACTGAATAATATAAACTAATATTAAAGATTACTTATTTGCAGGAAAAACTGTAAAGACAGTTTTATTAACTACAGTCTTACTCTGTATTCCATATTTTAATTAACCTCAAACTATTAAGTTATTTTTAGCTTAAAAAACCCAAACCATATGTTTCTTTTAATCTCTTGCTTAAGGGACAGAGCACAATTAGCCTTATAACTTACAATGTTATATTCTACTAAAAGTCTGTGGCTCAGTAAAAGGGAGATTTCTCCCAGTTTTCCTTCTCCATAATGCTGTACTCTACTACACATAGTCTAGTGTTTAAGTTTTGCAGATGTTTCATGGATGGGTGGATTAGGGTCCTGCTTGCTGCAGAGCAACATTTAGATCACGTAAAGAAAAGTGTGACTTCACAGAGCTCAGTGGCAAGGTTCACTCTATTGATTACTTCATGGAGGAAATATGCCAAGAAAAATCAGATGAGAGTTGTTTTTCGGTGATTTTTAAGGGAACAGGAGGTGCAAAAGGGTAGAAGGAGGCCCTTCTGTGGAGTCACAAGGTACAGAATGGAACCAAGTCCAAACTTGGTTAACAGTTCATGTCATAGAGAGTAAAGGGAAAACAGGTAAGGGATTATGTGTGCTTAAGGCAAAATTATTGTGTGTTTAAGGCCAAAGGACTATATGTATTAAGAGGCCAGCATGGATTAATAAGGAACTCCAGTCAAAACTGAGATGGAAGAAGGATGTTTATGTAATGTGGAGAAAGGGGAAGACCACCCGGGAGGAATACAAAGAAGCTGTTAGAGTATGCAGGGATGCAGTGAGGAAGGCCAAGCTCCACTTGGAAGCAAATCTGGCCAGGCATGTCAAAGACAACAAGAAGGGCTTCTTCAAGTATATCAGCATCAAAAGGAAGGTTAGGGAAAATGTAGGTCTGCTGCTGAATGAGAAGGATATCCTGCTGACGGATGATACAGAGAAGGCAGAGTTACTGAATGCCTTCTTCACTTCTGTCTTTACTGCTAAGACTGGCCCTCAGGTATTCCAGACCCTAGAGATAGAAGAGAAAGTTGGGCAAAAGGAAGACTTTCCCTTGGTTGAGGAAGAACAGGTTAGAGATCATCTACACAAACTGGACATCCACAAATCCATGGGTCCCAATGGGATGCACCCATGAGTGCTGAGAGAGTTGGCAGATGTTATTGCAAAGCCATTCTCCATCATCTTTGAAAGGTCTTGGAGAACAGGAAAAGTGCCTGAGGACTGTAGAAAAGCTGATGTCACTCCAGTCTTCAAAAAGAGCAAGAAGAACGAGCCAGGAAACTACAGGTCAGTCAGCCTTACCTCCATCCCTGGAAAGATGATGGAACAGCTCATTCTAGACATCATCTCCAAGCATGTGGAGGAAAAGAAGGTTATCAGGAGGGGTTCAACAAGGGGAACTAATGTTTGACCAACCTGATAGCCTTCTATGATGGTATGACTGGCTGGGTAGATGAGAGGAGAGCAGTGGACTTTGTCTACCTTGACTTCAGCAAGGCTTTTGACACTGTCTCTCACAACCTCCTCATAGGCAAGCTCAGGAAGTGCAGGCTGGATGAATGCATGATGAGATGGATCATGAACTGGTTGGATGGCAGAGCTCAGAGGGTAGTGATCAATGGTGCAGAGTCTGTTTGGAGACCTGTAGCTAGTGGTGTTCCCCAGGGGTCTATCCTGGGTCCAGTCCTGTTCAATCTGTTCATCAATGACCTGGATGAAGAGACTGAGTGCACCCTCAGCAAGTTTGCTGATGATACCAAACTGGGTAGAAGGGCTGACACACCAGAAGGCTGTGCTGCCATTCAATGAGACCTGGACAGTCTGGAGGACTTGGCAAAGAAGAACCTAATGAAATTCGACAAAGTGTAGGGTTCTTCAACTGGGGAGGAATAACCCCAGGCACTATTACAGATTAGGGGTGGACCTGCTGGAAAGCAGCACTGCAGAGAAGGACTTCGGAGTTCTGGTTGGCAACAGGTTGACCATGAGTCAACAATGTGCCTTTGTGGCCAAGAAGTCTAACAGTATCCTGGGATGCATTAAGAAGAGTGTGGCCAGCAGATTGATGGAGGTTATCCTCCCCCTCTAATCTGCCCTAGCGAGGCCACATCTAGAGTACTGTGTCCAGTTCCAAGCTCCCCAGTTTAAGAAGGATAAGGAATTACTGGAGGGAGTCCAGCGGTAGGCTGCAAAGATGATTAGGGGTCTGGAGCATCTTTATTATGAGAAGAAACTGAGATACTTGGGTCTTTTCATCCTGGAGAAGAGAAGGTCACTCTGAAGTCTATACTCTAGGTCTCTTGAAGCAAAGAAAGAAATAATTTAATGGAATAGTAGAGCAGTAGAGTCATCTCAAGCTGGGTGTCTTCACAGTAGTGTTGAGCTGAACATAGAAGTCCCTGGGTAATTTTATCCTTACAGACTATTTACCCACCCCTCACACTATGATTCAGTCCAATAGTAATACTTGAGTCTAGAGTATTCTTGCTTCCCATTGGATTCTTTCACTGTCTTCAGACAGGCTGTTGTTTTGTTTAGCTGCGGATGTTATCAATAGTCCAAAGCCTCTTCATGCTGATTTTGAAAGCGTTATTTTGTCTGAATGAATACCGTTTTGATCAGCAAAGTATAAAATAGGAGTTATCTTGCAGGTGTCCATGATGGTCTGTAGCTTCATGCCAGCTTTGAAGGCATTATTTTGCCTCAGTAAATTTTGTTTTTCTCAGTAAAGTGCAAACCAGCCTTATCTTGCAGGTGGTCTTGATGGTTTATAGCAGCTATGTTTTCATTAAGTAGATAGGGGTTTGGTGAATATGAGCAGAACTTTACAACATACATCTTAAATTTTCAGCAAAATTAGCTTACTAAGTAATGTAAAGCAGACAGTATATTAAATTTCAGATGACCTTTTAATTCTAAGCTATTCATTCTGTTTAAAACACACTTACTTCAGCTAAATGATTAATATAAAACCTAAATTTCACTCATCCAGTGACCTGTGAGTAGTAAAAGATCATCGCCATAGAGCCACTTTTGTTTAGCAGAGAGAGTTCAAAGTAGGCTCACCCAGGCTGTCATATTTATGGAATAAAATGGTTGGCTTGTAGTTAAATTGCATACCCCCAACTTATTGGTGTTCAGTGTGCCAGTCTGCTTCCTTGTGGGTTTCCTAAAAGGAGTTCTTGGCCTAGCTACAGCTCAGGCCTTTACTTCCTTTGGAGTCTGTACTAAACTGCTGCTGGTTTGGTTGGGGGATGATTGAGTGCATCCATCACAATGTGTCAACAAGGAAGGCTCTTACGTTGAGTGAGCTGATGAGGACAGACTGCTTTAACTGTATATAAGCTACACATGGAGGAGGCAGGCAGATCTGATCAAGAGCCCACAATGTAATTAGTTGCAGGGGCAGATGACTCCGAAGAGTAGGATCTTAGCATATTAAGGCTAAGGAAAGAATGGAAAATCTGGAAATCTAGTCGTCTGTGGGGGTAAAAGACAGGATGTAACATGTGAGGTCATAGCAGGGTCATTTTCAATTCCATTTATTTTTTTCTGTCTGATAAGACTGGAGATGTATGTTTTTGATAATGTTGTTCTTCTAACTTTTTATAAGAGCTGAGCCTGGTTCCACAAGCTCTCTCATGATATTGTGGTGTGTTGGCTCTGAGGAGAAGATCTGGGCAGATCAATTACAAAGCTCCACTTCCTTGTTCTGTCACAGCAGTTTATTATTAAACCTACCCTTTTGTAAGTTCTTTATGTTTTTCTTTAATCTTTTCTCCTGTATTGCTTGATATGACATCGTATTGTCTGTTGTTATACCTCTCTTGTGAACTGAAAATTTATTCTCTTGAGTGAAACAACAGGTATGTTTTTTCAAACTAAGTTTGACTTGTATCTGCTAACAGGAGAAATTTTCCCTCTTCCCCCTTTTCCCTTTAAAAAAAAAAAAGAAAAAAAAGAAAAAATTGTTAAAATGAGCTGTGAACATGAAAAGTTTGCTATTTCTAAATAAAAAGGACTGATGATACCTTTTGTATTTACTAACAGTAGCAATGACATTTTTCAACTTTGTGTGACTGTGCTTTTGTTCCCTATGGCAACAAGAGAAGACTTGAACTCTTCATGGATTGAAGGGCTGGGACTCATCTATTTCAGAGGGACTTTGTGCAGTATTAAGGATCTATCTTCATAAAAATGTGTTACAGAACTGAAATCATAAGATGGGTACAAATCTAATTGAAAGATCCAAGCAGAGGCTTCATTCAGCACCCTTTGCAGTCATGCTGTTACTGCTGTTAGCTGATTTCCTGCCCTCTTAGGTGAGAATTCAATATTCTGTCACCCATTATATCTAAAAACTGTGTGTTACAGCTTAATCTGTTGGTGGACTCAGATTGTGTGAAATGCCAAGGATAATAAGGCCGGCTACAGTGTGCTTGACTGTGCCAAGAAATGTCCCATTCAGAAGATGGACACCTTTATGTTGAGCGAAGGATAGTTGTCTCTGTATCTTCTGCAGTAGATTTAGCTTGTGCCAAAGTATGGAACTACAGAATGTGTTAACAAATGTCTATAAGTATATTAAAAATGGAGAAACAAAAACTAAAATAATGTACATGAACAGTTTATTACCACAAAAGAGCAATAAAAATGGAGATGTCCTTATGAATATTCATACCTTGTAAAACCTGTCCCTAATTCCTACATCTGTTGGATTTCAGCAAAAGCCAAAGATCTAAAATAATATGTTTATGGATAAAGATCAAATGTTTAAGAGGTTGGATTACTGGTATCTTTTTTAAAAAATATAATCCATTAGAAGGCTCCATTTCAGTTCAGACCAGGGTGTTCAGACATGGCCTGAGTTATGGTCTGGTTGTGCTGGGGTCTGGTCCTGTTTCAGGCTGTCCCTGAATAGTCATTGAGCTTTCATGGATTGACCTCAGTCCTGAATTGTTAACATTGCTTTTGGTTGAAGATCACAGAACTGTCATTGGAACCTTTTGTTGTTACCATCTGGCACTGCTTGTCCTGCTCAGGTGCTGCAGGATGGTGCCCTGGCAGTGAAGGCACTGCCCGTGCTGTCACCATTGGTTCCTGCCCTGTCCTCCCTTGAAGTGTAACCCCACTCTTGTGGCACTCTGATAAAAGTTTCTAAAACCAGACCCTAAGTAACTGCCTCTATGATGAAATCGTTAGCTAAAAGTCATGCAAGTCAATAACTGGAGGAGGAAAGGAATGGACAACCAGTCTGTGACCCAGTTGAGCTCCATGATTCACACAGTCTGTTCTTCTTCTGAATCACCTGTCATTAGAGTGATACAGCATGGTACTTGGCAGTTACTCATGGGTTCAAGTGGAAGGCAATGTCAGAGTCCAATACCCTCTGACTGGCTTCTTTTAGCTATACCACGCATGAAGGGTGTAATGTTTAATATCAAACTCACTTATTTAGGATAGGGGATGTTAAATGGGATTTCTGATTTAGCAGAGTGGTACAACATGCAGTGAAAACACAATAGACATGTAAGTTACACTTTGAAAAATAGAGCAATTGAAATATGCAGTTCAATGCCAACATCAATGTGATTCCCATTACCAGTCTCTATAATATATTTACTGTCATGATGCTGGGAATCTCCAGTTGCCAGGAAGGAATATGTGGATTGAAGCCAGCTCAAGCCTATTTCTCTGTTCAAAATTCTTTTACAAGTTGTCTAGTTTTAATACTCTGTGGTAGCCTGGGCCATGCATTTACTCCTCCCATACTGGTTTGGGTAACTCAGGGAGACATTCATACTCAGGGAGAAACATTTACACCACTAGTTGATCCATTCAACTGTTGATACCTGTTTATTTAAAACAAAGGCCATGCTCTGGTCTTCTTTGTGTTTAGATACAGTCAACTTCTTTGCAACAACTGTGGTCAGTCACAGCCTGCATTATTCCCTGGCTTTCTCGGGCACATCACCCTTCCTCATCTCCTCTGAGCCTTCTTCCATCGTAGGAGTGTGGGAAACTACGGCAGGTCCGTGGATTCCCTGACGGAAGATATGGGAACAGAGATCAGCCTTGAAGATATTAAGGTTTACCCTTGAGAAACATGGGAGTAAAGGAGTATCCAGAGATATTAAAGTGTATCCGTGAGAGAGAAGGGATGTACCCGTGAGAGAGAAGGGAGTAGAAGAGTAACACTGATGATAGCAAATTAGCCAATGAGATGTTACTGCTGTAACTTGTAACCAATAGTGAAGAGACACATGAATTGGTAAAACTGTATAAAAATGCACTTGTAGCAATAAATGGCATCTACTACTTTCATTCTGGAAGAACTTGGTTTATGTTGTTTGTCCGTCTCAACCACGACATATGGTGACTCCGACATGATCCTGCATGAAGAAGGATCTCGCATGAAGGAGAGACAGCAGTGAAGCTGTGACAGCCGATGATGAGCTGAGGAGGCGGTGCCCGGTACAGCTGATAGAGCAGCAGGGGGGAGCTGCCAAAGATCCAGATCCTTGAAAAGACACCACACCAAGAGTAGGTGAGCTACCAGGAACATGGGGGGGAACTTATCTAAAGAAGAGGGTATTATATTATCTACATGGAAATTGCTTCTGAAGATGCAGGGTATTAGCCTTTTGGAATTGACTTTACGAAGGACATTACTATGGGGCAAAGCACTACCCAAAGATCCAAAGAAACAACTGAACTATTAACGACACGGCACTTGTTGCTAGAGACTTTGAGAGGATTAAAAGAGCAACGGGAACAGGCAGAGGCAGCGGAGGGGGGTGGCTTCCCTGGGCTAGATTTGGAGAGAGAGGAAAAAAAAAAAAGTGCACTGTTCCAAACCCCCTGTTACTAGTGATTCTCCAGCACCATTCAAGTCCGCGTTATCTGATCACTCGGATCAGGATGAGGGTCCGCAGCTTTTTCTTGAAAAGTTAAAAGGAAAAGAAAAGGAGTATGTGTATGTGTTGCCCCAAGATCAGATAAAAACCATGAAAGACTCAAGCAAAATTAGACCTATGCAATGTAACAGCTATAGATCATTTAGGACGGAACGATGGGGATTCGTTGAAGGGGGCGGGTATCCCCCAACTCTTGGAAGAGACACTAATTGGCACACCACAGTTACAGGCGCGATTAGTTTCTGAAATCCTGAGGCAGTCAGCAGACCTTGCATATCAAGCTATGATGAAGGTACTTGAAACCGACAAAGCAGCCAAATTATTTACGACTATTAATCAGGGGCCCAATGAGAATTACATGCAGTTTATTGACCGTCTTCAAGAGACCATCAATAAGCAGGTTGAAAACTTAGAAGCTAAGGAAGCACTAATGTTGAAATTAGCAATAGAGAATGCTAATGTTTGCTATCAACGTGTTATCTGCGAGTTTTACAGTACATATTACGTGCTTCTGTGTATTGCCTCTCTGAAAATCAAGCAGTTTGTCAGGAATGTGAGTTAATTGTTTTACTGGTTGTTGTTACAGTTGCTTTTTTGTGGTATTGATCGTGTAAGTGCACCGTAAAACCTTCTCCCCACTTTTCCCATTCGTGCTGCAAGCAGTCCTGTGCTTGCCCCCCGACCTTCCTCTTCTCCTGGTTTTTCACTTATGAGATGGGGTCGGAAATGACTGTTTTCAGTTGTGTTCCTAAGAAATCAGTATTGGGAGGTGTTTTAGAACACAGGAAAGCACTTGGAAATATGAGGAAAGAGAATCTTGCTAAATGCTGAAAACAGTGGTGGCTGCTGTATAAGTTAAACGATTGGGAAAAGTGATCAGAGAATAGAACCTTTAAGTATTTTTAAGTATAACACAACAATCATAGATGTTTTCCTTGTTAGCCTGTTTTCTTTGTGGGTGTCTGTTTAAGCATGTTGCAGTTTTAGTAGGCCTTTGTCTGTTGTGTGGTACGGTGAGTTCGCAGACTGTTAAATAATGAGAATCCATGGACTCAAAATGTGTGTTTTGTGATAATACAGAAGATCATGAGTAATTTAGTTTTTTATTGCATTAATGTGATGATAAAATTTTGTGTGTAATAGCTGTTACTTTTCTTTCTAGCATGCTAGCTTAATTCCAGCATTCAGACTTGTGCAACTCTGTGATAGGCCGTGTCTGATCTTGGTGTACTAAATTTGGCTCTTTTGTATGCACACCAAGTAAAGAATCCTGGTTTTGGGGTAACAGTTGTAACACGCCAGATGAGACACTAATAAAAGCCTTGCCCAGTCCAGCTTGCTACGGCAGTGAGGGGGCGGGTGCCGATTGGGCTCCAGTGCGCACTGACCTGTTTTGTCAAGGAGACCCAGCGGCACCTCTACCTGGCTGAGCAGTAAGCGGTTCAAAGGTGCAATGCAAAAATCAAGATATTGTCTTGAATAAGTGTAACTGTGATCCGTCTGCATATTTGAACTTGGTATTTTGTTTTCATATCTGAGCTCAGTATTTTAGTTTGCATATATATATATATTTGGTACCAAAAGAATTTTGTTTGGGGAGATAACTACAAAATGGGAACTGGTTCCGCTACTAAAATATCACCTTGCTCCCCCTTAGGATGCATCCTTACACATTAGAGTAACTTTTGAGGAAATATTCTGACAAAAGAAAACTTGAAACAATATTGTACTTGAATGTGGCTTGAATGTGGAATTCTGGGTTTTAGTGCTGTATTGAAATTAATGTTGTTCTGCAGAACTTTGGAAAAAATGGGCTGAAGTATGGTACTGTAAGTTAATTTGCTCTTATTGTTATGTAATAATTTTGAGACCAGAAAAGAGTTTAAATTGTTAAACTCTGATTGGCATTGTAAACAAACAAACAAACAAACAAACAAACAAAACAACCTAAATGCTATGATGTGAACTTGGTATTGTATGAGGTTGCATTTAAAAGTTTCTAGAATATGAACTGATTTGGATGTAGGAAAATGGAATAATGGATTGATGTTTAACATGCTGGGTTTTGACATCTGTAAATTGTAAAAGGTAAATGGAGCTAAGGAATGCAGCTATTGCTGAGCTAATTGGAATTGCATATGAAGTGTATTATGTTTGGAATGAAATGGGAAAACAAAAAAGCAAAATATCCCAGGCCTGTGCTGTACAGCTTGAACATACATTTCAGGCCTGTGTCAAGCTGCAAGATAAACTCAGTTCATTGTAACCCAGAAGTCTGGCAACTCCTCCTTAGCACCAGCGATTATGCCACCTGCATGGCCTTGGTTTTATCTAAACTGCAGCAAGAAGAGAAAGAAAAAAAAAAAAAGGAAAAACCTGTTTGCCCGCTGCTAAGCGGAGAAAGGGGGGCTTTATTTCCTCCCCCTCTGTCTTTTTTTCCTGGAGTGTTGTCATCCATCCTTGTTGTGGCACTGCGTTGCTTCTCGGTTCTGAATCAGGGGCTGTTGGTGCTGTTTCTTTTTGCTTCCATCTCGTCTCTTAGGTTCCGGCATATCTGGGGAAGGAGCTCATCGTTTTGCCTCCTTGCTGAAGTTGGTCTTTTCATGCTGGTCAGCTTTGGGGGGTCAGAGTGCTGAGTGCTTCTCTGGGTCAGACTGGTGCTGATTTGGGCGTGGAGTGGAACCAAACTGGTCTGATGTGGAGTTTGGATTGATTTATTTTCATGCTGGACTAGAGATCTTACCATCTCAGATGAGAGCGAGAGGGAGGCCTTATGCCCTGGCCGCCCTCCCCCAGTAATGTTACTGCTAGAGAACTGTAATACTGCATGAAGGAGTTTGAGGGTGAAATTTAAAGGCATCGCCAGTGGATCCATAGTTCTAATGAAGCTGGGAAATTAAACCAAAAAGTTTTTTTAATGGACTTATTCTGTGGTAACTAGTTGTAAGAGACTTCTTAGTAAATTCATCGTGCTAGTTTTTGAGATCATGGGAAAGAAAGGCCATTTTTTGAAACCAAGGGAATGCCAAATTTGGAACAAAGTTTTAACAACTGAATTCTCGTATTTGCCAGAAAGCCCTATACCTCTCTTAGGTCAAGATTTGTTAAGTAAATTGTAAGCTCAAATAACATTTTCTGAGAATTCTGTTTAGTTGCATGTCCTACAAGAAGCTCCTTGGATGGTGCAGATCTGCTTGCTACAAGTGAGAAATCTCCAAGGAAATTTCGAATATTGCATTTCCATTAGTATTGGCAGCCAATGTTTCAGTAAAGCCAACACTACATTGATAGAACTGAAACAGGACTTTGATCCGGTAAGGGAAAACGATATCCAGTAAATATGACAGCCAAAATGGAGTTGGAGGCTTTGATGAATAAATTTATGACAATCTTACAGACTAACTGCATTTGATTGGACTTGCAGGTTTGTTTACTTATAGCTACAACATAGAAACAACCTGTGACTATTGTGGGACAGTATGATGAGAATGCTAACAGACTGATATACTGATTGTTACTTTGATCAAAAAATGTAGGGAATGAATTTAAGTCTTAATAGGCCATGATCCTTTTGTCATATATGTATCATCTGTGAAATCGAATTTTGAATTTTTTTTATTTGCAATCTATGTCCTTGTAAATTGCACTAGCTGATTTTCTTAACAGTATAGCTTTTGGCATGCCTAAATGTAAATTGCTGCAGAACCTGCAAGTCTTTCACGTCAGGTCACAGACTATACTTGTATTTGGTCTGATCCCATATGCTTGCACAGTTTTTTTTGATGGTTCAGGGAAGTCTCATAAAGCTGTAGTGGTCTGGCATGAAGATAACAATTGGCATCATTCTGTAAAAATTATTGAAGGTTCAACCCAATTAGTAGAACTTGGCGCAGCTTTACATTACTTAAAGCTTTTTAAGGAGGAACCTCTAAATTTGATTTGTGATTCTGAGTATGTAGTCAAGGTCCAACGCACACATTTGATTCTGAAACTTTTTTTTAAAAAACAAAAAGGGGGAGAAGTAGGGGAAACACCACAAAACTGATTGTCAAAAGCATTGTATGTGATGAATTACTTATATCTAAGTGGTGCAGCCCAAATTCCCCCTGTGATGAAACACTTTACAAGTATGACTCAAAAACATGCTAAATCAGAAAGAACCTACATTAGTTATGTTCAAATCACTAGTTAATGGTCAATGGAAAAGGCCACATCAATTGATAACCTGGGGGAGAGGCTATGCTTGTGTCTTTACAGATCAAGGGCCGCAATGGTTGCCAGCACGAAATAGGAAACCTGTGTTGTCTTCCTGACAATGATTGGTGCAGCTGCTGCATTTTGGATGCCTGCACAAAGACTAAAATGTGGATTACTTTAGGCAACATGACTGGCCAGTACTCCATATGCCTAGCTATGGCATCTCCGGAAAACCCATTCCACACATGCTTGGTTGGCATCCCCCTCGACGACTACAGCAGCATCACACGATTTTTTCAAAATAGTGGTCGGCGCAGAGGCATTGCAATGAACTGTAATAATACCAACATGACACTTGGGATTAATTGCCTCCTGGAAGCAGATATTGAGCCACAGGAACTGGAATTGCTGGGTTCTATGCCCAGGGACGCTTGTATCCAGCTGGTTTGTGAACAGTGTCAGAACAATATACAAGAGAATGAATGGATAAAACTGCAAAATGTTAATGCTACCCTTGGTGACTATAGAAATGAAACTCCATGGTGTGATGCTTCACAGAAGAATCCAAGGGGTGCCGTTGATAATGTGGGACAGCGACCCCGAAAACTCCCGTATGGTGCATTCTTGATCTGTGGAGATAGAGCCTCGCCAGGAATTCCTTCTAATGCTGTTGGATGACTGTGTAGTTTGGGACGATTAACTCTCTTAATGCCCAGTGCATCCATGATAGCAGATCACAGAAGAGCAATATGGGAAAAACATTTTTGGCATAGATATAAGTCAAAGTGTGATGATAATGTAGATCTTCGGGGTTCAGGATTAAGGGTTTTAGGATCTCTTGTACTTGGTGTTGGCACAGCTTGAGCTATAAATATTTTAGAAAAATTAGGATGTTGGCTAGCTAAGCAAACTAACAGAACTTCTAAGGCTTTCGGTGGACTTTTCTTAGATGTAGATTCTGTAAGACATGCTACACTGCAGAATAGAGCTGCAATAGAGTTTTTGTTGTTAGCTCAAGGACATGGATGTGAAGATTTTGATGGTATGTGCTGTATGAACTTGTCAAATCACTCTGAGTCAATCCATAAAAGTATATAATCAGTGAAAGAGGGAGTACAAAAGTTACAAGTTGATGATGGATGGGATTGGTTAAACAAACTGTTTAGTGGTTGGGGGCTCTCAGGATGGTTGTTATCAGTAGTGAAAACAGGCCTGATTGTTCTGATGATTGTTGTGGTTGTGTTACTAATGTTGCCATGCATGATTTCTCTGCTGCAAAGGGCCCTGCAGTGGACAATGAAGGCAATCGTTTTAGCACAAATACAAAAAGGGGGAATTGTGGGAAACTACAGCCGGTCCGTGGATTCCCTGACAGAAGGTATGGGAACAGAGATCAGCCTTGAAGATATTAAGGTTTACCCTTGAGAAACATGGGAGTAAAGGAGTATCCAGAGATATTAAAGTGTATCCGTGAGAGAGAAGGGATGTACCCGTGAGAGAGAAGGGAGTAGAAGAGTAACACTGATGATAGCAAATTAGCCAATGAGATGTTACTGCTGTAACTTGTAACCAATAGTGAAGAGACATGAGTTGGTAAAACTGTATAAAAAATGCACTTGTAGCAATAAATGGCATCTACTACTTTCATTCTGAAAGAACTTGGCCTATGTCATTTGTCCATCTCAACCGCCACATAGGAGTCACAGGCAAATCAAGTCATCTGAACTTGGGCAGTGTTTGTTCAAGTAGTGGAGTTATTTTGTTATATGATTTTCCTTTGAGTAAAGTTTTATCCACCCCTTCAACCTTTTTAAAAAATTTGACCAGAAAATTTAGAGTCAAGAAATCCTGCTGAAACACAGGTGATGTTTTTTACTTTAGATGTAAGTGATACTTACTTTTAAATGAATATAGAATGTATAAGATAGGAGTTTGGTGAATGAGGATTGTGAGACAGGAAGGAAAGGAGGTGGAGGCAGGCAATGCCTAATTTTAGTGAAGTGCACAAACACAGGATAGATATATTTCATTCTGGTGTTCCTCCTAGGAGTCCACTATAACATTGCCTCATGTCTTGGCTTCTTATCCTTGGCAGCTCTCCATGCTGAATGGCTGATGCTTGAGTAATTCTGCTGTTTACAGCTCTGACATCCCTCAGCACAGACAGGCTCTAGCCCTACTCTTGCTTGAGCCCTGCTCACAGAACAATCTGCAAAGGATGGCCACAAGGACTTCAGCATCTCTGTCACCTGTGACACATCTTTGGCCCTGAGCTACCTGCTCTAACTGGACATATGTTTAGCAATGGCTTAGACAACATGACTTCTGCAGGTCCTTTCCAACCTGCAGGACTCTGATTCTACTCCCTTTCTTGGAGAAATGTGTCATACCAGAGATTGTCTCTCAGTGGAAGTAGATTACAAACAGCACTATTCTTGAAAGGAAGAACTCTGAAAGCTCCTGCATTTTTTAGTAACAGTAATATGTAATGAAAGCAAACTGCAATCCATAATCTCTGTATGGGGTGAAATTATTACAGTTTTCTTCAAGAAGCAGCTTTTGTGTCAGCCTCCACAAGCTCCTTACAACTTTTCATCAACTGAATTTCTCCTCCAGTTCTCTGCTTATTGTATACAAACTTTAGTTTTGCATGGAATACTTTTAGTTAATAAAACAATTGTGAATGGTTAATGTTTTTTACAGCCTTATACTCCAAGAATGATGATGAAAGGGAACAACTTAGCATCAGTTACATGGATAGAGAAAAACTGTCACTAGAAGTGTCTCATATAAAGTGAATAGTTTGCTACAAATACAAATATTATTCTGATCACATAATGTACTCTATTTCTGATTACATTGTATCAAATGTAGCTTTCAGGAAATAATTTGTTTGGCTATTGCAAGCATTCCTGAGTACTATAGTAACTGCGGCAGAAATATTACATTTTAGTGAACAAACTTGTAAATGAGAGATTAAAAATTTTGTCTTGAGGTACTTTACGACATTCTTATAACAATACTAGGAAATAAAGGAACAGTCACTTTCTTGGGAGAGGGAGAGTAGACTAGAGAGAACATTAAACAAA
This sequence comes from Caloenas nicobarica, assembly GCF_036013445.1. Taxonomy (NCBI): domain Eukaryota; kingdom Metazoa; phylum Chordata; class Aves; order Columbiformes; family Columbidae; genus Caloenas; species Caloenas nicobarica. Next base: position 84,379,411 of record NC_088246.1, on the reverse strand, counting down.
TAACAGCTTTTACACAATCATCTCTGCTGCAATATTTTGAATGCCTCATTATGTCAAGTGCAGTGATTTACTGAACAAATATTTATACTGTCTTTTGGTATCTCTCTGCTTATGACAACATATTAAGATCTGATTAACTATTCTTTATTGTAACAGCTGAGAGACATGTTCTGCCTGCACATTTTTTATATTTGAATGAGAAAGAAATGGTTAGACCAAGTAAGTTAAAAAAAAAAAAAAAGAATGCTTAATTTTTGAGTCTGAAGGAAAGCTTCAGGCACCTCGTGCAGAGTTTTTGTAGTTTTTAGTTTTGAAAACTGCATAAGAACAAACTGTTCAGGTAGATGTTCAAAGCAATGTAATAGATATTTGTACAGCTGTATTCCATTTGGAATCATGACTACTTAAGGTTTCCAGTGCCTTACCTAAGAACCTTCCCTACCAAAACTGTGAGGTATGACAGAGCATTGTAAGTGAAATTTTGACATTTGTCAGTTACTGGATGCCATCACAGGCAGGAAGAGACTTAGAATATCTCATTTTAGCCTTCAGTCTAACCCTGAAGCTCCTGTCTCCAAACTTATTCTGAAGAATTGATGTGGTCAAGTATTGTGTTTTCATCTAGGTTCTCAACAACCTCATTCTGACATCTTCTTTCAGAAGCAACTATTGTAAGTACTAAAGAAGAAAAACTCCTCACACAGTAAAATGTGACTGAAATAGGAAAGATATTCGGTTGAAAACAGACTGCTTTGGCAGTCTTAAAATAGAGGTCTACTCCACTATAAGCAATATAACTACATGTTGTACAGTCTCAGATGCTATGTATTTCTCAGGAAGAACCCTATATATAGCAATATGAACCTGGTGGCAGACATAGGTATAGTCCTCTTTTTCCATATGACAAACAGTGTAAAGATGGTCGTGCAAGTGTGTTCTGAGCTCTGTACACCAATATATAGTATAACAGAACCTTGATCTGTATGAAAGTAATCAAATTATTCCGAATTGAAAACTTGGGGTTTTTTACCAATACTTTCTTGAAAACATGAGAGTTTAAAGAGGCATTAGTACTTATCATGGCACTGTACTAAAAAAATTCACAATTTCTTTATCAGTCAGTTGGCAGCTATCATGGTTTTCTGTGGCCACAAGTGTAACTAGAGAATATGTTCATTTGAGAACCACTGAGTTATGTTCCTTACAAGATTCTTCAGAATGAACAAAAGAGAAGGTGAGATAATACTTATCTTTTAAGCTAGATGATGTGAAGGACTGGGGGAGCTGGGTTGCAACCCATTGAAAACTCTGTGTTCAGAGACTGAAGATGGGGTAGAAAACAAAGATATAAATCCTACTTACTAGTTCCTAATTTCTTTAAGCAACAGTGTCAGCAAAAGCTTAATACTCTTGTTACCACTCTAGTACCCAATTTATAAACTCGGTTGTTTTAATGTTCATTAAGTTTATTTTGCTACACTTTGTGCATTCTATGGGCCAAAAAAAATACCCTACCTAGAAAGTCAATAATTCAGTGTTAGCCTAAAGTTTTAAAGGTCTAATCAAATAATTATTATTAGTCTAGTTGCAATGATGATAATGCTTCACATTCAAATTACATGCCGTTAAAAGGGCATACCCAAAATTTCTAGAATGTACTCCTTTCTGTGGTGTTCTGCTCCTACTTCCACTGCTTCTGTGGGCATTAAGGTCAGTAGCTGCACTCTGGTGATGGGGTTAGAGGGAGCCATCAGCATCCAGACTCCATCACCAGGAGAAAAGTGAGGTTAATGGTTTCTTCCTCCTCACTCTTTCATCTGCTTGTGGTAATTTTTATTCGTTTGCTAACACCTCACTCTTTCTTTCTTCTTTTGTTTACAATTCCCCATTATTTCCAAATTTAGTATCTAGAGTGCCTTACATGGACACTGGGTACTTTTTGAGATTTTGTTACCCTTAAAACTGTTCTTGTGAGCTCCCATGGTTTCATTCCTTTAATGAACAGTAAAGGACCATTGATGACTTGTTCATAGCCATTGGGCCTCCTTTGTTTATACTTGTCTAACTTGTATTTGATTCTAGGGTCATAGATATTTCATTCTACACAGATTATGTTATTGTCAAGGCCCTGAGCACAACCTCTTTCCCCCCATCTCCCATGGCCTTTGTGGTCCAGGCTCATGGCTAGGTTTTGGTGCAGTTGTGTGATCTTGAATTGGGATGCTGGTGAAAGCTTTAGTAGTGAAAATGAGCTGTGAGAAGTGTGTGCCCAGGAGTTGTGTCAGAGCCCCTGCCCATGGCTCACCAGGTGTCGTGGGAAAGTAGTTTAGGGTTCTGCTTGCTGCAGAACAATGTTTAGATTTCTTAACGAGAAGTGCGACGTAAAGGAGTTCAGTGGCAGGTTCACTCTATTATTTACTGCGTGGGGGAAATATGCCAAGCCAAATGCTGCTTACCCTCTGTCCAGGTGCCTGTATCCATTCACGAAGCAAACTTTCAGGCACCTTCCCTCTCTGATAACTGTTCACTCTGGAGTCTGTGTCTTGGAGTTCCAGAGGCAAACTTTCAGACGAGGCCTCTATCTGTCACGATGCAAACTTTCAGGATTCTTCTCTCCCTGACAACCGTTTGCTCCAGAGTCTGTATTTTACAACTCCAGAGGCAAACTTTCAGGTGAGGCCTGATAACTGTATGCAGAGCAGACTTTCAGGAGACAAAATACTTAGGAAAAAAAAAACTTAATGGAGTAGAACAGCAGAAGGACTGGCTCAAGCTGGGCACCTGCACAGAGGTCCAACCCGACCATAGAAAACCACAGACCTTTATATCTTTACAAACCATTCATACCATGATTCAGTCCAATAGAAATGTCTCCAAATAGTTCATTATATTTAGTGTGTATCTACTTAAGCTAAATGATTAATATTAAACGTAAATTGGTCTCATCCACTGACCTGTGAGTAGTAAAACCATTGCCATACAGCTCACTTATTTAGCAGGCAGAGCTCAAAGTGGGCTCATCCAGGCTGCTGTATTTATAGAATAAAGTGGTTGACTTGTAGTCAAATTGAATACAGCAGGAAAAGTATGCATGAGACTCCCTGCACCCACAAGTTACCAGCGTTTACTGTGCCATTCTGCTTCCTTGTGCGTCTCCTGGAAGGAGTTCTTGGCTTGGCTACGGCTCAGGTGCTTACCTCCTCTGGAGCCTAGACCAAATTTCTGTTGGTTTGGCTGGGGTGGTGTTGAGTGCATGCGCCATACCAGGGCTGCCCCAACAGTTATTACTATAGTTGTATGTACAACTGTAACCATAACATAATTAATAAAGCTAAGCAAAAGCTAGGGAAAAAAAAAGTTACAATAATCAAGTGATGGCTAGATAACTGCTGTTACAGAGAGAAAAACTAACTCCATACAGGACAAGATGAGTCCTAGCAATACCTGACATTACCTGAGGCCCATGAGACTAACACAAGGCCTGTGGCCTGTTATTAGCAATGGCAATGCTATTCTTCGTGGGCTACAGGGCTATACTACATCTTTCATTCTTCAACCCTCTCACATTTAACTAGTCTTCAGTGTAGTCTATCACTCTTCTGTCAAGCAAATAAAACACAAACTAAAATGTTGGGGAAAAAAGCTCTCTTTTGGGGCTGCAAAGAGAGTGATTATCTTTGCTTTCTGCATGAAAACTAGAGTCAGAATATGTTCTGACCTTTAGAAATATGATTTCCCTATTAGAAACAAACAAACCGACAAACAAACAGAGAAGAGTTAAGCTGTCACGTCTATCCTTAAATGACTAGGCAGACATCTATTTGGATTGACCTTACATTCTTGATTTTCAAACCCTGTAAGGCTCATTTAATATATTTCATATATTTGCTTATTTTCTGAGCTACTCTTGTTATTTTTCACTGAAGCTAATATATTTTTTTAATCATTTTTCACAATATCAATATTGTTGATGAGAGATCTTTTCTCTACAGCTTCTACTCTACTGTGTCATACCCTTTCCTTTTTTCAGGATTAGTGCTGAAAGTCAGGAATCCAGGGAAATACATCTGTTGGCTTCAGGGGACCAGTTCTCTTAATTCCGATTTGCTATGTGTCCTTTTCCTTGAGAGAGCTATCTAAATAACAAGAATGGGAAAGGAATGTTACTTAACCTAGGCATCTTATTTGTATAAAGTTTTACAAGTGTTTTTAAGATATTTCAGAGGGTAAATTGATGGTCTGATCTACTGTTCTTTTAGGTAGGTGAAAAAGCATCATAGCAGCTATGCAGCTAAATTAATTTGGGAATATTAGACATTACAAGTATAGTTTACTCAACATTTTTACGGAAACATGATTCAAATGGGCTATGCCATTCTTTCAGCTAGCCATTTGCGTTGTTCTGTTGTCACCTGCTCTGAAAATCATTTGGAACAATGACTTATCAATAGCTACAAGTATTTTGATTAAAAAGAGGTTCTTGGGCACCAGTACATGCAGGTCTGTATCACTTGTCCTAGTGCACTTATTATCTGTTTTCTCCCTTTCCTCTCTTCAGCAGCCTTTCGTATATCTGAATGCTAACATCATGTGTCTGTTCCATGTCCATCGGTGTCTTCACTGAGAAAGGCTACTTCATTCAGTCTTTTCTTTAGTTGCATTTCTGGGAAACATGATTTTATTGATGCTTTTCAAACAGGTTTATCTTACTCAAAGTTTAGTGTTCAGAATTATTCACAGTATTATACCTGAGGATATATTGAGATACAGTCCTGTGTATTTTCCCAGTGTAGCATCTGTCTTGCTTAGAACACTATGGCAATGTTGACTGCAACTGGTCTTATGTCTTGCTATCATTCATGGCTTTTTTTTTCCTGAACTGCTGCAGCCTAGGATATTGTTCCTTATCCTATAATTGTAGTTTCTTTTTTCTCCTCAGAAATCTGAAATAATACTCTAAGGCTCACTTTTCTGGTCATATATAAGGAACTGGACCAAGGTTTTTTACAATACAATGTGTGCCCATTTTGACGTCTTAATTTTCGAAACTACTGAGTATATTGTAACAAGTTACGATCTCCTGGCAATACCTATTCATATCACAGCTTGATAAGTTTGTCATGAGGTTATCTGCTTTGTATTTCTAAAGAACATATGTACCTGATATTGCAATGGTGCCTTACATGCCCTTTCACTTTGGTTGCAAAATCTATGATCTATTTGCTTTATACATGCTCATATTTCCTGTATGTAAAACACAGGACAAGACTGCAGCCAACTCAAAAGACCTGCTCATTTGTTTTGTTTTCAGTTTGAGATTAGGAATGACAAATGTTAGATGAAAATTATTTTTGCCTCTTTTCTGTAAATAGAATATCCCAATTTTACTGAGATCCTATTGTTTTTCTTATTCTAGGCTTTTAGGAAGACATGAAGAAGAACCATTTCAGCTTATGCACAGTACCCGTTTCCAAAGGTTTAATGTGTTATTTTTTCCCTTGTCCCACCTAAGGAAGTATAAAAATTTCCCACACATACCTACTAAATTGCACTTGCCAAACAAGTCTTAGCTATATGATAAATTTTTAATTGTCTAGTTGTACCATGATTTCTTCCACAGTTATGCAGTGTTAATAGTTAACAAAGGAAGTTACTTTTTTGTTTCATGGTTTAAATTATGTTCACTGTCTTCTGTAGATAGTCAGAGGCCTTGATACTTCATTTAAAAAGGTTCCCTATTATACAATCTACTAAAATATTTTTATTATTATTATTATATGTTATTCAGTATCCTTCCCAAACCTAATTTTGCTTTCTGAGCAGACTTTTAGAAGGAGTACACACACACAAACTTACATTGATCTAATAAGCGTCTGTTAATTATGAGGCCAGTTGTAATTGTATGCTCAAAATCAAATAATTTCAGTAAGAAATGAGACATTCAAAATATAATATGAGCACCAAAGGAAAGTCAAGTATATCTACAAATGTACTCTATATCTTCTATATTCTCTCCTCAGTTGTGGTCACTATTCAGTTCTCTCAAAACTGTTAATCTGACGTTTCCTCTCTTTCTGCAGTTAACTATTTTTTCCTAAAAATGTCAACAACTATCTACCTATATCTAGCACTAGTGTCAGTTTAGCTAAACCTATTGTATTCATTGCTGAGGTTTATTCATATAAGTTTTTGTCAAGACTCTTAATCTTGGAACTGACTAGCTATATTTCACAGAGGAAACTGAACTGTGGTAATTTCAGGCCTGTTTAGCTGTATTTTTTTAGGAAAGTTACATAGCATCTTTGTGTTCCTTGATTGGATTTTCATCATTCATGCCATTCAGAAGACTTAAGAGCATTTGGCCTCTGAACCTCTGAAGAAGGAATAATGTGGAACAAACTGGGAATTTTATGTACTTTAAAAGATTTCCTTTCTGAGCCAAACAGTGGTATGTAATGTATCGCTCCTGAAGGAAAAAAAAAAAAAGACGCGCCTCAAAGAGGAAGCAGTCAAAATCAAAAGTGTAGCTTTCTACCACTTAATCTATAGGTCATCTTCTTTATTTCAAAGTCAATAAGAGGTCAAAATAGCTGCTTCAACTAGCCACAGGAGGGAGGCATAATTGCATGCACTGGATCAAAGTATGTGAAGAAGTAGGAATATGGATTTTACTCTTACGTGTTGTACTTGGCTACTCTGCTTGGTTTTGAGGTGAGCACTTGGTCTTGGCCCATGCTGTGGGATGCACAACATTTTTAACAGGATTGCTGTGAAAACATTGGTGAGTAATGACAGAAAGATGGTTACTCTGCCATGTCAGTTGATATCCTGTACCATGCTTGGTTTATGGAGAAAGACAAGAGCATGAGGCCGCAATTAAACTGAGCAAACTTCTAATTTTAATAGTTTACAGTAAGGTAATTCAGTAATAGATTCCTGAAAGCTGTTGAACTTAATATTGCCTTCTAAAAAACCCATGTCCTTCATATAGTATTCAATGAGTGTTTCATGTGTGGGAGAATGAAATACTTCAGCTTTTCTCAAAGGCAAGTTGCCTTTTCACTTTTGCTATGGGATGATAGATACTTTAATGGAAGTCAGAGGAAACACTGTTGTGGGTCCCCCGAGTGTGAAGAAATGGCTGTAAAGATGTTCTACTCACTAGATAGTGTGACAGCCTTGAAGCACCACCCCCATCCTTTGCAAAACAAAGGACTCATTAACAGTATATGTTATGCCTTAAACATCTGGTTTTTGCAACTTTGGACAGGAAAAGATAGGTGGTTTTGGAGGCAGACAGTCTATCTTTTCTCTTTCAAGGTCTCTGTGAAATGAAGGCATAAATTTTTAAGATAAAGACAACTAACAGTGTTGCTGTCAAGGCCTCAGTCCTAATTGGGATGACCAAGATGGGTCATCTAGTGGACAACCAATCACTAGGAGAAATCACGATCCACCAGCTACCCCTAAGTGACAAAACAACTCACTTCTAGCCAGCACTGTGACCATCCTTCTAAATTTTTGACCACTAAATCATTTCTGGAAGAATCTTCTTAGTTAGCATGAAGAGTGAGCAGAAGGAGAAGTAAATGGACTGATTTATAAAACTTCCTCACTTGAAACACTTTGGAGTCTGTTTGTGTTTTGTGAGTATGAGTGTGCATGTGTGTGTGTGTGCTACGTGGCATTAACGAAGTTTCATTGCACCCACCACCAAGACAGCTACAGAGAAGGTCACTGGAACAACAACCTTCAGAGTGGCGAGATCTTATTTTTCTTACGATATTTTAATCTATTGCTCTCCTTTTCATCTCTCTCTCTCTGTTTCTCTTTTTCTAACTTTATTCTGGACACATAAGACTTGCGAATTGTTAAAGTCTTGCTAAGTTTCTACAAATTTTTGCCAAGCCACTATTGGCTGTAATTCCATTGAGTGTTTTTAGTAAATTTGTGATTTAATTGAACCTCTTGAGTGATTGTCATCACACTGTGTGACTGCGCAGAGTATTCGAAGTTAAGTCATGCCTAATTTCACCTGGTGGGGCGGGACAGGCAGCCACATAAAAATCCTTTTTAATCTAGTCGTGATACTGGTGTTGTGGTGGTGGTGGTGTGTTTCTAGGTGTTTTGTTTTGTGTGGGGTTTTTGTATGTGTGTGTTGGTTTTGGTTGGTGTTGTTGTTTTTTGTTTTGTTTTGTTTTACTTTCCTAAGGCTCAGTGTGTCATTGTTCTGAGTTTTCTCAGCAAAAAAGGACTAGGTTGGCTCTGGCTTGTATGAGCCAGCCAGATACTGCATGTGCTTTTTGTATGTAGAAATCATGGTGAAGTGCTGGAAGTATTTTTGAGAAATAAAGAGAATAACAGGAAATAAAAGATCTCCCATTGGAACAGAAATTAGATTGTTTTCATCAGCCATTGAGGGACACACGCAAAATTCCTTCCCTTGTCAGGACTGGAATTCAATGCAGCCTTGGAACAGTCATGCTAGATTTTAATGTTTTCAGAATAAGGAGAAACTACATTTAAGTCCAGTCATTTTTGAGGAAAGGATATTTTGCAATGAATTTATTTGCTGCATTGTTGAAATGCATGTACATGTTACAGTTAAATTTAGTAAATATTAAGAGACTATTTCTTAATCTGTTTAGTGTTAGAGTTACTTTGTTTGGGTATGAGAGTAGCATTAATGTAAGTTATTGGAATTTGAGTAAATGGCAGAAAGCTGCATTGTAGTAGAGTCACAAGAAACAGAGACATATGTCGTGAAAAACCTATGTGAACTGAAAATAAAGATGAAAATTCTACTCACATTTGATAGCTATAGATTGCATCAGTTGGTCTAATTACTACAATGTCTAAGCATTTCAGCCTTTAATATGTGTAGCTTGAAAATGTCTATACAACTAAAATTTGGTTTAAAGATCAAAAGCGACTCCTTAAAAAACACTCAGAATGTGAGAGCCTGTTCCTAAGAAAAGTTCACCTACATAAGGGAGCAGGGAGTTGGACTCGATGATCCCTATGGTCCCTTCCAACTTGAGATGTTCTGTTATTCTATGATTTTATGATATCTGAGCAGTGCCTTGAAAACAAATATGTTAGAATTTTATCAATTTCTTTGCTTGGTATGTATATGGTATCTAATGCAATGAGACCTAAGTGTTACTTCAACTGCCATCTCCCCTTAAGGTGTGTTTTGGGTTCTGGGGAAATAAATTCATTCTGGCCTTCCCATCTCCACCTCCAAGTTGTGCAATCTTCTCCCGTCTTCTCCTGTGTAATTGTTCTCTCCCTGGCAATGTACACTTCAGCATGCATATTCTGTATATATCCCCTACACATAAGTAGACAGTGGTGGAAGCTCCTTCAGTTTGAAGCTAAGCCACAATATTTTGTGGCAGTGTTTCCCCTGAGTGGTACTCTGGATTCCTTTATATTACTAAACCCGAAAGTACTTGCCTGGCTAATGCCTCCTCTCAGTGGGTTAACTACTGTTACAATACTGCAATATAATATCGAGTCACACCTATGCTCTATCAGACTCGTGTTCTTTTAATATTCAATACATTCAAATTGACAGATGTAGATACAAAATCCATCACAGTAGAGAGAATGGATGTAAAACTGATAGTTAGAAACAAGGAAAATGGCACAACATGTCTGGTTCTTCTTTGGTTAAAAGTTTTAAACAGTTAAAACTGATGGGAATTGAGTAACTATGAGCAAAAATGGTTTGATGGCACTGATTATCAATTTGTGGTATTTGTCAGTACAGGTAGCTTTGGAACATATGCAGTTGTATTTTTTTCATTTCTGTGATATGTGTGCTAGAACAGCTTCTGAAACCAAAGTGTTAAACTTGCATCAGGCCACATGAAACTCTAGACTGCAGTTGTGCAACTTCTTCAGTCCATAGGTGCTGTCAGTCACATGCCCTGGATCAATGTACCTCTCCAGGCAGTTATGGACCATCACACTTATATGCATGCTTGTCTGAAGACTGAAGCTTTCTTTTTCCTAGTGACACATTGCAGAGGGACACTGAATGGCTTCTACGTATACCGGATGGAATATCTTTCCTGTCTGTAGAATATAGAAGAGAAAGTATTATAATATGGCAAAGTAATGCCAGCAACAAAGTCGTTCCTCACTCTCTCATGCATAATAGGCTGCAGGACTTTGGCACTGTGTCACGGTTGAGACGGACAAACGACATAGACCAAGTTCTTCCAGGATGAAAGTAGTAGATGCCATTTATTGCCACAAGTGCATTTTTATACAGCTTTACCAATTCATGTGTCTCCTCACTATTGGTTATAAGTTACAGCAGTAACATCTCATTGGCTAATTTTGCTATCATCAGTGTTACTCTTCTACTCCCTTCTCTCTCACGGGTACACCTTAATATCTCCAGATACTCCTTTATTCCCATCTTTCTCATGGGTAGGCCTTAATATCTTCAAGGCTGATCTTTGTTCCCATGCTCTCTGTCAGGGAATCCACAGAACCACCATAGTCCTCCACAGAACTGTTTAACCTAAATGCAGTATTTTGTTTATGTTCCTTCTCAGATCTGAGTTATTGCAAAACTCTTACCTTGGATGTCAACAAGTTATTTAATACTGAAGTTTCACGAGTAAGCAAATGCTTGTTTAATTCCAAAGGGAAAGAAAAACATAAAAACCCCAAACAAACAAGCAAACAACAACAACAACAAACCAGCCCCGCACTATTATTATGGCTGTAGAATTGTCTGCACATGCCATATGAGGGTGATTTGAACAATCTGAACTCCATCTCTCTTGGCATGTACGTAAATTAGTACATGTATAATGTAAACTAATACATATTTAAACATAGGCTTAAATACATTATTTCTCCTAATATATAAAAATCTTTTTTTTTTTTTTAAAGAAGTAAAGGTTGCATGAAGTTGCATGTAAAAATCGCACACTAATAATTTATTATTTTTCTAAATTAATTGCTCAAACAATTTCTATGGACTCGGTTTGAGAGATAGTATTTCATTAACTTTTCGCAGACGAAGTTTAACAAAGGAGATTAATAAATGAAGTACTTCCAGTGTTTATATGAAAGTAAACAGTCATGATAACAATGGTTGCCTGCTCCTCGTTTTAATTACTGGCAATGCTTCTTTTTGGGAGAAGAAGGAATAGGGATGAAAACTATGTAGCATGGGTCTGCAGAGAAAACTTAAAAACATATATTGTAATGAAAAAAAATACCCCCCTCCCCCCCATTTTAAAGTTAAAAACTCATGATCTTTTTAAAAGAATGCACAGAAATATAGGTGGGTGATAGGGAAATCACTGCCAGTGAGTCTGATACAATAAATCCTTTACTAAATTCAGAAAATATTTTAATTTTACAGACAATGGATCAGGCTTTACTACTTTTCCTTTACAATACTAAATGTATGTGTATGTAAGCACACTCAGATGCTCTCTAAGGGTGACCATAAACTAATTCTTTATGATGGAAATATGAAGCTACTGGTGTGGGTGTATGGAATCATGGATTGTTGTTTCACAGTTGCAAGAACTGAGATGATTAATAGTTTAGTCGTGATGAAGGCACCACATTGACTATTCATGCAAGGGTTTTGCTACACTTCATTAAATAGCCTATACCTGGCCTCACTCATTTGATTTTGTAAAGATTGAGTTATTATAAGCATATTACCTGTAGATAAGAATGTATTTAGATCTTCTTCCAGTGCCAGCAGCCACCTTTCAATCCAGAGGTTGACCTCACACCTTTGAAGGTCTCAGTTAGAATAAGTTCGCAAAAAAACAGAGTGACAAACATTCCTGTCTTCCTTCTCTCTTATCTGGAACACCTAGCTGAAGAATACAGGAGCACTAGCCTATCAAGTTCTTGTTAGAGGACAGGTAAGTAAGCGGGATAGTCGTCTGTTGATCTCTGGGAAGTTAGAAAATAGATGCTGCCATCTTACTGGTGCTTCTGCAATGGTTCTGCTAGTGCTGACTCTTTAACGAGGGATCAACAAAATGTTTCTGATTTTACTTTACCCAGCTGCAGCATCTTGTTGCTGACTATTTTGCAAATATCAAGGTCAGATGATTTATGTGCATTGTCACTGATGGCCCTATTAGCAGACGTTCTCTGTTCTACATCCTCCACTTCTCTTACTCAGTGAATTGAGGTTACTAGATGTCTATCTGTAATCTGAACCTTAGATATCTTCATCACACTAGTGGTTTTTTTTTTTTTATTAGTTTTGTGCTTTTGCATGATTTACATATAAAATCTGTGATGCTTTAGCACTTCAGCAGTCATAAAACAATGTCAAAATAATAAAAAAATCTCTACTTGCTGAATGCAGATTTAAGTCTACTTTAACAATTTTCATAAACCACTGGCATGCTGACTTGGTGCATTAGGTTGCTGACATATCCAAAGCACGCAGAAGAGGAAATGAAGATGGGGGGAAGAAAGTATTTTGTCTTGTAAACCAGCATGACAGGCATAAATCGTCTGTAACTCTTTGAATGAGCTACTGACATGGTTGGTCACTGAAAACTTTGAGCCTGAATCCAAATAATAAAGGCATTGACTTTGAAAAGACCTAAGCATGCAAATAACATTCATCTCATGAATACTCCTATTGGTTTTGATGAGACTGTAGAAGTTCATAAAGTCCTGTGGGTACACAAGCTTTAGGATCCAAGCCCGAGGCCAGAGATGATCTCATTATTTCAGTGTTGGAGATTTTGTAAGACAACAACGTGCCTCACAATTCAGTTCACATTTAGCAAAGGTATTTTCTTTTTATTACTTTTTCTTTTCATGTCTAGAATTTCAATTTTAGCACAGATCAGAATTTCAATTTTAGCACAGATCATGAAAACTGGCACAGGTCAGAATTTTGTCTTTGGCAGAGAAATATGTTGTAAAGAATACCAAAAAAAGCTCTTAGCCATATCAGTACAAATATGCAAATGATGAATGTGTCAGAAAATACTAGTTGTACGCTATCTAAACAATTGCTAATAGCACTACTAATATCATGATCACCTCTTGTGGAAGAAAAGATGTGAGAGCCTTTTGAAGTACTAGGCATTTCTGAAGTTGAACTAAGCTGTCTTAAGCTATTTCCTGATAATTTAAGTATCTGTGACTGCAATTGCTCCAAAGTCTAGGTGAGTCAGACCACTTTTTAACCCTACTAATTAATGATCTGTAACATACCCATCTATTATGTTATGCAGCAATAGCTGTCTAGAGGGCCTCATCTTGTTCTTGAAACAGAAAATGTAAATGAGAGATGGAAGTCACAGGACTCCTTGACCTTTGTCAGCCCTAATAAGAAACCAAGGGACTTTGTATGTATAACAGCCATATGCCAAGTTAGGCTTAATGGCTGGGAGGCCATATGTATTTATGATACCTAAAAATATCTTTGTAGATCAAAATGGGTACATTACCAAAACATACCTCAAATGATGGTTCCTGCGACTGATCTTTATTTGTTATTTTTGTCTTTGCTGCATCAATATTGTAGTAGTTCATACATTAAGGATGCCTAAAATATAGTAAGTGAAAATAGAGGTGCTTCTACTGCATTTAATATGGCTTCCTCTACTGGTTCATTGTGTCTGTTTTCAGTATAAAATCAGGTAATGTGGGATCTGATGTGTATTTGGAGGCACATCTGGACAAGAATGCCAGCTAACTAACTGCAGATATCAGTCTGAATTTAAACTGGCCCTGGCAATGTCTGGGTGAAGGTGATGGGATTTGTTTCTACTCCACAGAGCTAAGAAATACTTGAGTTGCCTGCTACAAAAAAGAGTTTCACATTCAACAGCATACTAGCATTATGACAATCAGAAGAGATTCTGTAGTTTGAGCTCAAGTAAAAAAAAAAAAAAAAAAAGTTGTTCTCCTACAAGCCACTTAAATTCCCAGTTTGCTTTCTCTTTTTTTTCACTGAAATAGCTTAGTTCTTTTAATCTAAAAGCTCTTTTTCTGGATTTGTTTGGGCTTTTTATCCTTACAAAAAGCTTTTTGGTAAGAAGAGAACACTGTAAAAGCTGGCAAAATGATGTGATGAAGGGTAAGATTTTGACTTTTTCACAATTCTGTGGTTTTGTTTAACTGTCCGTTAGATAAAAATAGACTTATTGCATTCTTATCAGGCATTATTTACAAGCTAGAACACAAGTTCTTTCTATTTCTTTTATAATGTGAATTCAAAATATTAAAGAAGTAGCTACCAAAGTCATATACTTATTCCTTTTATACTGAAACCTTAGATTATGTAGTATCTTTGTTTTGTTTAGTTTCAATGATTGCAAGAGTTTTCAAGCAGCATGGTGGAAAGATTTAATTAATTGTTTTACCTCCTCTATTTCTACATTGCTTCTATTTGTGAAAACACTATTACCATTTCATTTAGTGATAATTCATTTTTCTGTTTGACCTTGAATAAAATCCATAAGCACATTTCAAATTGGTGGCTGAAAATTAATATCTTAATCTGATAATTGAACAGTAAATTATAATGATATAAAAAAGATGAAGGAGTACTGCATGTTTGAATTTGAAGATATCTTTTTTGGCACTTAGCATTGAGAACTTGGGTTTAGAGCTTTTCCTGTCTGTTTTCAAGTACTTTCTTCAGATTTCACAGAACTGGAACCTGATTTCAAATTTTATGGATAGCATTTTAGTCACACTTTTTATTACCACACTTTTTATTTAGTGGAGAGTGTACCCTTTTGCCGTGTGCTCTTTTGTTGCTATTTCTGTTCAAATATGTTACTGTCAGACTGAATTTGAGTCCATGCAGCCACTAGTGGTTTAGTAAGGGCAATATTTGCTGGTCAAGATACATAGCATTCCTGGGAAAACAATTTGTCCGTGGCATAGGTCATAAGAAATGAACACTGCATTCCTTTATTTTAATGTCTCCGGCACTCAGAAGTGCCTGAAAAGTCCATGTCAAATGTGTATTAGATATGGGGAGCTAAGAAAGAAACAAAAATCAAGTGGAAAGAGAAACTAACTTTTTTCTCAGCATAGGAAAATAAAACAATATCTCAAATTTTACCAAAACAAAGATAAAGCAGTCTTACTACTGAAAATATCAGTGTTTGGATGGAGGCATGGTAAATCCTAAGAAGGAATCACTAGAACTATTTTCATGCAATGCAGTTTCAAAAGGAATGCTATTGACAGACACAGACAGTAGACACAGACATGAACGTCTGCATTAATTGACCACCTCTTTCTGCTGAAGTAGTATCAGGCAATTAAAAGATTAATTACAACAGAGAGGGGTAGTGTATTTGAAAGTCCTACAAGAGCTCCACATCGATGCTGAATTCTTTGGATGTGAATTGTTCTGCAGCACAAAGGGAAAGTTACAATAAGTAGAAAGAAGGCTGCTGACCTTGTTGAAGATGAAAAATATGTAACATTTGACAATGGCTTTATTGTTATATAAAAATGAATCTTTGACTTCATAAAACTCTTTTTTAAAGTATTTCAGCGTGTCCTCTTCACTCAGTGTTCCCCTCCTTAATGTGGGCTTGTGAACCATACTTTTTACTAGATCTAGTTTTGTGTTTCAGCTTAATGTACCTTATTATGAAATATTCAGCACCTGGGGAACATCGCATATTTGCCAGTGTAGTTAGATGTTCAGTTCAGATTGGAGTTGGCCATCTCATATATTTTAAATTATTTCTCTTTTGCACTATTTTAAATTCTTTTTGAAATACAACTTTTTATTTTCTTCATAATACTCATGTTGAGCGTTTCTTGTCAGCTTTTTTATTAACAGTTCAGCATAGTTGGGAAAACATTCTAAAAGTTTTATACTGATAGAATGATATTTAGAACAATGCATAAGATAAAAACCATTTTTAATTTACTAGACTTATCTTTGACCTCAGGACCTTTAGAATGGCTCATAGCATATCTGCCACTATATTTTTATCAAATCATTTAAATTTGGATCTCTGGATGTGAATTAAACACCATTTGTAGTAGAGTTCCCTACTGGCTTTGGCTGGGATAAGAGTAATTTTCTTCACAGTAGCTGCTATGGTGCTGTGGTTTGGATTTGTGACCAAAGAAGTGTTGATAACACAGGGATGTTTTAGCCATTGCTCAGAAGTGCTTACAGAACCCCAAGACCTTTTCTGTTTATCATACCACCCCATCAGTGAATAGGCTGTGCACAAAAAACTGGGAGGAGACACAGCCAGGACAGCTGACCCCAGCTGACTAGAACTATATCCCATACCATATGACATCATATAAAAAGACAAAGGATAAAAGATAAAAGATAAAAGATAGGGAAAGAAGGAGGAAAGGGGAGAAATTTTGAGTGTTGATATTTACCTTCCCAAGTAGCTGTTACATGTGATGGAGCCCGGCTTTGCTGGAGGTGACTGAACACCTGCCTGCCGATGGGAAGCAGTGAATGAATTCCTTGGTTTGCTTTGCTTGTGTGCTCATCTTTTGATTTCTCTATTAAGATTTCATTATATGAATGCACAAGTCCTCTCAGCTTTACCCGTCGTATTCTATCCGCCACCCCAACAGCGGGGAGTGAGTGAGCAAATTTCATATCTGTAGTTAGCAGTTCGTAACGAAATAATTACTTCTAACTGATGGAAAATAAAATTCCAAAGTCATAATTCCTTTTTAAAAAATGAACTAGGGAAAGAAATATCTTTACTCAATTTCTTATTGGTACATTCAATACAGAAAGTGAAATATATAGTAAAAGCTATACCTCTGATATTCAGAAATCATACGTCAAAATTTGTTAAATTCAATCTCCAAGTTTTTCAGCATCAGTGTACTTTCACAGAGCGAATAAAAATATACTTCAGAAGGTGTGGAAAAAGGCAAGTGGGGAAATAGGTCTGCAACTCACAGTACATATTAGTGCAGGCAAAATGTTCTGTCTAAGTACAGCAGTTTTATATCAGTCTTTATTTAAGGTTCTTTAGAATCTGGAATACAGACTACCAGGTCCTTTACATGGAAAGCATTTGCTTTTTTTCTGCAATTGGAACAGTCTGTAGCACTCAGACTTGCATGCAGCTTGGTTGTACCATGGTCTAGACTTTCTTTGGCAGTATGTCCTGGAATTCTGTATAGGACAAAAATAAAAATTATGGCTCATTATAAATGTAATTTGCCTACAGTAGCATAGGGTGTTGAAGCATACTGATTTATTTTGTTGTCTCTTTGCATCAGCAGTCAGAGATCCAAGTGAGAGATGGAGTCCAAACCCCCACCAAAAGAGGCTTCATACATCCCAAGAGGCTAAAATGTAACTATTGTGCCATCTGGAATCTTGTAAGAAACTAATATATTACATGCATTACTGAAAAACAATGTGATACTCTGTTTATATGTTATTATATACAGTGTTTATTCTTTTTTATCTTTTATGTTTAAAGGAATCTATGCTAATTCTTCATGCGCTTTATTTAAGGTTGCTACTTCCTACAGTCTGTCTATATGATTAGTCAGCTTAAAAAAACACCTTACTTAGCTGATATAGCTTGGGTCTGATTCAAGTCTGATTTGGAAACTATTAGGCTACTGTGTGTTTTGTTTAATATCACCAAGTAGCCTGGTTAGATGACATGCTCAAATTCAAAGTTTTTCTCAGCAGAAGCAGCATGGTAACTCACAAAATGTGAAACAGGGAAACCAGAGGTTCAATTCTCTGATCTTTTACTGTGTCTCTGTTTTGGGAACTGTGGGTGCAATTCAATTTTCAGGAGGGTGAATAAAGCATGTTTTCACATTTGACATGAAGTAATTATTTCAGTGAAGCTGATGAGGCTTGGGCATTACCAGGAGCAACTGTGGGAGATTTAAATGGTCCTAGGGAGCACTAGTGACCAGGAGTGCTGTAACCAGGGTGGGCAAACAGGGTGTGGCAGTTTGTGTGGGAGTTTGTGCAGGAAGGGTGGTGCAGGCTACTTTTAGGTCCACATCCCAGGTAGTGCTCTATGTCTTTGCCATAATGGTGAGCACTTGCCTCAGAATTAAAAACAGTGCTCCTGCAGTGAAAGCCCCTGAGATGTCTCATGGTTCCACCCAGACAGAACCAGTAAGGAAAGAGACGTGGGTTCAGGGGATAGGGTGCAACAAGTACCAAGACCCTTCTGGAGAAAAGGTAAGTGCCTGCACAAGGTGTGCACAAGTTGATGATCTGATAAGTCAAGTGGCCAAGTTGCAGGAAACAGTTAAAAGGCTGCACAGTATTAGAGGAGCTGAGATGAAGACAGGTGGTTTCAGAACCATGCTCCTGTAGTGGACACGACTGAGAATGTAGAGGACATCACTGAGAATAAGGTACCTTTGACCCTGGTGACTCACAAAAGCAAGGCTCCATCTCAGTCTCCACCCTACAACATCACAACCAAAAACAAATATGAAGTTTTAACAGTTACAGAAACCAATGAGAAAGGTCAGCAAGGAGAAACTGTAACCAGCAGCATACAGTGGATGCCATAAAAAGAAACTAAGGTTGCTTGTAATGGGTGACTCTCTGTTAAAGAGCACTGAAGCGCCCATCTGCCATCCTGAATGGGAGGCATGAAAGGTATGCTGCCTTCCGCGAGCTAACATCCAAGATATTACTGAGCGGGTTCCACAGCTTCTCAAGAGCACAGGCTACTATCCACTGTTACTCTTTCATCAGAATCATAGAATAGTTTGGGTTGGAGGAGACCTTTGAATCTTGTCCAAACCCCCTGCATCCACCCTGGGCTTAAATGTTTACAGGCATGGGGCACCTACCACATCTCTGGGCTACCTGTGCCAGTATTTTACTACCCTCATTGTAAAAATTTTTTCCTCATGTCCAGCCTGAGTCTCCCCTCCTTTAGTTTAAAAGCATTACCCCTTGTCCTGTCACAGCAAGCCCTGCTAAAAAATCTGTCCCCATATTTCTTATGTTGCCAGCTCATGCCCAGTCTTGCATCCACCAGTACCCCCAAGTCCTTCTGCTCTCAATCCCTCCTCCTCTACTCTGCCCTGGCAAGGCCACACCTGGAGTACTGTGTCCAGTTCCAAGCTCTCCAGTTTAAGAAGGACAAGGAATTGCTGGAGACAGTACAACAGAGATCTACAAAAATGATTAGGAGTCTGAAGCATCTTTCTTATCAGGAGAGACTGAGACATCTGGGTCTGTTCAGCCTGGGTAAGAGAAGGCTGAGAGGGGACCTTATCGATGTTTATAAATATGGGTGTTTATAAAAATGGGTTTCAAGAGGATGGGACCAGACTCTTTTCAGTGGTGCCCAACGGTAGGTCGAGGGACAATGGACAACTGAAACACAGGAGGTTCCATCACATCCATGAGGAGAAACTTCTTTACTTAGAGGGTGACAGAGCACTGGAATATGCTGCCCAGAGAGGTTGTGAAGTCTCCTTCCCTGGAGACATTCAAAACCCACCTGGACGTACTCCTGTGCAATCTGTTCTAGGTGTCACTCTTTACTGAATCTGCTTTAGCAAGTTGGGTGGACTAGATGATCTCCAGAGGTCCCTTTCAACCCTAACCATTCTGTGCTTCTGTGCTTCTGTGATTCTGTGATGTCCAGTCTTCAAAATAGAATATTCAGAATATTCTCAAACTAGTGTATCTTGCTCTGTGACTAAATAAAATGCTGAAATAACTGTAAGCAAAATAGCTTGTCACAAATTGTTTTGTGTTGCTTAAATGGCAGACAGAAGGTGAAAACTCAAATATATTTAGGCTGATAAAAGAAACTGCATGAAAATAGACTAGCAGTTTATTTCCATAGTTTTCGGTTCCTTATATAATAAAGGATAATAAGAAATTCCAGCCTTCTTCAAAATCATGTGTTATCTAAAATATTTTTTTGCGGTTACCAGAAGTAATTTACTTTTAAAGATTAGGGATTAAAAGTCTTGGGATTTCATCCTCTGCTGGACTGCCTGACAGGCATAATGCAAGAAACATTTTGTTATAGTGATAAGACGAGCTTGACATAACCTTGCGCATTTGCCAGTCTAGACTCCTAGATGGTCAAAACAGATACTTACATGGATGTAAATAATTATGAAAATTTGTATAAAATAGAATGAAAATTTGTATGAAATAGTAATTAAATCAAGAAGTTAACATGCCTCTAGATTCTTGAAGTACCATCACTTTTTTTTTCTGCCCAAATTGATACTTGAAATTTAAAGGTAGTACTTCTTATGATATATCAATTTCAATAATTACAGTTAAAGGTTTCTCAGTTTCAAAGTTTTACTAAAAATGTTTTTCCTTACGATAGAGGAGAAAAGATGGTGCAGAAACAACATTATTCAAACTTTAAGAACTACGAGTTTCAAAATTATATGTGATTTCTCCACAAAAGGTTGCAGGAAAAAAAATACACTTCATTTTGGGCAATATTTCTTCTTCTTGAAGCCAGTCTTCTTCCTCTCTTTTGTTCCTGGTTTATAGGAAACTATTGTGAGATGGGGTAGGAGAATGCAAGTTTTTGTGTTTTCTGTACAGATGACATCCCTCTATGTCCTTTAGGTCAAGTATAGGTATTAATATATCTTGTCTCAGTTTTCCCAAAGTCACACTAGAATCTGCAGCTTCATTGAAGCTGAATGGAGGGGAGGTTGAAGATCATGGTATTTGAGAGCAAGAAGCAATGGACACAAGATCCCTACATCAAAACCTTTCTGTTTCTAAACACTAGTTACATGCTGCTAGTCTGGACTGCACAGTGGGTTTTGGATGTCTGTTCTTATCAAGGCTGCAAAGTATGTTTTGTAGCAAATTGCCAGATGTCAGCTATGCTTGCGTGGATGGTTGGTTGGTTTGCTGGCTGAAATAAAAATTCAACTTTTCTTTTTTATTTTTTTAAGCCACATAAAATACCTCATTTGACCCAAATGAAATGTGTAAATTGGCAGATATTTATCTTTCTTCTGTGAGTAAGTTGATGTATTCAGGAACAGTTTAGATTACTTTCCTTTCCACTTTGGACAAATAAATTATTCGTCTGAAAATTTTCTCCCAATCCTGATTAGCACTGCACAATATTAGACTCCTGAAGTCAAAATATACTAAGCTTGATTGTTTTGGTTCATACATTTTGAATGATATAAATTCCCTGGAAAACTTCTGGGTGCAAAGCACAGCACCCCCTTTGTTTATTGAGTCAGGTTACTGACGGTCACAGTTCTTTTTACTCTGCTTTTGTGTCCCACAGGGATCCCAGTGAGGATTTTGACTCTAATATCCAAAGCCCTTTATGGGACTGGACCATGCTATTTCTGACACCTGGATAATATTTTCTCTTCCTTAGTTTAACCCTGATTATCAGTGTGGCCTGATGATAGAAGTGTGAAAAACTACAGAAATAGTGTGGTGAATGTCAATTTTGGCCTTATATCTCTACTATAATATCCTGTCTATTTTCTTAAGCAGGGCTTGTGAAGGTTGAACTGTTTTCTGTGGTCATAGAGAATAATTACATATATTATCTGTTTGATTTTATTTATGATATCCAGGGTCTGTTCACACCATCCCTGACAAGAATCACATTTTGACGAAAAATTGTCAAAAAAGGGGGTGAGAGGTAGGGAATGGAGCACAAAATGTGTTCTTAATTTGACTACTTAGGTATCCTGAAATGTTGTTTGGAAATCCAGGCAAGAATTCAGAGATTTTGTCTTTCATTGGGATACCAGATATATTAGAAAAAAATAGGAGTCAGCTGCATTCCCTGAGGGTTCTCACACATCAGATTTCTCTCTCAGTAACCTTTCAAAATCAACCACAAATGGTCTTATTTTAGATCATACTGGCATCTGACCTTTGTAAACTTGGACACTGGAGAGAATTAAAAAAGCAAAGTGTAAAAAGAGATACAATCTTCCGTTTCAAAATGTTATCATTTCTGAAAGCGGTAATGATTTCATGACATATAAAGTTTGAAGCTGTGCTAGCTTACTTTCTCCTTCACTTATCTTATATAGAGTTTGTATGGTCACAGTAACGGAATTCAATCTCTATGGTTCTTCAAAACAGTGGCTTCCTTAAGCAAAGAGACATAATAATGTATCAGATTTAACAGATAACCAAAAATAGGAAAGTTAGGCATTTTTATGTATTCTTGGAGTTATTTCAGTAAAAAATGTAAACTAATTGCTCTTTTTTCCCCCTAAAGTTGCCAAAGTCTTAAACCCCATTCCAAACCCCTGATTTCTTCATAACTGATAATGAGAGGTAATTCAAATTCATACAGATATCACAAAATTTCAGCCAGTGTCTTGTCCTCCTTCTTCCCTCATATAGTTTGTATATGATGTCTTTCTCCCTTGTTTTAGAGCTTTGTGGTGCTCAAGAAAACAAGTATTGAGAGGTAATAGCAGCATAATCAGAAAAATCATATTACCGTACTGATGTCCCTCATCTGTTCATTGCCAAAAGCAAGAATGCTAGTTATTCAAGCAATCTGTTCAAGGTAAATGCATTTAAGCGTCATATTCATAGATCAGAAGGGACCAGTGTGAATTTTGATTCTTACCTTCTGTATGATGTAGGCCAATATATTTTGTGAGAATTCTAACAGACACATATTTTGGAACATCGTCTGGATGGAAGTGTACAGAAAAGGAGAGGGAAAGGATCTGTTGTAAAATCAGAAGGGAAAAATGGTTTTGCTCTCTCTGCTTCCTACACCATTTCCCTAAAAGTTCATTTCTATTGCAGTTCTCATGTCAACAGACCTTTGTCCCGACGCAGTACAGAAAGCCTTGAATAAAACAGCTGATCTTAAATACACACATTTTGGATGACAGAAAATACAGTGTGGGTGTTTATCATTTGCGCCAGTGGTTAATAAATAGTAGGCAATAATGTACATGACGTTTTGTTGCATTAAAACATCTCTCTTAGTGTTTCAGAGTTCGTTCTCTTCCTCATGCTGCAATATTTACACAGCAGTAACAGGTTTCGCCTGTGGAGAAGATTCATCATCTTTCCGCCTGGTGCCATGGTCAGCACAACTAGAGTGTAAGTAAGTGAAAATAGCTCCCATCAGACTCAGATTAATTCCCTGATGAGAAACTTCCTAAACTTCACAGATTCTTGTTGCAGTGTGTTATCTGTCTTTAAAGACCTCTTTGTCACCTTTCAGCCATACTGCTGTTACTTTTCTATTTCAAAAAATAATAAAATGGCAGAAGAAAATGACTGAGCACGTAGCTAATACTTTGCCTGAAGTAATATCATTATTGCACATTATTGCAGTGTTTGTACCAAGTAGAGAAAGCTTGCCTTTTTTTTTTTTACGGTGTTCAAATGTTATTTTAACCAATTCCTGTCATAAACTCATGAGTTAGAGTTTGTCCATGAAGGTGACAAAGTTCTACCACATAACCATCTTTTCTCTGAATGTTTTCTTACTCTCTGTGAGATTTCTGTAGTTTTCACTCCAAAGTTTTATCCCTAAGGGGCGGCATTGTATGGATCACAATTATGACAGGTGGAAAGAATTGGTGAAAGGTAATCTTATGCATGCATCATGTATCCCCTGCTACTATGAAATTTTCACTTTAGAATTCATTTGCAGTATCTTCTGCGATTCCTATAGAAATGGTAAATGATGTATGAAATGAAACATTTTTGTTGACTGATTGTACTGAGAATTCAGAGAATAACATTATAGTCACTGCTGGGGCATATTTATCTTATTTGCCATAATACTTGATATTAAGACAAACTGTCAAAAGTTTACTTGGATCAAAAGAGTTGGAGAATGAGGGCAAGGGATTTTTAAGGCAAATAGACTATTCTAAGGAAAAGCAAAAGAAAAAAAAAGCAGTATTGTCACTGAACAACCCAATAGTTAGACCTCATCTCAGAAGCAGGTAACCTTTTCTGAGGAAGGATGAGACTGCCCTGGAGATGGAGCAGTGTAAGGTTAATACAATGATTCATGTGTTAAAAATACTTATTAGAAATAAAGTTTGCACATATTATGAGAAGCAGAAGTTAGGGTCTATAATATTGTGTAATTACAGTTATGATTACGAGATAAACAGAGAATTCAAACCAGATGAAGAGCTTAATGTTTGGTTTTGGTTTTCTTTTTCCCTATATGTAAACCAGTGGGTTCTGTGATTTACTTTTCTATTTCTTTTTTATTAGATCCTTAATTTTTTTTCTTTTCAATTCCAGAGAGTTGTAGGCTCAAAGCAGCCTACTGATAATAGGCTAGCTTTCCTTCATCAGGTTATGTGAACCACCAGGTCATAAAGTCTTTATGATATAAAATCATTGTTTTGGGGTTGTCTGCCTTACTGTTTTAAATGGTAACTTAAGAATGGCAAAGCATTTTCTTTCAAAGGTGAGTGAATGCACACCACATGCAGAAATACTGACATCTACATTCGAATTTTGTGATACAATCTGCTCACTTGATCTACTGGGGTTTTCTTTCATCTTCATAGCTGTTGTGACTTGTATTTAGCGTTACTGCTGTTGAGGTCCTTAAGTTACTGGTCTTCTGTTCTCTGCTGTTGCTCTTTTGACCTCCACACTTGAAACTGTCAGCAGAGAGAACTAACAAGTTATTGCAGAACAAAGTCAAAGATGCCTTTCTCTGCTTCCTCAATATAATTATTTCTTCTTGCCCTGTCTAAATCAAAGATTAGAAAAAGGTGAAACAAAGTATGTATCAGTGCAATAAATAACTTCTGGTGCTGCCACAATTTTGTCGATGTCTTTCTGCAGATGCATTAGCTTTGTTTTATAGGGGAGAATGCTGCTGCATTTAATATAGGAGTGGAAGCACTGACCTTTGTGTTCTTTTTCCCTCTCCTGCAGACTTTCAGTAAAACTTGGGTGACTTCACTGTTGTGGCTTTAAAGCAGTCAATATATCTTACTGTGTTTCAATGATACTTGGAATACTTTCTGTGGAAATTGCCTATCTTATTCTTTGAGTTGATGAATGACGGTTTTGTATGGAAAATACCTAATTATAAGAAAGCAAATATAATAAAAAGGAAAAATGTGGAAATGTTCCCACTTTTCTTGAGAAAGATCACTTTTATTGGCTTAAGTTTTCTGTAAAATATGTGTTTCCTATCCCACAGGAATATGGAGTCTCGAGGAGTAAAATAAAATCTACCAGGGAAGACATGGTAGATTATCCAGAAGATAGTTTCCAATTTATTTCTTTTTTCACTTTTCACAAGAAAGTGAAAAAATATGTGGACTCCTACCCCTGATAGTTCTTAACCAGAACTGTTGGAACTGTAAAAAAAACATGCTTTATGAATTCTTAGCTGATGGATGGACTCCTCTTGTAAGCAGAAGCACAAATTTTTAAACACAGAACAACTGCTTACCTTTTCAGGTAACCAAGCCACAACACGCAAATTTTCACCATTTTTACTGTCATGAAGACATAGTTACTTAGCACCTGAAAAGAAAGTACAATGAGAACTATTTTTAGTTTCATTCTCCTTCTTGTTCCACAGTATCCTCTCTTTTTTTTTTTTAATCTTTTCATTTTAAAGCATGTTTTTTCCTGTTCTTCATTTAGTAATATCTGATGCTGTACTGCGATAAACTTTGTCTCATTAAATGTCAGTGTCTGGTACAGCCCCAGTAGCCCTCAACAACACTCATTGGAGGCACAGAGCAGATCGAAAAGCAATTAGCATTCTGACTTGTGATAATTACCCACAGTATGGGAGGCTTATCCAAGATGTAGTTTCCACTGTGTCTAATAATAGGATTCTTTAAACACTGATATATTTTCATGGACACACTAGTGCTCTCATTTCAATTCTGTCACTTATCTCAGATAGGGGAAATAAACATCCCTCACACTTTTTTTTTCCTTCATGAGGTAAAGTACACCACTGTTCTGACAACTTATCGTGTCACCTAAAAGTCACCTTGAATCATGTTTTAATCAGCTGGAACAAGGCAACATCTCATTTATTTCTGCAGTTTCCTTGCTCTGCAATGCACTGATTGCCGAGACATAGAAATCCAAATTGAGCTCTGATTAAAATTGAATGAGGATGCAGATGCTGCTGTTGGTTCAGAGGGGCACTCTGCTTTGTGCTACGAAAGGTCAAGGTGATCCAAGTTCCAATTAAAACAGGAAGATTTGCTATAGTTCAATATGTTGCATTGTGACAGGTCTATGCTGTGACAGGTTGAATAATTTCTGAATCATTTGTCTTTGATTTGTTAGCTTTTATTAGCACAAGAGCTTACTTAGAAACAAAGTCAGTATTTATCACATACTGCAGCAGGACCCAATCCTGTTCTCATAAATGTATTGCTTCAGGAGCTTGGAAATCATGCATCGCCTCCCAGATGTAGCCAGTAATGTGAAGAGATTTGAGGTTCTGGTGAATTTTGAATTAATGGTGATTTTTAACATTTGGAAAAATAAATTATTCATTCAAATGCACTTTTATTTTTAACGAAATCTAAAGACACAATGTATAAATCCATGGCTGGTTGTCTAGATGTACTAGAGATTAGACAACTGTGTTGTCTTTAACTCTTAGCTTAATATAGCTAAAGAGGAAATTACTACAATAATAACCCACACCATAAAGAGACTTTCAAAATAGACACCAATGGTTGAATTGCAGTCTGCAGAGATTGTATCTTATTTTACACTTCAGAGTATGTCTGTTACAATTGCTAATGTTTTACAATTGATGAAATTGCCTATTAGTTTGAGTGCACTCCTGTTAAACCAAACTATGGCCACAAATACGAAATAAACAAAATGATGTTATTTTAAGCTGCATAAATCATGTTTTTGTTTCTGGGAAAGCAGTTACATTGTATTATTGAGGCAGAAAGTTCAATAATATCAGGTGATTTTTAAATTTACTACCTGGAACCTTCCAGGAATGGTAACAGAAAAATGGTAACAGAAAAAGATTGAGGAGTGGGCTAAAATAAACAAATTTTACTTGGAGACTAAGAATAGATAATGTTAACACACTTCAAGAACATGGTAGCTATTTTTGTTTTCTAATTTTTTATTTTCGCTGAGTGTATTGACAATACTGACAATATTGTGATCAGATGTTTTTCTGAATTAGTACTGCACAATCTCCTAATTCTTAAAACTGATCTGAAATACAGTACAGCCTCAGTGCAGTGTCTCACCCTTGCACTGGAGAAGGCAGTAAGAAAGGAAAGAAAAACATACCTGAAAGTGTTTCATAAACAGCTCATGAGACTGAGATTGTAATGATTTATTAATGAGTAAAATGTGAGAACAACTTTCCACTTGCAGACAGAAACTATGCAAAAATATTAAGCAAGAAATTCTTAGGAGCAAAGAAAAGGCCTTGTTGAACATACCCATGGGAATGGATGTCTGAATATTATTCCTTACTGACAATTAACAGTAACCCAGTGACAGCCAGTGATTTCTGAAGAAAGGGGAGTTTGCACTCAGGGCCACAGAGAGCCACAGCATCTTCCCACTGCCGCTCTGCTGGGGGCAGCTGGGGAATCATGGCTTTGTGGCAGCCTGGCAGGGTACCCATAGAGTAGCCATGTGTGCTCCTGTCCTCGAGAGCTGCAAGGAGACCACTTAGGGGAAGAGCAAATGGAGAGCCGTGCTAACTTTACTTACTATAAGAATACATCACAAAGGTTTTTTTCCCTCACTTGTTAAGCTCATTTGCTGTTTTCTTTCTTAAAAACTGGTAGTTCAAAAGTTCAGCCTTTCTATATGACTTTGGTTGGTTGAGTATCTTAGCTTTAATAGCCTAGGTGTGGTGAGATCACTGTCTTGGGCTTTCAGTCCTTGACAGAGACCATTATTCAGAGAACTCAGTACTTATGCTGTGTTAAAGAATTAAACTGATCCATCAAACGTTTGTTGAGTGGTCTGTCATTTATTAATAAACAAACTGCAGACCCTCAAAAAACAAAAATGGGCTCTGATCTCGGTAGGCTTGTGAACACAAGTTAGTAGTGAGTGCTGGAGGTATGCAGAGGGTAATTAGCAATCTAACGTTCATTGTGCCTCTGGAAGTCTTTCTCATATCCTATAACCTTTTTTGACATTATAACCCATCTATGGTGTCCTGTTCAAACACTGGAGGATGCTAAATTATATCTAATTTTTCTAGATGCTCACATAGGTAAAAATAGATTACTCGAATCTACAGATATTAGTGAATAAAAAGTCCATTTTTTAAATGGATATTTTCCTATGCTTTACTCAAAAATTGTAGTATTTGTCACTTCTATTTTCTAATGCCAGTGGAAACTATTTACCACACAGACATTAGTATTAAATGCTTCTATATATATTTGAATATGACTAATGATAATTGAAATGTGTTGAATATTAACGAGTGATAAAATCGTAGAATCCAAAATTTGGCTAGTGTTATACCTGATATATACCTGATAGTTTAGTAGCATTTAGAGTCTTTAATTTTGATTCAATACTTCTAGTTGTTCAGTTATCTTTTACAGTGGTTATCCACTTTACTGAGGCTGCAGTTCTGTTAGTAAATGAAGCTGGCTAGAATTAATTTTCTGGCCCTGACAGCAAGTGACATACTACCTTTTTTGTGTGCACCCTTTCCATAATGCATTCCCTGAGGTTCATGTATCCACCTTTGTATCTTACTGCAGGCCAAAGACCTTTCCATGTCAACAGCAGTCACTATGGAATGCATCTGCCTCAGCTCTTGTAGCACCACCTCTTCATCTGACCCACACAGCTTAAATGCTTCTATCATGTGGATGCACTGAATAATAGGAAGTTGTAGCCCTTGGTAATACTAATATGTTCCAGAGTCTCGGTTTATAGGCTTGGCATGCATTTGAGGACGAAATGCATTGGTGTTAACCAGGCATCTTAAATCACACTTGGACTAAGTTAACTCAAAATGTTCCTAATGAGAGCATTTGTTGACAGAATTTAAAGCCAGACAGGAGGTACAAATGTCTGTTATAGGCACAGAAAAAGAAAGAAGAAACTATGCTTCGTTTACGTACATTAAGAAAGGTTTCTCTCCTCATTCAGTTCAGCTCCTGTTTCCTTGTCTTAACTGAGACCTTGATGCAAGTGATGCACTTTGAGTAGTGCTGGGTTTCAGAAGCCTGATTCCAAACTTCTTTTTCAGAGAAATCATAATGCCATCCTCACAGTTTAACTCACTTCCCTTAAAAACCAGGTAATCTCCTCCAGAAAGGCTGCTAACAACAGTCATGCCATTCCCCAGTCTGTCTACAGGTGTTGTCTGAGAAGTGGCTAATTTGGTGTGCTCCCATGCCAAAGAGCAGGCCAACAGTTAGACAGTACAGATCATCATATGCCAGCATTTAAGGCTAGGACCTGGCCTTGTATGCTTTCCTAGAATAAGCAAAGAGTGAGAGTACGAAAATTTCATTGTTTTTTTTAAATCAAACCACAAAAATGAGACACTTGAAAAATCAAAAGTCTTGTGGGTTTTTTGTTTGGTTCATTTTGTTTCTTCTCAAATGCCTTCAAAAATTATTTTTTTATTAAAAGGATGTGTCATATTTTGCCTTGGATTTCCCACATACTGAAACGAATTCTGTTGCCCTTCAAATCCTGTCATGATCACTGTCTATAATCAAAGAGGAATTATATAGACCAATGACACACAATTTCTTGAACATACTTGTGACCAATGGTGTTTAGAAAAAAATGTTTTGGTTTTTATTAAATATTCTGAACTTTATTATGTAGTGAGTGGAGGGGATGAGAAGGCTGTCTTCAATTTTACTTGTATTTACTATAATTTGTAAGTCAGGATAATCAACTTTAATGTTTGTTGTACTAGCAATTAGTGTCAAGCTTATACACAGATGGTGCATTGTTCCCCTGCTGCAGAAAGGACCTGCCTCTGAAGAATTAACAGCAACACTGATTGCTTGCATGCTGAATATTCAAAATTCCTGTTGCTTAAGAAACTGATATTAAACCAATTTTATGTCAAAAATTGCCCTCATTTACCGCTGTACCCTTGTTGCTTCTATTTTACTTGCAAAAGCTGAATTGCAACTTATAAATTAAGAGGTATAATTTTACTTGCTGAACGAAAGTATGTAAACTCAAAGCTAGGTTAAAGTGCCTGCTCTGTTACAGATTTCTTATAGGATCTGGGGGTTGGGAGCACTTCAGTCCAGATCCTCAGGTGATCTGTGCTGAATCTCCACCGAAATGAGTTAAATACCTTATGTGCTTTTATTACAGGCCTCAGCCTTATCAGTTATTTTTATGCTGTTTCTTGAAATGTGTGAGTTGGAACTGAATACTGGGATAGGAAACAAAGCCCTTAGATCACGGGAGTTGTGTTTTTCCTTCCGCCTTGCTGGCTATTAGCCATGTTGTATTTGGGTTCGGAGCACCTATGCTGCAGAGAAACCTGGATGAGTTTCTGATGCTTGTTTCAGCTGGAGCATATTTGGTGCTCCTTCAGCCAGTCTGAGCGGGCTCCATAGAGGACCCATTCCAACATACTGAGGATGGTAGGATGGTCACGCTTGTCTGCAGTGAGGAGGTCTAGCTTGCAAATCTCCAGAGTATATCCTTGTAAGTAAATGGATGCTGAGTTGTTGTCTTCTCTTGAAATTTCTGTCATTTTCTTCTGCCAGAGATTCAGGCCCAGGGTCCGCATCTCACAGTGTACTTGTAGGTTTCTCAAGGAGATGAGCTTCTCCCTCTTTATTTCGTACTTTAAGGCCTATCCTTTTTGAAGGGAAAAACTGTCTTTTTATGAAAAATTGTGCCATGGACATGCAGTAGTTATTTTCTTTCCATAAGGAAGAAAATTGTGTCATACTTTCTTGGACACTACAAGCTGATGACTTAATAAATATGATAGCTGCTGTAATTTTTTTTTTTCTCTTCTGGCGCTACTCTAAGATGAGAAAGGACTAGATGCCTGGTTATTTTATACTCAAATCTCTTTTGGTCTGTCAGGTGCTTTCAGATAAAGCTTCAGCAATTTAGAAAGATCAGGTTGATATCAAGTAAATCTTAACTTAGATTACTTCCTCCTGGCCCACTTTCTATAATAACTACATATTTCCATTTTCCTTTTGAATTGTGGGTAGTGCATAGAGGATATAGGACAAGTTCCTACCTGCAAAGATGCTTGTTGACTAATTTAGTCTCTGCATGATATGATGACTGGCGTATTTCAGGGGTTTGCTGTGAAATTGCTGAAAAAACTGCTGGAAATCATCTCTGGCCTTGGAGATATACTTTTGTAAGACTCATAATTTTACTTCATCCTTGTAAATATTCAGAAGGAAGGAAGAAGTGATATTGATATGGGTAAACATTAAACATAAGGCTCTAGATCACCAGAGGTTGTAAAGTAATACAGACCTTTTTACCTTGAAACTATAGAATACATTTAACCCCAAATGAGACTCCAAGACCTGTAATTTTTTCTGCTTTCCAGTACCATAAGGTATGACCTTGCCTAAATTTGTTCTCATGAACCTTCCTCAATTCAATGAAAAAGAAATTTGATTATACATGGTACAGGCTAAGAGCTGAAAGTGTAGAATGTACATCTCTATGGAAAATCTATGCCTCTTGAATAGTCTCCAGCTCCTCAAAAAGATGAGGAAAGTTGCCTGCACTTAAGACTTTTTTTTTTTTTTTTTTTTCCAAAAAAAGGAGCACTCAGTTATGACACAACCTTACTCTTATGGTCAGTGGCCTGAGTGGGAACAGAATTAGGCTAGTGTTAAATGCTTTGGAAAATTTGTAGAATGTATCTGGTTATGCTTTTATTATTGCAAAAGCTTTTCTGAAATTCTTAAAATTTTAATAGGACTTTTAACTGATAGACTTTTTGCCTGGGAATATATTTGCATTTCCAGTATGTCTGCAGAGAAAACAGAATTATCTAGACTCAGAAAGCAGACTGGGAATTCTAAAGTTTCCTGATTCCCACTGTACTGTTTTGATGACAATTTTACTGATTTTATTGATATAATGTATTTTAGGAAACATGGGAACCTCTGCTATCTGCAGAGTCAGTGAAGACTATAAGAGAGTGATCTCCTTGGAAGCATGATTCAGAGGCACACCTCTCTTCATAGTAGTTTTAGGAGGTCTCAATTCATAACAGATTAGATTCTTAAAGCAAATAGCATGATAGGCACCGAGATTTTAATACTGACATAATGAGGAATTGTAGAATGCAGAGAACTATGTGCAAGCAACCATAGTAAATGTCTATGGAAGAAGTGCCTTTACCTCATCTTTAGGAACTGTGACTGACATCATGTTACTACTCATGTGAGCATTACATTTAAAAATGTAAGGGATGTCTAAATTTTATTGTAATATTAAAACATTAAGATGAACGTACGGCTTGGAATATATATTCTGTAGTGGCAGATGAACCTCCAGTTGTGTCAGTACAAAGCCAGTGTATCTTTTGTGTTCTAAACTTTTCAGATATTGAATGTGTGGGAAGATTTGAGGGAAAAAAAAAAAAGATAACAAAAGGGTTGTGAATTGTGAATAATTCAATAAAAATGTGCAGTGTACAATAGTTGTCAAAATTTTAGATGTTTGCATATATTTAGAAAGCAACGTACACTTAAGTATAACTACTTTGTATTTTCCTCCAGATGACACTTAGTTGTTCAGTAATGTACCTAATTATTCCCTGACTTTTAAGAAGGATAAGTTTGAAAATGTGTTGTGGCTCAGAGCATGGAAATGGAAACAACTTTGTATCTAAAATTAGATAAAATTTAGGGTCACTCGATAGCATAAAAATGAAAAAATCAAGAAGAGCTAGTGTAGATGTGCAGAATTACAAAGTTTTTAGTGATTAGTTTTGGTACATCCTTTCTATTATGATGCAGTGTAAAAGAACACAGGATGTTTAAACAGAAGGACAACAATTGTGAGGGCAGATGGGAGGAAGAAGGAAATTTACCTCCTGTAGTATATAAATAAGTCTGTGAATGACTAATTAATTCTTCAAGAGATCATTGAGACCAGTAGGATGGATAGACTGGAAGTATGTCTAATATCACAGTTGTGCAAATTAAATAAAGGCTAATGGAAGTTCATGCTTCATATCACTTTCTAGGACAAGAAAGTTTTTTTCTCTTGTGCAGCCTTGTACACATTGGCTGGCTGGATTACTGGGAGGAGTTTAATCGTGAGTTATTCTTCAAGTAGAAAAACATTAATTTTCTCCTCATTATGCTGTTCAAAAAGGCTGAATATCCTAAATGGTTTTACAGCTCAAGGAGATGTACTATGTCTTATCTTTGAGAGTCTAAGAGGGCAAGAGCATATGTGGGGGGATATACTCTCTGGTTCTACCTCCAGCCTAAAAATGGCTTTTTCATCATACCTTCTGAGTCTCATAGGACAGCTCAGTTTGTTCTTTTTGGTTTACAATGGGAAGAATCCTGACACTGAACTCTACGACTCCTCTACAAGGCTCAGGAGTCCTTGTGTGCATTCCTATAAGTATGTGTTTTCATTTCTAGTGTTCTTTGTTACGAAGAGAGATTAATGTGTCGTATTTGTAGCTGTTTGTGTACTTCTGAGTCTTCATTGTAACAGGCCAATGTCAAATGTACTAGTACAGAAGTTCCCTTGTAATACTGGCTTTCTCTGAGCAAGCAAAGACAATCTACAACTTATGATCTCATTAGAAACTTAGTAACTTAAGCTTTTTGAAAAATGTGAATACTGCAGGTGATATTCCATGCGTTCATCTAGAAATATGAAGTGTGAATATCTAGTTTTGTCTTCAAGTGCTACAAATTAATTTGTAGCAAAATAATGTTCTGAATTACTACTGAAATTTCAACTTACAAATGTAACATAACTCTTTTGCATTTATTTGGTTATACAACTCCACTAGTCATGTGTATTTTCTTTTTTTTTTTTTTTTTGTCCAGTAAAATTATCAGTTTGTATAAATTCTCATTCTCTGGTTGGACGTAGTACAGAAATTTCATGTGTTCCTTAACATCTTTTTTTTTTTTTTCTTAAAGAGAGAAAGATTATTTGAACCTCCTCAGTTTTAACATTTTGGAAAGGAGGGTTGTTCTATTAACATTGAGTTTTTTTGTAGATATACCACTTGGCTACTCTTTTTTTTGCTTGTTTGGAAATCATTATTGTTTGCTGAGTAGTAAAACAAAGACCATAAAATGAAATATTGAAGAATTCATTTGCAAAATGTTCTGTCAAATTAATATTTATTTGAAATGCAAAGAAAAAAGAGAACTGCCCCTGCTTATTTCTAAGAGCAGCCTTGATCCAGTCATCCCAAAGAAAGCCCTCCAATGTCTCTGTGTTTTAAAGATTTGCATAATATCTAACAAGACTGACACCACAACTGCCAATGTACAACTGATAGGAGCTTACTTCAG
The DNA here is from genome assembly GCF_036013445.1 of Caloenas nicobarica. Classification (NCBI taxonomy): domain Eukaryota; kingdom Metazoa; phylum Chordata; class Aves; order Columbiformes; family Columbidae; genus Caloenas; species Caloenas nicobarica. The sequence goes on along the minus strand of NC_088246.1, from coordinate 84,344,938 downwards.
AATTCTAAAATGAAAACATTTATCAGAAATCTTTTTACTAAGAATAAATCATTGTGATAATAAAGTATTTAATTATAGCCTATTTAATTATAGGGTGCTTTAAAACAATTATATTTTCTTTGAAATCTAGAGTAAGTCCTTTAAAATGTAAAGAAATGTTTAAGTTATTCAGTGAAAGGTCTGTGTCATCTGTACACTCCTGGGAACAAAGGTTTTACAAAATGTACATGTTTTCTTTCTAGTAACTTCTAAAGTAGCAGTGCTTTTCTGTTCAAAGCCATTTCCACAAATTCTAATTACACAGTTTTTCTCTTAATGTATTTTAAGTCATTCATAAACATAAGCTCATTTAAGAGTTTTGCAGCCATGAATAGATTCTTCTTAATATCAGACTTCATGCAAAATATAATCTCACATTTGTGATGCAGCCCTACTTATTAAAATAATGCCTTCAATCAAAGCTGGATTAGTTTCTTTTCTTGTTTTAACTTATAACCATGGTATGGACAAAAAACTCTCTGTTTATAAATGGCAGATGTCAAGCTCCATTTTTTTGCTATATTGCCCCTTTAGTTTCTGGTAACATGGAAATGTGTATTAAAATATCTTGAAGCAGTAACATAGGAAGTCAGAGTGACACTTCAAAAATAACCTTTATGGGAAGAAAGGTTTTTTTTTTCAGCCCAAGCATTGCATAGAAATCATTCTGGTCTCCAAATCATTTGATAATTTGTTGCTGAAAATTTAGTGAGTCAGTCAATAAATACCAATGCATTTTTGAGAACAGTAACATTTTCTATGTCCTGTCACTTTGAAGCTTATTCTTTATTTGATACCTTTGCCTCTTGAAGCTCATTGTATGCATCTGAAAAAAAAAGTCATCTGATTATCAGTTGGAAACTGGGAAACTGCCATATACATTTCCTAGCCCTTGATATCAACAGATTAAACTCTCAGTAGAAACAATTCCATCTGTTTATTCATATGTTTGAAAAGCAGAAAAAGAACAACACAAAAAGTCAGTATCAGTTTTCAAGCTTTTCTGTTCTCACTAAGTGTTTACCTGGGGTGTGTTTATGTATGTATGTGTCTACGGTCACGGAATCACAGAATGTCAGGGATTGGAAGGGACCTCAGAAGATCATCTAGTCCAATCCCCCCACCACAGCAGGAACACCTAGATGAGGTTACACAGGAATGTGTCAAGGCAGGTTTTGAATGTTTCCAGAGAAGGAGAATCCACAACCCTCCTAGGCAGCTTGTTCCAGTGTTCAGTCACCCTCACTGAGAAGAAGTTTCTTCTCATATTTAAGTGGAACCTCCTGTGTTCCAGTTTGTATCCATTGCCCCTTGTCCTATCATTGGTTGTCACCGAGAAGAGCCTGGCTCTATCCTCATGACACTCACCCTTTACATATTTATAAACATGAATGAGGCCACCCCTCAGTCTCCTTTTCTCCAGACTAAAGAGACCCAGCTCCCTCAGCCTTTCCTCATGTGGGAGATGCTCCACTCCCTTCATCATCTTTGTGGCTCTGTGCTCGACTCTCTCCAGCAGTTCCTTGTCCTTCTTGAACTGAGGGGTCCACAACTGGACACAATATTCTAGATGCGTTCTCAGCAGGGCAGAGTAGAAGGGGAGGAGAACCTCTCTCGACTTACTAACCGCACCCTTTCTAATACACCCCAGGATGTCATTGGCCTTCTTGGCCACAAGGGCACAGTGCTGGCTCATGGTCATCCTGCTGTCCACCAGGACCCACAGGTCCATTTCCCCCACAATGCTCTCTAACAGTTCATTCCCCAACTTATACTGGAACCTGGGATTGTTCCTGCCCAGATGCAAGACTCTACACTTGCCCTTGTTATATTTCTTTAAATTTTTCACCACCCAACTCTCCAGCCTATCCAGATCTCGCTGGATGGCAGCACAGCCTTCTGGTGTGTCAGCCACTCCTCCCAGTTTGGTGTCATCAGTAAACTTGCTCACAGTGCACTCTACTCCCTCATCCAAGTCATTGATGAATATATTGAATAATACTGGTCCCAGTACCGACCCTTGAGGCACTCCACTAGTTACAGGCCACCAACTAGATTCTCTCCGACTGACCATGACTCTCTGGCTTTTTTCCTTCAGCCAGTCCACAGTCCACCTCACTACCTGATCATCCAGTTTACACTTCCTCCATTTAGCAGCGAGGATGCTGTGGGAGACTGTGTCAAATGCTTTACTGAAATCAAGGTAAACTACATCCACTATTTTGCCATCATCTATCCACCTGGTTATGTCCTCATAAAAGGCTATGAGGTTGGTTAAGCATGACTTCCCCTTGGTGAAGCCATGTTGACTGCCCCTAATGACATTCTTATCCTTGATATGCCTTGAGATGGCACCAAGGATAAGTTGTTCCATCACCTTTCCAGGGATGGAGGTGAGGCTGACCAGTCTATAGTTACCTGGGTCCTCCTTCTTGCCCTTTTTTGAAGACTGGAGTGACATTTGCTTTCCTCCAGTCCTCAGGCACCTCTCACATTTCCCATGACTTAGCAAAGATGACAGAGAGTGGCCTAGCAATGACTTCAGCCAGCTCCCTCAGCACCCATGGGTGCATTCCATCTGGACCCATGGATTTATGAATGTCCATATTGCTTGATTGGTCCCTTACCCAGTCCTCATCAACCAAGGCAGACTCCTCCATTGTCCTAACTTCCTCTGGGGCCTCAGGGGTATGGGGCTCCTCAGGACAGCCTCCGGCAGAGTAGACAGAGACAAAGAAAGCATTCAGTAACTCTGCCTTCTCTGTGTCTTCTGTCACCAGGGCACCCACCTCATTAATCAGTGGGCCCACATTGCTTCTAGTGTTAGCTTTATCTGCCATGGGTTTGTAGAAGCTCTTTCTGTTGTCCTTGACCCTTCTTGCAAGGTTAAATTCTAAGGAGACCTTAGCTTTCCTAGTTGCCTCCCTACATCCTCTGACAACAGCCTTATATTCTTCCCAAGTGGCCAGCCCCTCCTTCCATGATCTGTAAACTCTCCTCTTCCACTTCAGTTTGCTCAGCAGTTCCTTGTTTAACCACGCAGGTCTCCTGGCTCCCTTCCTTGACTTCTTATGTGTCAGGATGCTCTGGTCTTGAGCTTGGAAGAAGCAGTCCCTGAATGCTAACCAACTATCTTGGACCCCTTTACGTTCAAGTATCCTTGCCCAATGGGATTTCCCCTAGCAATTGCTTGTATGGAAATGTGTGTTTATGCGGGGTTTTTTGTTTGTTTGTTTTCTTTTTGTTTGTTTCTTCATCTTTTTTTTCCTTAGGAGACAATTTGTTTACAAAGCACTTGCTATCTCTGATTTTTTTCCTAAAATATTTGCAGCATTTACTCATGACATCATTAGACGCACAGAACTACTATTTCTCTATTTATAAAATCATAGTTAGTGAAAGAATGCAAAGTGTCTTTATCTAACCATAGAAATCGTTACAATTTTTGGCCCTTATCATAGGAAAATGTCATGTTAATATACACCTGAATTAGGGTATATTAACCTGAGTAGTTAGTTAATCTGACTCACATGGTATTGCTCTGAGACAAAACCCTAGTACTGAAAACACCTTTGTGATTTACAGATGCTAAAAGAAAGCCATGTGCAACACTGGAGCAAAAATACCCCTGTTCTGAGTAGTGATGCCATATTCAAATTATGTTATTTTAATTTTAAACTTAAAGTTCATTTTTTCTTCAGTATCAGCATTTTCAACACGGAAAGAAAAATTTAGTACATGCAAGGGCAAGACAGTCCAATGCTCCTTAAATTGAATGAATATATTATCACTGAATTTACTAGAAAGCACTGAGCCTAAAATTGATAGAAAATTCAATTTATGGGATCAAAAGTACAAGCACCCTGGTTGCATGGAATGTCACTAGTGAACTAATGATCTGTGCTACAACAGTGGAAAAAATATTTCACTTCAGCTTCCCTTGTTGTCATCAACTGAGCAGTACATGACTAAGAGAAAGACGTTTAAAAACACTCCAATATCAACTAGCCTATAAGTCCTGAAACATTTATGTGAAAATTGCCTAGTCATAACACACACTTTTTTTTACAAGATTTAAATTTTTATGTTTGTTCTTATTAGCCACCTCAGCATAGGTTTCTGTCTTGGTATGGGATAGAGTAAACTTTCTTCCTAGTAGTTGGTATAGTGCTGTTTTTTTTTCATTTAGTATGGGAAGACTGTTGGTAATACACTGATGTTTTGGTTGTTGCCGCGTAGTCAAGGACTTTTCAGCTTCCCATGCTCTACCAGGTGCACAAGAAGCTGGGAGGGAGCAAAGCCAGGACAGCTGACACAAGCTGTCCAAAGGGGTATTCCTTACCATATGACATCATGTCCAGTATATGAACTGGATTTGGCTGGGGGCAAATACTGCTGCTTGGGAACTGATGGGCTATTGATGTTACAAGTGGTGAGCAATTGTATTGTGCATCACTTGTATGTTCTATTATCATTATTTTTCCCTCTTCTTCACTCTCCTATTAAACTGTTTTTATCTCAACCCATGAGGTTTTTTTTACCCCTTTTGATTCTCTCCTCATCCTACTTTGGGGGAGTGAGTGAGTGGCTGTGTAATCCTAGCTTCCAGATGGTGTTAAACCATGACAGTTCCTCTGTGTGAGCTGCACGTTAATGAATTTCCCTGGTTACAACTGGAAAAGAGACTTTGTAAAAGGGCAAGTGATGTAAAGAGCTGCCCATTACTGAGACTACTTATCTTATAGGCTGAATGCAACTGAGACCAGAAATCAATTTAGACAACAAAACCATGTGAAAGACTTTAGTGGAGCCTATATAGTTCCAGAGGGAGTTTCTTATCCTTCCCTCAATGATATATTAAGATTCTTGATGTAAATAGTTTTAAAGAAACATTTATAAATCCTTCCCTTGCCAACAAAAATGGACGATTTAAATGCTACTATACTTTGTCTTTTCCTGGAGACATCCTTCTGGTTGTTGTTTTTTGTTTATTACTTCATAAGAATCACGACTAGCCAAAACAGCAGATAGTTGGGGTCAGTGGCAGAAGCTGAACAGTGAATGAGAATCACTCGGAACAGTATTTTTTAAATGGAAGAGAAGAATACAAAGTTCTACCAAGAATGAAGTGGTTTGTTCTTGTTGTTGTGGTGGTTTCATTGGTTGGTTGTTTTGGTTTGGTTTGTTTTTTTTCCCAGTAAGATAGGGTTGCAGAGGATGAAAAACTGCATTACAATAAATAGGAAAAGAAAGGAACCAGCCAAATGACTCTTCCTTTTCAGTTCATGGCATGTGAGCTCTGAAACAGAAATGCTGTTGTCACAGAGGAGATGAATGTTATGTGTAGGATGTAGTAATTATTCTCTACTTTCTGAAACTTTTTTTTTTTTAAGTGAATGTAATTAATTGGGATCTGGACACTTATATGTTCCAGTTGTTCATAAGATTTTTTCAGTTTTCCCTCTACTGAGTTTCAAAAGTAATAGCTAAATTTTTGGCTACAGAGTAAAGCAGTATTAAAAGTGGCTCTTGTGTTAATATGTATGTGTATCAGCATATTTCCCTACCCAGACCGTTTTTACCGATACTTTCAACTTGGCTCAATGGAAGGAAAATATTTGGGTATAAACAGATGGTGTGAGCTGAGTGAGAAATACTTTCAAAGACAGCATAATGTTAACAAGCTGAAAGTTTCAGTACATTTACATTATAAGATAGAAATTGGATTAAAATTTTGAATAGGAACTTGTTTTAGGGTCGTGTAGCACTTTCTACTGATGTGGCTGAAGTTTGTGACCCTCCCATTCATGTCAATGAACTACTGATTCTTTGTATCTGTAGATGCGCATGCATCATTACTTAAGGCAATGACTAGAAGTCTTAATGAATGATGAAAACTCTGTTTCATTTTTATCTAATCATACTCAGGGACATTCCCTTCCCTGAGAGTTTGCAGCTCTGAAGACTGAGAGCTTCTTAGACTGCAGAGGAAGCAAGAGGTAAAAAGGAGAGAGTTTGTTTCAATATAGCTACAGATACAAAGTTATTGCGTAAACTGGATTTATGTTTCAGTTATGAATGGCACATAAGCTTCATGCATTCCAGTGGCATCTACAGTTCCCTCTGGCAGCTTTCATGAAGTCCTTCCAGACAAAAATAGGTTAGTAGTTCCTGTGAGTCTCTGCCTTAGTAAACTTTTTCTATAGACTATCAGATTTGGATGAACAATAAGAAAAGTCAGAGCTCAACTGGGACCTCATGCAATGTTCGATATCTTGACATTAGAAGATAGAAGACATTCCTGTGAATGCAGAATATCTACCTGAACTCTTCTGGAGAAAGCTAGTGAAATAGTAAACAGTTACCTAAAGATGCTTGAATTCAGAAAACTCAGTTGTATTATAACTCATTCCAAGTACTGAGTGAAAGAAGGGCAGGGAGTTGTTTTGGAAAGGGTAGGTCAGTTCCTGTACAGTACTTGAAGGGTTAAACTCAGAGAGAGAAAAGACCATTTTGGAAGTCTGAATTTTTGTTTCCAAACAATAGTATGGGTAAACACATCACCCTATCCTGCACATGTAAAGAGATGCTGGTAGCTGTACTCAGCGTCAGCAGCTGACAGTATCTTATCACTGATAGCAACCATAAGAAAGAAAATGTTTTTTCTGTGCTACTCAGGCAATTATGAAGGGCTACAAGGCTCTAGAGACTTTGCTGACATGGGTAACCAAGAAACTGTTATCAAGATGCCAAGTAGTTTCTGTTTCAGTAGGTACTGACTCAGTAATAGTTGCAGTAAGACTGCACCACCAGCAGTAATTTGCATGAGACATTATTAGCAAAAAGGCTAACAATATCACATCAACAAATGACAGCTTTCTGTATTTCTGTATTTTCTATTGTCTGACCAAATCATAATCTCACAATCGAATTAATAATTTTGCCTGGTAGTATCCTTATGACCTGGATAAGTGATATCCCAGCCCACAGTGACCAGTTCTACTCTGAAAGCAAGAGAAGGAAAGAAAGCCACTGTGGATATTCTGGACATTTAAATGTATATGTGTAAATATTGTTTACAATAAAAATTGGTTTTAAGTTCTCTGGAAATGAACATAAGTTCATATATAAAAATACAAGAAAACAACACAAATTTTAGATTTTGTATTATAATGCCTAAGCTTACAAAACAAATGACAATAGAAAAATTGAAATTAAAATTTTATTTAAAATGAAAGTGAATATCTGCATCAAAGGAAATTTTTTCATATTTTACATACTCTCTCTGTAAATGTCAACATAATTTCAGAAAGTCTGTGTTGCTTTAGGGCTTTTTCTGTGGACTCCAGATGAAGGTTCTACTTGTGGAAGGCAAAACAGAAGATAAAAATTCATTATATTCTTTGCTTACTGTAACTACCAAGTGTTTTCCCAGCTGTAGCTCAAATAGATGATTCAAATTAGATTAGAATTAGCTTTTCAATTATACAGAGTTGTCTTAATATTATAGACAACTATAAAATGGTACAATTTTTCAGAAAGTCTGTGATTGGCAATTACTCTGCAATGCTGTCTAGACAGAAAGTAGTATTTCATTATAAATTATTTCACTGTGTGAGAGAGTGTTTGTCTTGAATATTTTTATCCCAGAGGAAGCTGAAAAAGTACATATGTCTTCACAGACTGCTACCAACTTTGATCCAGGTAAATCTCATGGTAAAATGCAGCATGAATTTTCAACCTGGAATAATTAGTATTGTTTAAACTGAAAATATAAAACTAAATTAAGTGCAGGTTCAAGTGTGAGTATAAGAAAGGGACTGCTGTTTAATCTGCTCTGTGGAAAAAATGTGGAACTCATTAATAGCTTGCTTGTGGCAGGCCTTTAAATATTTGGATTTTTGCCTTTCATATTTAAAATCTGTTTGAAGAGTGTTGTGTTTAACCCAAGCCAGCAACTAAGCACCACATAAACATTCGCTCACTCCCCATGGGTGAGATAGGGGAGAGAATCAGAAGAGCAAAAGTGAGAAAACTCATGAGTTGAGATAAAGACAGTTTAACAGGGAAATCAAAAGCTGCACACACAAGCAAAGCAAAACAAGGAATTAATTCACTGCTTCCCATCAGCAAGCAGGTGTTCAGCCATCTCCAGGAAAGCAGGGCTCCATGGTTACTTGGGAAGACAAACATCATAACTCCAAAGGTTCCCCCCTTCCTTCTTCCTTTGAAGGGAAGGACATACTGAGCATGTCATCATATGCTGTGGAATACCCCTTTGGTCAGTTTGGGTCAGCTATCTTGGCTTTGTCCCCTCTCAGCTTCTTGTGCATCCCAAATTTACTCACTGGTGGGGCACTGTGAGATGCAGAAATACCTTCTGAGCAATGGCTAAAACATCCCTGTGTTACAAATACTGTTTTCAGCACAAATCCAAAGCACAGGACCATACTAGATACTCTGAAGAAAATGAGCTCTATCCCAGACAAAACCAGCACAAAGAGCTAGTAATAACGTTGCTTCAGGTCAGCTTTAGGAAAATAACAGAGGAAAATAACAGACAAAAATTCGAAGTGAGTTGTATTATGTAAGCATCAACCTATGTGCTCAGAAAATGTGATTAACTTCACAGAATCACAGAATCACAGAATCACAGAATGTTAGGGATTGGAACGGACCTTGAAAGATCATCTAGTCCAATCCCCCCGCCGGAGCAAGAACACCTATATGAGGTTACACAGGAAGGCATCCAGGCGGGTTTTGATTGTCTCCAGAGAATTAGACTCCACAACCTCCCCTGGCAGCCTGTTCCAGTGCTCTGTCACCCTCATCGTGAAGAAGTTTCTTCTCAAATTTAAATAGAACCTCCTGTGTTCCAGTTTGTACCCATTGCCCCTTGTCTTATCATTGGTTGTCACCGAGAAGAGCCTGGCTCTATCCTCGTGACACTCACCCTTTATATATTTATCAACATGAATGAGGTCACCCCTCAGTCTCCTCTTCTCCAAGCTAAAGAGACCCAGCTCCCTCAGCCTTTCCTCATAAGGGAGATGCTCCACTCCCTTCATCATTTTGTGGCTCTGCGCTGGACTCTCTCCAGCAGTTCCTTGTCTTTCTTGAACTGAGGGGCCCAGAACTGGACACCATATTCCAGATTCTAGCAAATCTTCTTATTAACATAGAAATAATACCAGGTACTGGGTTCAGTAAAAGACAAATACAGCCTAAATTAAATGATGTCTAAAAGTACTTTAACCCAATCAGACCTCTATTGTTATTATCTCATGAGACTACTCTAACTGGTGTCAAATAAAACTCATTAAATGAGCACCAAATAGCCATGGGACTGATGTCAAAATGAAGAAATACTTACAGCTGAGTGTGTTAGTGATTATTTCAGAAATTATGGATCTGGGACACAACTGAGCTTTAACCATACAGTAATATTCCAGGATATTTGTTGTTTAACTTTTTTAAATTTTATTTTTATTTTTCAGTAGCTTTTTATTCCTCACCACCCCCTGGCAACTGTTTTTGGGATGAGTGGTTAGTCAGATAATTTATTTATTTGGTCTGGCTTTTGTGTTTTGATAAAGGTGTTTCCAGGTCCTTCCACTACCTTCCAGGACTTCTGTAGGGTGCTGCCTATTTATATCCTTCCTGATTGGTAGGTCCTTGATTTGTTAACTGTTTTCTGATTGATGTGTTCCTGTGTAAAAGAGACCTGCAGGGTAGGGGCTGGTGAGCATCTGGAAGATCTTGGACTGGATGAGACAGCTGTTGATACACAGGGACTTCAGCAGGCAACAGTACCTTAAGGCTGCTCTAGGCTGTGTGAGACTGCTGATGGTGAGGCCACAGAGGGCTTGATACCCTGGCCGGGAGTTGTACACAGGCACATCAGAGGCTGTGACTCAGATGTAGCTCCTGAAGAGGTAACTGCTTTTTGGATCTGGGGAAGCCGGAACTGCCTTGTGGAGACAGCAGTGGTCTCACTTGTTAGAAACGAGGGGTGGTGGCAGCCGTGAGTTGCTGGGTGGTAATTTGTCCTGCACTTGGGCCACAGCAACCCCATGCAATGCTACAGGCTTGGGGAAGAATGACTAGAAAGCTGTCCAGTGGAAAAGGACCTAGGCGTGTTGTTCGACAGGTGGCTGAACGTGAGCGAGCAGTGTGGCCAAGAAAGCCAACAGCATCCTGCCTCATATCAGAAAACAGAGTGGGGAAATAGCACAGGGAAGTGAAATAGAAACAGTACAGGGAAGTGATCATCCCCCTGTACTCAGCACTGGTGAAGCCACACCTCAAATAGAGTGCTCAGTTTTGGGCCTCTCACTGGAAGACATCAAGGTGCTGGAGTGTGTCCCAAGAAGAGCAATGAAGCTGGTGAAGGGTCTAGAGAACAAGTCTTATGAGGAGAGGCTGAGGGAGCTGGGGTTATTAAGCCTGGGAAAAGGAGGCTGAGGGGAGGAGACCTTATTGCTCTCTACAGCTACCTGAAAGAAGATTGTAGCGAGCTGAGTGTTGGTCTCTTCTCTCAAGTAACAAACAATAGGACAAGAGGAAATGGCCTCAAGTTGCACCAGGGGAGGTTTAGATTGGATATTAGGCAAAATTTCTTCACCGAAAAAGTTGTGAAGGACTGTAACTGACTGCCTAGGGAAGTGGTGGAGTCACCATCCCTGGAGGTATTTAAAAGATTTGTAGACGTGTCACTTAGGGACATGGTTTAGTGGTAGACTCGGCAGCGTTATATTATAGGTTGGACTACGTAAATCTTAAGGGTCTTTTCCAGCCTAAATGATTCTATGATTCTGTGAAATATTAGAGGGGGAAGTGAGTGGGCTGTGTGCTATTATGAAGGATAAATGCGAGGTTGACTGGGGCTTCATAGAAACTTTGCAGAGGGAAGACCTCAAGTTCTGAGATGTAGGGAAGGAAAGATGGACATATAGGAGCTATGTTTCAGTAACTCATGGATGGAGACCTGCAAGACAGGAGAGGCTTGAAACTTTTGACTTTTGAAAGTAGGAGAAAGGCTTCTTTGCCAATATCAGATCTGAATATATAGAAATGGGTACTGTGCTGTATTAGCCAGTACAGAGGAACAGGCTCTATTAAGGAGGATCTCAGAGAGAGCTGGGTCTGAACACCAAAAACCAAGGTGGAGATTCCCTGCTGCTGGCAACAGAAGCACCTAGCTGCTGACCAGACATACTGTCACAGAAAGTTTACTGCTTGTTATGTATTTAAGGCCTGGATTTTTGGTGTTGCAGAGAGACTGCAGAGGGCATGAGGCTGTTAACTCTTGCTGTGAAAGTTACTGAGAGAACTGGTTGATGTCATTGTAAGGCTGCTCTCTATCATCTTTGGACAGTCATGGAGGCCAGAAGAGGTCCTTGATGACTGAGGACAGACAGACAGAAATTGCACTCATCTTAAAGAATAAGTGGGAATATAAATGGAAGTACAGGTAGAAGCTGGTCAACCACACTTCACTCTCTGGTAATACTGTGGTGTGAATGGAACACATACTGGCCATGTGAAAGTGATGGGGAATGTCCAGCATGAATTTACATAGGGTAAATCAAGCTTGACTAACCTGACTGTCCTTTATAATAAGATTATAATTTGCCACTGTGTTTATGAATGTAGGAAGAGCAATAAATATTTTCTGCCGTGATTAGGAAAACCTTTGACTCTGTTTACCAGAGCATCATTTTATTCAAAGTGGGATGTTACAGTGTAGATGGGTGGGCTAATAGCTTGGTAGTGTTCTGGCTGGATGGTTGGGCCCAAAGGCCCAACTCTACCCAGTAGGTTGTACTCTACCCAGAGGTCAATTGCAAGTGGAGTTCTTCAGAAGCTTATCTTGAGGCCTATCCTGTTCCATGTTTTGGTCAATAACCTGGACAAGGAGACAGAATTTTGTGAGGGACACTGAACTCTGGCTTAGAGTTGGTGTGCTCGAGGGTAGAGCTCTAAATGACATGTCTGTATGGATGAATGTTGGTAATAGAAAAGGTTTAAGCAGATTGACTTGACTTGAGGACTGGTGTCATTCTTTGCTATACTCTGAAACTTGCTATGTCCATGACAGTCAGTTCAATACATTTTATTTTGCAGAAATTCTGAAATGAGCTTGAGGTAGCTTCTAATCACAAGCCTTTAGGATCATGACTTTGTGTTGTTCATTGAACATTTCTGAGTTGATCTGTGTTATATCTATGTATATGCACATACACAGGTATGCATGAATATACAGAAAATAGTGTATCACCATAAATGATAAAGATTTAGTGACATCTGCTATAGGTTTGTTTTGGTTTTTAACTGACAAAGTAACTCAGTTCTTTTCATCATAGTAGTTCGCTTCTTCTATTTTTAAATAAGGCATAGTGGAACACCTTATTTTTAAAACTAGTTTGCTGCATTTTTAACTTGAGGGAATGTTTCCTGTGCGTTGACTCACTATATCAGTCAGTATTTCCAGTTACCCAAGCTGTGTTGATCAACATTTTTTGGACAACTTGGGCTTGTTATCTAAGCAAATGAATACGGCAAAAAAGTCTTTTTGCTTTTGTCCAGTGTGTTGGTACATTCACACAGTGCAGGGCAACAATGTGGATGTTAGATTAAGTTCCAGAAACAGTACAAACATGCCAGCACAGCAAAGGATTCCTGCTCATTAGTCGGGACTTTCAGTGCTGTCCTGAAGTAGCTACATTGCTTTCAGTTCTAAAGTGAATATAGTCAGTTAATTACCATTCTGTTGACACAATCACATTTCCATCATACAGATGTGATGAGCTAAGATAACAAAGTAAAGCTGCTAATTCTGTGCAGACTACTGCGAAAATCTGTTTGCAGATCTGAGAGTTGGCTTTCAATCGTATTTGTCAAAAAAACTGCACAATTAAAAATCTGAGTTAATAGCTATTATTCGGGATCTTTAAAATTGCTTTGCATCAAGTTGAGTGAATTTCACACTAGATTTTAATAAATGATCTCATAACTAAAACCACTTCAAAAATGTCAACTGAAAGTTAACGCTCTTTGACCCAAGGAGTAGAATACATGTAATTATTTCTAATAAACTGTTCCAGCTACACTTTCAGTCTGGCAAAAGGCTGTTCCAGTTGCAGAGTGGGACTTGGTTTTCCTGAGCACTTATCCCATGTGTGTATTCTGTAGTTCTTAAGAATCAACTCCTGGACAGGATGGAGTGCTGTGCTGTAAACTGCAGGGATTAAAGGCCTTCAACAAATTTGTTGCCTGATTATACACACCCAGAATCATATGAGAGGCCAAGACTATCCAGCTGGGCTTCCAAAGTCTGCTCAAGAAGGTTGTATGTTGCTGCAGGTCCTATAAGATACCAGGCAACCTATGATAATATAACTTAATTAGATGCTGTGCTGGTTTTTGGCTGGGATAGAGTTAATTTTAGGAGCTTATTTGGTGCTATGTTTTGTAGTTGTGGTGAAAACAGTGCTGATAAGACAGAGATGTTCTAGTCATTGCTGAACAGTACTTTTCTGTTTCTCATGCTTCACCTCCAGGAAGTAGGCCTCGGGCTACATAAGAAGTTGAGAAGGGCCACAGCCAGGACAGCAGACTCCAACTGACTAAGGGATATCTCACCCCATATGACATCATGCTCAACAATAAAAGCTGTGTAGGATGTTTGGAGTTATAGTGTTTGTCTTCTCAAATAACTGTTACGTATGTTGGAGCCCGACTTTCCTGGAGATGGTTGAACACCTGCCTGCCAATGGGAAGTAGTGAATGAATTATTTCTTTTGCTTTGCTTGCATGCATGGCTTTTGCTTTCCCTGTTAAAGTGTCTTTATCTCAACCCATGAGTTTTCCCACTGTTACTCTTCCCCTTCTCTCCCATTCCACTGTGGGGGGAGTGAGCAAGCAGCTGTGTGGGGGTGAGCTGCCTGCTTGGCATAAACCACAAAAATATATTATGGTCTGACACCTAAATTAGGATGCATGGCCATGCACTGTGAAGCAGATGGATGGGCAAGGTGATCTGATACACAATCCTAAGCAAAGGTTTCTTATCTCTGTGAAGACTCTGGAGAATATTCAAAGTTCACAGGCCATGTTATATCCTCCTTGATGGATGGCTCTTAAAAGTAACAAGAGTACTAATTTAAAATCCAAAACACTTACCTTTAATTACAGATATGAAGCATCTAATCAAATTTGATAAATAAGTATTAATTTTCCTTGTTGACAGCATACAAATTGTAAATTATAAGGAATAATTTATATCAGTTTACCAGGATTTATTTGCTTCATTGTACAATACTTCAGTTGGGTTCCAGTTCAGCTGAGAATTGTGGTGGTTACTTACATGTATGACAACTCCATGAAAATCATCGTGTATAGAAACAAGACTGTTATGAACATCAGTACGATTTAAGGAAATAAGTGTATTTTTTAAAAAATCAACAGTGCCATAGGGTGTAAACAAATGAATGGACTGGAAAAAAAAATTCCTATACTTTAGGAAAGATGTATTTAGAGGCCAGTAAATCTGCACAAGCCAGAAGGGTAACAGTGGAAGGTGCCTCTCACTGTGTTGGTGGTCCACACTGAGGAATGTCGGGGAGGTGGGAGAAGATAGTTATCAGCCAGGATAAAGGAGGGAGACAACTTCAACCTCCTTCCCCTTCCAGAAAGGAGGAAGAAGAAGAAACACTCTCCATGAATATCACTCTCTTCTTGTGAAGGGCTTAGGATGCCAATAGCTTGCTGTAACTCCCACTGCTTACCCCCTCCACACCTGCACACAAACAGGTTCTCTGGATGAAGGAGCCCTGGACAGCTGGGCATAATCCAGAGTCAAGGCATAGAGTAGGAGGGGGAGAGTGAGTGGGAATGAATAGGATGGATTTGATTTCTGTATTGAACTGTATGGTTACTGAGGCTTCTCTGTGTGCTTTTACAGACCTGACAGTACTTGTGTCAAGTCTGCCTTTTCTTTCAGTCTTTCTGTCGGTCTTTCTTTTGGTCTTCTGGTCTTTTGGTCTTTCTTCCAGTCTTTTGGTCCTTCTTTCAGTCTTGCTGTCAGGCTGTAAGACTATCTGGGCAAACTTTGGTATGGAGAGAAGGCAGCACAGGTACTGAGTGTTACACCAAAACGTGAGAGAGAGAGAAAAAAGGCAGCCCCTAAAGCAATCTGAGAAGAGGTAGGAACTATGTAAAAATGCAGGCTTGCTGCAATGGGGTTCAATCTCTGGCTATAGTTTCAGGGGATCAGAGGTCTCTGTTTCCAGTTGTCTTTTTTGATGTGGTTGAGTCCAGGTTCTTTCTCTCTTTGACAGGTTGTTCTGACAACTGAGGGAAAATGCAGAAGGCCAGCCACACCTGTAGGGGAGACAAGAAAGAAGAGTAAATTCCTCCACTCTCCTGACCCCATGCTGGATGCCCACTTTTCTTCTACATGAGCTCTCAGGATTGGGCTGAGTAAAGGAGTTATATCTTGGACACCAAAGCCTGGGGGTGGGCTTCTGGCACATGGGTTCCTACAGTGTAACTTTCCAGAGCTTCCTCTAGGGAACAAAAAATGTTAAAAAATGTTGAAATGGAGAGAAGAGTGTGGCACAGTAATAAGACTACATTGTTACCAGCAAGGTGGGGGGAAGGAGGGGGGAAGAAGTTTAAAACAAAGTATCACCAAGTGTTCTAGATACATATACACTGCTGATTGAAGTGGTACAGAGTTAACTTTGCTTGTCAGGACGTGTGAAAAATCATTGATTAGTGATGCTTTCCTGTATTAAACACTGTGGACTATTAGGCCATGAATGCATCAGTCAGAGGTATGGTGAGGTACACTTTGCCTATACCAGGACTCTGTACTTTTGGATATTAAGGAAGAATAAAGGATAACTTTAACCGTGCCTTCAGCACAAACGATCACAATTTTGATGTATTTTAGTTCTTTACCAGCAATTGTGCTGTTGGTGTTCTGTTCTTTCCAATCAACCTTACTTCAAACCTTAAATTTTTTTGTCGACATGAGGCTTATTAGAGGGTTAGTCTTGCTGTGTTATCCTTCCAGGTAAGGTGCACGAACTTTACATGTGTATAATGTAGACTTTCACACCTGAAGTAGCTGGACTCTGTTTATAGGTTCTGCATATGCAAGCAATTTATCCATTTGGAGGGGAGGGTGAGGCATTTATTTGGTTACGTGACCCGTTCACTGAACCTACCTATTTGTCTCCATTGCCCACAAGGTAGTCTAGGCAGCTGTCTGCAGTGTAGACATCTACACCGTTGACACCAGAATGTCAGCCTCAGTTCTGCTCTCTTTGGATTTTAGCTGGATTTATTAGTATCTTGAACAGTGACATAATCGCTTAGGCTATGTGATTATTTTGGACTGCATTTTTTGCAGTATTTGAAATTTTAATTCCATATCCTTAAAACTTGGAGAAAAATATTTTCTCCATGAATGGAAAAAAACCCATCACTCTGCTGTAAAGCATTACAGCCTTTCCCCATGGATTTTTAGAAGCCTGACATGAAGCACCTAAGCTATTATGTCTTGTGTAAATTGCAGCAACTCAGTTTAAATCAGATACCTAACCCTGCTCTTACTGACATCTCCTAATTAATACTTGGGGAAAAAAAAAAAAAAAAAAAAAAAGATTGGGGTGGAAAGAGCATAATTGCTTCATAAAGACACTTCTAGAAAAGGATATGGTTGAAAATTGAGGTGTTCTACCTGATCTGTCTTCAAATCAATTAGCTTCCTTAAGTTTATTTGAAACCTGAAAGAAATAGTAAAGATCAGCTTGCACAGAAGTCACAGTCTAAGTCTAGAACTGCAGCCTCATTCAATAATGTGCAATGTCTTGAAATGACAGTGAGTGACATTTCATATGTATTTCTAGATTTGCTTCAGTCCAAATTTGCTGTGAGCCAGAGAAAGATCTCATTTTCCTGGTGGAGCTCAGCTTGAAGTTCTTTAGTTTTGCATGCCACTGAAGATTGGAAATCGAATGGAACAGAAGGAAAAGGGCTGAATGTTGGATAGTTTGTTCCTGTGGTTCTGGTATAGGAGTTTTACACATATGTTGAAAATTCCAGACACGTAATACAGTAATTCCTTAACAAAATAAAGATATTATTAGCCCAGATTAATATAGACTCTCCAGGCATCAATTTTAACTTCTAATAATGAAAAATTAACTTTAATATGGATCTGTATGTATATGTGTGCAAGATGGTGGAAGTTTAAGTGAAAATCTCCATGCAGGGAAATTTTCAGCACTGAATTCAGAAGCTATGGTTTTCAGAAGGTACAGTTTTCATTCTGTCCAATACAGTTTTGAAACATGAAAAATAAGGTTAGAAAACTTAAGAAACTTTACTCAATGCAATTCACTTAAATTGAAATGTAAAGACAATACATGTACAGAAGTCAGGAATGTTTGTAAGTGTGTGCAGCTGAACATGTGAAAGACCCTAATGAGAAACAAATTTCAAATAGAACTTGTATAGGTTAAGTGTTAACAGTGGGGGTTTTGTTGTTGTCGTTGTTTTTTAAGTTTTTCCAAGTATTTTTAATATCATTTCCAGTTGTAGTAGCTTTTTACTTTTTATTAATGACTTAATTTTCATTTTTTTTCTACATTTGGCAGTACATCTTAGAGGTTGCAGCTATTACTGTGTTGGTTTTCTTCTGACAAAATGCAGCTGGCAGCAATGACCTGTGCATCTGTCTCTGTATTTTTAAAGGTTTTCCCTAACTTCAATATGAAGTTTGGAGCTCTGCCATATATGACCTCTCAAGGCTGGGTACTGTGAAAGCAGCCACTCCTGGAAGAAACCTTGTGTTCTAGAATGGTCTTCCTTGTGCTGATTTTGTCATGAGCAGTACTGGAGGGCAGGCAGTCATTTCATCATTTTGGGCCATGTGCCCTTGGTATTCAGCAGCTTTTGTGGGGTTACTCATGTAACTTTGCTGCCAGTACTATGACAGCACCATCGTTTCTGTGTCTGGGATAGCCATAAGATCTAGGAAAAACTTAGAACAGAAGGACTGTCAGAATAGATCTCATGGTACAAGAGCATCTACACCCATTCTATAGTGTATTACAAGATCTAGCAAAATTAGCATAGTATTTTTCCAGAGTGAAATCTGATCTCCAGACTGGTATTTGTGGGTTTGCTTAGAGATTTATACCTCTTCTGTCTAAAACCTACCTTTACTAGAATATAGGACTCACTCTGGAGTCTAATACACTAATAATGTTCTTTCCGTTCCCTCATGCACAACAAAACCCAGCTGAGATCCATGAGACAGGCTTCAAAGGTAGCAAATTTCTCACATATTTACCGAAATAATCTGCTTGCATCCTGATTCAGAATAGTAGGTTTTCCTATTGAACATCTGCTCCACATTTGGAGATATTGTGTCTCCATGTGTGTATCCTGTTAAAAGCAAACTTGACTCCATTGTCTCTTTGAATATGACAATTAGGGAACACAAGTAAAATCAGGAGAAAGATATGTACCAAACAAAAGAAAATATTTCTTTACCATGTGTTTAATGAAACTGTGCAGCTCCTTGCTGCAGAATATTGTGGTTTACTAGAAGTGAAGGTCAGAGAACTGGTCAAAATCATGTAAGCAAAAAGCATCTAATGCTATTTAATGAGGTTTTCTACATCTGACTTATTTCAAAACTCTTTATGCAAGGATTCAGTATAATGAACCTTATTTCACACTATACCCTGAATTATGCAGAGTTTAGGTGACTTGCTGAAATCCTGAGCACTTAGAGCTAAGAAGAGAATCTAATCTCAATGGTCTTCTCCATTGAATCACTGTATCATCTAAGTTATATTTTATACCATCTGAATCACACATAATCTAAGATGTGCTGCCATCCAAGTTATCCCTATAAAAGTATTGTTCATATGCCACCTCACAATTATTTCCACTCCCAATAATAGAACTGTTAAGAGTACTGGTTTCAACATGTGTTTATGTTACCCACTCTCTATGTGTACAACTCATAAGCAAGGGTTCAATTCATAATTCAAGAATATAACAAGCCATACACACACACACACATACACATACACATACAAAAAAAAAAAAAAAAAAAAAAGGTGTTTGGCCTGGCAACACTCAGTCTTATCCCAGCTGAATTTCAGGATGCTATCTTCCTGTGTGAAATCCAGATTTCTCAGTCAGATGCCTGTGGTTAAGTCTGAAAAACTGGAGGAGTCAGCCACAGGCCTCTGTGTCCAAGGCCAAAGTATCTGGAAGCTGGTTTGTGACGTTAATTTGGGTCCATCTCCTTACTAATACCTCTTGTCTTTGTCACCATGTTTCCTAGTAATGAGACATCAAATTCAATCCCTAAAGTGCTGAAACTCCCTTCTGATGAACTGCAACTTCTGTGGTGCACCTGTAAAATGTAACACTGTATGGGAATATAGCAGAAGAATGGTGAGGAGGTTGGTTAAATGTAAATACACTCAAATGACTTGCAGCTGTGGTGTAGAAAAAGATAAATCCCACTAATTGTTTTACTGACCTTGAGTGCTAGACAAGTATAACCTCCCTCTTAGATAACATAGGCCTGTGGGAAACTCTAAGGCATCTTATAATTGTACCTGAAATTCCTGCTTTGTTGTGAGAAAGCAGGAGGCTGAGCCTGCGTAAAGCCTTGAAATACAGGTGAGTGCAGCAGGCCCAGTGATCTTCTACCAGGGCTGAATTGCTGCAGTGCCTGTGTCCCCGCTTGTGTCACCTCTGTATGAGAGCTTAGGTGCTACTTCAGAGATCCCCGGGTAGAGAGAAATTAAAATAAAACTTGCTCTTTGCAAATGCATTCACGGCCTCTGGCTCTTCTTGCGGCACGCCTGCATTGGTTCACACAACACTAAAAACGTCCCATTAAGTCCTCAGCTGATGGACAATGGTATATCTTCTTTAATTCAACAGTGCAATACATCATAAGAGATGCTGTCATTTGCTGTCTTAATTTCAACATATCTAAGACACAGGAAAGTGAAATTTAAATGGGTGGTCTTCTAAAGTTAACTGAGACCAGTAAGATTTCTTGATTTAAACTTTTTTCTTTCTTGGAGAAGAAACTTAGCTCTCTACAGCTGAACTGCATATGCAGATTGGCAGTCAAAAGACTATCAGTTACATTGCGTCAACAAGTCAAGGATTAATTTAAAAAATGCTAACTATTGTTGTAAATTAATAATTTAGATAATTCATCCCAATCTCCCAGTTAGAGAAATGATCTAAGAAAAATCTTCAAATGGCCATGTGGTGTCAAGCCATATCCTTGCATAGCCTAGTATCTTTATAGCAGTGGCCTTGAGCAGTTGCCAAGAGAAGAGGAGTATAGTGATTATTCTCAACCTCTCTTGAATCAGAAAATGTTAAGAGCACAGTAGCCTTTACCATTGTCAAAACAGTAATATTTTGAGTTAGTCTTTATTTCCTATATTTATCCTCCAGAGAGAAGAGGAGAAGAGGAGAAAGAAAACTTTAAAATTTCATTTACCTACTGAAAGTGAGATTTTGAAAGTGCTCACAAAAGTGTGAACTGGGAGATAAGAATGTTGAGTTGCTCTGAAAAAACATTAAGCTTTCAAATACAGTTTTACTGTCTTCATTATTTTTCTTTTTAGGTTAAATGTTTGGTTTTGTTTCAGATGGAGAATTGCTTTCATGAATAACTATTAATAGTATATAAAAACTTGATGGTATTTCTTATATTTGTGCTTGAAGGAACCAACTGGGATTCTGTTTGCACTGGTCTGTGAGATCAGCAAATACTAAAATATTTTCTAGTCCAACTAGAAGTCATATAAACTGATGTTAAAATGACAACATATGTGTACTGTGAAGCTTGAAATGCTAGAAGTAAAATGATATAAAACGTACAAGTATCTCAGCCTTCAGGTGGCTTTTACAGCCTTTGTCAAGTGGACTGTATAACATGTTTGAAGGAAGATGTATGTTATACATAAGACTCAGACCACTGTTCTGGTGAACAATTAAATAGTTTTTGAATTCTTCAAATTCAGTTGTGAACTGACTTCTTAGAAGTTTTCATGAAACTATTGAATTGAATATATCAGACAGAACAGTTCATTTCCCTGCCCCTCCATCCTACCACTTGCCATTGTAAGGCTCATGGAAAGCCTGAGTATGGCAGAATTTTAATGTGAACTCCTCTCATAGTTGTACTCCACTGTTACTCTGACTCACGTAAACTTGCACATCAGCCTGGGATTACTGCCATGCTTCCACATCTGCTATGTATTGTTCTTCTGTACAGTTGTATTTTGACAATCTTTGCACTTAACTGTAGCAGATCCCTGATTTTAACTTGGTTTTGGAATGAAGTCCCATGTTGGCTATGATACTAAGAAAACCATAAATATTTCATTGTTTTTATTGAACCAGACCCTTAAAGGAACCAAAGTTCAGTTTGTGTGCATGTCTTAAACCTTAGTTTGCATTTGTTGCAGACAGCCTACTTGGGAGCCTCAGGGGTTTTGCCCATAAGATTGTCCTTCTACCAGAAATTCTCAGTAACAACCCTTGCAACTTGCTTTCAGTTAACTTTTCTGATTTCTAGGATTGGTTCAAATTACCCCTATTTAATGAAACATAAGTTCATACTACCAGTCACCTTGTGAAGTCTTTCAGAAGTTCAAGAGAACATTTCCTTCTGAAGCTTAATTTTTTTTGTCATGCTGTAAGAGGCAGCCTGGTTATTCTTAAATTGTTTCTTTCAAGTATGCAGATGCACCTTTGTTAAAGAAGGAGTCAATGGCTCTATTTAGTTGGCTAACACTGAGCTTCTGTCCTGGAAAGTTCTTTCCTATTGGGACATTATCCCCCAGTGGGAAATGTGTCTTAACCTTGCCTGAGGCCTTTTGTTCTATATCAGTCTGTTAAGTTTACTTAGTTTACAAATGTGATGAATATATACCTACCACTAGCTCTTGACAGAAGATAGACATGATTATAACTAATCACTATGGGGTAGCAGTGGATTAAGGAATATTGATCCCTAATCTCCTCCTTAGAATGAGGACATGGCATGGCATTGCCTTGTTGACTCTAGGTTTTATAATTAAAGGATTGTAAAGTAAGATTACACTTAGAGTTAATAAGGAAAAGTTTGAGTGATAATGGACTGATATCTTAAGGAATAATGCAGAATTCTTGTTGCGTGAGACATTTAAAAATAGGGCAGCTGACCTTTTCCATCCCTGACTCCTATGTTTCAAGCTTTGATTTGAAACAGCCTCATTAAGCATTTGCTTTGATATTTCTATTTTGAGCAATGAATTTTTGATGTTTGCTAGAACTTACTTTGCAGAGAATACACAAAGAAGGTTTAGCAATCTAAATTTAATCATAATCCCTTTTTGTTGAAGGCATAATACATCTAGTGTTTGTATCCTGACTCAGACTCAGGAGAGGCAGTTAATTTAAAAGAAGGATATCTTTATTTCAAATATAAAAAGAATCTCTGTGTATGGTTAATATTGCATTTATTTTTATTTATGGTACCTTTAAAACCACAGTTTCTGACAGGGAGTAGGTCTATAGTGTTTAATTGCTTCCAGCTTCAAGCTTTATCATGGAAGAACTAACTCATTGGGAAAGTGCAAGGCATGAAGAAAGTGTGTTCAAGAATGGATTCTAAAAAAGAAGAGCTTCTGAGAAATTTCTTTCACAGAATGTGTGTTTCTTTCTAATACAGCTGAGTTCAAGAAGAGAGGGAGGGCTATTAAAATCCTCATATTTGCAACATCATGGAATGCTGCCTTAGAGATGTCATTCTTTTGCAAACTGATGACAGTGGTTTAAGAAGGGTTCTTTTGAGTACATTAATAACAGAAGAAAATGTTACTGTTCAGAGGGTATGAGATTTCTGTAACATGCAGTGAATTACACTGTGGTTTTGGAACTGTAGAAATAATGTTAGAAAACACACATAATAAAGGAGATTCTTTGGTATCTGTAGGAAGCAGAGTAAAGAACAGAAGCATCACGAAAAGAGTATATACTCGGTTTTGCAATTTTAATCCCTCCTGTCACCTGTACTGGAGAAGATCCACTCAGTTAACTCCCTGCTTCAACAACGAATAAGTCCAAAGATATAAAAAGTCTCAGAGTTCATATTAAACACATGTGCAGATTAAGAGGGCTCATGAACTTGATCAGCAAGGAAGAGTGGCTGTCAACAGAATCTGCAGAGAATAAAGTATGAGTAGCTGAATAGGGAGATATCTTAAGTGGATTACAAGTTGGATCAATGACTGCATAGTGTGAGTACAGATTGTTTAGGGACCATTTCTTCCATGAATAAATTAATCAATCAAACAGCAGCGGTAATCCAGTTTGCTAAGGGCAGTCAAACCATAGAGTTGGTTGTAGTCATAAACTCTGCAATCCTGCAGAATAACATGCTGGAAAGTGTTGCCATCTCTTTTGTGAGATACATAAAATATGAGTAATATGGCCCATCCATTCAGCTGGAACCAGCTGTGTTTGGCACCATGCAGCCCTGGCCTCTCCTCACAGAGGCCACCCCTGAAGTCCCTTTGCTGCCAGCACCTTGCCATGTAAACTCAGTGCAGAAGAGTCTACTAAGGCTTGAATGCTTTAGAGTGTGAGCTGTGTCTTCACTGGTTGCACAACAACAACCACATGGATATTCCAATTATGCTGTTTCAAGACAGAAAGCCTAGTTGTTTCTTCCTTGCCTTTATTATCACTCACTTCTGAGCAAAGTCTACCCATGAGAAGCTCCTTATTAAGGCAGCAATCTTCCAGGCCCGAAGGTAGAAGACCTCACAATCTGGCAACTCATAGGGTTATGGGAGTAAAAGGGTACAGTTGCATGCTCTTGAATGCATCCAAAAGAGGGTCTAGAGTGCAGTATTATCCTTTTATGGGAGCTTCAACTATGGACAGGAGTGGAAGCTCTGAACAGACTGAGTAGAAGTCTGCAGGCTAATATAGGCTTGCACAGAGTCCAGTAGCAAGAGATGGATAAAGCTACTTGGAAGAAAGATGCTGAGAGAAAATCAATTGTAATATGCTGAGAAAATAAGTGTAATTGGTCCATGCCTAGGGCCTTAGACTTCACAAGGAGCAAAGCTGAGAAATGTGACACTTGGTGTATATTTAAGGTGCCTCTATCACATTTAATGAGTTCCTCTGTGTTGTCCATTTGTGTCAGAAGAAGCGAGAAGTAAAGCAAATGACAACCACTTCGGGGTTGGAGAAGATACAGTAGATTATGAGATTATTAAAAGGCTGAGACAGCAGAGGTTTTAAAAATAACCAAGCTTCAGTTTCAAGAGCATATTGGTAAGCTTAAACTAACAAACAAACCACACATAGAAAGTTTTTGTTTGTTTGGTTGGTTGGTTGTTTTTTTTGGTTTTTTTATGAGGGTATATTTTATTTTGTGGGTGTTGGTGTTTAGGTTTTGTGTTTCGGTTGGTTTGTATTTTTTGTTTTTGTTTATTTTTGGTTTGTTTTGTTTTGGTTTGGTTTTTTTTTGTGGTCGTTTTTATTGTTGTTGCTGTTGTTGTTGGGGGCATGAGCAATGAAGAATGCAACAGCATTTAGCTTGTATATAAATGAGAAAGTGAGGAGTCCCAGTTACATGTTTGGGAGAATGCGTATGGGAGGAACTGGGAAAAGGATTTCTTTCATAACTTTTAGTAAGTGTCAAGCCTCTGTAGAAGACACTGGATCTGGTCTTATGGTTGTGGTTATGTGTATTCACAACTACTGTTATATTTAAAAATGTTGCACATCAACTCTGACTCATTCCTTCTGTTAATCAACTACGGTTGAAAGTTGTTAATGCAAAATTGATTATTGGCAAAATACTGCTTTTTCACTTGCTCTCAGTTGAAGGAATGTCATGGTTTAACCCCAGCTGTCAGCTCAGCACCACACAGCTGCTCACTCACTTCCCCTTTCCCCGCCCCCACACCAGGTGGGATGGAGAGACAATCAGAAGATTAAAAGTGAGAAAACTCATGGGTTGAGATAAAAACAGTTTAATAAATAGAGTAAAAGCCACACACACAAGCAAAGCAAAATAAAGAATTCATTCACTACTTCCCACCAGCAGGCAGGTATTCAGCCATCCCCAGAGAAGCAAGGCTTCATCACGTGTAATTGTTACATAGGAAGACAAACTCCATCACTACAAACGTCTCCCCCTTTCTTCTTCTTCCCTCAAAGTATAGAATGAGCATCATGCCATGTGGTATGGAATATGCCTCTGGCCAGTTTGGGTCGGCTGTCCTGGCTGTGCCCCCTCCCAGCTTCCTGTGCACCTGGCATGGCATGAGAAGCTGGAAAGTCCTTAAATACTTAGCAACAACTAAATCATCAGTGTGTTATCAACATTATTATACTAAATCCAAACCACAGCACTATACTGCCTACAAGGAGGAAAATGATCTCCATCCCATCTGAAACCAGGACAAGGCAGCAGAAAGTGTCTCCTCAAAAAAATAAGAGGATGAGCAAGTGTAGTGAGAGATGAGGTCTTTGACTAATGTCAACCAGGAAAGTTCTGCTGAATTTGGTGGAATAGTTGCCAAGTCTGGGAGCTGGAACCTGTGAGCTGCAGTTAGACTTCTATTACATCTAAGCAAGGAGCCTGTGAAGTATTTTTACTGCATTGTGTTTTCTTTTCAGTACTTTTTACTAAAAAAAAAAAAGTTTTATTTAAAGCAATGTTTTCCATGTAGTTTAAGTATTAATTTACTATGCATCTTGTATGTAACGAAAACTGTCTGCCTTTGTTTCCTTAGTAAATCTTAAGGAGAAGTCAAGGTGAATTGATGTTAACGATTGTCAAATAGAGAGATGAATTTAATCTGCTGTAATGTGACTGAAGCCCACAGAATCATGTAAGTTTAACCTCACCTACGATGTTGCTACTTTTTTTCTATCATGTGCTGTGATTTTCTGAGTAACTAAAGAACACACATCTTTTAATCTCAGTGTCTGGATATTTTATGCATTCTTTCTGGTGAAAGTGCAACCTTCACTTAATCTCTATACCACCTTGTTCCCTTAAATAGACAAAATAACTTGTTTCCCTTAGCTTATGAAAGAACTTTCATTCCCCCAATGGCTTTAGCTATACTTGGTTATGCTTTTTTGAGTTAAAATGAAAATATCTCCAACTCCCAAAAAGCCTGTGGGAGTTAGCTTGAATTTGAGGTGGGGCGAAAGGAAGAGGAAAAGAATATCCATGATTTCCTCTTTCTGATGAGACATGGAAATAAACAAAATATAAATGTTTTGAGTGTATCACTCCTGTTGGAAGGAGGGAAAAAAAAAAAAAAGGCACAGCAATCACCCGTGTTCCACAGGAGCCATAAAATCCTGAGTGCCACTTTGGATTTGGTACTCAAAAGAAGTGGGTCCCTATGGCAGTTCTGAAGCTTCAAAAGCTTTGTTCTCAGCTGGAGTGACAGTTATCTTTATTGTTGATGTTCAAACACTTCCTTGCAACTCAAGAAAATGATTCTTTAAGAAGGCTCATGGGGACTTGCTCCTTCTGAAAGATGGATCAAAAATGGCAGCTACATGCAAGTCTTCTGTCAAATTTCTGTTGTCATATCAAATTTGAGCACTGTATAATTAAAATATATTTTGTCTTAAGTGTGTCACGGATTAAGGAAGATGCACATACTTTCCAGGAGAGAACAAGAGTTATTCCCACTGTAAGTAAAGATAGAGTTCGTGACCACTTCAGAAGCCTGAAAATACGTAAGTCTATAGGACTTGATGAGATGCACCTCAGAGTCCTGAGGGAACTGGCTGATGTAGTTGCCAAATCCCTGGTGACTGGAAAAAAGGAAAGAGTACATGCATTTTTAAAAAGGGTAGAAAGGAGGACCTGAGAACTACTGACGTCTCAGCCTCCATCTGCCTGGGAAGATCATGTAACAGATCCTCCTAGAAGCTATGCTAAGGCACATGGAGGACAGGGAGGTGATTCAAGACAGTCAGCATAGGTTCACCAAGGGCAAGTCCTGCCTGACCAACCTACTGCTGTTCTACAAGGGAGTTAACTACATCAATGGATAAAGGAAGGGCTACGGATGTTGTCTATCTGGACTTCTGTAAAGTCTTTGACATGGTCTCCCACAATATTCTTCTCTCTAAACTGGGGGAGATATAGATTTGATGGGTGGGCTGATGGATGAGGAACTGGGTAGATGTTCACGCCCAGAGTGTAGTGGTCAATGGCACAATGTCTGGATGGACAACAGTGACAAGTGGTGTCCCTCAGGGGTCTGTACTGGGACCAGTACTGTTCAATATCTTTATCAATGACATAGAGAGTGAAATTTAGTGCACCCTCAACAAGTTTGTGGATGACACCGACCTGAGTGATGCAGCTGACATGCCTGAGGGACCGGATGCCATCCAGAGGGACCTGGACAGACTTCAGAATTGAACCCATACAAACCTCATGAGGTTCAACAAGGCCAACTGCAAGGTCCTGCACCTCACTTGGGGCAACCCCTAATATCAATACAAGCTGGGGGATGAATGGACTGAGAGCAA
The DNA here is from genome assembly GCF_036013445.1 of Caloenas nicobarica. NCBI lineage: Eukaryota > Metazoa > Chordata > Aves > Columbiformes > Columbidae > Caloenas > Caloenas nicobarica. Next base: position 84,317,260 of record NC_088246.1, on the reverse strand, counting down.
CCCTGTGGAGAAGGACTCGGGGATACTGGTGAATAAAAATTTGGGCATGAGCCGGCAATGTGCGCTTGCAGCCCAGAAAGCCAACTGTATGTTGGGCTGCATCAAAAGGAATGTGGCAGCAGGTTGAGGGAGGTGTTTCTGCCCCTCTACTCCACCCTGGTGACACCCTACCTGGAGTGCTACATCCAACTCTGAAGCCTTCAGTACAGGAAAGACATGGACCTGCTGCAGCTGGTCCAGAGGAGTTCTACCAAAATGATCAGAGTGATGGAACGCCTCTCCTGTGAGGACAGGCAGAGACGGTTGGAGTTGTTCAGCCTGGAGAAGAGAAGACTCCGGGGACACCTTACTGTGGCCTGTCAGTAGTTAAAAGAGGCCTATAATAAAGATGGGGACAGATTTTTTAGCAGGGCTTGTTGCTATAGGACAAGCGGTAATGGTTTTAAACTGAAGGACGGGAGAATCAGGCTAGACATGAGGAAGAAATTTTATTCTGTGCTATGTTATGGAATTTGTTTTCACACAGGTTTCATTTTTTTCTTTTGTATCTTTTTCTTCTGTTATATGCTCAAGAAGCATAGAGAAAAAGAAAAAAAAATCTTTCCTTAGGCTCTTATCAGACTTCCGAAGATACCTATTTTTAATAAGAAGGCAAAATAATCTAAAGTATCAAGAATTAACAGTCTATGGCGCACATTATTTTAGGGGGAAAAGTATCAAGGAATGATTTTAAATAACATTCTTAACTAGTGTGTGTTCTGTAATTCAACACAATTATTTTGAAGGAGAGTACAGAGAAGGTGAAGTTACTGAATGCCCTCAAGAATCTGAGACTCTGGAAGTAAGACAGAAAGTAAGGAGAAACGAAGACTTTCCCTTGGTCAATGAGTATAAAATCAAAGACCGTTTAGGCAAACTGGGGACCCACAAATCCATGGGCCCTGGTGAGATGCACCCATGAGCACTGAGGGAGTTGGCAGTTGTTATTGATAAGCCACTCTCCATCAGCTTTGAAAGGTCATAGAGAACAGGAGAGGTGCCTGAGGACTGAAAGAAAGCCAACATCACTCCAGCCTTCAAAATGGCAAGAAAGATGACCCTGAAAACTACAGTCCAGTCAGCCTCACCTGCATCCCTGGAAAGGTGATGGAACAGCTCATTCTGGATGTCAAGTCCAAGCATGTGGAAAAAAAGAAGGTTATCAGGAGTAGTCAGCATGGTCTCACCAAAGGGAAATCATGTTTGACCAACCTGGTAGCCTGGTATGACTGACTGGGTAGATGAGGGGAGAGCAGTGGATATTGTCTACTTTGACTTCAGCAAGGCTTTTGACACCATCTCTCACAACCTCCTCATAAGCAAGCTCAGGAAGTGCAGGCTGGATGAATGCAGGACAAGGTGGATCATGAACTGGTTGGATGGCAGAGCTCAGAGGGCTGTGATCAATGATGCAGAGTCTGTTTGGACACCTGTAGTTAGTGGAGTTCCCCAGGGGTCAGTGTTAGGTCCAGTCCTGTTCAACCAGTTCATCAATGACTTGGAAGAAGGGGCTGAGTGTACCCACAGCAAGTTTGCTGATGACACAAACTGGGAGTAGTGGCTGATGCAGCAGAAGGCTGTGCTGCCATTCAGTGAGGTCTGGACAAGTTAGAGAGCTGGGCAGAGAAGAACCTAATAAAGTTCAACAAAGACAAGTGTAGGGTTCTGCACCTGGGGAAGAATAACCCCATGCGCCAGTACAGGCTAGGGATTGACCCTCTGGAAAGCAGCCTTGCAGAGAAGTACCTGGGAGTCCTAGTGGACAACAAGTTGACCATGAGTCAGCAATGTGCCCTTGTGGCCAAGAAGGCCAATGATATCCAGGGTACATTAGGAAGAATGTGGTCAGCAGGTCGAGGGAGGTTATCCTCCTCATCTACTCTGCCCTGGTGAGACTGCGTCTGGAGTACTGTGTCCCTTCCAACCCCAGCCATTCTGTTATTGTCTGACAAGCAGCTGTATCTTTTTAGCTGTTCTTAATAGCAGAATAAAGTAAATATTCTATATTTCCCTTTCAGATTTTGAATGTTGTGAATTCATTATGCAAAATTGCTGTTGACATAGAATAGCCTAAAAAACTATTGTGTTAGTACTTACTATCTTTAAAGCCTTGCTAATATTTTTAAACCTATACCATGAATAGTTGCATTTGAATCCACCGAACTTAAATTTTTACAAGCCCCCGTCCAGATACTGAGTACTTCTTTTGATTCAGCTGAGTGATTCTTAGTTGATTTAAGGTAACCCAAAACAAACACAGCTTAATTAGGAATAAGTTTTTGTTAAGCCTCTGTGACCATAGAATTGTAGAATCTTCTAGGTTGGAAAAGACTCTTAAGATTATCAAGTCCAACCATAAAACTAATACTGCCAAGTCAACCACTAAAACATGTTGCTAAGTGACACACGTGCAAGTTTTTAAAGTATCTCCAGGTATGCTGTTTCCACTGGTTCCCCGGGCAGACCGTTACACTGCTTTCACCATCCAGTGAAGAAATTTTTCCTAATGTCCAATCTAAACCTCACCTGGTGCAAACTGAGGCCATTTCCTCTTGCCTTAGCACTCATTACTTGTTAGAAGAGACCTACACCCATCCCACCACAACCTCTTTTCAGGTACTTGTAGAGAGTGATAAGGTCTCCTCCTTCAGCTTCCTTTTCTCCAGGCTTAAAACCCCAGTTTCCTCAGCCACTCCTCATAACATTTGTTCTCCAGACTTTTCACCAGCTTCATTGCCTTTCTCTGAACTCTCTCCAGCACCACAATGTCTTTGTGGCAGTGAGGGGCCCAAAACTGAACACAGTATTTGAGGTAAAGTCTCAATACAGGGGGACGATCACTTCCCTGGTCTTGCTGGCCACGCTGTTTTTGATACAAGCCAGGATGCTGTTGGCCTTTTTGGCCACCTGAGCTCACTGCTGGCTCGTGTTCAGCTGGCTGTTGATCAACACCTCCAGGTCTTTTTCTGCCACGCAGTATTCCAGCCACTCTTCCCCAAGCCTGCAGTGTTGCAGTGAGTTGTCGTGACCCAAGTGCAGGACCCGACACTTGGCCTTATTGAACCTCATACAATTAGCCTCAGCCCATTGATCCAGCTGGTCCAGACACCTCTGTAGAGCCTTCCTTATCTCCAGCAGATCAACACTCCCACACAACTTGGTGTTAACTGCAGACTTACTGAGGGTGTACTCAATCCCCTTGTCCAGATCATTGATAAAGATATTAAACACAACTGGTCCAAATACTCAGCCCTGGGGAACAAAACTTATGACTGGCCATAAACTGGATTTAACTCCATTCACCACAACTCTTTGGGCCCAGCCGTACGGCCACTTTTTTTACCCAGAGATGAGTACACCTGTCCAAGCCATGAGCGGCCAGTTTCTCCAGGAGGCTTCACAAGACTGACCATCATAGCAAACAACAATGTGAGGCTGGCAGAAGGGGCATTACCATAATAAATTAGTGCGATTTTATACCTTTCTTCACTACAGAAGGAAAAGCTCGACAAAAAAGTGTATACTTTTAATTATAGATTAAGAAAAATTCTGGGCTTTACTTTCCTAGTTTTATTTCCAATGAAAGTGAGACAGGATGTTCTTCACAGAAGATGCAGCTTAGGCATGGTGGATTAAGCTTGGTGGACACCAAGTGCCTATCAGAGCTACTCTATCACTACCCCTCCTCAACTGAGAGGCAAGAGAAAATATACTGAAAGGCTTGTGGGATGAGATAAGAGCAGGGAGACAACACTCACCAATTACTATCACAGGCAAAAAAGACTCAACTCAGAGAAATTAGTTTAATTTATTACCAATAAAATCAGAGTAGGATAATGAGAAAACCTGGCCCTGAGTGTTTCCAAGGACGGGGCATCTACTACCTCTCTGGGCAACCTGTTTCACCACCCTCATTGTAAAAAAAATTCTTCCTCATGTTTAGCCTGAATCTTCCCTCCTTTATTTTAAAATCATTACTCCTTGTCCTAATGCAACAGTCCTCGCTAAAAAGTCTGTCCCCATCTTTCTTACAGAGCCCCTTTAAGTACTGAAAGGCCACAATAAGGTCTCCCAGGAACCTTCTCTTCTCCAGGCTGAAACGATGCTCTGTAAAACAGAAGAACATTTTTTTTGCTCTTTTTGTTTCATGCAAATGTTATTCTGTTTGTCAGTTAAATCAATTCCAGATCACTTGATCCTTACAGATCTAGACTCTTACAGATCCAACCCAGTAATATTACAGTTTGTAGTATTTTTTCACTAGATAAGAAATCTTGTCAGTTCAAGATTTCCAACCTTTTCAGAATTAGCTTTTAGTTCCTTCTGAAAATATTTTCCCCTGATTCAGTTCTTCATCAAGGGGATGACAAGGAAGAAGAGAAAAATTCAGACAGGGTAGCCTTGTATCACTTTATTTTTTTGTTAAACATGTTCTTTGTTGTTGTAGTAGTAGTAATTGTTCCTCTTTTTTTTTTTTTTTTAAGGAGAGAATCAGACAAAGATTGTATCCAGATAACTTGCCTTATCTTTCTCTAGTATAGATGGAAGGCACAAGTTAGGGGAAAAAGAAAATGATCACTTGAGAGGCATGTCTTAGAAAAGATATATATATTTAATAGTGATAATATCTTCTTATGTAGTATATCATAAATTTTTGTCCATCAATTAATATGGATATTAGGATAAATCCCTAGAAGGAAAAGATAGCAGTAGGAGTAGCTGCTTCATCTCACTTTTCAGGAAAGAGAAGTGAAGAGGAAATTACTGATGGAGAAGAGTGAAAACTAAAGAAATTCAAGGGAACCTTGGTAGTTGAGTTCCTGAACAAGTGAAGGGTTATAACATGAGTCTTTTACTCTTTGCTTGTCCCCATCCAAAGAAGAATTTGAAAGAAACCTCTTTTCTGTTAAGACTTGTGTTTCAGGTGCTCTTGGTTGCTGTCATGTCAATGCATAGGGATTTCTTCCAATGCATGTTAACACTTTAAAGCTCTACTTAGAGTTCTCTTGGTAAGTTGTAGCAGGATCATTCAGTGTATTGATTAAGAAAAATCCTACCATTGTCTTAGGATACGAGTAAAGGAGGAAGAAGGGGGAGTATTTGCCTTTTTTTTTTTCAAATGACTTAACATGAATATGTCATATTTTGTTATGACTTGGAGATTTATTTAATTCTTAAGATTTTTCAGTATATTCAATTCTATTGACAATTACTTAGCAGTATCTCTTTTGAAAAGCGCTAAGACCTTGGAGTTAATTTTTAAATTGTGTATTAACCTTGGAGACAATAATGAACATAGTCCTCTAGATCTGTTATTGTCCCCAGCAAATATGGAAAAACATTCATTCAATACAGAGCCTGACTAAGGGCATTTTGAGATAGTTGCAGTTCTTTTGCTCTATATGCCTCTCTCATACTTTATTGTACCATTTTTCTGATTTCTTTTCTCAAATTCATGGCAAAGGAATAGTCAACAAAAATGGAGCTTTCAAAGGCTCAGTAAATTTGCTCCGATATAGTTCCAATGCAGCTGGCCAGACTTGTGCAATGACTTTGCTGTATAGAAAGAAGTTTGCAGCTATCTACTCTTAGCAGTCATGAAGAATGTACCATCTCTTGGAATGTCCACAGTCTAACCCGGAGCAAATACCTAAACATAAAAACTCATGCTAATGCTGTTATGAGCAGGCACAATAGGAAGATGTTTGGCTGTTAAGGCAGTACAATTGAACAGCCTTTTGCTATTTCGCCTAAGAAATATATGGCAAATTGCTTTCAATCTATGGTCTGCTCATTGGACCTCTCCAAGTTCCCATATATTAAATCACTTCCAGTGTATTTTAATGCTTTGGATCAGTCTTTTATTTTGAAATTTAAATCCTGTCTTCTTGTGTAGATTTGCTAAGAATAATAGTATAATTGAGTAGATATTAATGTGAAATATACGTGAGATATTTTACTATGGAGTGGTGTTGGAGGTACTTGTAATTATGCAGTTGACTTTTGCTATAACAAGGCTTTTTTGAGCTGATAGATAGCTGAGCTCTGTGAAGATAAGTGTCGACAATCCTTGCATTTCCAAGTCTGCATTGTAATTAGGGATACTGAAATAGCTCTGCAGTTCCCTGATTTTATATATTGTCTTGCAAATCTGTTTCGAAGTCTGCTTGTCAAAACCAGCAAAGCAGGAAAACTAGCTTTGAATAGTGTTCTGTGGTGCAGAAAGAGAAGTTGTTCTACCTGCTACAGACATTATAAAGGCTCTCAGCGTAGAGCTGTTTGTGCAGTAGTTTTGAAGCCACTGGAATTATTTTTGAGATGAGATACTATTCACTGTTACCTAGGACAACGCGATTTTCACTTGTCATTTGTATTTATTCTTTGTTATAAACATTCTTATTCAGTGACAGATTTTTTTTTGATATTTCACTTCAGGAATGGTTCATGCTGAAAGTATGTTGAATGCAAAAATATCAATTAATGGGTCATGCTATAAACCTTTTATCTATTGAAACTGAAATGAGTGAATTTATTAAAATGTTTTGTTTTGTTTTGTTTTGTTTTCGGAAAAATTCATTTGTGTCATGCATATGTGTGCTGTTTTTCACAGTAAGCAAAATGCCTTTAGTTGCTGTTTGTGTAAGAGAGCAGCTGGAATGCATGGAGCTTTGTCTGGGGACACATAATGAGCCAGCAGATAACTGGTGACTCGAGATTAAAGGGCAAACTAACATACGTAAAGTTGTAAGACGACTTAATGAGGAAGCAGTGTATGAGGCCTTCTTCAGAAGACTGGAAGAAACCTTGTGTTTGGAGGCCTTAGACCTTGTGAGGAACTTCCTGACACAGGTGATCAAGGAGCTGATGAGGAAGATGCTCTGTTGTACCTGACACATACAGATAAGGAAGAAGGGGTCAGGGATGTGAAGGGCAGGAGTATCTTTGGCTGCCTACAATGAATGTGGGATGGTGGAGCTCAAGCTCCTGGGAGAAATAAACAAGGCAAATAGCAACATCACAACCCTGAACTTCAGGAGACCCAGCTTGGACCTGTTCAGGAATTTGCTTAGAAGAATACTATGGAATACAATGCTGGAGAGAAGAGAGGTCTAATAAGGCTTCCTGATTTTCAGTATTAAGCCACTCCAAGCCCAAGAACATTCCATTTCTGTGTGCAGTAATTAAAACAAAGGAAGCAGGATGTTGCATGGATAAATAAGAGGCTCTAGAGAAAACTCAGTTGTAAAAAGGTGGAACAAGGATCAGGTGATCCAGGTGAAATACAGACACACTGCAGTAGGAAGAGTGTTGCCACTGCATCAAGGGAGGTGATTCTTCATCTGCTTAGCCCTGGTGAGGCCACATGTGGAGTGCTGTGTTAGATTCTGGGCTCCTCAGTACAAGACATGGAGCTAGTGGAGCAAGTGAAGGCCCAGTAAATTGATTAAGGTGCTAGAGTATCTCTTCTATGAGGAAATGCTGACGGAGCTAGGACTGTTCAGAATTTATGACCACACAACACAAATATTCCAATGCTCAAGGTTCCACTCCAGCATTTAAATTACCCTGTACTTAGATTACCTAGAATTGTTGGGACAGTTGTGATGTAAAAGAAGAGATTATTTTATCCTGTTCAATATATTTGTATGATCTACCACTCATGTATTTCAACTAGGAAGCCACAAATTAATTCTGAGTTCAAAGCCAGCCCTAGTCATATGACTGGTCAATGGCCATTTGAGATTATCAGTGTTAGATGTGAAAAACACTTTGAAATTGTATCCAGAAGAGTATATTCTCTACTGAAAAATGTTATGTGAACTAGAAGTTGTATATGCTGAAAAAACCAACACTCAGAAGCAAGCAAACAGTCTTGATTTTGTTATTTCTGTTTAGTTCACCTGTACACACACACCCCTTAATATTTTATAATACACTTTTCTCACTGGTTTCTCGTCTGTTTCAGTTCGCAAATCGGAATTTGAAAAGGAAAGTGCATGGATTGTAAAGATAATTTTAAATATTACATTTTCTAACTGAAATATTTGCATTCTTAACTTCAGATATTTACTACTTGAACTAAAGCCCTTTAAACATTAGCTAGCAAAATACATAACTTGTTATGAAAATTGATGGGTGTCATATTTGAGTGCAAGGCTCATGTCTGTGTAAAACATCACACGCATGTTTTTTTTCTGCAGAAAAGTGACTGAATAGGAATATAACTTTGGGCTCTCTTCTTGCATGTTTTTTTCCAGGCTGAGTTAATGAGATGGACAGTATGAATTACAGGCAGTTGCCTATGTTTCTTCACTACAGACTGAATATGGTTAAGTGATCATAAGTTAGTGGTTTCTCTGTTTTTTCTCAAATTATCCTGTGCATATAAGTCTGAAAACATCCCAGTTTCTAACTGGCAGTTACATGATTTAGGCAGAAAATGAAACCAGCAGCAACCATGACATCTCACACCAGTTTATACCTTAAGCTGGTTTTCCTTGAGTTTTTCTTGAGTTTCACTGAAGAAAGTGCTTTTATTCATAAATTCTGAGCCAGGAGAGATTCCAGATGTGCTTTCTGTTAGTGCACTGGAAATGTTAATAGAAACAGATTAAAGATATATTTTGGGAAGAAGTCCAAGACACAGAGACTTTTACACCTATAGTTTCACAGAAATTCTGCACTAATCTGGAACTTTAATATCCACAGGGTTTTTCTGCCTCTTTGGTTTTCTCTGAAAACAGTGTGTTTTCCAAGGTATAAGGCCTCTGGCCAAGAAATTCCTTCTCTACAAAGTTTTTCAAACTTTGCTAGAACTGTGTATAACATATGAGGTTTCAGGAGTTAAAACTTTATCCTTTAAACTACTCATACAATTCTTCTGTAATGGACACCTAGAAAAATTGGGGTTTGAGGCCTACAAAAGAGCAGCTGAGGAGTGTTCTTACTTGGCAGAGACTGCACTTCAGGTGGGACACTTGCAATCTGCTACAGGCTTAGAGGATGCCTGTGACCTAGAAACCAGAGTGTTTAGAGGAAGAAAGATTCGGAGAGACATTGGACTTGACAGTACTGAATAGAATGTTCAGTGCAGAAAATCAGAGATGGTACCAAAGTGTCTTTCAAGTGTCCTGAATGAAAAGCATTGCCTCTGTTACTTCTGAATAAAAGGTCTATTGTTAGGACAAATTCCTACTTTTTTTCAAGTTTGGTTCTTTCAGGAAAGATACTTAAACACTGGTGAAGGGGATTGAGGAGACTCTGCCTTTTGTTGTTGTTACTGTTCTTATTGTGACAACCTCTTAGTAGGCTCTGAACAGTCAGTGAACCCCATCTTCTAATTATCAAGTCAATAACAGATTGGTTCCAGGACTTTCAAGTTGATCTGAATTGCTCTGTTGAGATGGAAGGGGAGGATGGGTTTAATCATCATCAGTGCTTCATGCAACAACAGATTGGGTCTTTGGATATTACATAGTCATAATCACCAAGATTCAAAATAAGAAGTAGTTTTCACTGACTGGGAAATTACAGGAGATAATAAAGTGTAAAAGAAGCTGTCTATGAAAAATAAAGAATTAATATGTACCCGAGTGTTTTGATGAAAATTGATCTGAAATAAAAAGCAAGGTTTCTTGTTACCCAGGATGCACTAATTTGATTTGGCACATATAGCACCACAGCGCTTCATTGCATGCTCTGTTCAATAAAACAGGCACAAACATAGGTTACGGAGCACAGAATGTATATTTCTGCACAGGCTGGTAAAACTCTTAAATATTTATCCAGTGGTTTGTATTATTGCCATGTCAATCTACTAGTTCAAAGGAGTTGTGGGAAAAGATATGAAAGAAGATCTGTCAGATGAGGAAACACTGTCAAAAGAATGATGACATGGGGCTCTCTTATTATAAGGGCTATGTCTATATTTCAAAGCAGGTGCCCTCTGTGGTGTGCCCTGCATTTCTGATTGACTACTTACCCAAATGGGCGTTCTCTGTCATGCATAAAAGTTCCCCCTCTGCCCAAATTCTGTTCAAGCAGGATGTGGGAATTCAGGCTACAAGGTGCTATTTTGCATTTTCTTGATTCAGTGATTATTTACGTGTGCTGTCATTACATTTTGAAGATTTAAACTGTACTTTCTGCAAACATGTTTAACACTTTTTTTTTTTTTTAGTATTGGTCCACATGTCAATCAATACCCATCACAGTTCTTCGTCTATAACAGTATTATAATAACATGAGCATATTTTTTTTAACAAAAGTAGACATTTGTTATCATGGTCACTGAAAGGAGCATACCAGTACCATGTTCTGCCTGCAAAATGGTGGGTTTCAAAAGCCTGAACAGTACTTTCTCTCCTTGCTCTTTTCTTACTCTTTCAGTGTATTTTCTTGTTCAATTTAGGTGCCTGTCTGTTTTGGTGCCCATACTGTGTGAATGCTCCACTACACCTGGTATTCTTTCTGAGGTCTAGCAGTGAGGTTTTGCCCCAGACAAAACTTAAGGTGATTCACTTGGTCTAGGAGTTGCTTTAAAGGACAGTACCATATCAGATATCATTCCTTCTGCCTGCTGTAGTCCTCCAACACAAATTGAAAGGTAGCTGCACTTTCAGCTTCATTCTATAAAAACACATGTATGTCAAGTATCTAGGTAGCCTTACCATTTCAGTGTGTTATAAAAGAATTTATAGAGTGCTTTTTTTAAACACATCAGGCCATTGAAGAGTTTACATAAGGCTCGGAAGAGATGCCTCTCTTGCTGCATTCCATCTCAAGCTATCTTGGAGGAAGAGTTCTGTGCCTTCACAAATCTGCCTTATTCTTTGTAAGCAAAGAAACCTCATCCTGAGAGTTGGAGTGGAGTTCTGAGCAATCTGGGTAGTAAATAAAAAGTAGTGCTAAAACCAGAACATGTTAATAACTATCGTAAGGTGGCTTGGTCATGTGGAAATACAGGGGAATGAGGTGTGTTATATAGGATGTGACTGATATATCAAAGAAGTTTTTGAGTGTGCACTGAATTCATAGTATGCTTTTTGATATCTGACAATATTGCTATCAGAAGGGACAGTTATGGTATAAAAGAAGTGACTTAATCAGTCCTTTTGCTTTCTTATGTGTGTAAACCGATGTAATTTCACCTCAAACTCTTTGATATAATGAGACTACCTATATGTCCTGGGAGAAGAGAGTGTGCAAGTGGCTTAGAGGTGGAAGAATGGGATTTTCAATGAGACTTCAAACAGGGGAGTTCTAAGTCTAGTTGAATACAGGAAGTAAGTGAAAGACCTGGTGAAAACAAGAAAGACAATGCTTGAATAGAAATTAAATACAATATTAGTGATTTTTGGCAGTGTTGGAATAGAAGTAAGAAAAACAAATGGAGTGCATAACCCAAGTAAAATGGATTGAGGTCTGTAGGTAGAGTTAAAGAGCTGAGTAAAGGCTAGATGTGCAATACACAAACTAAATTATATTAAATTATACTTTTAAAAGGTTAAGTCCCAGTGAAATACCTTCTCAGTAATATTTTGTTTGGTATTGCCTATTTTAGATTTCAAACAAAGGGGAACTGAATTACTGTCTTACTGTCCCACTGCTACAATTCAGTCCCTTTTCTGGATGATGTTATCTCATTGATTTATTTTCTTCTCAAAAAGTGTTTTGAAAAGTAGAACTTTGAGGTTTTGATAGATTACATCTGAAAAGCAGCTGACATTTTTTCCCTATTACATATAATAAGATATGCCAAAAAGACTGATCACACATCTTCGAAGTTCTTTTCTGCAGTTGCTCCATTTTCAGGATGGTCTTGAAATCACAAAAGCTTTAGAGAATTTTTGGAAGAGAAACAGGATCAGGTGAGTAGGAATGAGGTTTTCTTGTTAAATTTTTGTATTTATTTATTCATTCAATTGAAATGACACCCACAGGATATTCATTTTCAGTGTGAGTGTATTTCATTATTACCTCAAATACCTAACTTCATATGCAGCAATGGGACACAACTAATGCCATTGATTGCCATTACCACAAGAACCAGACCACTTCAGATGAGAGACCTGTGCTTTGTCTAAACAGTCTGGGAATAGTTTCAGTTTATGTAGATTTTTTAGCTACCTCTGGCAAATAGCACATTTCAGGACTAATCTTTACAAATTAATGCAAAACTAAAATAATTTTTAAATGTCATGAGTCATGAAGTTTCTGCATTAAAATTTGCAAATGATAACACTGAAAAATTAGATGCTCACTGTCAGTGTTTCTGAGGCCAGTAGATTTGGATCAAACACAGACTTCGTTATGCAAGTTATCTGTATTGCCATGTGGGTCATATGTGTGTCTATATATATATGTACTAAGGCAGATGTTTAGGTGACAAAGAGGAGGTAAAATGGTGCAGTTCAAAGAAAAATAAGAGTTTTACATATTCCATCTTTTTGTAGTTACTAGGTAAGATTTTAACAGTGTTTTACTGAAAGTGGTATAGTGATCTTGTTTTTTAAAAAATAATAGTTTGTCTGTATCTGGTAATGTTGTACGGTAGTTGAAATTTAGCTAATCTGAAAGTTAACTGAATTCTTGAACATACTGTTCAGAACTGTTGTTGTATATTTGAAGTTTACTTTGCTGCTTGTTTTACAATGACTGGGTACTTGCTCAGAAAAAAAGAAAATTATTTACAGAATATTTTTCATCAGTATGCAAAAAAGTGTTGACTTAGTGACTGCTGTGAAGTGACTTAATCAGCTACTGGAAAGCAGACTTCGTTCAGCAACACTAGAATCTCACATATTTATTGGTATAATTTGAAAATTACAAGGAACTGAGAAAAAAAAATCAAGGTCCATGGAAAATCTTAACATTGCAGATATCAGATACTTCTGTACACCTGTTCAAGCTACTTTGACTGAAATTCATTTTTTTGGTAAGTATGGTGAGGATTTTTGTTCATAGTGTTAGTGCAATTTTCTCATCATCTTCCAAGAAGCAGCCAACTTTACTTAATAAAACCCTCTGGTATTGAATAGCATTAAAGGGTCAAATAGCACCTTGTAATCTCTTCCAGTTTGTACTTCCGTGCTTATATAGTCTCTCAAAATGTCATAATTCAGATTTTCTTTTTTCTTAGACATCTGAGAATTCTGGAGAAGAATGTGTCTTCACATTGCAATGCACTCTTAATCTCTTAGGTTGAACTGTATATTAAAATGTGAGTATCTAGAGGTCTTTCTGCATTGTTTTCATTTATAAATTATCACATACCTTGTGATAAATAGCTAAATTCAGGAATCTCAGCAGTGATGAATGACTTCCTCACTATTATAAGAAATGTGAAAAAAATGAAAAACACCATTTTGTCCCTCTGTCATTTAAGTGTTTTTATGACAAAACATCTCTTTATGTTAGAATAAGAGAACATTTACTGCAATTGTGCAGTGAAAGAAAGCTATAGGGAAAATTTTCATCTGTTTTAAAAACCCAGCTGTCACTAGATTATAGTCTATTACCTTATTTATTGGAAGATGAGGGCAGGGAAGAAAGCGAATCATTGAATGGAGAATAACATTCTTCCTGTGGAGACTGATGGAACCCTGAGATAACTCAGGAACTTTCCTGAAAAAATTAAAGTAGTTTGGTGTTTGTAATTAGTTGTAATGTGGAAAAAGGGACAGACCACCTGGGAGGAATATCAGGAGGCTGTTAGAGTGTGCAGGGATGTAGTGAGGAAGATCGAGCTCCACTTAGAAGTAAATCTGGCCAGGGATGTCAAGGACAAGACCTCCAGCAATTTCAACCTTTCAGCCTGTGGTGATACTATTGACTAGATGAAAGGACTTTCATTATTTGTGAAGCTGGAATACATTCCCATTGTAAAAAGATTCGATGACTAAGTTTGCGGCATGAGCTACCAGCCTTTTCCTTTTTAACTGAGAGTAGGGAAAGAAGGAAAGAGATGAAAAATGGAAAAGTATAATTCTCGCAGCTTCTGAGTGCCTGAAACAAACAAAATGGATTAAAAAGCTTGTGTAAACAGTTAAGGTAGGAATAAATAGATTTTGCTTGTTTATACTTCTGGGCAGAAATAATGTTTTCTCTAATTTTTGTTGAAATCGTTGCAGAATTTAGGTATTTTTCTTGCTCTGAAGTTCTAGGAAATATTCAGGAAATATTCAAGAATTGAGCTATGCTGCATTTCTAGTATCCCTTGTGACTACGCTTTGAATGAAACTACAAAAGATTGAAAATGGTAAAGGAAATAACCCATATAGTTAGTTTTGAGGGAAGGTTATCAACAGTAATAGAGTTAAAGCTTAACAAGAGTCTAATAGACGCTTTGAAATTAGTATTTTAAAGGAAATTGCTTATAATAAACCCTCGTACAGTGGTAACTCTCGAGTGTTAATGGATTGCATTTACACAGAAGGGCTATTCAGAGCAATTTGTATATTGTAATACGTGCACTTCTGTAGTTCAATACAGAATATAAAATCAGTCTTAGCCAAGCTGCATTTAATGGCTCTGTTCATTATTCTGCTTTGACATTTTCTGTGATGCACTGCCTACCTGAATTGTAAGGGTTTCATCATTCAGCCTGCAATCTTTAGGGAGGAGTCAAGGATCTTGAAATGAATACAGTAACACGTATTACAGGAAGAGATTTACAACTTTCTATTTCAGTGGAATTCATTCAAACAACAGAACCCTTTAGCCTTGCCGCAGATGAGTGCTCATGCCACTAACAAATGGTGATGCAGAAGTCAAGCTAACAGTTTAATACATCAAAATGTTACCTTATTTGTTCTACAAAATTGTTGAAAGCAAAAATCCTCAGCATCTTTGTACTGGTATGTTCTGTGTTTTACAGAGTTCTTGCCATACAGCACAAATGCTAGAAAGATTTATTTAAAACTATATCTGTGTTAAATGTATGGATCAGCTCGGGACAGAATTCAAGGGCTTGGTGTTTTGAGTGACTGGCACTGTCAGTCTCCTTTTTTTGGTCATATAACTACATTAGGGCTGCAAAGATCCTTCTGCTGACTTCGTAAAGCCCAAAGGAAATGTCTGTATAAGTTTTCACTGGTTCCTTGAAAGATAGGCTGGCATTTGTATCAGTAATGTCATTAGCCTATGGAAGTAAAATCCATGTTATTATTTCTGTTGGGAGGTTATTTTTCCCCTCATTTTTTATGATCTTCGAAATTATACATGCAGTAGAAGGCAGTCAAGTAAGTTTTGGAAACTATACAGACCACAGTTAGCTTCAGTGCACTCTCAGTCTTGTTAAGTACATGTAGTTCGTTTAGGCATCAGTGTAGTCACTTATTTTCATAAAAACTGTGTAGTAACATAACAACCTAATTCTCTCTCTAGCCTGAAAGATAGCAGTGTCATTTAATTTATATGTCAGTCTATATAAACTGACTAGCACTATAGCTTTTTCCAATCATGTATTTTTATGATCCCATTATGAAGCTACATCACAGTCTAATTGCATTTAATCCTTTAATTACAATGCTTAGAACTGCCTATATGAAGCAAAAGCTTTTTATAATTATGGTTATTCTAAAACCATCACAAAACAAATAATATTTAAAAATTATCAGTGATTCAGAAATAACAGCTTAGGCCGTCAGCTGGACAGAACACAAAATTCTGGGATCATACATGTTCTTTAGCAAGACTTCGAGCAACTGTGAGAATAATGTGAATTTCATGACATTGTAACCAGGACCCTGTTAAACATGCTAAAATTCTAAAATGTCAGGTGTTCACATTGTATGTAGACATCTGTAATAGAAATGTTAGATTGATATGAGTAGAGAAAAAAGGGGAATGTCTAGTTGTGAAATTTCCAAATGGCCAAAGTTTCAAGAATGGCTAGATTTTGACAGCACCTAGATTAGTAGGACTGGATAGCTCTTGTCACTTTTTATTAGTGTCATTGTGACTCCTGACTAGACCACTGGATATATGTCTTGGTGCTTCAGGACTGGCCAGACTACTTAGGTTCACGCATCTTGCAGCCAAACTGCTGCCCAGACTACTTGAACTCAACTGTTTTGGTGTCTGCTGATATCTGTGAGAGCATGAGTCTGAGTGGATAAAACTGTGTCTTAAAATAAACTCACCTTCCCCTTCTGTAAAATCTTACATTGATCTTTACTACATCTTTGTTAGCATTACAATTTTTTAATGTATATAAAATAGACTATGTCTCTTAGAGTTTCTACATTTAGCTTTCTTTTTAAACAAGATCTTCATATCTGCAGAAGGCTCTTACAAACAACTGGATAGTTCTGTGAATGTATTAAATTGTCCTCTTCCCCAGGGAGTCTTAAGTAACTATAGTTCTAAATTATTTCAAATGTCAGAGATTAAATTTAATTTGTAATAATCCTAAAGTGGTCGAGGGTGCAGTTTATCACAAGGCTGCATTTGATATACTTGTGTACAGATTCCACATGTGGTGTTTCAACTTGATGGTTTTTTTGGCATCATTCATATGCATCTGTCTGCTAGACTTGGTCGCCAGTGGTAGATTAACAAATTACAATGTTATCATGTGTTCATGAGGATCATCTTGGTGGCAAGCAGTCCTAAAAGAGAAGCATATTTGTGACTAATGAAGGCATTCTGCGGTCGAATGTTTGCTGTCCTTCCCAAATCAGAGTCTCTCACTGAGAAAGAAGACTACAAAGGATAAACATGTTGTAAAGACCCTCTTTGAGAGTTGTTTAAGTTTTCTAAACTGTGTTTTGAGGTTTTGCTTCAAATTTCAAATCAAATTTCCTCATACCTCTTTCATAAATCTCTGTGATCTTTTTTCTTCTTGCTTTTTCCCTGAATCTACAGCTTTCCTAGTAGAATTTTGTGGTTAAACTCTTCTTAAATCACAGGGTCTTGTCATATTGATCTGATCTATAGTTTTAAACATTAATTTCTCTTACCTGTGTATTTATGTTGATAAGTTAATGTGCAGGTGGAGACTTGAGAGTATATGTTATTCGGTGTGGAGGAAAATGAATTTTTTCATAATTTATATCAAGCTTGTGCTACTAAGAGTCATGGACAAGTGTCATCTGCCAACTTACAGTTTAGCCAAGACTGCTGATAAATTGTGGAGAGAGCCTTGGTGAGCACTTCTGTCAGCTCCCTCAGTAGCCTTGTGTGAATCCTATCCAGCCCCATAAACTTGCATGTGCCTAAGAAGTGTAGCAGGTCACTAACCATTTCCCCTTGGAAAACTGCGGCTTTATTTTGTTCCCCATTCCTGTCTTCCAGTTCAGGGGGCTGAGTACCCAGAGAACAACTAGTCTTGCTAGTAAAGCCTGAGGCAAAGAAGGCATTAAGTACCTCAGCCTTTTCATCATGCTTTGTCACTATGTTTTGCTCTGCATGAAATAAAGGATGTAGATTCTCCTTAGCCCTCCTTTTGTTGCTAATGCATTTATAGAAACTTTTTTTATTGCCTCTTATGGCAGTAGCCAGGTTAAGTTCTAGTTGGGCTTTGGCCCTTCTAATTTTCTTCCTGCATAACCTCGTGACATCCTTGTAGTCCTCCTGAGTTGCCTGTCCCTTCTTCCAAAACTTCCATAAACTTTCGTTATTTTCCTGAGTTCCAGCCAAAGCTCTCTGTTCAGACAAGCCAGTCTTCCCCACCAGCTTGTCTTTCAGCACATGGGGACAGCCTGCTTTTGTGCCTCCAAGATTTCCTTCTAGAAGAATTACCACCCTTCCTGGACTCGTTTGCCCTTCAGAGCTGCCTCCCAAGGGAGTCTGTGAACCAGTTTCCCAAACCAGTCGAGATGCCTTACTCACTTCTACATCTATCTCAAAATGATGACACAGTATGGCTCGGAAGCTGTGTAGAGACAAAGATGCACACCTACTTCGTGGTCTAATCCTTGCCTCCTGATATCTAGAGTATCTGGATAGCTGGTAACCAAAGTAATTTGTACACTTCTTTGATGAAGAAATTTTTATTCAAATAAACATAATGGAAAAAAAAAGGTAGATGAACAGACCTGAAAATAAAACCACAGTCACATAGGTTAAGTAAATATCACTTGTGTATATTTTCAAAATATTAATTTCTAAAATTATGGCAAATTATTTCTGTTATACAAAAGGATGTCTGTGATTTTTCCTGAGGGAGGTAAAAAAAAATCAAACCAAAACAGAACAGTCACTTTTCCATTTCTAATAGCTTTATAGACCACAAAGTCCCAAGCGATGCAAAATTGGTAAGGTGGGATATTTAAAAAACTTAAAATCTAAGATCACACAAAAGCTGTCAGAGTGATTGTTGTATAATTATAAAAAAATTTGGATAATTCTTAGATAAGTTTAAAGAAATTAACAAAATAGAAACCATAATCATAAGATGAAATGGGAGTTTTCTAGCAAAGAAAAAAAATGTTCAAGTTGTAGAGATGATTGAAGTGAGATTACGAATTCTCAGCTGGATGGCATAAATTAATGGCATTATGTTCTATTTTTTGGCTGAGAACTTCAGTAGGAGACAGTATTTTAGAAGACGATAGAAAACCTAGCTATGCGACAATGATTGATAAATTAGCTTGAAAGAAACTCATGTACTTACATGTGTCCCATCCCACTCAGTGGGGTGAGGGCAGAGTTAACTTTATAATACTCTGTGCAGTCACCAGGAGTACAGACAATTACTCAAGAGGTTAAATTAAATCATGAATTTACTAAAAACTCAATGGAGTTACAGCAAATAGTAGCTTGGCAAAACTTGTAACTATATCACAAAACTTGAACAAGACTTCATCAACAAAACTCACAACGGTGTTACCTTTATGTGCCCAGAATAAAGTAAGAAAGAGAAAAAGCCTCCCCTGGCACATCTTCCTGCCATTCCCTTGGGTTCTGTCGTTGGCTGCCAAAGAGAAGAGATAGGTGCCTACTCTTTCTCCTTGCCTTGTGAGGAAGCTGTAGACCACAATGTGGTGGGTCACAAGGGATACTTTCAGTCTCCTCTTCTCCAGGCTGAATGAACCAAGTGACTTTAGCTGCTCCTCATACAGCTTCCACTCCAAACCCTCCATCAACTTTGTAGCCCTCTTCTGGACACTGTCCAGTAGCTTTATGTCTTTTTCATCCTGTGGTGCCCAGAACTGCACACAGTGCTCTAGGTGAGGCCACACCAGTGCAGAGTAGAGCAGGACAATCACGTCCCTTGCCCAGCTGGCAATGCTGTGCTTGATGGACCCCAGGACACGATTAGCCCTCTTGGCTGCCAGGGCACACTGTTGGCTTATGTGTCACTTATCTTAATCAAAAAGGTCAGAAGTATGAGTTTTAATTTTGGGTTGGAGTCTTTGTTAAAAAGCTCTCTAGAAGAAAGTATCTAGAGTATTATAATTAACCATGTCAAGGGGGGTTCTGCAAAGCTGAGCACTGGCAGCAGTTTAACTGAACACCTTCATTCAAATGATTTTTGACCCTGGTACAAGCTGTCACATACACATACAGATAGCATTAAAAAAAAAACAAACAAACATACTACAGAGTAACATACATCAAAATTCTGTGAAGGATCAGGTACTGAATGAAAAGATTTCAAAATATAAAGCCATTCATGTTGGCAGCATCCAAGAACAGGTGAAATGAGTAGAATGTATGGAAGTAAAAAGAACTTCTGGGAAATTACATTCATATTGTACGTAACGTGTTATGAAACGTATAGATTGTGTCAAGTGCAGGAAGTACAGCTAAAGGAATTGCAATGAACTGTAGTCAACTGCAGTCTTCAAGATTGTTATTTATGGATTCTGTTGCTCATCTAGTTATATCACCTGTGGGATGAGAGGCAGAAGTAGTGAAAAAAGTGTGGATTCAGAGAAGATAGATTTATAGTAAGTTAATTTGGAGGAAAAAAAAAAAAAGATAAGTTTCTGTAATAGTAAGTGCCTGTACGTTGTCAAATCTATAGAATTATACTTAAAAATTATGTAGTTTGTGCTGAACATAAAGGATAGTAGACTGAAACCTAACCTGTACTTTCAATCTTTCCAGATTGCAAAGGAGAATCAATTGAAGCCAGAAGGCAATTTTAGGCTATATTGTCTGTGTTCTGTTTACAGGATTCATAGTTTTCATGAACGTGTGAAGACACAAGTGATGTGGATTTTTTTCCAGAGAAAATAGAGGAAGTAATTTCAGGCATACTGAGTATATTTAACATTACACTAAGTAAGATGGAGAGCTTACTAAAAATTAAGATTATTTCTACTTGATTTTTCAATTTGCCTACATTTCAAACATACTCACATAGAACTTCATAATTTCTCTTGCATTTCTTTGTGACTGTAGTATTGCTTTTGATGGAAAGACTGAACTCTCACTGTAAGAATCAGCAAATATTTTCACCAAGTTGAGTGAATAAATTTACAACTTGGCAAAAGTAGCACTGGCAATGATTAAGTGCATGTATATGTGTTTTATCTTCTGCGTTGATGGACTAAGCCGCAATGTATTACACAGAAGGTTAAATTCTGAGTATTCAATATGTCTTCTTTGCCTACTGAAGTAAAAATAAGAAAATAAATCATATGTGTTTTGTTGGTATATATTACTACTGACAATAGTGATAGAAGAGGAAAGAAACTGAACTGTATTATCTGCAGAAATTAATTCAGTAGTTGAAGTGACTTACTTTGATGTTTTCTTTGGTCAACTACACAACATTAAGAACATATTAAAAGGGAGAAGGCATCAAAATTTAACCAAATTCATGCAATGGACTATTTGAAAAGGTTGAATCAACTAGAAATAGATTATTTATTTTCTTTCACTGAAAGGGCGAAGGTTAATGTTTTAAGGTGGTTTTTAATCCAGTTTTAAATATAAGATGAAGGATGCGTTCATATTGAAGTAGGACAGATCATCGATGGAGTTTATACCACATTTCTTTACTGTTTAGATCTTATTGAATTGACTTGAACATATAAATTCAACCTCAAATCTTAAAGGATATGAAAGTAAATAATCCAGCTAGAATATACCAGAAACATCATGTCAGATTCTCCTCTTCTACTGTTTCTTCTGGTTTTGACAAAACTAAATTTAGCAGATGTTATACGGTCATCTATAAATCATCTGCTATAGTGTCAAATGGGAAGTAATGGATTAAACTGAAGAATAAGCACTTACTCAACTGATGTGCTTCTCATTTTGAAGAACTGGCTATATGAGACAACAAGAGTTTGCATCTAAAAGAAAACTAATGCAGAAGGTTCCTAATGGATATCTTCAAAATACTTTGGGAAGTCTATGTTCAGTTTAAAATCTTCACAGAAGAAAAAGTAGAAATGGGCTAAAGATACCTGCAGGCAGAAAGGTTATAAGCTTTATCAAAACAGGCAGATAATTACATCAGCTAGTACGAACTGAATAGCCTGAAGAATTATGACGGTACAAGTGACATAACATTGAGCACTATAGCACTTACAGAGGAATAACGAGAGTATTGACTGCAGCCTGGGACTCTGCCATGTTTAATAAGGAGGAAAAAAGTCTGAGTTCTGTTGTACGACATCATAGATGTAGGTCATCAAAGTGAAGCTGCCACGAAAATAGTAAGAATGCAGTCTTGGTCTGCACAAAACATTTACATAGATACAGGGAAGTATTAATACACTGAAGAAACACTAGAATGTCTTGATATAGAAGGGATACCATGAACAATTTTTGCAACATGTATTCTTAAAAGATATTCATAGAACACAAGTGTGTGCATATATACATATTTGCATATATGTATGTATGAATAAAAATCCTACTGGTTAAAGTCAGTGATCTTGTTGTCCCAACTTCTGGCTTCCATCAGCAGAATGAGATTGAAAGTGCACGTTTAGTTAACATATCAGACTGTGACATATCATACCAGTAATGTATCAGACTACAAGGAAGTTTCTCTCATTAAATCAGTAGTGAAGGGTAAAGCAGTGGAATGTCAGAGAGAAAAGCTGTTTAACTAAAGGAAAAGTGTGACACACTAGTATATAGGACTGGCCATGGGCATTCTAGAGAAAGCTAGAAGGTACTTGATTAACAGTACACTACATTTCTGAAGAAATTTTCTGCTTGGAATTCAGAGGTAAATATCTTAACAAAGATGGTGCATGCACGAGAGGAAATATGTAATTAATGCCTTTGATAGTGGTAGATGGAATTGATTCAGGGTGTTTTCTTCTGCCATGGTATTAATGCATATATGCATATGTATGAGGAAAAGCATATAGAATTTAAATGCTGTCTTGGGCTAAAAATGTCTAGCTTACACAGCCAGCTAGTCCCCCTCTAGACAGAATGCAGAAGCAAGGAGTGTCTGTCAAAAACTGTTTTCCTTTGTTTCTGGACAAATTAAAACAGGACAATGTAAAACAAAACAAAACAAAAAGCAACAAAAAACAGCTGTTCAGAGACAGATTGAGATGTATTAGGATTGTTTTGATAACAATAGAAGCTCACTTGATATGCAAGTGAGGAAAAGAGAATATATGCTAGAAAAGGGAATCAAACCATACAAATCATAGACATAGTGTTCTTTTATATGGGAAAATTTTAAACCTACTACTGTGTGAGTATTTCATGCTTTGTATTTTAAGTCACTACATCCTTCTGTGAACAAATCTTCTGCCTTCTTTGCTTGAGTATATACCTAAGTGCAATATTTGACCAAAGAACTTGAGGTAGTTTTGTCAGGTCTTTGTTTTTCGTTAACTCAAAGATTATAAGTTGTCAATAAGGCAACTGCCTCTACCTGCCTTGTTATGCACAGCTCCTGGCTCCCCATCCCTTACAGAAGCATTCTCCGCTTGCTGTTTCCTGATAGTCTCCTGATATTTTATGCAGATGAAAAATAAATACGAGTTTCTTCAGAACGGTCCCTTTATGATTCTAAGAAGTAAATAAGCCATCCTGAATGGCTGGCTGGTCTTCAGTAGGACTAAGGAAGTTACTGGTAAATATAAAACATCTGAATTTGGTGAAAACTTGAATACTCAGACAAGAAGAGCTGAGCTCACATAATACAGCAGTGCAAGGAGATTCACCCTCAGGAAAAGGGATACTATCAGAGTTGAGTTACCACCATAAAATGATTCATGCAACTCAGAAATCAAGAGAGTATGAAGGCTTACACAGCTTTCTGCTGGTATGCCAGAACCAGCCCTATGCAGGACTTGACTTTTGGATATATCAACTGAGAGAACTTCAAAGTGGTGGGAAGGATACTCTGAGTCCCTTAAAAAAAAAACAACAAAAAACCAACAAACCAAAACAAACCCCCCCCCCCCCAAAACACCAAACCACAACAAAGAAACAACCACCAAACAAATGAAACAAACAAACCAACCCCCAAAACAAACAAACAAAATCCCCAGCCAAAACAAAACAAAACAAAGCAAGCAAGCAAACAAAAACTCCTTAGGTTTTTACTGCTTAAGCAATTGCTTTGCAGCTTTACATGAAATATGGGAAAAGATCAGACAAATGACTGTAAGTCTCTAATGTGACTTGTACAGTTGTTGGAAGGAAAACAAAAAAGCAGAGTAACATCTAAAAGGCTTACAGGAGTTAAGGGGAATGTTTTTTCAAGCTTATCAGAAATATAGTAAGATAAAGTGGCCTGATAAATGGGGAATTAAGCTAATGATAATTCAAAAAAAAAAAAAAGCTAGAAGAAAAAAGATGAGTTCAGTTAACTGTATTTAATAATAAGAAAAGATGACTGGGTAATTAGAAAGTAATGAGATTTTCTAAAGTAGCTATGAATAGGCAGTTATATTAAGGAATACTAGAAGATGTTCAGAATACAAAAAGTTAGCTTGTTTCAGTAATGTATAACTTGGAGTATTAAGGGACATAAAAAATGTCCAAGAAGATTTCAATTGATGTTAAGAGTTGACATTATTGATTTTAGTGACAGAATGTTTTGAATAGGATAAACTCTGAAAAATTAGTTTTAGAACTTTTAAAGAACAAAAGAAATCTATCAAAACTATCAAATACAGAAGTCTTTATGAAGACAGAAGTAATTATGTAGTATACATTCTAATAAACTAAGGTAATGAAAAAGAGGAATGAAGCAAAGTCTTTACGTTAGAGATCCATACACAGAGCTACTTCTAACCAGGGAAGTAAGTCTAGTTCCTTAATACTTACTTTCTTGTTCTTAATGTCATATCTCTTCAAATAACCTAAATTGTGCAAAAGGATAGTGAAAACAGACTTATAATTGAAATACAGTAAATGTATCATTCAATTTATGCGATCATTCTTTTGTAAAATGAATGATAAATATATTTAATTTCAATTATAATAGTATTTTTTCACAATATATTATTTATATATACCAGAAACAGAAAAGGTTTCCCACAACTGCTTTTTTTGACAGATTGTTGGAAGATATGTTCAGTTGGGGCCTATCAAAATATTTCATTTAATATTTCGGGGATTCAGAAGCAAGAGTAAACATCCTGTTGATGAAATTCAGAGATGATACTAAACTTATGATGTTGAAATAGCAGTGATAACAAAAATTTACTTCTGGTTTTAAAGACATGACAGGAAAATAGATAGAATAAGACTCTATTAGAAAAACAAGCTAGTAAATATTAAATAAAAAAATTAAATAAGATATTCAGTAGAAGAAATGAAACTAAACCATAGTTTTTAAAAGGCTGTGGTAATATAGACAATAGATTGAACATGAGTGCGCAATGAAATATGGCCAACACAATGACCAGTATTATTTACATGTCTTTCCTGGATAACTACCCAGCTATAATGACACCTATGGCTTCATCTAGCACAGCAATTGCAGTATGATATCAGTATTTATTGAGTCATCCATTAGATACTATGATATAATAATATAATTGTACTAAGGTTTTTGCTAAGCTAATTTATTGGAATCATGAATGTACACTACCTAGAAAATGCAGAATTAGTATCTACTCCCAATTTCTTGCAAACTAAGCTTGTCTTTTCATATTTTGTATGTGCTGCAGTTGCTTGAATTACAATCAGAACCCTCATGAGAGAGATTAGATTATAAATCTCAAGAAATGTAGTAATTATAATGCTCCAACAGTTGAACATGGGAATAATTTGAGGAAGAGCTTTAATTGGAAGGCTTAAAATAAATTGTGGCATGGCCATTGAATAAAATGTTTCTTTCTCATCTGCAGAAATATCCAAAATGATGTTGTTCTGGAAATATTGCTGCTCCTTTTTTTTAGAGGTTTCTGTTTCTGATATCAACAGTGCTACCTTTTAATGAATTTCCAGGGGTTTAAAAGTCTATTTAGAAAAGGCATGTCATGCATAACCTAAATAGATCCTAATTTCACCACTGATACCCAAATACAGAAGTCATAGAACAGAATAAGGATAAACAACATATTATCTTGAAAAAAATCATACTTCCGGTAGAAATTATCTTGTTGGTACAGTGTATTAGATAGTTAGTTATTCCAGCAGAAGGACAACTTCTTGGTAAACATAATTACTAAAGACTTGCTTTATGCAGAGCTTTTTATAATTAAACAAACACAGCCTTAATTCTAGTCTAGCCAAGACCAGAAATGTGCTTGTGTGTTAACAATTTGGATGAGGATATGCAGTCCAGGATACTTGTTCATACTATGTGAGATTCAGAACATTTAAGATCTCCTACCTGAAGCTAAGAAATGGCATGGAAAAAAGGAAAAAACCCTTCACTTCTGAGCTCTTTCATACGTTTTCCAGATTGCATAATTTCCTTATTTTAAGAAACTTCATTTCAGAAACTTTTCTCCTATATTTAGATATTTTCTGTTTGCATGCCAAGAAGAGAACATCAGGGTTTGGGTGAGAGGGTATCTTTTTGCCACTTTATTAGTAAATTCAGTGTGTAGTTAGTTTCTCAAGATTAGTATTTGAGTCCTAAAGTTAGAATCTCTTATGGTCTTCCGTTAATAAGTACATGTTTCTAAGCTTAAAATTAATCTGTTGATGCTGATTAACTAAAAGTGTTGGAGGCCAAAGTAATTTCACAGAGATTACATCTTCTGAAATTTTGTTTCCCAGATCTCAATACAAGTAAATGTTGTTAGCCTCTTGTATTATAAGTGTCATGTGACAGTTAATTTTGCAAATCAGTATTCATTTTCCATGTATTTTTTCAGAGACATGCTTACTGTAAATGGCATTTCCATGTTTGGGAAGTAGTAATCATGCCAAGATTTTTTAATTAATTTTAATGATAAAATTTTAAATGTTCCATTTTAAATCATTTGGCTTGGAAATTATCTAAAAATTATATTTCTAAGTGAATTCTCTTCTATTATAGAGCAAATTGTTTTAATTGAAACTTTCCATTCCTAAGATACTGCTCTCATACTGCTACTTACAGCGTTTTTTTCCGACAATATTTTGAATTGCAAAGCAGTTATGTACGTCATGTCTATTGGCTCCCAAAGAGCTCTTTATATGTTTTGTGATTTTCTAGTTTTTGTATTAGTGTAACTATAGTAATTATGGGTATAAAAGAGTTGAACAGCAGCCATTTTGAAATTTAACCTGTGTCTAACTAATAGAATAATTAATAACTAAAGCTTCCTCACCATTGTGATGTAAGTATACAATTAATGTACACTCCCCTGCCGAGTGACAGCTTTATTTTTTTATTCTCTATTCTGGCTGCATTGCTAACACATTACTGTTGGAGTTCTGAGTCCTGGCCTTGTATTCTTCTAGTTTACCAGGTCTCATAACTCGGAAGGATAAATTTAGTCTAATCCAGTTACTGTATATTTGTCTTCTGTAATCTTTCATTATGTAATCAGCTGAATTGGAAGTTTGTTATCTCAGAAAATCTAAATGTTTTCTCAGTAATTTACCTTGAGTCAGGTAACACTAGAATTGACACAGCAGGTACAAAACAGCTATCTGTTCTTCATTTCATCTTCAAAACAGCCTCAGAGTTTCTTCAGTGAAATTATGTCACCCCCCTTCTTTGTTACTCAGCAAATGATCACATACTGTTTTTCCAGAAGCATTCTTCTTCAGCGCCTGAGCACGCTTCTTGGAAGTGCAGGGTAATAGAACAAGAGTCAACACAAGTAGCAGCAAAGGAAATTCTCATTAGATATATAGAAAGAGTTATTCCAATGCAGGCAATCAAACGTGTTGGAATAGTTTGTTAAGAAAGACAGTGGACTGTCCATCCATGGAGATGTTTAAAACTTGACTGAACAAGACCTTGGACAAGCAAGCAAAGAATTGATCTAGATGGCTTCCAGTGGTCCCTTCCAGCTTAAATTATTTTATAATTCCATTGAATGTTAAGAGAAATTGCTTAAAGCAAGATTTGGACTTGCTTCTCATGTTTTGGAATCAGTCCTGCATCATTCAAGCAGATTTCTTCTCTGACTTGAAGAATATAATGAAAACCTTTCTTGACTCAAAATACCTGGGATCGAATTAGCATAGGTATGGGGTAATCACAGATACCACTGAGACTGAAAGTTGTGAATGACCAATAATTCTAGAAAAATGTTTATTTTTTTAATTCGGAATTCAGTCCTCATGGCATTTAAATAACATTTTCAACTAAGACCACAAAGACTCTATCTGTGACATGGGAACAATAATTCCTTCTTGCTTAATGAGCGTGTTGCGAATATTAAACTCCTTACATGATTATCTGGATACAACAATAAGCAGTACTATAGAAAAATCCAACAGGAAATTATTAATTCTATTCTTGGTCCTGCATTAGTATGGAAAATAATAAGGTCTGGTTACACATATTGAATGATGCAAATACAAAATAAAATTGAAGATCCGCTTCATTCGCTTAGCAGTTTTGAGCCTATAGATGGAATCAAGTAGAAGACAAGAGACAGGAAAATAAGACTTGAATTACTGTATAACTTGCCTACCTAATAGGCCACTTTCTAAATCTGAATTCTTAACTAGGTACTCTTAAGTATAATGTGACCATAGAAGTTTCACAGTGTAACTGGTATATCTGGAAAACAAAAATAAGATGCTGTGCTGGTTTTGGCTGGGATAGAGTTAATTTTCTTCATAGTAGCTAGTATGGGGCTATGTTTTGGATTTGTGCTGGAAACAGTGTTAATAATCCAAGGATGTTTTAGTTATTGCTGAGCAGTGCTTACACAGCGTCAAGGCCATTTTTGCTTCTCACACCACCCCATCAGAAAGCAGGCTGGAGGTGCACAAGAAGTTGACAGGGGATAGAGCTGGGACAGCTGACCCAAACTGGCCAAAGGGCTATTCCATGCCATATGACATCATGCTCAGCATGTAAAGCTGGGGGAAGAAGAAGGAAGGATTGTTTGGAGCTATGGCATTTGTCTTCCCAAGTAACCATTACTCATGATGGAGCACAGCTTTCCTGGAGATGGCTGAATGCCTGCCCATCAATGGGAAGCAGTGAGGGAATTTCTTGTTTTGCTTTGCTTGTGTGTGTAGCTTTTACTTTACCTATTAAACAGTCTTTAGTTTTC
Source organism: Caloenas nicobarica (assembly GCF_036013445.1). Lineage (NCBI taxonomy): Eukaryota > Metazoa > Chordata > Aves > Columbiformes > Columbidae > Caloenas > Caloenas nicobarica. The sequence goes on along the minus strand of NC_088246.1, from coordinate 84,288,656 downwards.
TCACTTCTACTCTTCTGATTCTCTCCCCCATCACACTGGGGGAGGAAGTGAGCAAGCAGTTGTGTGGTGCTTAGTTGCTGTCTGGAGTTAAACCATGACAGGTGCTATTTCTAATAGTTCGCATGAGTAATTTAAGTTTTTAAAAAACCCTTAATGTTATGCACAGTCCAAAACTAGGTAATATGAACTCAATAAATTAGAATATAAGTTGTAAAGTGAATAATATTTGATTAAGAAAAATAATGTCTGGTGTAGGCAGCTATCCAGCCTCAATCCTTTCTTGTGGTAAGACTATCAAATTAAGGAATGCTGGTGCTTTTAACCTCAGTTTCAGTTAATTTGAATTTACAGATATAATCAAACGTCTTTCGGGGACTAACACTGAATAAAAATTAAGGGTGTACAGCTGTTTTCACCAAATACTCTTTCTCTAGAAAGAGTTTCCTCAGTATGGACTATGCTGCTCTTGGAATCCTTGGTTAAGCCTCCATTAACTTTCAGTGATTGAACAGTACAAAAACTAACAGAAGCAATACAATTACATCTACTAAGAAATGCCACAGATGTTTCTGGGACTTCAGGTTGAACAGGACGCAACACCTCACAGCTGCATGAGTTGTGCTGTTAACATCCAGAATAGAGAGGCTTCAGGGAAATCATCTCTTGACTGTCTTTCCTTGAATACTCTCACCCTTAAACTGCACCCAGGAGCTGGTTTGTAAAATGCTGGTTGTCACAGGGTACAAAACATATCAGTGAGTTCTCTAATCATCTGCTAGTATAGACAATTGCACTTATATTTATCTTTCCTCTTATGGTCATAATGTAACTGTCCATTAGGTCAGGACTTTACCTGGTGTAAACATCCATAGACTTCATTCAGCAATTAAAAGAAAGGATATGGCTATGTTGCACAATAGAGAACTGTAGCAAAGATAGCTTGCTCAAACCCAGATTCAGGAGTCTCATGGTAAATGCAGTTTAACTCTTTTATAGTGTGTTATTCAAGTCTGGTGGAAGGCTACTGTTTTTTAAAGGGCTAATTAGTCTAAGCAGAGGTCCATGTTGTTTTCACCGCTTAATCTATCTCAGGTATCTTTGTTCAGCCCTGCATTATGCCCTGAGACGAATTGAGTCTCTACTTCTTGTAATACTCAACAGATACAATGTAGGTATAAAAGAAGGTGTATTACCACAAATATGGAATAGGTGTGTTTTTTGAACTGGCCAGACTGGGATTGCCATTAATTTCTACAAAAAGTGAGAATGAAATTCTCATTTTACATGCTTTTCCAGAGGTTTAAGATTACATTGCATTAGAAGAAATTAAGCAGAATGCAGTGAAATGGAGGTTCCAGGAAGTAGAGAAAAATTTTGATTTTAACCAAATTCATGGGCAGTGTACACAGTTGTAAGCACAGGAATTGTCGTTATGGTCTGCGCTGGTTTTGAATTTGCTATTGAGAACAAATGTGCTGGAGTGGAAAGAAAATCTTCAGAAAATGAAACGCAACCCAGAGGAATGATTTTACAGATTTTAAGGAAAACTTATTTTCGTAATAATAGCTTTTAGAACAGGTAATCCCCAAAACTGATTTTTGGATGAGTGTGTGGGTATATGCCACAATACATCTTTAACTTGCAGATGTGCAAGTAAGCAAGTCATTTTACACCTTTACTACATGTACTCTCATATATTTTCACAGTATATTCACATGTACTGCTTTCTGTGGAAAAAAAAAAAGATTAGCGTTGGTAAAATTTTGTTTTAAGGAAAAATCATAGAATCATAGAATGTCCTGAGTTGGAAGGAACCCCCAAGGAACACTGAGTTCAATTCCTGTTCCTGCATAGGACAACCCCAAAAATTTCGACCATGTGTCTGAGGGCGTTGTCCAATCACTTCTTGAATACTGACAGACTTGGGGCCATGACTACATCCCTGGGGAGCCTGTTCCAGTGCTCCACTACTCTCTGAGTGAAGAACCTTTCCCCAATGCCCAATCTAAATCTCCCCTGGCACATCTTCCTGCCATCCCCTTGAGTTGATTCGAGTCAGCTCATCCCTAACATTGATCACCAGAGATAAGAGATCAGTGCCTTCTCCTCCTCCCCTTGTGAGGAAGCTGTAGACCTCAATAAAGTCTCCCCTTAGTCTCCTCTTCTCCAAGCTGAACTCACCAAGTGACTTTAGCTGCTTCTTGTACGTCTTCCGCTCTAAACCTGTCACCAATTGTGGCCCTCTTTCAAAATGAAAGCTTATAGAAAATAGCATGACCATTGAGATGATTTATTCTTTGTTATGTACAAGCAGACTTCTTTGTGAATCTTAGTCTTAGATTACTTATATCACATTGCTTTCTCCATTTCAATTTAGATTTGGACTTCAGCATTCAATTAATTCCTCTGTTCTTCCATCTCTGTACATTTTGAAACTGTTTTTTGTCAATTTGGTTAATATGCTTTGGAAACTTGATGTGAATAAAACCACTGAAAATTCCATAAACTTTGTTGCAGTTTCAAGGTCTATATATTTATATTTTCATGGACAAGTACAGATACTAAGAATGCACATTGATATTAATGGTTTATTTTGCAAAAGGTAATCCTTAAAAAACCTACCATTTCGATTTTAACATTACTTAATTGTGAAGCGTTTGGATTTTTTAATAGATTACACACAGTATTATAATATAATGGTTCTTTGTAAAAGTTCTGGTTTTGTTTTGTATTTTGGTTTTACATTTGTGTGTAAATTTTCAACACAACAGATACATGCTTTTCAAAGATTTCCAATTCAAATTGAAACCTCTGTATTTCTGGTAGTCAGTAGTTAGCTAAATCTGCGTTTCTCCATCTTCCTTCTGCCTTTTGTATGTTCTTATCTAATCTTGCATGAATTGATTCAAAATATTTTGAACTTTACAACAAATACCCTACATAGCTTGATATATGTAGATTTGTTTTAAATGTTAATATGACCATTCAGAAGGTCAAAATTGTATATTCCTGTCTTCAAAGACACTAGTGCAATTAAACAAATCTGCCTGACATTTTAAAATGTTAACTGGTGTACATTGTTGTCCAGTGTAATGAATTAACTTGCCAAGAAATAGAAGGTGATTTTATTTTCATTTATTTAAGTGTAAATAGGACTGCAAGAATGATGGTATTTTACTGAAATTTACAATGTTGAAGACTATTAAGTAAAAAAATTGCCTAATATTAAAACTTACATAGAAGGCTATAGACAGTGTTAAAAAATCTAGCAAGAAAAACTAGTTGCATTAAAGGGAAAATATAAGTATTTTTTTGCCTTCTAATGCTACATATAATTTTCTGTTATGTAAGTAAGAAATACTGGAGTGTAGCCCCAATTACCTGTTGGGATTTCTCAGGGTTTTAGGAATTTCGTTTGTAGCCTGGTTTTGAATCACAAATTACATAGACTTTTTAGTGCCTGCCTCTTATTCGTGTTATTCTTACCCCTCCAGTGCTCCTGTGGTTCTAAGTTTGACAGCTTCAAGTCTTCTTTAGCAGGTAGGATTCTTTTGAATTGCTTCATAACACCATGTTATTTCCTAATTTACTACCAATGGATATGTTGTAGAGTTGTTCTTTGTTATCTTTAAAACCAATTTTACCCAGCTACCCAAGTTGTATTCATAGAATCACCAGTAATTTTTAGTCACTGGTCACCTGTAATCACTATGTAAAGTCCTAAAGTGTCTGGTGTCATCTTCTATTTGTACTTTGAGTGGTCCTGTTAAAACTCCCAGACAAACTAATACTGTAATAGCCAAATCTATTTTCATATGCACCCTCATTCTAAGGTCATTAATAATTCGATCTAAGTACCTACTAGTTATGACAATATCAATTTTATGGTGTTAAAATTTACACACTTTACACAAGTGTATGAGGGTGTTTCTTTGTACCACATAAAAATGCAGCTGCCATGTAAAGTGTCCGGAGATGGGCTGACCTGAGGGACAATGCGTTATGTATTATTAAAATTTTAAGGTCTCAGTACATCACATTGCATAGATGTGGGAAATACCCTGAATGAAGACTTTTTATAAAAAGGGAAACGAAATTAAGCATGATAGTTGCAATCTTTTGTTAATATATGTGTAGTAAAAATACACAGTTACAGGTAGGAAACCATTTCTATCCCTCACTACATTTTTATAAAGAGGAGTTATGAAACAGTGCACTGTATAAACACAGATCTGATGCATAACCTGATTTCTACAACATGAGGCAGTAGCCTACTGCTAGGCTACCTGGACTACTTTCACAAATCTTAGTGGGCAGTTCAAAAAATCTGGGTTTCGTTCTATTTTTCTGCAAATTTCAAAGCACGAAATCTGAATTTTGTAGTGACATCATGTATATTTCAAGTGACACTTCCCTATATCACACATAAACCTAGGGCATTAAGTAGATAGGACTTACAAGGTCACTAAGGTGTAATTGCTTGCATTTCAACTGTCTGTTATGATTAATATTTCTCCCCTAAGGAGGAATGTTATTATTAAATAATTATTATCCATTAATAGAAATCACATTGCACAAAATAGCTTTTAAGTAGGACAATGGCTTCCTGCAAAAAAGATTTGCAAGAAATTGGAATGTTTCATTGATTAACTATGTTAACTTTTTTGCTATAAATGGTACATAAAACCTTAAAAATTGTCAGTGTCACAAGGATGGAGCCAGGCTCTTCTCGGTGACAACCAATGATAAGACAAGAGGCAATGGGTACAAAATGGAACACAAGAGGTTCCACTTTAATATGAGAAGAAACTTCTTCTCAGTGAGGGTGACAGAACACTGGAACAAGCTGCCCAGGGAAGTTGTGGAGTCTCCTTCTCTGGAGACATTCAACTCACCTGGACACATTCCTGTGTAACCTCATCTAGGTGTTCCTTCTCTGGCGGGGGGATTGCACTGGATGATCTTTCAAGGTCCCTTCCAATCCCTAACATTCTGTGTGATTCTGTGATTCTGTGATTCTGTGATGTTACATTTTATTTTCTGTATAAACTGGAAGAAAATTACCCCCAAAATGTCTTAATTTCTTGTACTACCGAAACTGCAATCATTGCCACTAAAATGATGAGAAGTGGGAGTGATTAGTGTAAATAGGAGTGAGCAACAGTTTGTATAAGTGTTGATCCCAAAGGAGGCTGCACTCAGAAGGGCTATAGCTACAGAGTCTAAAAATATTATATATTGGTTTTCAGTAGGAACGTTGTAACTTTCTGGGAGGAATCATGCTACTTCTGCTGGCTGATAGTGGTTTTTCAGAAAACTAACAAGAGTTGCCTGCTTCTGGGATTTTTTTGTGGTTTTTGTTTGTTTGTATGTTTGTTCTTGTTTGGTTTATTTGGGGTTTTTTATACAAGTAGATTTTTTACCAAGTTTTTGAAAGAAATAGGTAGGTAGTATAGTACATACAGGCATTTCGTTCACAAATACAATTGCTTTAGTGATGAATTTAAGTAAATCTTTTGGTCAGTGAAATGTGTTTTATTTTCATTTCTGTGTGGGTCCTTTACTATAATTATATGTTTATGTATTTCTTCCTGATTTTGATGTAGGGCACCATCTTACAGTAGAAGCTTTGTTATATGTGGAAAATACATCTGGTCTTGTAAATCAGTTTGTCTCTTAAAAGACCTGAACACAATACACTTTGGTTAGCATTTCACACAACTAAAGCTCCAATTATTCTTAAAATACATAAAGCCATATACTTTGGTATATTGTACAAGTGTCCCTGTGTATCCCTATCATTACAACCAAGAAAGGCTTTTTTGCATACTCTCCTGGACAATAAATAATGTTCCTTTCCTTAACATTTTCACTTCTCATCTTTGCTCCTGACTGTCAAGATATGTGAATTTTACTATGATAAATGTTTTATCATCTTTCTTCATAAGTCAGTCCCAAATCTCTGACCAGTTTTCTTATTGAGCCCTGGAGACCTATGATTATCTCTATCATGTTTTTTTCTTGTCAGTTTGACCTATCCTCCCTGTTTGGGCAGAGTCTCCCTTTCTGGTCATTTTGTAAAACACATATTTCTGAAACGAGTAGCTACATTAGATATTATTTCTTTCCATCGGTTATTCCTTCAATTCAAACTGTGCATTGGGCTAAACTGTATGTTTTACAAACAGCTTGCTGTCAAGAGCAGCTTCTAGGAGCACCTTGTCTCACAGAGGCACTATGCCTGTTGGAGTTCATACCCAGACTACCCACTGAGACTTATTGAGAATGTGATGAAAGTCATATTGGGTTAGACCAGAAAATCACTTTCTCAAGTATTTTCTCAATACATTATGATATCATGCTCAGTATATATTTTGGGTAAAGAAGAAGGAAGAGGGGGACATTTGGAGTTATGGCATTTGTCTTCCCAAGTAAACGTTAGGCATGATGGATTCTGGCTTTCCTGGAGCTGGCTGCACATCTGCCTGCCCATGGGAAATAGTGAATTAATTCCTTGTTTTGTTTCAATTGTGCTTGTGGCTTTTGCTTTATCTATTAAACTGTGTTTTTCTGAACCCATAAGTTTTCTCACTTTTACTTTGCTGATTCTTTGCCCCCTTCCACTGGGTGGGAAGGGGTAGGGGGGTTGGGTTGTGACTGAGTGGCTGCATGGTGCTTAGTTGCTGATTGGGGTTAAACCATGTCAGTTGGACATGCATAAGTTCATGGGATGCAACAGGAAGCACCCATAGTGTCAAGGAAGCTGGCTGATGTGATCGCAAGGCCAATTTCTATTATCTCTGGAAGGTAATGACAGTATTGAAAGATTCCTTAGGACTGGAAGAAGGCAAATATCACTGTTATCTTCAAGAAGCACAGGAACAGGAATCTGGGGAACTACTGGCCAGCCATGCTCACCTCAGTCCCTCAAAGGGTGAGCAAGAAGGTGGCTGAGGGTAGTCAATATGGATTTACAAATGGGAAATCATGCTTAACCAATCTGATGGCCTTTTCCAACTATTATTATTTTTTATTATTAATAATAATTATTATTGGAAAGAACATATCTGGCATACCAAAATAAAACCACTAGTGGCCAACCACTGTTAACTTTGCCACAACAGCAGCATCTATTTCTACTCCCTATTGCCTTCCTCAGGAGGAGGAGAAGTAACAGCCAATGTCATCAGTGTGGCTGAATGTCACTGTGCTGTCACCCTTGTCACTGTCACATTCCTTCTAACTTTGCTCTCATTGACAAGTGAGCATTATAGTTCATACCTCTTAAGCACATCAACTATATAAATGAACTGTGTCTATGTCTCTCACTCTATCCCCTCTCAGGGATGCTTCCTTGGATTTGACTAACAATCAGTTCTCGCTGAAGCTGTCATGGACAAGTCAGCAAAAATGCTGGGAGAAGTGTTGTGTGTTGTAGCCCCCCCAAAAATATTGTCATTGCTAGTAACAGGTCACAGGTATTGTAGTGATTTTGTAAGACTCTAGGATTGAGGATTGCCAGCATTACTTTATCTGAGATCATCATGACCTGCCTGGAGCTTTGTTTTAGCTTGCTGAGCTGTGATAGCAATTCACCTAATAACTAGGTGGTTATGACTGATTTGTTTTACTTTTGCTTAGCTTTGCATGTTATAGCCACAGGTTTTACATAGATAGTAGTAATGAGCAGTACTGTGTAAAAGTAAATACAACACAGCGACGTAGAGGAATACATGGTTAGATGAATACATGTTTAATATGACAGTAGAGGTCTTAAAATTGAGGGTCAGTGTAGACATGTACATATGTAGGAACAGAAGAAAAGAGGCTCATGTTTACGTTGGAGAACAGTGGGCCATAAAATGTTGAGTAAAGATCAGCCAAAAAATTAAGATCTGGGAGCAGGAGTAAACCAGTCAGAGGGGCAACAATGAAGAACAAATATTTAACATACATCAGTGTTGCTCAAATGATAAATTTCAATGTAACATGGACTTGCAGACAGTGAAGAAAACAAGGCGTAGAATTTGTTAGCAAACATATAAAAATAACTCCAAGCAGATCCTAGAATGAGGAGGAGAAAACCGTCAACATGATAAACAAACATTAACTTATCAGCAAAAGGACTCAGGAAATAACAAGTTTTGGCTTTACCTCCTCCCCCAGGTCAAGACTGAGGACGTCAACCTTAGGGCTTGGCGGGAGAGCAGAGAGTGACTATAACATTGGAAAAAGGGGTAGCTACTGGGAAATGTGTGTAGTTTAAACTGTAGTATTATGATTGAGACTTTTTCATATAATAGTATTTTTAAATTTTGTTTTATCTTTCTTTTTCTAGAATTAGATCCGGATTATTAGTAATTAATTGATCGGACTGTTAGGATTTCAATTATACTAACTAAATCTTGGCTTTACATAAGAGAGGTTTATTTTTTGCCCATAGCAGTGTTCTGAGTATAACTCTTTACATTAACTATTTTCCTGTTATTAAAGAACCATTTCAGATCTCAGCAACCTGAACCATGGTTACCGAAAAATTCAGTTTCAGGATAGTTGACTTTGTAGTGATAATCCCCTCGTTCCAGAAAAAAAATACTAGTTCCCATTTCTCAGTCTGAAGCTTATTTCCAGGTCTCTATGAGCTTTTTTGTACTCTAAGTGTCTTAGATTCACAATAGGCCAGGATCATTAGGTATTCACGCTTCTGGCCTTTGGTCTTCACTTGTCACTGAAGGATTTAATGAGCGGGTGTTTACTAGCATTCCTTGTTCCGGTGACAATATGCTGTAACCTTCAGCATGTCACTTCAGACCTCATTTGGTGCAGCACAATGGTGTGGTTTTGACTCAATTGTTTTTAATGAAGACTGTTACTAAAGCATGAGAAGAGGTGTGAGCTAAAGCCATATATGACAATAAAAGGAAGAACACAGAAATTGTTAAGATGGTAACAGTTAGCATCTCAAGGATTCAAGAGAAAAACTAAGAATGTATGAGACTCCCAAGAAAAAGCAGGAAGCCCGAAAATAACAATTTGTCAAGAATGAGGTTCAGCCCATACTGAGAAGCAGTGGAGGCCACTTTTCCTTGGTTGTCTGAGACTGCCTGGCTACCAAGGACACTGTATATATCATGATGGCAGAGTTTTGATGCATGATGTGGAAGGTGCCTAAATAGGAGCTGCACAGTAAGGTTATAAATCCTAACTCTCAGATATTGAAGTTACATCCTTATTTTCATAACTGACTGATACAGGATGTCTTTAATTTTTTTTTCCTAAACCAGTGAATTCCATAAATGAAACCATAGGAATCCTGTGTTCTCCTAACTGCAGGATGAATGTTCGAAAATCATGTCTAGCACGCTCAGCAGATTGAACTCCTAGGAGCATTATTGAAGATTACAGCAGCTAGGACTTTGATCAGTCTCATCTTGTCTGTATATGCCAGCCACCACGCATTGACAGAAGTCTCTCATGTCTCTTGTCTACATGGCAGCATATAGTTTCATGACTCCTTGGTGCAGGAAAGTGACCATTGAAATTTGGCTCTAGACTGAACATCAGATATTTGCTCCACAGATATGTGAATTCATGCATAAATCCATGCACTGGGAGGAAAGACTTAAGCAATGTACAGAAAGTATGGCCTTTCACAGAATCTCCTCCAACCATGGGGTAACCTTTCATTCATCCATACTTGGGCAGAGAGCAGTCAGAAGAATGTATAGCCCAAGACCTCTGTACTGTAAAGATTTCCCAATCATCCGTTAGTAGTGTTCAGGAACTCAGACTAGCAGTTACATGTATCCCACATTTCTTCCAGACATTGCAATTTCAAGTACTCATGACAATTAGCATTGCCGTTGTCTGTTGCTGCAGCAGTAAATGAGGTGACCCCTTATTTTGCAGCGTGACTCTTTGGAATTGGTGCGTGTACTACATCATTTATGATCCAAATCTACCTCTCGGACTTTTTGCAGTCCAGCAGATAGCCTCAGTTCTTACAGACTCCAATAAATGATATACAGACAAATGTCCTGAAGCTGATAGCTTGAGACTAAGGTATCACTGGAATCACACTCTTAATGTCAGAGTCCATCAAAGAGCATTATGTTTTCTGGCTCTAAAATTCATTTGAAATGACTAGTTGCTTTTAATGATTGTGATTGATAGCGAATAGGAAATATCCATTGACAATGTTTTGTTACTGAATGTCAATCCAGTAAGTGTTTTGAAGCATGAAAGTGATCTGACTGTTCAGTCAACACTGTCAACACAGTAATCTAACAACTCCCTAATAGATAAAGATTTTTTACAATACATTTATTTGTGACATGAGCAAAATATTTCACTTGAATTTCAGTATACCTCATCTAAGTGCCGGGATGCTGATGCTTCCGAGGATTAGACAGTAGCTCTTCCTGCCTAGTAAAGAACTCTTTTTAATAGCAAGAAAGAGTTTATCAGATTGATCTAGCAAAGCCAAAGGAAGACATTTGTAGCTGGGTTTTCTCATTATTTAATTTCCTCAAGATCAAGCTTTTCTCTGTTTCCAGAATAAAGAAATCTAGCCAGTTGATTGAGTAAACAGTATTTCAACAAGACCTCTTTTGTAAGATTCAGACTTACTGATGATTAGCTTCAAAATCTTTTTCATAACAACATCATTTTCTGACTTCTGTCAGATCAGGAATTTGCTGTGCTTCCCCCGCCCCAATCTCAATCTGCCTCTTTAAAGTCATTCTATCACGTATTAGATGCTTGCTATTTACTATATTACTGTATGCTACATTCAAAATAGTTATAGGAAGGGAGGTTGAAATTTGATTCCAACTAGCCAATTTTATTTCAGAGTCTTTAGGGGAAAGTAAGTAAACAGAATACATTAAAACTTCAGTTAGAATATGAAGCCTCTTGAACATCCTCAGTGAATTATTTTATTCTCTTAATCTGAAATTCAAATTGGTCATCTGTGTTTGCAATTTAAAAAAAAATATATAAACGTAAAGGTATAGAATGATATTGTATTTTCAGATATTTGGTTGTTGGTTAGCCATTAGCATTTATCCTGTTTGGATAAGTTATATCTTTGTTATCAAAGTTGTGCTTTTTATTGTCAATAGTGTATCCTGAAAGAGTCAAGTTTAGAACCTCTTCCACTTCATTACTGATGCCTTTGTGTGTATATTTGATACAACTGAAGTCCTTAGTAGAGTAAGAGCCTCAACCAATTTTGATCTAATAGAGAAAAGTTGACACTTGTTGTCTTAGCTTTATGTAGTCATTGCCATAGTCATGCTCACATGTTCAAAATGTGCACCAATGCCCCTTATTAATTCATTTTTTTATTTATGTTACGCATTGCTGAGGATAAAGCAGTGTGATGGGGAAAGTTTGTTTTTAGAAAAATATATTTAAGTCATGAAAATACAAACACAGCTAGAAGGGGTATGATTAGTAGGTCGAGAGATGTTCTCTTTTCCCTCTACTCTGCCCTGGTGAGGATGCATCTAGAATATTGTGTCCAGTTGTGAGTGCCTCAGTTCAAGAAGGACAGGGAACTGCTAGAGAGAGTCCAGCGCAGAGCCACAAAGATGATTAAGGGAGTGGAGCATCTCCCACATGAGGAAAGGCTGAGGGAGCTGGGTCTCTTTAGCTTGGAGAGAGGAGACTGAGGGGTGACCTCATTAATGTTTATAAATATATAAAGGGTGAGTGTCATGAGGATGGAGCCAGGCTCTTCTCAGTGACAATCAATGATAGGACAGGAGACAATGGGTACAAACTGGAACACAGGAGGTTCCACTTAAATATGAGAAGAAACTTTTTCTCAGTGAGGATGGCAGAACACTGGAACAGGCTGCCCAGGGAGGTTGTGGATTCTCCTTCTCTGGAGACATTCAAAACCTGCCTGGATGCCCTCCTGTGTAGCCTCATCTAGGTGTTCCTGCTCCAGCAGGGGAATTGGACTAGATGATCTTTCGAGGTCCCTTCTAATCCCTAACATTCTGTGATTCTGTGTGATTCTCTGAAGATGAATGAGACGGCAGCTAGAAAAAAACAGTTCAGAAATGTATCTTCATTTTAATCTTGATGTTTTGTTTGCTTCAAATATTTTATATTAGTAAATCTCATTAACCTTAAAAGTGTGTTATAAAAAACACAATGTTATCAGTCTATAGGGTTAATATGTACTACTGGTGCAGACTTAAGTATATGTCATGATATTTGCTCTGTATAATTATATTTTCTTCCTCACTTTTAAGAATCCAGTTCTTGATATTCTTTGGGGGAAAGCTGAGTATCCAGCATTACCCTCAGAAGACACATAACAAAACTCAGCATCTGTTGAAGGGGAAGCTGAAGACTGTAGACATAAGCTTATCCCTTAGAACAGAAATCCTTCAAAAAAACCACAAAGCCACAACCAACCAAATTCCTGTTCTGGTAGCTGCTCTGAGTATTGTTTTGTCTGTATTTCCTTCCCAGCTCTGCCCTATGCTGGTATGCTGGGGTGGGCAGTGGCCCAGGCACCTCTACCTGAGCGCAGCCCACAAGAGAGAGGGGTGTCCTTCGAGGTCCCCTGCTTTGGGGAATTTCACTATAGGCTTTCCCACTGGGTATCTGATGGCACTGTGGCAATTTACTGGTACTCTGAGGCAAGTCAGTGCTGCAACACTTGATGTTTGATATGTGCACATAATTATTGCTATTTCAAAGAGTAATTTCGCTTTGCATTCTAAACAATTTCTGGGCACCTGATAAATCTTACTCTATCATAAAACTAAATTTCATGAAGTATTAAAAGCATAGAGGTCATGCTTTAACAGAAAAATAAGGTGCTTAAAACAGAAAGAGCACTTCAGCAGATTCCAGCCTGAATTCAGTGTTGGACAGGGAGGATCTCCTATGCACACCCATGTTTTTTTTTCCTGTGTCTGGCCACAGAGATGGCAAAGATCACTGTCTCCTCTTTACATTAAAGGGTCGGAAGAAGCGGTCACTCTGAGATGCTGAAAGTTAGCAGGAGATGCTCTGGCCTGATGATTGTCTGCCTTTATGTGTATTCTGAGGAGAAAGCAGTTCATTTTATTTTAAATTTAATTTGTGGAAAAGCTTGTTTGGCATGATTTTATAGCCTGAATTTTTGTTTCTAAAAATGATAGCTTCTTAGGCTTGCCCTTTTTTCTTTCTCCCTCCGTTCTTCCTCCAGCTTTACTTATTTTGTAAATGAATACTTGTTTCTAACTGTTAGCTGTGCAGGACTATATTCTAGAACTTTTTTCCCTCTCAAAACCCTACAGCTTTGTCTGCAGCAGTGACAGGAGCCTGGTTGTAAGTTTGGGATGCGAGACAGAAGTACAAGAGGACTGAATGTGTTTTGTGCTCTAACATAGGGGTTTTTGTGTGATCTTGAGGAAGTCTCTTAAATTCCTTGTTTCTTACTTCCTTATCTTTAAAATAGAGGTAGACCTGAAGTTATTTTGAAGATTACTGTAGCTTACAATGGTTTGAAAGTAGTAATCTCTTCCATACAGCTAAATCTGTCTCCGGCTTGGTAGCAATGTACAGAACCAGAAATCCTTACTCAGGTGCAGAGACAGGAATAAATTCATACAAGCTGAGCTGTTGAGTAACTGGGCAGTACATCACTGATGACTAAACCCAGTAAGATTAATCTAGAGTTCCATAATGTCTCATGACAAAAATTACTTGGGAGTTCAAAGGCATTGCAGGAAAACACAAACACAGCAAGTTTTTTATCAAAGTTATTTCAGAAGAAGCTTATCACTATTCTAGACATATCTCAGATTTGTCCTTTGTTCCACTAGTGCTTAAAGGACAGAATAACATTCTATGCAACTAAAAATATATTAATTGAGCTTGTGTAATATAGTGTTGGGACGCTGCATTTTTAGTGCCATTTAATCAATAAGACCTAGTTATGTTCAAAGTATGAACGACTCTAAAATGCATTTATTCATGAAAACTTTCTGCGAGTTTGCCACTGACCTCAAGTAAAGGTCTACAGGTTTTAAAAAGGTAACATTTATATTACGTGGAGAGGGGTGACTGCTGAGCTGAATAAAGAAATTTCTACTGAAGTTTGAATTGGATTTGAATTTCTAATCTGATAAGACATGAAGAAAAAATAAAATAATTTAGTGTATTTCTTTTAGTTGTATTTCTTTCTTGAAATATGGAGTCATCCTCACTGGTGACACTGTGTATGCAGGTAAAGATGTGCCATAATGGGTTCTTTTCATTCAAAGGGTAAATTAGGATATAATTGAAGAGTAAGAAATACTGGGTTTTCTTGATGAGAAATCAAAGTTTTTCATGGTACCTGAGCAAACCTTGGCAGGAATAGTGTTAATTTTGACTTGAAATAAAATACTGAAACTGTTTCAAATATGTACTCTATTTGTTACCCTTAAAAACCTATATGACGTTGAACTAAAACAACTCCAGGACTGAGTTTGAAACTTTTTGAAAAATTACATTTGCAAAATACCACCAGAGAAATGTTTTAATTTTACATTTAAATGGATTTCATAAAAAATTATTCAGTTACCTTTTCACGTGGTTATGAAACTACATGTTTAACTAATAATACATTTGCCAAACTTTACTGAAAAAGGAATTGTTCTCAGCAAGTGTATGTCTCTTAATGCAAGTAAAAACAAAACAAAACAAAACAATCTTTTTTTATTGCAGGAGACTACAGAGCCATCCTAAATTCATCCAGAAGCCACAAGAAGGGCTCAATAGCTTTTTAAAGTGGAACACTTTACTGAAATTATTTCATTCGAGGCAGGGCTGTTTTCAGCACCCAGCTGCTGGTGAATAGGTAGAAGTGGAGGCAGCCCAGAGGGCAGCTGAAAGCAAGAGCACCCAGATAAGACAAGCCCCCCCCATTCTGTTCAGGTCCAGACTGCAGCTCATGGGCAAAAGGAGTTCTTCCTTGCAAAAGGCTTGAGCACAGAGGAGATTGGAGGCCAGTTGATTAGAACTGCGTACCTTAATTGAACACCTAAACGGAAACCGACCGTCTGGCCCTCAGCCCATCAGGAGACTGCTTTGCAACCCCTTCTCCAACACCATCTCCCAGCAGCTTTGGGCAGCTGTACCCACAGCTACCTGGGAGAGGCAAGGGTGCTTGCAGGGACTCCTGCAGTGGCCTGGGAGCTGCACTGAGCCTTGGGCCCTTGCCTTGCCTGTTACTGAGCCATGACATAGTGTTGCCAGTATGTTGCTGGCCTTGATTTTCCCTTGCCCCACAACCACGGGGGACCCACCTTGTCACTGTGGCCTCATCACTGCAGCCTTGACCATCTGCCCCACAGCTGGCCTTGAGTCCCAGCCTAAGCCCTGGCCCTGCTCAGCTCATTGGGTGGGACTGTGACGCTGGAAAACATGTTTTATCTTACAGGAAGTGTCAAATGAAAATCTGGCTCTAAACTAAAGGGTGGCTGTAAGTTACCTGATGTGCCCTCCAAAAACTTAAAGGTGAGGGAATGCTAATTCCCAGGAGCTTGCAATTTGCTGCCAGTTGTGATCCAAGTTAGCTCCAGCTGCTCAACCTCCCAATGGTGCTGCAACTCAAGGAAAATCCGTGGTAGGAGGTCAGATAGAGCTTTAGGCTATCTATACTAATCATACTTCTGGGAACAGTTGCACTGAAACTGTTTGCAGCTGGCTATTGATAAATCAATACTTTATGAAGCAAGCCCAGAAGATGTAAAATGCACATTCCCATTGAGAAGGCCAGTGGCGATAGCCGGAGAGTGCGTGATTTGAACATGTAATATGAGAAACAGTTGATTTTTCTTCTTGGTGGTGGTGTTACATTTCAGTGAGAGAGCTAGTTTCTGTTTGTGCTCTTGTGACTGATTGCACTATCTCTACTGCTACAATATCTAAAGTCCTTAGAGTAAATTTCCTTTAATATAGATATGTTTTTAAATATTTTACATTTGCTGTACATTTTTTTCAAAACGATATGTAAACCAGTTTATCTAAGGGTTAGAAACATAACAAGTCCTGGTTTTAGTACTGTTGAGAATACTTTTTCTTTCCCCATACCACACCCAATATGACAAATAATGTCTGCTGTACTGTGTAGGTTTAATGTGAAATTGCAAGTGTTGCTGAATTGCGTGCTTTACCACAGCTTGAAATTACATGGGGAACTAATACCATAGCTACATATTACTACTACTTGGTAGCAGCTAAAACTGATTATGATTTATTATTAATACAGCAAACTGGAAAATAGGTGTACTTTCCAGTTATGTGGTTTGGGGTTTGTTGTTTTGTTTTGTTTTGTTTTGGGGTTTTTTATTGTTTTGTTGTGGGGTTTTTTTTGGTTGGTTGGTTGCTTTTTTTTTTAAACAAACAATTACTTCTGTGTGTAAAATAATTCCAAAAAGGTCTGTTTTACTAGTCTTGGAGGCTGTACTTACCTAAAAGACTTTGGCGAAAGCCTTGAAGATACTTGATTGTAAACATTTTTATCAGAAAAGAAGACAGATAACCTGCTAAATTCAACTGTGTTTAAAATATAGGGAGGTACTAAAACAAATGGACAACATCAAACTGACAAGTAAGTACAGCCATGTGCCTTGTCACTAAAATAATGTAAAAATAAAAATGGATTTTCAGAATGTACTATGTAAAAATACGCAGCAAATAGAAGGTTTCAGTAAAGTATTCTATTGCGTTGTGCCTTGCAAAATCCTTGAAATCTTACTATTTACTCTTTTTAATAATGTTTTTTTACATTTTTAAATATGACTGTAGCTGGTAGAAATTTACTGAAGTAACTAAAAAATTGGTATCTTATCAGAACAGACTGTAGTGTTCTGAAATGTGAACTTATATTCTCAAATCAGCAAAATATGATGCTGTACTTAAATTTTTGTACCAAAAGAACTTACTCTTCTTTAGTCCTGCACTACTGAGATCATCGGGAGTTTTTCTGTAGTAGAAGATTGCCACAATTACAGTTAAAGTTTATTAATATTGTTATTTATCAGCAACATGATAACTATATGATAGTTAAATCTTACCATAAGAAGTTACAAACAAATCAAAACAGCTGAAAGATATGAATTATAGTATTAAACAAACAAATCCGTGTGATTGAGCTGCATGCTAGTATAAAATCTCATATATCGACCATTTTGTTGGAGTTTTTTTCTAATTACTTTCTTGAAATTTTGTCTCAATTTTAAAGAAAGATTAATTTTTATTTTATTTATTTATTTTTTTTTTTAGAAAAAGAAAAAGAAATACAGTAAGGAGGGACTTGGGAGAGAAATCTACAAGCCCAGAAAAGTACAGGCAATTCAAATATCTAAAGAGTGAAAGAAAAGAATGAAAGAAAAATATATAAGATCAGCAGGTGTGGGAACACTTACCTAAATTGCTAAGTAAGTTTCTTCATTTTGCATTTTCTTTTCTCCTTTTTGGCATTCATTAAGAGAGCAGGTCTCCCAGTCTTAATCAATTACAATGAATTATGTTTGATTTTGGTCAATTACTTTGGTCTCAGTACAGATCTGCGTGGTATTTCACTGGTTATAAGTCTCCAAGTACAACTCATTAACCAGTATTTCCTCTGAGTCCAATCATCCACCCTTTTTTCTTTTCCATCTACCAGTTCAACCATCCAGACCTTAATGTGGGAAAGAACATTGAAGGCCTTGTTACACTCAAGGTAGTTGGCATCCACGGCTTTCCCCTTGTCTACAATATAGTTGTTCTATTATAGGAGCATAATATGGGCCTTTAGGAATGCGTTTGAAGACCAGGATACCTGTAGTAGCACTCTCTTAAATTCTCATAGTACTCTGTGTTGTTCTGGAAACTGGATGAAAGGCAGATTTTTAGTGCCTGGCTGTTGAAGGGGTGGTAAGCAGGAATTCAGATTCTTCAGAGACTGGGGATGCTTCTGTTATAAAGAAAGCCTATACAGAAGAGGTGAACTTAATTTGGATGAAGAACTAGGACATTTGAAATTGAAAACTGATTAACAAATTTAACATGGTAAAGTCAGCAAAAGTGAGAGAATTATTCAGCATAGAATATCCGTTGTTGATGAAATCACAGAAATTCTGTATCTTTGAGCAAAGATGCAACAAGTCTGAAATCTTCAGTTACAGGGCCTCTCTATAACAATAAGCATGATGAGTTTATATTCAATGTCCCCGCAGATTCAATTGAAAATCACTGCATCTCTGCTCAATTTCAAAAGGTGAAACTGCATGAAAACAAGATGAGCAAAAGAATCCCTACAATGACGGTAAATAGCTATTCCAGTTTACCATGACAATCTCAAGTACAAATATAGTGACTTGTTATGTCACTAGTCACCTAATGTGCCATTTATTTTCAGCAGCTACAGAATATATTAAGTAGGTTATAATAACATCTGTTACAAATAACAGCATGGTTAGGTGAGATCTGATCTTAAGTACAATGTAGGGGACTGAAAATTATGCTATTTCTTGAATTCTGGTGGTCCTTCCTGGATGCAAATAATTCAACATCTTTTATTACTCTCTCCACTTTCCTCACCCCATCAAGAATTCTTACAAGGTACTGGATGCTTTGTAAACTACATGGGACTGACTGCCTGGGATGTTCAGGACACTGAAGGACTGTGTGAATAACATTGCATTCCATAGTTTATATGAAGTATATGATAAAGTCACTATGAAGCAGTGGTGATTCAGAGCAGTATTTCTAAATGCAAGAATATTAATAATTTGTATATTAAAAAAAATATTCCTTCAAACATATTGTTTCGTTTAGCAAACTCTGCTGATATTGGTCTACAAAGTCATTTTTTGCTTTCCCCTTCATTAATGCTCCTGTGTTTTATCCTCTGAGTGTAGTAAAGATTTCATCTAGTAAAATAACCTTAAAAAACATATTTAGGGTAAAATAAAATACTGAGTTTCAAGACTGTAGTTTATTACTATTAAGATCATAGTGTGGCAGAAGTAGCCATTGCTGCTCTGATGGATAAGTTGTGCTCTCTACTTTAAATTCATACGTATGATTTAAAATTGTCACAACCATTTAGTTAAAGTCACATTCACATTTGTATCTACCTATAATGACATTTTGTTCAGTAAAGGGTCTTTTTATACTTCCGTAATAAGTAACATCAGAGCCAAATACTGAGTTGCAACTTAGTAATAATTATTTTTCCCTGGAATCCAAAATGCAAGGGCCTTATTTTTATTATTTTTTTAATAAAGTTTTGTATACCCTTCCCTTTCTTGACTGGCATTAGTAAGCTGTTCTTGAATATGGAAAGGATAAAAAAATACTGAAAACTGTTGGGGTTTTCCTTTTTGTTTTATTTTTGTTTGGGATTTTTTGTAGATTTGGGTTGGGTTTTTTTTGCTTTTGTTTGGTTTGGTTTGGTTTGGTTTTCCACACAAACCAAATACACATTCACAGCACATACTTGTTCTTGATTATTGAGAGATTTTAAGTAGCTTCTTGGAGAAAGAAGTGATGGTGGGGAAAGCAAAATCAATGAGGAAACTGCCCTTTTGTGTCTTGGGTTGGGTCTGCTTGGTTTTCTTTTTTCCTATGACTTAACAGAAAGCTTGTATAGTATATGAATAAGGACATGTATTTTCCCACCAGTTTGACTTTCTAGCACTCTGAGGTTTTCTTGGATAAATCAATATTGAATGAAGAGGGCTTTTTTGACATCTGAGGTCTGGGGGGTGTTTGTGTATTTGTTTGGATATTTTTTGTGTATTTGTTAATTGTTTGTGTGGCCAGCACATGTGGGATCTGATGTGTTGTTCTTTCACTCTTTTGTATTTTGTTTATGTCAAGGATACACAAAGTAGCTGCAAATGTTTCTGCTAATGCAGATATATCTGATGATGGATATCTTTGCATATATTAATTTTGTAAACATTTCTTATATTTTATATAAAATATTTTATATTGTATTTAAAATAAAAATCACACAACTTTTAAGGACTGATGTGATGTTTTCTTTTGGCATGATATTGGATATACCCTCACAGTACATGAACTCCTGTATTAGATTTTTGAAGGTTTTTCTTTATCTCTTACGTAGTTTTCAATTTGCTATGGGCATCTTCGTAGCTTTTAATAGCTGTATTCAAACTTAGTTGATTGCATGTCAGGATTGTTCTTTGGAATCCAATGCATAGGGTTAAGCAATGCTGCACTCTCATTCTACCCTCATTAGAAGCTGGACTGAGTTATATTTTCTGATTTAGAAGTACAGGGAAAGAACACAGACAACTTAGTAGAACTCAAAAGACTTCAATTTCAGATGTATGTTATGAAGAACCGGCATACATTTTAACCAGTAAGTGATGAAGGGTTGTTTGTTTGTTTGTTTTATTCCTACATAATTGCCCGGTCAAATTGGGGATTTTATGGGGACAGGGAAGAAAGTGTCATCCACGTGAGCAGCAAGCATCTGTACCGTCCATCTGCTGAGCAGTGAGGCCGGTTAATCCAACAAGTTTTCAGCGAAGGCTCAGCCCCAGATAATGTTCTTAAATGAGCTCCCTGTCATATTTCCACCTGTTTTACCACTGAAGTAAGTCCTGAATGCTGCCTGCTGGGACTGAGGTACACAGTGTGTCTGAGGTGTGACAGTTTCATGATGTTAAGTCTCATGTTATATGACTGTTTCATGGAGGCTGTGGAGTAGCCCGTCTGTCCTATGTGAAGGAATCCTCTCTTGGTCTTGGCTAATCCACATGATCACAGCAAGTGTTCAGGCCCCTGCAACTGAATTCCCAGTAGTAGCGTAAAGGGGCAGCTCCTTTCTTATCTTGTTGTAAGTGAAAAATAGCACTCTCAGGAGCATTTGTCTCAGATCATATGCAGCTGCCTCATTAGGCCAAGCAGGACTGTGCCATCTTCCCCTGCGATAGAAGCAGCAATAGTGACTTCATGATAATCACCATTGCTCTCTCTCCATATGACTTTAATGACTTTAAAATTTATTCTTTCAACTTGTGGTTGAAGTAACTGACATCTATCAGATATTTAATTTGGTTTAATTCTTTTCATTATTTACTGCAGATTATTGTCTGTAGAATATAGATTGGTAGTTATACAGTGAAGAGGTAAAAGCATACACCCTTCTATATAGAATAATGCCTCTCTTTTTGGTTTGCAAAATTCTCCCAGTATTTTTAGCACTTAGAAACCTTTATGTAATACTTTTCGATTTAGGATGCCTATCGTTTTTGCTGTTCTGAATTGTGAATGATTGCTTTGTAGTTCACTGACTATTTTATGGAAGTCTGTTTCATTTAGCATCCTAAATGATGATCACTATAGTTCAAACAAAATGTAACTGGATTAGGTTCCAGATATTGGGGATGTAACAGATCAGATGATCTCATACATTCTTTCTGAACTTAGATCTAGTGTAGCTCTGTCAAAATCATTCAAATCCAAAGTGGACTTTTGTGTCTGTCTTCTTTCCCAGCAGCTCTGTGTACACTGTTGTGCAAACCAGCTCTCCATGCCTAATGATGCAGCTCTTGCAGTCACACCCTCTTGCAGTCCTGTTTGCTTCCCCTGTTTGGCCTGGATTGCTTCCTCTCTTAGGTTTTACTGATTGAATATGTTAATTGAGAAGCTTTATTAGTTTTAATAGGTTATTTTTGTACTGGGGTTTTGTGGTTTTTTTGTTGTTGTGGTGGGTTTTTTTTTCTTTTATTAAGCATGACCAGTAAAAGAACAGTAAAATGCAAATAATGTACGCATTCTGATGGACAAGTTCCCTGGAGGTTCATTGCAGTGCTGTGACAATGAATGATTAGTGATGCCCAGTGTGCCAAAGTCCCAGGCACACAGCTTTCAAAAACAACAGACACAAAACCAGCAGTATGTTTTTCTCATTCATCAATTTTTTGAGGGCAAATTGGCTTTCTGGAATCCCCACAGCAATTTGCAAGTGATGTATGAAATAAAATATTCCTACCTGCACAGTGCACAGGGAAAAGAAAAATGAAACAGCTTTCCTATCAGTGCTTTGACATGCTATTTCAGTGATATTTGATATCCAGTCAGACACTGCCAGAAATAAGATACTAGTTCCACACGCTGAGAAAAATAACATTTAGAAAAACCTTCTGCACATTTTTCTGCACAGTTTTCCTGTTTGTTGTCTCAGCAATGTTAACCTTCATAGTTTTGTCTTTTAGAAAACATATTTGCTTGTGCAAGTCCATGTCAACAGTTTTCAGAATTATTGGAGTAACTTTCTCTTCTTTTTTGAATGGATCTTGCCTTGGGGAAGTGTATGAATTGGATGACCTCTCCAAGTTCATTGCTCTCTCCTGTGATTCATTAAGATTACCCATCCATTTTTTTTCCTCTGCTGTTTTGCTTATATAGTATTTAATTCCCTAGATATTTGTCAGCTGTGTCTCTAAAAACCTTGTCAGTGTTAATTTGTCTTGTTTTGTATTGTTCTTGTAATTTTAATAGCAAAAATTTGAGAAATTAAAAACTTTCCCATGGAAAATAAGCAACATTTGATGCTGCTTGTTAAAGATAACTGAAGGGTAGGACTTTAGCTGGAGGTGACAGGTGTCTATGATTAGAATTACTTCTGGAAAGACTGTAAACTCTAATGTTGTCAAGTAAATCCACTTTTTTTTGGTCATTTGAGGTTTGAAGAGCATTATTTTATAACACGTTAACTCTCTTATCTTCAGGCTTTTGTGCACTTGTTTCCCAAGAACTCTGAATGCCCTCGGAAAGAAGTGCCAACATAATGCATTAATGAAATGAGGCAATTCCTACAACTCATGAAATTGCCAAAGTCATTGGGCATCAGTGGATGTCTTCTCTCCTTCCAAAAAGTTGGGAAGCACCGTCTAACAGTTACTGGGGTCAGTGAACTACTAAAGCAAATACTCCTTCCAGTCATTCATAATGTTCAACTGCAGCCACCAACGGTATAGATCTGTGCCACTGAGAAAGATGAAGAAATTTTTTGTGCGGATCCTCACACAAATATAGCTATATTATTTTTGATACCTCAGAAAGGTTGTTTCAACTTTTCTCAGGTAATTCTTCGTGATACCACACTGTACAGTATAGCAGAAAAAAGAAAGACTGTGGTGATTTTCTTCTTGGAAAGTCCCTGTCAGCGCTGTAGTATCTTTATCTCTTTTGTATTCAACATTGAGGGAGATAAAACATATTGAGGAAGGAAAGATTTTATTGA
Source organism: Caloenas nicobarica (assembly GCF_036013445.1). Taxonomy (NCBI): domain Eukaryota; kingdom Metazoa; phylum Chordata; class Aves; order Columbiformes; family Columbidae; genus Caloenas; species Caloenas nicobarica. Next base: position 84,265,390 of record NC_088246.1, on the reverse strand, counting down.
TCGTGCTTCTTGTTCTTCAAGGTTAAATATATTTACCCACAAACCCTAACATTTTAGTGACAGAACTGTATGTTCTCAGGATTTTTATGATTTTACAGCAAGAACATCAAAACCTGTCAATGAATTAACAACATCTATAAGTAAGAAACTCTATCATCAGTGGTGGGATTTACTAAGCCCACTATCCTTTAGAAACAAAGCGTGATTAGATCTCCTAATATCTGATAAGGCAGAGTGCTCTATTGAACATGTTTTTGGGCAAGTCTGCTCCTTCCTGGCTGGGTACTTGATGTCTGAAGGAAAAATGTCGTGTGAGCTCAGCCATCTTCTGAGCATAAACAGCAATATGGTCTCTCTTCTCTGCCAGGCTTCCTGTTTTCATGCAGCTGCTAGGAACATAATGCATTTGAGATTTCTGTGCTTTTAGCAAATGGTGCAAGTTTCCATGGGAAAGTAAGCTAAAAATGTTTACAGGTCAAACTTTGATTGTATGCTATTTAAAAATGTCTCATCATGTGTATTTATACCCTATTTTCCCAAATTCCTTTTTTTTTTTTTTTTCTGTTGATACTCTGAGTATCCATGCCCATTCAAAAGTAGGTATCCCTTTAACCTGAATCCCTAAATGGATCTTCAATTTGAACTCAGTCAACCATGGTTAGTGCAATTTAGTTTATTTTCTTGGTAGTAAACTTACCTTTCCACTGTATGTTTGGGTAATGGGTTTTGTTTAAGGTGAGATTTCATATACCTGACAGATCAATGACTCATATCAAATTAACCATGTACCTTGAAATTTGATTTTGAAGAACTAGAGTATCTTTCTCTGCCAAAGTCACAAAGACATCTCTGAAGCAGTATGTATAGTGTATCTCATTTATAGTTAATTTGTTCCAAACCCACAATGCCTGTTTGAGCAATCTCTGCGCTAAGCAAACTGCAAACAATTCTGGACAAAAAATGTACATGTGGTCTCTAAGTTGATTATTTTCAGATCACCTGTTACACTTGTGTGGAGAAAGTCCTCACTCTCTCTGCATAATCAAACTCTGCTTTCCAACCTTTGTGGGGCAAATAGGGAGAAACCTGCTGAGAATTAACCATTAAAGTTCAGTTTTTACTTTATGTGGTATGTGTAGCCTACACACACAAAAAAAAAAGGTAGTTCAGATTTTGCCTGTCTTTAGTATGGTTCAAGTGAGTTCTGGAAACATACTCTTATAGTAAGCAAATTTATTTGCCACAGATATCGAAATTAGTTCCTGCTGTGATTTTCATGAAGGAATAACCTTAATAGGCTATAAATAGATGCATTTATATAAAATCCTCCATAGATGAACCTCATGGTCCTCCTGGTGAAAAGAAGGAAAAGGGAGGAAGGAAGGAAGGAAGGAAAGAAGGAAGGAAGGAAAGAAGGAAGGAAGGAAGGTACAGAGAGGAAATTTTCACATGGCTGATGTAATGTGAACTCTGAATAGTCAGTGTTGATTTTGCTCAACTGTTATTTAAGAGCACACAGGTTATGCATTAGCCAAAGTTCAAAAATGGCATAAATATAAGAGAAAAAAGGTTGTTGTGGATCAAACCAGAGATTCATCTAGCCTGCTAACCTGTGCCCATCAGAACATGTAAACCAAATGTCTAACAATAAGGACAGGACACATAATAGTTTTCATCTGAACTACTCTCAATTTTGAACTGGTTTTGGCTCACAAGACTTTTTGAAACAAAAGTGGTTTCAGTGTGTTTTGCTTCCATGTAGTTTTATAGTTTATCCTGGAGGATCTGTAAACTTTTATCATTCACAACATCTTGTGGCACCCTTGCATGGTCTGATCAACTGCCTCCTTTGTTATGAGTTTGGCTTATCCTAGTTTCATATTATGCCCCCATCTCTTATATTGGAAGAGACAGTGTGCAATTTCTCCATATCTACTATCTCTGTGTCAGTTTGATTTTATAGTCCTCTGTTATCTCTATGGCTTTTTTTCAAGAGTTAATTCTTTTGAAGATGTCAAGACAGTCTGTGGTTTTTCATACAGGAAGAGTCTAATGCAACTGAATGTTCTTACCAGCATGGTCTGGACCATTTCCTGTTTTATTAGAACTTACACTAGAGGTCTTAAATAGTGGCATAATGATATTCTTGTTTCATTTGCTATGCTTTCTGTAATAATTCCTAACGTTTCATGTGGGGTTTTGATTGCTAATGAATATTGAGCTGCTGGTTTTACAGAGCTGTCATAATTCCACAGTCCCCACCTAACCAGCTCAGGGCCTGTCATTTCATTTGTACATCACTTACCTATGCACATTTCCCTTGTGCTTCACTTTACATTTACCTGTCCAAATGCGTTTCTGCTGCTACTCCCTCTGTTCCAGATGAGTAAGACCCGTTTGCTTGTCATGGATAGAACAGAACAGAGAAATCATGAACCCGAATAGCGAGCTTGTTTTTTCCCCTCCTGACAGGCAGTTAGCTTCCCAAGGATTTGAAAATGCTGATTTGTCTACTAAGAAGCATACTTGTGTAAAGAACTGATGTTGAAACTTATGGTTTGTTAGTTCCAAAACCACAAGCATCAGATACCTGGCCTAATGTTTTGGATCAATCCTTTCTTGTCCTTGGCAAATCCAGAGAGCAATATCGTGTACTATGTAAAGCTGCTACCTGGGTCTGGTTGTCATGAATGCTCCTGATGGGCAGTATACACTTAGCTCACTGCTGCACCTGACGAATTTTCTTTTGATTATAGATTCTTTTCCCATATTACTATGGTCTTTATGTTTACGTGTACTATTATTAATGTCTTCAACAAGATTTAATTATTTTTCTTCATGCTAATTTATTTTACTCATCTTTTTCCCTTGTTTTCATTCTCTTCTTTCCTCTTGAAATAGTTTACCATTAATATTATCCAACAAATTCTGCCCAGTTTCACTGAGAGTTTTATCACTGTCATTCTAGCAATTTTTTTACAAATTTGTCTTAAGAGTAGAAATTATTTAGACTTTCATAATATTAATAGTTCACCATCAGTGCCTTTTGAACTGATATTTACAACTTTCCTGGAAGGCACAGAAAGGTCTTAGTGGTATTTACCATACTATTAAATTTCTCAACTGGCACAATAGTGTGTGTGCTGTACAATGTCTTCAGGGAGTGGGAAAAAGTGGTTTATCAAGGTCAGGTCTTATAGTCATTGATTGATTTTTAGTTTGGGTATTATAAAAGTTGCATCTGTTTGAGGAAGAAGCTGCATAGATCTCCGACTCAAAAGTCTCTGATTCAAAAACACATTAATTATGGCAACTGGTCTCATTTCATATAAAGTGTTCATAAGCTATTTATTATATCTATTGAACTTCAAAAAATATATGTCAGGTCTAAACATTATATGCAATTATTATTTTTTTTTTTCTCCCATTGTACTTTGTGAATTTCTTTAAAAGGTGTTTCTTCAGAACTCTGAATCTTCAGATTTCATTTCCTTGCACAGCTGTGGAGGGTATCAGATCCCCCTTTCATCCAGCAATGCACACACAAACTGTTTTCCAATAAGTTAAATAGTTTTATTTGCATAATATTATTTATTTTGTATCAGAAAGTCTTCATCGAGCTTATTTCTTCCTGGTTTCCTTGTACAAATTTATAGAATTACAGAACAATTAAGACTGGAAACGACCTCAAGAGGTCTCTCCCATGCAAAGCAGAGTCAGCTACAAGGTCAAACCAGGTTGCTCAGAGCTGTATCCAGCTGAATCTTAAAAACCTCCAAGGATGGAGACTACACAGCCTTTCTGGGCAACCTATTCCAGTGCTGGAGTGTCCCAACGTGAAAGTTTTTTCTCTTATATCCACAGCTTACCACCCATGACTCTGGTCATTCTGCCAGGCATTGCTGTGAAGAGCCCACCTCCATGTTCTCAGTAACCACCACACGGATATGGGCAGGCTACTGTTATGTTACCCTGAAAGCACCTCTTCTCTATTCTGAACAACCTCCAATCCCTCAGTCTCCCTTCACAGGACAAATACTCCAGCCTTTGATCACCCTAGGGGCTCTCTGTTGAACTTGCTTCAGTTAATTGACATCCTTCCTCTGCTGGGAGGGTGTCCAAAACTGAAAGTAGTTACTAGATGTGCTCTCATGAGTGCTGAGTAGAGGGGAATATTTACTTCCTTTGACATCCTGGATGTGCTCCTGTGAATACCACCCAGGGCACACTGCCGGCTCATGTTCAGCATTTACCTTTTTTCAGTCACTGCTAACTTCCCCTGATCTTCATTACTATTTCAAGATGATAATGGCCTCTCTATGAAATTGTCCATCACTCTCAACACCCTTGGATTCCGTCTGTCACAATGACTTCTATGGGTTGAGTTCCCACACATGGTCCTGACCCATTGCTGGTAGTTCCTCTCCTCTTTTAATTTTTTCACTAACACCAGAGGCCTGGGAGACCTTGTTGGTGAAGCCTCAAATAAGCCATTAAGTAGTTCAGCCTTATTTGTGTCTGCTGACACCCCAGCCAAGTGCCCCATAGAGCAATAAGACCATGTTTTCCTTCACCAGACTATTCCTATCAATATAGAACTAGAAGCTCTTGTGCTTGATATCTCTTGCAAGTATCAACTCTAGGTGAGCCTTGGCTTTCCTCATACCATCCCTGCATGTCTGGGCAATATTATTATAGTGCTCCCTTGTAGCTTGCTCCTGTTTCCTCCTCCCACGTACTGTGTGTTTACTTTGAAACATAGTCATGAGTTCCCCGTTGAACTGATCTGCTAATCTGTTTCTTTTCCTGGTTATTGGGAGGGATCGTTCTTCAAAAGATTGCTCTTAAAGACCTGCAAGCTTTTACAAGCTCCTTTGCCCTTCACAACTGCCTCTCATTGGGTCACTCCTACCAGTTTCTTGAATAAACTCAATTCTGCTCTTCTGGAGCCCAGGATCTGTAGTCTGCTACTTGCCTTCTTCCCCCTCCAGGGGATCGTGAACTCTTCTGTTTCTTGGTCACTGTTACTAAAGCTGCTATTGACTATCATCTCCACAGTCAGTCCCTCCTTATTAGTGAATAGTAGATCCACCTGTGCATCACCTGCAATTGCCTCATCCATTACATGTGTCAAGGAGTTGTCCCTGATACTTCCCCAAAACTCTGCTCAATTACTTGGCTGTAGCTATGTTGCTATTCCAGTAGATTGCAGGAAGATGAAAATCCCTCCTAAGAGTGGAAGTTTTTGATTCTGAAATTGTTTAAAGATTTTTTAATGTTTTCTTATCCTAATAGCTGATCTGTAACAATGGCCTGCTACAATAACTCCCTTACTGGCATCTCCCTTGAGCCTGACCTGATCCTTCTTTGAGCCTGATTCTTACAGGAGGTACGGGAAGAGTCTTTGAAAAACCCATTTTCAGTAGATTGACGAACGGTCATTTGTATCATTTGAGAATCAATCATTCAAAGACTAACCATATCCATTAATAGTGTGTAAATATTGTGAATACTTTACAACATATAATACTAGTAATCCTAAAACATTTAATAGCATACTTGTATCTGTTTACTAAGTAAAAACCTGATATCCATACAACTTGTGCCTAACTTGGTTTTAGGGAAACTCTGGAAAACCTGTTCTAAGAATCTGCCTAAAATTCTATGCAATAATTTTAGTCAATGGAGAATTTCTTCCCTCTGTCACGTTCTCTTTTCCTTTTCAACAGCCCTTCTCTTTGCATTTCTTTTCTATGTTTCCTTTTAAAAATCCATAGAAAGAGACACAGACTGGAGTTTGGAATGATTATTGCAGTAAGTAAGAGGACAACTTCCATATCCTTCTGCTATGTCAATTTAAAATATGTTAAGAAACTATTGGTTTCGGTAGTCAGGTAACACAGTGACACATGAACACATAGTAGTCTGACTGAATTTATATCATTAATAATTCTGAAAAGTTGTTGATATTCTGAAGTTATTTGAAGATAGTCTGAAGCAGCATGAGTAAAATATTTTTAAGTTGCTACTTATGCAAGATTGTACTCATTTTGGTTCTCAACATTGTCAAATCACATAGTTCAGATAAGACAGCACTCAACATGCCTTGCTATTTCTGTTTGAATTGTCATCACTTTGTTATATTCTACATTTTAGTTAATCTTTTCTTGGCAATCTTTCCAAAATTGAAGGGGTCGCTTATTTACAAAGTGGGTTTTCACAGGACATCTAGGTCTTTTCTTCCATACATAGAGTGAGAGCAGAAGTAAAAGTAGTGGTAGCCTTCCTTCATAGAATCAAAAAAGTTAGTTTATTTACAGTTCTTGGGTTTGTTTATAGCAGTGAATTAGCATTTGCAGTGCAATTTCAATCCAGCTTTCTGTAATTCTCCTTTTTATAGTTGCAAATAATTGCTATGTGAAAAATGAACACATAGTAGAAAATTGCTAAATGAGTAATCTCATTTTAAACACATTTATTCTATTAGCTATCATTTATTTGAGAGGACTACACTGTGTTATGGTGTATACCCTGGGGTGCTGGAAATCCATAGGCAGAGAGTTTTGCATAATCCATTTATTTAGTGTCACCATGAATTTCACAGATCCTGGTGTTTTAGAAGTATGTAAGCTTCCTTTTTTATGGGAAGTACTTGATTGTCCAACTGCCTTGTGATTTAATCATTCCATAGCTGAAGAGATGAGAAGTGTTAACCTTTTTATTGAAACAAACAGCCTGAAACTGTAAATTTCAAGAATAATAGACAATAGAGGTCTGCAACTGATGTGTTCTTAACACAAGTGGGATACTACCAAATACCCAGATAGATGTAATTAACTCTTTCCCTATTGTTTGTTTTAGTGAACCTTTAGTCTCAAAATACATTGTGTGAACTTGAGTTGCATGTTTGTGTGCAGCATTCATAAAGAGGATTTCATGAGAAAAGATGAACCTATGTGAAAATTATCTTCTCTGCACTCTGGAGGCAAGAGGATTATACAGTCAGGTGAGACTACAGTTAGCAACCAAAGTTGAGTTTTTGTATCTGATGTCCTTTTTAACTTCTTTCTTCAGCTGCACTGGTAAAAAGGTCTGTTACACTGTCAGTTTTGTCTGCTGCCCCTTCACTAGTGCTTTCCTACACTTTCACAGTCCTTTCAGATTCTTGACAAACAGCATTGCAGGTACCTTCTCCTCCTGGAGTATCTGAGCCTGAGGGAGTGATTTCAAGTATTTTTCCCCTGTACACAGCTGTACCAAAAGTTGTGGTTATGTCAGCATCACCATCTCAGTAGAATTATTTATGCTCCTGCAGTTGAGGTTATCTTGAGATATATATTAACATGGATTAAATTCACAAATTAAGCTTAAATGAGTAAAAGTAGTTTTCTTATCTAAACATGACCTGGTATGCTGAAGCATAGTAATGCTCAGTACACGCAGTATAGCTTGGCTTGATGAACCACTCCAACAACAACAACAAAGTAAAACTTAGCCAACTAGAGACAAGAGATTTGCAGGGATGAAGTCCTGTTGGGTATTGATGAAATCTGCTGGAAGACAAGGCAATGCATTTATAAAGAAAAACCTGAAACTGATGTTGTCATGTTTCATTTTGATTTACAGACATTATTAAGGAATCTTAAATCAATGATGCTCTGAGATATTAACCTTGTGGCTTTTTATACTGTAGCAACCAAAACTGCACACAACACTCCAGGTGAGGCCGCACCAGTGCAGAGCAGAGCAGGACAACCACCTCCCTCACCCAGCTGGCAATGCTGTGCTTGATGCACCCCAGGACACGGTTGGCCTTCTTGGCTGTCAGGGCACACTGTTGGCTCATGTTCAACTTGCTGTCATCCAAAACCCTCAGATTCCTCTCTGCAGAGCTGCTTTCCAGCATCTCGTGCCCCAGTCTATATGTACAGCCAGGGTTTCTGTGTTCCAGGAGTAAAATCTGGCACTTGCCATTGTTGAAATTCATGCGGTTGGTTATTGCCCAGTTCTCAAATTTTTCCAAATCCCTCCACAGTTCCTCTCTGCCCTCGAGAGTGTCAACAGCTCCTCCCAATTTTGTGTCATCAGCAAACTTGCTTAGAATTCCTTCAAGTCCTGCATCCAAGTTATTTACAAAGACATTGAAGAATGCTGGCCCTAAGATGCATCCCTGCAGAACCCTGCTAGTGACTGGTCACCAGCCCGACATAACCTCATTTGCCATAACCCTTTCAGCCCAGCCCATCAGCCAATTACTCACCCATTGCATTATGTGTTTACCCAACTGTATGCTGGACATCTTGTCCAGAAGCATACTATGAGACACAGTATCGAAGGCTTTACTGATATCCAAAAGGATCACACTGACAGGCTTCCCTTGGTCAGCTAGGTGGATAACCTAGTCATAGAAAGAAATCAAGTTTGTTAAGCAGGACTTTCCCCTCATGAACCTGTGCTGGCTGGGATCAATGACTGCATTATCATTCAGATGTTTCTTGATAATTCCCAGAACAATCTTTTCCATGATTTTGCCAGGAAGAAATGTGAGGCTGACAGGTCTGTAGTTGCTGGGGACATCCCTGTTGCCCTTCTTGTAGATTGGGACAATGTTTCCCAGCTTCCAGTCATCCATGACCTCTCTAGATTCCCAGGTGCACTGAAAAATCACAGAGAGAGGTCTCGCTATGACATCAGCTGGGTCTTCAAGCACCCTTGGATGAATCCCATCAGGCCCCATCTATTTGTAGGGATCTAGCTGGAGTAGCACATCCTGTACAAGTTCTGGATTGATTGGGTGTTTATTGTTCATGCAGCCATGGTCTTCTAACCCAGGGTTATAGGGAGCCTCAAGTCCATTATCAGTGTTGAAGACTGAGGTGAAGAAATCATTAAACTTCTTGGCTTTATCTATGTCCTTGTTAATAGGGTGAGCACACTTATCAAGTAATGGGCCAATGTTATTTGTAGGTTGCCTTTTGCCATTAATACATTTTAAAAGGCCTTTTTTATTGTCCTTCACAGTACTGGCCAGCTTCAATTCTAATTGAGCTTTGGCAGCGCAAATTTCCTCCTTACAGTGGTGAGCAGCATCCCTGTAATCCTCCCATGATACCTGACCTTGCTTCTACTGACCATGTAATTTCTTTTTTCACTGTATTTTTGCAGTCATCAGTAGTATTATGTTCAGACACAGTGGTGGTAGATTGTTAGTTAAAATTGCCTAATTCTGTCTAGATCACTTACGCCATAGTAGACACTAAAGAACCAATCTGTCCTTGACCATCACCATTTGAACATGTCTGCTTACTCTGTCTAGTTCTTATCTAGATGATGGAAAGGGGGAATTTCATCTATGGGCCTCAAAGGAAAAAAAAAATTCTTTAGTTCTTTTGTGGGTGGTTTTTTTTGAGTTCCTCTCTAGCTTCTTCCTGATGCTAGAGAGTATCTCTTAGGCTTTATTAACTCACATGCAGATTCTGAATATGTTATGAATATGTTATTTCTGGAGTGAAAGAAGATCATAAAAATATTTCAGGTTAGAAAAATTTACCAAGATTCCAAATATTTTTTAGCTTTTCACCTTGGAAAGGTAAGTGCAATAAAATCTGGAAGAATGTAGGTTTGTTGATTTCAGAAGAGGGAAATGGTTGTTAATTTTTGGCTGGATTTGAGCTACTTCTATTCCATAGAATAGTAATATCCTCTCTGGTTCCTCTTTCTTTTAATAAAATGCTCTTAAGCTATGCATGATCCACTGAAAAAAACTCAAAACATGAATATGAGGATAATCAGTTCAGTCATTCTTTTTCCTTCTGATGTTGTGTTTTGTAACACATTTAGTAAACAAGGAGGTAGCAGGAAGACATTGATTTGAGAGATGTAATTATATACTGCAATTTCTCACAGTGAATGAGAATTACACAATCTTTTCAGAATTTGTTTTTTAATCTAGATTCTGCATCCAATTACAATTAATGATAATTCCCTATGCTTTTAAAATGTTTTATTTATTCTTCATACATATTAACTTTTTCTATCCATTATTGCAGTTCCTCTAACACAGACATTATATGCACTTTAAGAAAATAAAGTTTTATCTTGTTGCATAAACTTTTGTTCTTTGAAATTACTCCACTTCAGATTTTTGTGGTTGAGTTCTTTGGGTTGGTGGTTTTTTCTTGGTTGGTTGCTTTTTTGTTGTTGGTAGTGGTTGTTTTGTTGTTGTTGTGTTTGTTTGGTTTGGGTTTTGGTTTTTACATTTTCCTACAGCTCTACTCAGTGGATGTCAGCAAATATGTTTAACTTACTAGAAATTTTTTCCCCCTTTTCATTTTGCTTCTCTGTGGTATTTAGAGACGTACCATTTTCACAGATATATTCAACCAGAGTCATAGTTCATTGTAAGTTATTATAAATTTATTGAATGTGATCATGAAAACATAAAATGATGCATTCTATTTTCTGATTTGTTTCACTATATGAATATCAGATATTTCTCTTTTATCCTTTCTTTGGTTTTAGGGCACTACTGCAAAGATTAAAATAAGACAAAAACCTCCTTCCCAACAACTTTCCAGAGTCTTAGTTCCAGTTGTTCTGAGGCTTCTTTATGGAATCAGTGAGCTTACATATTCTGACTTCGTTAACATTGAATTTCATCTTGAATGTTACTTTTAATTTTAACCTAAAAGAAGGAGTAATGTAATTGAAACCCGATGTATTTCTTTATGCTTTTGCATTTATTTAATCTGGATAGCTTATGTGTTTTAAGCATAACTTTAACCTTATGATGCACTTGAGTATCTGAATAAAAATGCTCTTTTTTATATGAAAAACTAAAGGGAGTGCTTGCTATCATAAACCAACTGTAATATATCATTGAATTCCTATAGCAAAGCTTTTCATGATGGAATCTCCAGCTCTGTATCAGGCTGAGCCTTGCAGAAAGGTTATTCTCACTCCATTCTGAGTGTGCTTGGTTCTCTTTTATTTTTTTTTTCCCTGTAGACCAACATCATATGCAGTAAAGCATAAGGAACAGTGAGAGCTAATGAAACAAGCTTTTATTTCCTGGTTAGTCTCTGGGTTATCCTGGCTTCATTAGGAGTCTGGGAAGGTGCTCTGTTGGAGTGGTATAGATGTCTGACCTTCAAGAAGTATTTCTGTTCTCTTTCCTTTAGACACTAGCAAGAAACAAAAAGTATAAACTCCTCCAAACTCACCTTTGTTGAAATGGCATATGGGAATGTGGGAGAATGTTTTGAGATACCCTGAGCAACTTCTCTACTAGTGTTTAAGGCAAGGTTTGATAAGTACAGTATTGCATACGCCTACAATGTTGAAATAGCACATAAATGAGTTTTAAACTCCCTGGCAAGTGGGGATATGCATTTATCTTTGGCATTTTGTCAAAGCAAATATTAAATAGGGACACAAAGTAAGCCACGAATGTGTTAAAATTCAGGTTTTTGTATATCTACATATACAGAAAAAAATATGCTAAAATGTATTTTTAAAGTATAAAAGACTTTTGCTAAAACAAACAGGAAAATTCTGTTTCTTCTGCATCTGCAGTTAACTTGCTTTAATATATTACAAATAGAGTGTGTCTGTGTGTGGTGTTGATTACTTATTGTTTGTTAAGTATTTTGCACATATCTACATATTGTGTCTAGGTTTAAGATATTCCTTTCATGAAGAAGGAAATGTAGAAAACCAAAGCAACTTAGAAAAAAAATTAATATTTGAAAAATACTTGTTCTTTTCAGTGAGCGATGAATGAGTTTGAGCTACTCCTCCCAATGACTTCAGAAGTCTGGCTGTGGAGTTTTCACAGATTTCTGTAATCCAATAACTAAGGAGTTACTTGAACACTTTTGTAACGTGAATGTGGAAGTCATATATATGGTAAAAGGAATACAAGTCAAATGGTGCATCTGACAGCAATTTAGTAATTGCTTAAACAATGTTGAAAATGAACTTACACCACATTGCTTTAGGATTTTGAATACTGAAGAGCCACGAAGAAAACCTGTATAATAATATAATAATATAACCTGTATAATAATACTAACATGGAAGACTTTGATGGTAAACCTTGTTCATATGCTATCCTTTCATGTTGCTGGCTGTATGTTACTCTGGCTGTACCTACAGACTGAGGAATGAGATGCTGGAAAGCAGCTCTGTGGAAAGTGATCTGGAGGTTCTGGTTGACGGCAAGTTGAACGTGAGCCAACAGTGTGCCCTGGCAGCCAAGAAGGCCAACTGTGTCCTGGGGTGCATCAAGTACAGCATTGCCAGCCAGTTGAGGGAGGTGATTGTCCTGCTCTGCTCTGCACTGATGCGGCCTCGTCTGAAGTGCTGTGTGCAGTTTTGGTTGCTACAGTATAAAAAGGATACAAAGCTACTGGAGAGTGTCTGGAAGAGAGCCATGAAGTTGGTGAAGGGTTTGGAGATTAAGCTGTATGAGGAGGAGCTGAAGTCACTTGGTTTGTTCAACCTGGAGAAGAGGAGACTAAGAGGAGACCTCATAGTGGTCTACAGCTTCCTCACAAGCAGAGGAGGAGGGGAAGGCACTGATCTCTTTTTTTTTAGTGACCAATGATAGGACCTGAGGGAATGGCAGGAAGATGTGCCAGGGGAGATTTAGATTGGGCATTAGGTAAAGGTTCTTCACCCAGAGGGTGGTGGAGCACTGGAACAGGCTCCCCAGGGAGGCAGTCATGGCCCCAAGCCTGACAGTATTCAAGAAGAGACTGGACAACACATTCAGATACATGGTGTGACTTTTGGGGTTGTCATATGCAGGGACAGGAGTTGGACTTGATGATCTTTATGGGTTTCTTCCAACTCAGGACATTCTATGATTCTATTATTCTACTCTCTCTTATTCCTCAGGCTTGCAGCAAGTTATCACCCCTTAATGATTGCTACTGATATAAATCACTCTTGTATATTGGAAATCAGATTATGGAGATAAAAACCTCCTAATTTGGATTGTAGATAATATTTTATTGTATTAATTAATACAGGTTTTCAGAATCAGATTGATTTCAGAAAATAATTTTCTTTGTTATGGGTAAGGAATTTAATGTTCTCACCAACTCTTTTGCTGCTTATAAGTTACATGATATGAGGGAATGAATAGGCGTACTGCTGCCAAATGGAAAATGTTGCATGGTCTGTGATGGAGTTGTCAAACCTGAATATGTAACCTTTCTGCCTACCTAACTTTCAATGATAATTATCTGACATACAGGTGAATCACACTGTCTTGAAATAGAATTAATGAGCATTTCCATTGAGGGTGCAATCTACTAGATTATTAAAGAGCATCTGTGTTCTTTCAATTATGGTAATTTCACTGTTTTAAATAGTGTTTTACATTTCCTGATGGGAATGTAACTATACTCAGCATATGCTTATTAAGCCACTTAGCAAACATAGGTGTATTAATAAAATCCAAGGTGTGTAATTTCATTCCATATTCTCAAAACCTGCAAAATATAAGATTTGAACACAGGAACTGAGTCTCACATACAGTGCAGCCTATTTGGGACAAGTAATGTCTAAGTACTGGGAAGTCTAGCTGACCAGTTTTCATCTTGTATTTCACAGCATAACCCCAAGGGATTCACAAACTCTAGCCAAGGAGGACCACTGAACAGTGTATATATAGATCTGCCTGTGTATGTGGAATTTCCAAAGGCAGCTATCTATTCATTAAAAATGCTACAAAACTATGTGTCTTTTTGATTGCAGTTGTATTTATTAGACTTGAGCAGTAATTAGGCTAGTCTTGCGCATTTTGTGGGGCAAGTGGTAACAGTTTCCTTTGACTTAGACAAATTTGAAAAGATCCTCTGTACCTCAAAAGCCAGTAGTGTTTAAGAAGCAAGTTAAGATATCTGTCCCAGAAGGAATGGGTCTCTGAACAAGTGTCTTCTCTAGTTGTGCCCATGGGACAGAAACCTATCTATGCCTTGCAAATGCCAGCTGGAGCTCAGCAAAGTTGGAGACTGAGGAGAAGATGCAGTCTCTGGAGTAAAGGAAATAACCCATTTTTTTGTATGGCACTTAAAGGCCATGAGGAAGAACTGCTTAGTGAAAATTGAAAATGAAGAAAGGTCTTTGGGTGTGCACAAGTGAGAGTCTAAGGGATAGAGGACTGGTAAATAAAGGAAAACCTGGGAACTAGATAGAAGAACTGTATAATGTTTGGGGATGTAGTCAAACTCTGTTTTTCTCCTTTTGAGACAAGGACCTGTATCATGTTGAAGTATATCATCAATACAGCAGTCTGATGGGGTAATCCAAGAGTGTACAGAAAATATTTTTAATAATGACATCTTTGTTTACAGTAAAATTATTATTAGCATGGTAAGTCTCTTCCATGGCAAGCATCTTGCTCCACAGCTAGAGGCCCAGCTGTAACTAGGAGTCCAACCATTACAGATCTGCAGACAGGACTTTGCTACAGTCCAACAGGGAACTCCATATTCTGAAGATCAGGGGATGCAAAGACAAAAAGGTTTGTTTTATAGTTTACATGATATTTAGAAATGTTTCAAAAGACTCTCCAGATATGGCTGATTTATGATTTATTTTATAGTAAGTCACTCTGCTACTGCATGGTGGCAGTTAACTGGATCCTGACAGCTTATTATAAAAGAGTATTGTTATTGGTGATAGCTGGGACAGAAAGACATTAAGGTACAGCAAACTCAGTATTTTTTTAAGGCATACACACCTGAATAGTACAAATTTGCTTTCAAATACCCTGTAGTAGTGTTTCTTAAAAAAAATTGTAAGACTCAAGGAAGACGAGTGAGAATATGGAGTCACAGTAAGAGATTAAAATCTAGGCTGTTATTCTGTATCTCCTTGTGGAAGTTATTGCTTTGAAAATGTATACCCAAATAATTTTGCTTCTCAATTTTAAGAAAGAATAAACACAGTTATTCTATTTGTCGAATATCTTGCCAGATAATTTGAAGTGCCTCAGCAAATTTTATATAGTCTGAACACCTTAATATCTTACTTGAAGGAGTGGTGTTCTTTTCTTAGATAATTGTTACAGTTGAGAGAACATGTAGGATTCAAAATATCTTATTAAATACAGTTCTCATTTCAAGAACATTAAAAAATTTTATTTTGGTTGTTATGTCTACAGAGCTACAATTAATGTGATTAATTTGGACCAATAATCAATTCACTTCAGATAGATGAATATGGCAAGTAATGTTAAAGTGACTACAAAAGCCAAACTTAAATGAAACTTGTTCTCTTTGTAAAGAGACACAGGTAACTATATTATGAGAGATGGTAGTCTGTATTATGAAAAATGTAAGTACAACTCCTCTGTTCTTCAATGAACTTGAAAAATTAATTTCACTTTCAAGAATATAGTCAATTTTGCTCATTTTCTCCGAGCTTTATAGTGCTAAGTGTAACTTCATAATGAATGGCAAAAGATTTTAAACTTTTATTACATTTATTCTGCATGTAAAGAGATTTTAGATTCTATTGATAACATATTAATTGTTGGAACATGGCACAACAGTTAGTATTTTAACGTAAAAGGATTTAGTGGCATTCACAAAATTACAGGAGAGGTACACGTGGATATAAGTATCACATTAGATATTTTTTAAAACTCATTTTGTTTTGGTCATTAGCAAATGAATTCTGGAGGTAATAAGTCAGTTCTCACTGTTTTCCTTTGATGCAAATCAAAGGAAATAATTGGGAGTGCTTGTGTATGATACAAACCAAACTTTATAATTTCTCAGTCATTCTTGAGTCAGACCAGTAAATTCACGACAGAGCATCAAGTTTACCTAGCTTGCTATATACAGCATACTTCCCTGTACAGAAGTCTTGGCATCTTGCTATGACACTCTCAGTCAAAGAATGAAGGAAAAAATCTTCCTACAAGCCTTTTCATGGTTCTTATTGTTAAAGCATTAGTTTGACTGCCATATTAGATGGGACTATTTGTTTAAATAAACTTTATTACACTCTAGGTCAGCTATAAATCATATGTTTCTTATGTATGTGTTTGAAGGCTACACTTAATAGACAAGAATGTCAATTTAGGTCACTTGTAGAAATATTTAAGACCATTGGATAAGAAATAATTCATCATCAAATTATCATGACTGATGTATAATTCTAATCAAATATTAATTTTAGTAATGAAGAGGGAGTATTAGCTATATCATGGTCTTTGAGTTAATCAGCCAGGTTTTCACAGGGTTTCAGTAGCCATTGAAAGCAAATGATTATTCAGGTTAAAATAGAAGTTCAAGATTCCTTTAAAACAAAACAAAACAAAACAAACAAACAAAAAACACCAAAACCTAAAACTCTACAGTTGTTGATTTTTATTTTTTTGTAGCTTTAAATTTTTACACCATATCAGAGGAAATATGACAGCATGAAGAAAGCATAGCTTTTTCAGTTTATTGAAGAAGAACCTATGCATAGTTTATCACCTGTATTTTTCTGTGAGGTAATTAAGTCAAAATAATCTTGACACATTGAGTCACCTGAAGAGAAAAGCAAATACATACTTTATCATGTGATACACTTGAAATGTCTTGATTATCTTGTCTTGGGGATAGTGAACTCTATGTAAGTTGATAAAATATATTTATTAGAGAATTTTTGACTTGTATAGTGTGGATAAACCATTTCTAAAACTAAAAAAATTGGAACAAACTGCTTATCCCATTTAATTCAGAAATATTTCCTAGACCGTTATTAAATACTTATTTTACATCATGTCAGATGCAGTACTGTGAGTGCATGATGCAATATTTTTAGATTAAAGTTCTTTAAATGGCCTGGAAATGCAGGGATGGTTTTCAATACGCATTGTCATTTCTGCAGATAAAAGCCTTGCTTACTGATAGCAAAACTTCAGTACATGTTGGATTTCCTTCAAAGGAAAATAAATACCTCACCCATCTATTCCACTGTGGAAAAGCAAATCAAGATTAACTGAGCCTGAAAAGGGAGAGTAAGCTTAGTTATAAAGTCTGGTTAAGACCTTCATGTGAGAGGAAGAAACTTGGTTTCTCTTTAGGGATTTTTCTCTGTGTGTGGTGTTTTTTAATTATTATTTGTTTTTAATGATTCTTTAATATCTCTGTTATGGAAACACAATTAAGACTGTTACCCTAGATATGGGAGGAGACGGGTTTTTGAATTAGCAGATCAAATTTGTAGGTTAGAAAAACTACAGTGGAAGGTCTTGCAGGAAAAAAGTGGCTGGGTAAAAAATGGGTAGAATGTAATGGATAGGAGACATCCAGCACCAGGTGAGCAAAGTGCTGTAACTGAACTTGGAATGAGAATAAATATGCTATCCCCAAAAGAGAAAAAAGGAAAAATAAAAATCTGTCTAAAGTGGATCATGCTATTTGAATATGACTTGTATGCCTCTGAACACCTACCGCTTAAAAGTGATATGTAATTTTACATGTTTTAACTTATGTTTGGTAAAATTTGTGTAGCCTTCATCTCTTTAGCAAAAGTGTTCTGATTTTGTTATCCTTTGTACTTATTGATTGTAGCTATAAGCAATAGTACTAGCAGAGTAGCTGATTTAGTGAATGCTCACTAATGACTACAGTGGGGTTGATGGAAAAGTGGTCATAAAGAAAAAAAAGTATGTTAATATCAATGGGTTTGCCATCTTAGACATTCATTGGTTTGCAAAAAGTCAAACATCCAATATTTGTCATCTTTCTGGCAGATAATTGTTCCTGCAATACTGGGAAATTGGTATGAAAACAGAGCAAAGCAGCGTGCTTTCTCTAACTGGCAAGGTGACAATCCTGATGAAATTCAGGACCACAAACATTCTGGTCCTTTTCAGAATAAGGAAAATTGTTTAACATTCAAATTGCATTTGCATTAGTTATAGTTGTTTACATTTTATAGAGTTATAACTAAGTTTTTGCAAAGTGAAGCAAACAGCTTTGTTGTCCTGGTTTAATACATAGCAATATAAGTGAAGTATATGGTTAATAAAAAGTAAGATTCAAATACATTGTTTAGATTTTTCATGGACCACTAAGAATACATAATCTTTGAACTGTCAAGACAGGATAATTTAGTATCTTCATTTTACAGCTGGTTAAATTAAAATATTGGGAAGCGACATTAGGATTCTTTCATGTCTTGCTTTACATCCAGAGTACTGGAAGCAAGAAATCACTTTTATTAGTGATAAAATGCTGAAGTTTATTATAATCGCAAAATCCATTTTATGCAAGGGCAGTTTATCACTACAAATATTGTCTTACTATATGGTGATATAAAACAAGTTATGAAAATTAGAAAGAGTTGTTTAGAATGCTGAGGAATGAAAAATGCATTTAGTTGTTTTGTTGATTTTCCCTTCGGCATGACATGGTGAATATGAAACGGAAGCTTGTTGAAAGCAGGTCCATGGGGCTGAAAGAACCTTCTGTTGGAACAACAGAAAAAGGGAAAAAAGGTCCTCAGTGTTTGAGGAGCCACTAATTGAATTTGGCTCAAACTAGTTCATTGATGGGCTTTTTGTTACAGAGCTCAGTTGTGGAACTAACAATCTAATATTATAATTTTATCTTAACACTTTCTAAATAGAAAAGAACCTTTATCAGTTTTATCTTATTTTTGCAATCTAGCTTAGTGACATTAAAAATACTAAGCCAAGGTTCCTTTTAGAAGATCAAATGCAATACGTAAAACAAACTTTTCAAAAAGGAAATGGCCTTTTTGAAGTGTTTCTTCATGTGTCGTGGTAGTTCTGTGGTGTTCTGATATATGAATGATTTTGTGTCTTCCTTTATGATTAAAAAAAAGAAAAGAGAACAACAGAATGAATAGACAAACAAACAAACATGACCACTTTTTAACATCAGGGATTTGATTTTTTAAAACTGCAGCAATGTCATATACTGTCTGTGTCTACAAACTCATGCATGCTATCTGCCATGTAGTCCATACTAAAAACTGTACTTAATTCTTTGGGGGCAAATAGTGTAAGCATTAGAGTATTTCATAGCATTCATATTAAGAAGGCAAAGAAGTTTAATAAATAGGGAGAGGCAGCATGGGAAGGAAATAGGACAGGAAATTTAAACAACCAAACAAGGAACTAAGAAAATAGGAGGTTCTTTGCTGTAAAATGACTGCATAGTTGAGAAGTGAAAAATAAGGGTGTGGTAAGGATCTAGCTGCTTTTCATATGAAAACCAATTGTCACTGCTCTTCAGTACTATTAAAACCTTTTTGGATTGTTGTAGGGATTTTTTCCACTAAATCTAGGTATGTGTGACAAACGGATCTTGCTGGATTCGTTGCTCTCAGACATAATTTTGGATCTCCAGTCCAAAAATAGTTTTTCTTTTCTTGTTGAATCCATGTTCTTGAGTTCCGCAGCATTTTTTTGAATGTGAACTAAATCTTTCAAATCCTACATCATAAATTGATTGCAATGTTTTATCACACCGAGTCATCTTTGGAAAGGATAAACTCTCTAAATATTGTGTTGTGTCTGAATATTAAGTGTCACCTTACATGTTCTTATAAAGAAACATGGCTTGTGTCATGTTATGTTTTGAAATTTGTTCTTTCAATATAACTTTACACTTGATCATTTGATAAACTACATTACAATGGTTTAATTTTCAGTGGTTCAGTGCATACCAAGAGCACTGACTAAAGTAAGTACACTGGGAACTTTGGCTGCTATTCCCTTATTTTTGAGATTTCGATAGGTTTTAATATGCATTTCTTCTCTTTAATAAGACATTTAAGACACTCAAGATGCTTTTCTTTTCAAGTTTAAATGAATGTAAGAAGGAATAAAATTAAAGTATGTTGTGATTTAATCCAAAACACAGCACTACAGCAGCTAAGAGGAAGAAAATTAACTCTAACTCAGCTGAAACCAGAACATTCTCCACCCCTTATTCTGTGCCATCTACATCATGCTCAGGTCTCACACCATCCAATAAATTTTTATCCACCACCGCCCTTCCCATCCTTTGATATAATACACAGAAATAATTCCCCTGGTCTATGCACCACCCTTGTGAGATGTCTGTAAAGTGTCCATAAATGTCCACAAAATATCCATGACTTCGGGCTCCACCTGTCATGATGGTCACTCAGGACAGAAGAGATGATGTGTAGCATGTAGTTACTGGACACCAAAGCCAGGTGAGGTCAGGTCGCAGCTGCATCCGAAGCTCATAGCTGGTGTATCTGGTACAGTTCATCCCCACAGGCTGCAAGTTGAAGATGTTGGTCCTGAGGAAGTTGCTGGGCACTAGTTGCTGAAGCCAGTTCTTGTTCCGTTATCACTGTGCTTTGCTCAGCTTCCTCAAAGTTCTTTCTTCATCAATCTGAACCAGTAATGGATAATAGTCTGAGGGCCATACCAGGCTAGGAAGTTTCCTAGTGATATCCTTAACCTGGGCCCCAGGGAGGCAACAGACTTCCTAAAGACGAGGGTCTGTCTGGCATATTGCACCCTGTGAACACCTTTGGTGTAGATGGACCTTCATCCTTCTCATCCACTGACTGGCTTTCTACATCCAGATCCTCATACCTGTTGTACAGAGGCACCTGGGAGGGCAAGGTGGGCAAGGAAGGGTTTTGCCTGCCACCCCAAGTGTGGACTTGCCTCCATTCACTCCTTTCCCTTGAGCTACTGCCTTCAGCCTGGTGGGTGGAGGATGCAGAACCCGCTTGATCTTTTAATTTGATTTTTTTTTTTTTTTTTTTTTAATCTGGTGGCCATTCCTGTCTCAGCAAGGCCAGAGCTTGGTTCAACAAGTCTATCTCTTTTTCAGACTCCCTGATGGTTCTTAACCTCTCTGCTTCTTCTCTCAGCTCTGCCACCAGGCTGAGCAGATTGTCTACCTGGTCACATCTCACACAGCTGTTATCTCTACTGCCCTCCCGTACCAGTGAAAGGCTCTGGTGCTTTCCATTTGAAAAGTCTTTTTAGTTTGACCAGAAGTTTACATAACAACCAAAGAAATGTTGATGCTAATAACAACCCATTATTTATTTATACAGAGGTCTGAGAGATTAATGTTAACTGAAGTAAAAATGAAATCTGAGTAATTTTCTGTACAAACCTTAGTTTCTACATTGTCAGAAATGTGTCACAGTTTTTGACAGAAACTAGCAAAGGTTTGGGCTTTTAAATTTTTTTTCATTTTATTTTGGGGGTGTATGGGGGTTTGCCTCGGAAAAAGGTGTTGACATCCTTTTGACTTACATGATTAACAAGATTTTGAGATTTTGTTCATTTATTTTTATGAAAAGAGGAAATAACGGTGAATGATTTCCATTATCCTTCCCTTGCTTGGTTATATTTCTTGCAAGGAAAAGGAGATAAGGTTTCCTAGTCTTGTATATAGTAGAAATTGTATAGCAGGAGACAGAACCACTATTTGTATTTGCAAAACTCTTACAGCATTTTATCCACTTTTTTTTTCCTCAACTAGTGTAAGAGGTTATCAGGGAAGCACTTGCCTTATTTTCAGTAAGTAGCATTGTTCTCTTAATTATACGCATGCACAAGAGAAACTCCAATTAGTGCTCTGCCCTTGTCTTTTTTTAATTCTCCAACAAAGCTTTTAGATTGCGTGGCCTAAGCTTGCTTACACTTATGTGTTGCAAAGGTGTGAGTATTTTTTTTTTCTTTCAGTTTTTGCAGCTATCATTAAATAAAGGTTCTGTTAACTGTTCATCGGCAGCTCTCCAGACTGGCAGCTTTCCATCTTAGCAGCTTTAGCAAAACCGTGTGATTTGTTAACTCTTTGTTCCATACTGCTAAAACCTTATGGTCCAAAAATAACAGGTGTCCTGTAATCACCCAAGCTCATGTAGTAGTGCATTCTTCTCCTGTGATGACCCACCTCATCTGGAGAAGATGCAAAGATGACCAATTGTATTGTTATTGACACTTGCAATTTACGTGAAGTGTGGTGAAACTGCTTGGATAAAACAGGTGAAATACCATTACTACCTAAAGAATTTCTCCCCTGACTCCTTTACTGCGATTTCGACAGGCTTTTCTTTAGATGTACTCATCAAGAGAAAGAGTTGATCTTGTAAGCTGTTCTGTCTTAGATTCCTGATGAATTTACTGGGACTTGATCTCTCAGTATTAGGCCCTTCTTATCCTTCCTTAAATAATTAAGCAATGCAAACTTCTGTCATCAAGGAGCATGCTTCTGTGACTGATGTAGACATGAGATGCATCTATAATTCTGTTGACGAGTTTTCTGCAACTTAAATGTATTCTGCTCTTAGAGAAAGAACTTTAGTCTTGAGTCTGTGTTTTCCACCCCATTATGAGAAAACCAGACCTTGAGGTATAGAAAAAAAACCCCACAACTGTCCTCTTCCTGTAAAACAATTATAGTTGACACATTTTTATTCTGGTTATCAAATTGAGATTTAGCAAATCAAGGTATCCTCCTTCATCAGCTGGGACAAACTTTTGGGGTGGGATAATCTTGCTCCTAATCTTTAGATCCCTTTTTGTGGACCAAAAGAACAGTTCTGTGCCCACATGTAATGACGTTACGTGGCTATCCATGCTATCCTGAAAAATGGCAACAAACAGCAGCAGTGTTTTCAACAGCAATGCACTAAATTCAACTAACGTGTCCTTGAAGAGGCTCAGTGTCAACATCTAATACACTACATTTCTTCTACTCCTTTTGCCAGCGCTGTATCTTGTGTAGATGTATCTGTTTCAGAGATGTCTTAACAGATGAATTGAACTTCACCTTTGTAATCTGCTGTGGTTAATAAATCTTGTCTGAGCAGGCATAAGTGATTCCTTTGCTGTTTGGGCGTTTTTGTGCCCAAGGGACAAATCCCATGCCATTCACATTTAAAATAGCTTGGAGTGGAATACTCTCTTGAGACCTTTTGTTGGTTTTCACCAGGCAAAGTAGAAGTTCATTATCTCGCATCTTGAAACACTCAAGGTCAATGTCTTCTATTTCTGTTTCCTCTTGGTAGTATACCAAGCATTTTGTATTAGATATCTGCTTTTCAAATGAAAAAATGATACATTTAAATGTATAGTGGCTGCAGCAAAACACACACAACTAAAACTATTAGAAATACTATAACATCGTTCATGTACTAAATGGGTAAGGTATGTACAAAGCACTACTTAAAAGATCTAGTGATTTAAGAAGCAGAAATGCATAATTCAAACTTCCCTCATATGCATTTAGTTGTTATTAGAGTTTGTATTGTATGATAACTTACCACATTTTGTAATTTTAAAAAAGCACAAAAGCCACCAAAACCAGAAAACACACTTTCCTCACCAAACAAAAAACAATGCAGAAGTAAAACACAACTTTTACTGAAAAAAATCCGTATTTTTAGATATTTGCATAGTCTGAATCTTAGTATACACCAAAACCCTACACAATTTTTTTTTTCTGCTGAATTTCAATTTGTGTTTCTGATATGACTCAAAGTAAGCATATGTTATCTGTAACTTCTGAGTTAGATGCCTGACACTTTAGGCATGCCCATAAACAATTTTTAATATATTCAGATGAGACTGTATAAAGCTCATTCTTCTCTTTCTCGTGTTTTGGTTGTTTTGAGCTGAACTAGCTCATGTTAAGGTGAGAAATAATTGTGAGCCAAATCTTGTGGGGCACTCAGAGTACTTAATTTGCAGTGACTTCAGGTCATACTGCCAAAGAAAAAAAGCCGAAGAAGAAAAAATTAATGAGATCTGAATACACTAATTAAAATTCCCAAGCCGAAGGGCTGAAATTTATAAACAACTGTTGTATTTGCCACTGCTTTATTTATTATTGTTTTTCTGAGTATTTCTCCACATCCCTGTGTGTCTTTGGAGTCACCTTTTTGTTCAGTGCTGTCAATAATGGTTTTGAGTAGGAAATGCTTGGGGTGTTTTTGCCCTTTTTCATGGGTATTGAAACAATTAACCTGTGCTGCAATAAACTTCAAACTTTTTAAGATGGGTTTTTCTTATCAGGTCTAGTAATTCACTTCTATGGAACCTTGGTCTATGTGCTTGATATTTTCAATAAAATGGCAAGTCCATGTGGAAACAGATGCAGTGAAGCATCCAGTCATGAACCTGACCTTTTTTTACTCTCCTGATTTGATATTTTTACAATATGAAAGACTATTTTTAACTTAGCAAAAGTGACATTTTTACTTTTTCAATGTACAAACAAAAGTAGAAATGTAATTTTATTGTGCCTTACTTTTCCTATTGAACTGTCTAGATGTTTTCAAATACCTTTTTGGATTACCAAAAGAAAGCAAACTTATTGTTTTCTTCATTGCAACACAATAGTTCTATATTCTTACATAGAAATCAGTGGATGTATAATTTAAGAATTCACACAAAAAAATTGCTATAACCAGCCAGCTCTTCCTCCCAACTATGTTATAATAATGAACAAAGTAATAATATGTTCTATTATGAAATATTTCTAAAGCATATTTAGGACCGTAGTGAACACATAGACAGGTAGCATATTATACTGGCCTTTTGCAACTAAATTTCTTTAGTTTGCTTTTCATTTGTAAGTTGCTACTCCAGAAGCATCTCCAAATACTTTTTCAAAGTCACAAGATGTCTGAGGTTGGCAAGGATTTCTGAGATCACTGCATCTAATCCCTGCCCCTGCTACAAAGGAGGGTCAGCTAGAGTTGATTGTCCAGAACTGTGTCTAGTTGGGTTTTGAATATCTCTAAGGATGGTGACTCCACAACTTCTTTGGGCAACCTGTTCCAGTATTTGATCACTGTCACAGCAAAAAAGCGTGGACCTTTTTTTTTTTTTTTTTTTTTTTAATGTTTACATGCAGTTCTCCATTATTTCACTTTGTCCTTGTTACCTCTTCTTTTTTCACTGGGTACCAATGAGAAGAGTCAGTGCAATGCCAGCTCTCTCAGTCTCTTCCTGTGTAACTGATGCTCCAAGCCCTTTATCGTTTTCATGGTCTAAGCCATGCCACAGAAAAGAAAGCTGTTTCTATGGCATAGACGAAAAAATACAAGCTTCCTAGAGGACAATATACCTTATGTATGTATTTTGTTCATTTATATTCATGCAGTATCTACAGAATTCTGTTACTACCAGTGCTGTTTAAAGTAAGAAAAACAAAACAAAAACTCAGGAAGTATCACCTGGTCTACTTCATTCTTTCATACATTTTCCTGTCATTCAAGATCCCATCAAGTGACGAAGAGATTTTGCATTGCCTCAGCATACATGAAAAGGGTGAGGACAAAGAGATGGGTGAAATGCTTTTGCCAAAAGGAGAGGCATCCCAAACTGCCTTTCTAATAACCAGAAAATGTGATGCAGGAAGGTGGGAATTTGATGCATCATCCAGCTAGGAGGTCAGACTTCTAGTTGGTGTCAATGAGCCATCTTGCCTCCAAGGTGTGCCAAAAATGAGCAAGGCAGTTGACAGGCTTTTTTTATATCTATCCAAATACACATCTGTATACATCTGCCTCTTTGGATCCTAATAAGAACTGTTATTCTGTTGGTGGAGTGCTCCTCTTCCCTAAAAAAGGAAAGGAGTTGAGTGACTGTTATGCTGCTTTGGATCCCTGTGCATCTAGTGCTGTGGAAGGAGAGTAGCTATGAGAGTCAAAGCTTTTCCTCCCAGTAGGTTCTGTTGCTGTGCTACACAGTCAAGGAGGATCAGAGGGCAGTAGTTTTACTCATTCTGGTCATACCTAAAGATTCATTTTAATCTCAAAAGAAAGGGAAGGTATTACTTCTACTTCTTCGTCTTTTCTTTAATTCACGCGGTCAGGACTTGTGTGTCAGTATAGAATCCATAAAGTGCGCGCTGCCTCTTTAACTTCTACAAATGTAAACATGGGGAATGGAAGGGAATAATTCATCTGCAGAGCTGTGGATTTGGGAAAGAGTTAGATAAAATGTCAAATTTGAAACACTAAATTGAGATGTATGTTACCATTAATGTTTATTACTAGCCAATAAACTAATTAGCAATGATTGAACTTCTGGTTCCTACTGTCTAATTAAGTTATTTCTTAAAGACAACACATTTAAGCATGGCAGTGTAAGCGAAGGGAGTTAATCCTACAAGATATATTCCGGTAATTTATAGAAAGATTACCTCTTATAGACAGCCTTGTTTGGGCAATAAAAAATACTACCTATTTTAAACAAACTGGGAAAACTGACATCCTTTCTTAATACTAATCCTGCACTTTAGCAATAGCCAAGATATCACTCCTTTTCTTAGAAAGTTTAGTTTTCTTTCTCTCTGCATAACTGTCGTTTAAAGAATCCAAGAAATTTAAGTCATGTTTGCTTTTATATTTTGAAATCACATTGAATATTACAGATAGGTCCAGAGGCAGCAGTGGTGAAACTAATAATCATGGTAAATTTTTGTCACAAAGAGTGTACAACGTCACAGTGAGGAGTCATGGAAATGATAGGGCTTCAGCATTCTGTCTTGTACAGGACACTGTATCAGAGCAAAAACCTCCTTGCTCTTGGTGGTTTCCTGGATGAGCTAAAGGAAACCGTAAAATCTCAGACACTAATATAAGAGATGTTATCATTTTGTCCTATGTGACATGTGGATGAATCAAGCAAGTTGGAAAGGGAGCTCTAGTAGTCACAGTTTTTTCCTGTTCCATTTCCCCATCCTCTCCTGTGGTGCTCTGAAACAGTCTGTAAAGGATCCCTGAGATCTAGCATGGGAAGCAACAGATGCTGTTGTGCTAAAACTAAACAATAAGTGGACTCCACAGAAAGAAATCCAAGGGGTACAAGGGAGGGCAGAATAAAGATGAGGGCTGAATATCTGAGGTGAGAAATTAAAACTCGGTTTTGGTATGCCAGTCAAAGCCATTCCTCTTTATTTCCTCTAGAAGAGACCATGACAGTTCAGTTTGCTGAAAATAGTAATCCCTAAATGCAAATAACCTGGAAGGAGATTTGGTGTATATAGGAAGAACAGAAGCTCAGATAAAAGTTCATCATGTCATTACTAGCATTCACCTAATCACAGAATCACAGAATCACAGAATCACAGAATGGTTGGGGTTGGAAGGGATCTCTGGAAATCATCTACTCCACCCCTCCTGCTAAAGTGGTTTTGCGTAGAGCAGATCACGCAGGGATGCGTACAGGCAGGTTTTGAATATCTCCAGGGAAGGAGATTCCACATCTCTGGGCAGCCCGTTACAGTGTTCTGCCACCTGCAAAGTAACGAACTTTCTCCTCATATTCAGATGGAACTCCTGTGTTTCAGTCTGTGCCCATTGCCCCTCATCCTATCACTGGGCACCACTGAAAAAAGTCTGCTTCCATCCTCTTGACACCCATCCTTGAGATATTTATAAACATTGATAAAATCCCCTCTCAGCCTTCTTTTCTCCAGGCTAAACAGACCCAGCTCTCTCAGTCTCTCCTCATAAGAAAGATTCCCCAGACCCCTAATCATCTTTGTAGCCTGCTGCTGGACTCCCTCTAGTAGTTCCTTGTCCTTCGTAAACTGGGGAGCCCAGAACCGGACGCAGTACTCCAAATGCGGCCTCACCAGGGCAGAGTAGAGGGAAAGGATAACCTCCGTTGACCTGCTGGTCATGCTTTTCCTTATGGATCCCAGGATACCATTGGCCTTCTTGGTCACAAGGGCACGTTGCTAACTCATGGTCAGCCTGTTGTCCACCAGGACTTCCAGGTTCTTCTCCATGTGCTGCTTTCCAGCAGGTGTAACCCTAACCTGTACTGGTGCCTAGGGCTATGCCTCCCCAGGTACAGGATCCTACAGTTGCCCTTGTTGAATTTCATCAGGTTCTCCTCTGCTCAGTCCTCCAGCCTGTCCAGGTCTCACTGGATGTCAGCATAACCTTCCGGTGTATCAACCTCACCTCTCAGTTTTGTACCATCAGCAAACTTGCTGAAGGTACACTCAATCTCTTAATCCAGGTCATTGATGAACAGGTTGAACAGGACTGGACCCAGGACTGACCCCTGGGGAACATCACTAGCTACAAGCTTTGAACTAGACTCTGCACTATTGATCACAGCCCCCTGAGCTCTGCCATCTGGGTTTTTTTTTCCCCAAACTTGCCTTTGTAGAAGGGACTCGAGATTGACAGGAAAAGCCATTTGTGAACTATGGACACTAAAAGAGAGATTTTCTGCCTTTTCAAGAACATGCTGAGCTCCAAAAGATATCCACTTTACTGCTGAAACTATCTTCATTCAACTTTGCCCTTAGGTATGTTAGCTTAGAATTTTGTTAAGGTATCTGGAAAAACCTAAGGTGTATATTGCACACTGAGTTGTGTTCTATATACAATTAACTAGTTATTTAAGAAAGTTTTTTGTGTTTGGGAAAAAAATGCTTATATTTGCTTTCTATTTCAAAGAAGAACCTACCTTCTTGAAATCTGTTGCCGCTGATGAGCATTTTTATGTCCCAGATGTTTGTAGAAACAAGGTATTGGTCTATAACAACAATGACAACAAAACGCCAAAGAACAGATTATAATCTATAAATGTGTATTGTAAATTGTCTTGCTTGGGTTTTTTTATTATTGTTTTATCCCTTTACATTTAGCCATTGTTTTTTAAGTAAGTGACAGCTACTTTCCAGCTTAACCTTGTTATTTTTGTTTGTTCATTTTGTTTTGTTCTGTTTTGAACTGCAATGTGTGTGTTTAATTCCAGTGAAAAGGACACTTAGTGTCAGTTTTATTTAGTCCAATAAACCGGGGAAGTATCTGGCCACAGCTTTCTGGAGCTACTTCTATTCATTTCCTAATAAATTTTCATCTCCCATAGGTTCTAACAGACTTATGCCTGCTTAATTAGGTGTTATACTGTTACAGATGCCACTCACGGCTCCTCATGTCTCTGAGAGATAAAACATTGAAGTAAGCTGCAGGCTAATTAGAATTACCTTACTGGGATTAGCTTTTTGCACTTCACCCTAAGGCAGGGAAAATGGATTTGTTTTCAGCTCTTACAAAAAGGCAAGCCTAAAGGTAATACAGCTTGGGACAAAAGCTTAAATTTAGGGATACTATGCTTTTTTTGGAGTTATTTCATTTGATACGATACAAGTTACTGGATCAGCATTTGAAAGCATGTATAACAAGCTGCAATTCTTTTTTTTTCCTTTTCCCTTTCGCTTCTCTTGGCAGAGTATCTTAGAAGCCCTAATGGTTGATAATAACTAGCAGTTTTCCTTGAAATTTCTAGGTAAGACAATGATAAAAATGTCAGTCAAAGGTTTGCATGTCTTTTTTAATAGATCTGTGAAGTTACTTTCCTTCATGTTTCTCTGTATGTAAGCTATTGCACACTCTCTATTTGCTACACTAATCAAGATAATATTTTAGCTTTTTTCAGGTGATTAAAACCTCTGCATCGCTGTTGATCTTTCTAGTTCTTCTCAGACTATACTCCAGTCTGACTTCATCGTTCTTGAGTGATGCATTGCCAGAATTGTGCACCATGTTCTAAAACCTACAATTGTTGCATTTCTGTTAACAGTTTCCTGGACTAGTGCTTCCTTATCTCTGCTTAAAATATTATACATACCAATTGTCTTGGTTTCAGCTTCAATAGCGTTAATTTTCCTCCAAGTAGCTGGTATTGTTTTGTGTTTCGGAATTACTACAAGAATAATGTTGATAATACACTTCCAATGAGAAGATGGGGGGCGTACAAGAAGGTGGGAGGGGACACAGCCAGGACAGCTAACCCCAACTGACCAAATGAATATTCCACACCATATGATGTCATGCTCAGCATAAAAATCCGGGGGGAGAAGGGGTATTTGTCTTCCTAAGTAACCGTTATGCATGACAGACCTCAGCTTTGCTGGAGATGGCTGAACACCTGCCTGACGATGGGAAGTAGTGAATGAATTCCTTGTTTTGCTGTGCTTATATGTGGGGTTTTTGCTTTCCCTATTAAAATGTTTTTATCTCAACCCATGAGTTTTCTCAATTTTACTGTTCTCATTTTCTCCCTTATCCCACTGCAGGGGAGCGAGCAAAAGGCTGTGCGGTGTTTAGTTGCTGGTTGGGGATAAAACAAGACATCAGTGATTTACCCCCCTAAGGTTTTCTTACAGGAGGTTTTGATTAATAATTGTATTACAGAAGTTCTCAAAGTTATCCACCTCTCCTGTGAAGGTCTGACTCTCTGAGTACTGGCGGCACCTATAACTTCATTCGCACATATCTATTTTTCTAGACTGTACTTGAATACAGGATCTCAAACTAAACCTCCAGAAAATTTATGAGGTTTGTATTTCCAGTCAAATACTTTTCTTTTGTACACAACTCATTGTTATCTTCTGTTTTGCAAATTCACCACAAGTTTTTTGTTTGATGTGATTTTGAGTGGCAGGGATTTGGTCATCTTGTTTTAAACTAGATTTCCTCTTATGGTGAAGCAGTAATTTATTACACTTTTCTCATTACTTCTGATGTCAAGGAAAAATTACATCTGCTACCTCTGTTGTTTTCAGGAATGAAGCAATGACATATAGCACCCCAAAAGTACTATTGTCTTGGTTTTGGTTAAAACAAGACCAATTCTTTTTCAGTGAATTTTCCTTTCAGCTAAGTTGTTCTAACTACATTTTTCTGAAGCTAGCTGCATGTTTTTCAGATAGTGCCCATTCTAGAACTGGTAATGCGTAATATTTATAGTTTTACTGAGTTAATGGTAGAAACAGTATGCAGAAAAGGTCCATGTTTATATTTTATCGCTACAGCAGACCTCTTATTTTCCACAAGTGAGGGATCATACAAGGGTTGTACTTGCAGGGAGAGCTGGACAGAGCAGGTGACGAAAAATTGGCCATTTAAGGTATTCCATTCCATATGTCATACTCACTTTAAAGCTGAGGGATCATGAAGGTTTCAGTCTCTTTGTCCATGGCCAGCTTCCGAAAAGGACCTTGCCCATTGTCCCACCAGTGATCCTGATCCCAGTGTCAGTCTGTGCATTCCTGAATCTAGTTCCCATCTACTGCTGAGTCCCATCCAGGACTTCCTGGTGGCTGCTTTGGAGTTGCTGGTGCAACGTCAAGCCCCATGCTATGCAATTCTGTGGCTATTTGGGAGACTCAATATCAGTTTTGTATATTTTGTATTATTTCTCTTATTAGTAATAATATTAGTAAAGCTGTTTTAATTATCAAACTCGTAAGTCTCTCTTCCAATTCCTCCTTTTTTTCTTAGTGGGAAGGTGGAGGTTAATAGAGAGCATCTGCCACACTTTATTGTTGTCCTACACTAGACGTGACAACTACAAAGCTAATGTGATATTATAAGCAGCGCAGAGCAAGGATTCCTCAAAAACTGTGGTATACCCATTACCAAGGATACTAGGTTGATAGATGAGTAATCTTTGTAGTAACTTGCATGTTGCTGATGGCTTGATTAACATTCCAGCTTGTAAATACAATACAGAATTGATTTGCAGGCTTTGTGTTTTCTGTTGGGCTGTTTGATTAAATTAAAAATTGGCTTTCCTGTCACTGCTCATTCATGCTCTGTGGCTGGGAGATGAGTGGTTTACACTCATTAGTGAAGAGCCTCAGGGAGGAATGTGAACAGGGCAGTGATTCAAACAGTCCAAATTAAGGGCCAATATGTTGGGAGGCTGTGTATCCTCTCCTTGCAGAAACTTAAATAGTTTCCATAGCAATACTGCTTTGTACTGTAGGAACGGGCAAACAGTTTTTAGGACCTATGCTAGAGAAGTATTGTATAATATGAGGTCATAAGTTAAGTGATTCAATGAACTAATTTAATCATACTTTGTTTCAGCTATAGCTGGGAGTATGACTATTTGAAGGGAGGTTTTTAGTCTTTTTTTTAAAAAACAAACAAGCAAAAAAAAAACGCCCATACTGCTAAGGCTTGTATTTCTACACAACATAGTCATGGGAAATATGGGTGATAATGGAACATAATATCGAACAACATTAAGTGCCTTTTGTAACCAGCTATTGTCACTAATATAATAGAAAAAATTGTTTGCAATAAAATATCTCCTGCTTTGGGAATTCTGTATTCCTTGGGAATAACCTCATGTCTCTAGTCTGAAAAAAGTGTGTAGATAGATGCAAGAAAGTACTTCCTGTTCTGTTCCTGTACTGAGCAACTGAAAAGAGTATGTGGTGATTGTTTTTAAAGAGATCATGATTTCCAAAGCATGGACAAAAATAATTGGATTTGGGAAATTAGATTATCTGGTCCCCTGTTAAGTTGTCTTGTGTTCGTTTGGACTGGGATGAAGCCTTCATAGGTTGTTTACTCCTTAACTCCAAAGGAAAACAGAAAAGGGCAAAAAATCTTGGAGATTATATTCCTATGCAGAAATTCATGACTGATGACACAATTCTAGTCACCAAGGAACTCTTTCTCTTAAAAGTGTAACATCCTTACATCTGTTGTAAGGGGAGTTCATTCATGTGACAGGACCCCAATCAGATATTCTGTCAGATGGTTGCAGTGTAGCTGTGCTAACTAATCATGTGAGTGGTCCTAGATTGTCTACTTCAAGGCTGTAGTTCACACCTGTAATTTCTGCTAATGAGTACTTATTTATGGAGGAATTAGTGATTTTTTTGTTTTGTACAGAAAATAACTACACTATGGTAACTTGATCACTTACAGTTGGATTCTGGAAGTAGTCTCTCAAATAAGTGAGAGCAGAAAATCATTAACGAGAAAACTCAAGTCCTGTCTTTGTGGGCTTGCTTGCTTACTTTCACTTTGTCATGGTTTGATTGCAGGGAGACAATCAAAAACTGCAGCAGATGTATTTTACTTAACCCTCTTCCCCTCTCCCCCTTTCTCCACCCCCTCTCCTCCCCCTTTTCACTCAGGACAGGCAATTTTGAGAGGAAAGGAAAAGGAGGACAGAGAGAAAAGAGTTGGAAAATTTGAAGACATTTTACTAATGCTATTAAATAAACATAGGGAAAAATAACACAGAACAAATATTATAGAACCAGTCTTGCAATTCCCAGCAGCTAGCCCAGCAGGATCCTGCAGCCAACCAGAACTGGATTCAGTCAATGGAAACCTTATTCTATTTTAGCAGGTAGTTTCCTCATTTGTGCCAGCTGTTTATTGTGCTATCACAGCTGCAGAAATGTGAAACTTAAGTTTCATTCAGCTGACCAGATAGTTTTGAAATACCCCCAAGTATAACCGTGTTCCTGTGGAGGAGTAAATTCAAAATATAGATTGGTGGTTTTTAATGGGAAAATGGAAAAAATCTACCCAGCATGGTTCTCAAAATTGTCTGCAGCAAAGTGAAATGATGGGTAGTGACTTCTTTGAAGTGAGAAAACAAAGAGGGGGAAAAAGAATCCTGTTCTGTAATGATTACTTGCAGGAGGTAGGTAGCTGTGATCATTCACTCAATTCATGCTACTGCTGTGTGACTTCAAGACAGAGCCAGAATGGCAAAGATTTGAAAAACATGGCAGGATCACAGTCATTTCACTTGCAAAAATCCCACCTCAAAAACCACACATGCCCAAAGCCTCAGTGTCAATTAGGTCTTTTGGAGCAAAGAAAACAACAAGAAGACCTACAAATCACATACTTATGGGGGATATCCTGGCTACAACTTGTTGCATCTTAGCAACAAAGCAGTACAAATGAGAGAAGTTAGAACAGCCAAAATGCATATTTGTGATATGTTAAATCCAGAAACTGTTCTTCAACCACTTCATTCTTAACATTTGTTTTATTAGCTTATCCTTTTAAATTATGAATAGATGAGACAAAAAAAGGCATATGGTAGATTTGTAAAATCCTTTGAGCTTTACAGCCATATTTGAGCATCATGTTAATCCCTGTTTCTTAAGATTTTCTGTACTTTGGGATGCCTAAGACTGACATTTGTCCATAATATATGGGACCTTACCAATTCCTTAATTTGGACAGGAAACAGTTTAGAAGGCAGAGAGTGAGGTAAGTCACTCACTGGTCAGTAACTGAAGTTATGTTTTGTAGGAGAAACCAAGCAAGTTGGGGGAGAGTGAGACAATAAGGAGTCTCACTTCAGAGGCAACTGGTAAGGTCAAAGGAATATGTGGCCATGTAGAGTTGAGCTTCGAAGAGCCATTTAAAAAAAAAAAAAAAGAAAAATCTTAAGATGTTGTAATGAGCAGTTTTAAGAAAGGTGGAAATCCAATTAAAGTGTTTTCATAATGAACTTGAAGAAATGTTAGAGTAGATGTATAAGATTACTGATCTTAAAGCAAGTAAAGTAGAAGGTGGAGGAAAACCCACCAGAACGTCTGTCTTTTTACTGTGTTTTTATACATTTTACTATTTATTTTTCTAACTTAAATTGCTACTTCTGTCTTTTGAAAACATAATTACTAATGTGGAAGTAAGTGCGAACATAAAAAAAACACATTTAAAGGCTTTTGTGTGTTTTACCTGTCTATTAAAGCACTGTATCAATACTTGAAGAACACACAGAGGTTGTTTCTATAAATACCTTGCATCGCTGTATTAATGTATTAGACTCCTTTCATAAATGTTAAACTATGCAGGAATGAGATCTTCAGCCATGAGGGCAGTTCTGTTACTGCAGGTTTTTTATTCCGTTGTCTCTTATATTTCCTCACAAAATGACATTTCAAATATTTTGCGTTTAACAACTATAATTGTCTTTTATGTGTTTTATGAAAATTTTAAATTTAAAATCAAGTTCAGGTGCTCTTTATGAACAAGACTTTATTAAAATCCTTGTCTCATACCCAGTAAATTAAAAGAGAAAAATGGGGTCAGATGGAAAACCATGATTAAAAAAAAAATCAACTTGTTCTCACAGATATTTAGAAATAAAAGTTGAGAAGGAGTTTCAGCATAACCGTCAACATAAAAATAATTATATTTCTGAGTTTCAGAGATGTTGAAATACTGCTTCTGTCCCCTGTGCTCAATCAAAGATCTCTCTGAAAACTTTGGCAG
This sequence comes from Caloenas nicobarica, assembly GCF_036013445.1. NCBI lineage: Eukaryota > Metazoa > Chordata > Aves > Columbiformes > Columbidae > Caloenas > Caloenas nicobarica. The sequence goes on along the minus strand of NC_088246.1, from coordinate 84,230,323 downwards.
TTTGTATATACGTGAGAGTAGGAGCAAAAATAATTGTGAATGAGTGTGGAAAATTCAATAAATCAGCTATCATGAGATTTAAGGCTTTGGTCAATCATATCAAGATTATAAACTCTATTTTTTTTTCCTCCCCTGTTCTGTTGTTCACCATGTGCATGTAGTAGGATGTGAACTGTCAGGTGTTATAAAAAATCACAGTTTGTAGTCCTTGGGACAGGCCAAAATGTTCAAGAAATCCACTTTTCCCCTTTTAGTTAATAACAGACTGGTGCTAAGTCTCTCAAGATGGAGTGATATTTGTTTAGTACAAGACTGATCCTCTCAGTAAATTAAACCAACAGCACTTCCTTGCATAGTGTTATTTATATTAGGAAGTCTTAACAAGTACATGTGAGGCTATTTATCTGGATGCTGATGCTTGGTTGAATGGCTTTGAGGGAGCAGTGCTGTCCCCCATCTGTCCTTTTTAGAGGGATTGCTAGCAATATTGCTGTAGGACAGGGAGTATTTGTGAAGTACAAAAGTGTTATGCCTTTATTGTCTCTGAGATCCAGACTAAGTTACAATGAAATGGTCAAACCTAAAGCTATATTTGAAAGGACAGGGAATTTCCAATCCGTGCAACTCCCTCTTTTCAGTTGAGCTGATTTAGTTCTCTTATTCCAGTTGCCCTGAATGAATACTGTTTTTCTCTCTTAGTTGTCACTGTGTTCCCTTTTTACATCTTAAACAAGCTCCAGGCTCCAGCTTTCAAGGATGTGTTCCTTTATTCACTGGTAATTAGTCATCAACGGTTTTTTTACAACCTTGTTCTTCTGTGCTTGTACCTTCAAAGCCCCTGCTGTCATCCCATGCTTTATGCTGTGTTTTTATTTCTTGGGTCATAGATAGTTCATACTACACAGAACTTCTTACCACTTTTGATCACGATATGCATTATATGCATTTCACCTTGTAAACAAATTGCTGTCTCCCAACAGTATTGTGTCAAATGAAAGAAAACAATGACTATACTTCTCTAAATGAAATAATCGTAGTAGTGTGCTCTTGTTCTCTTAAGCATGTAGTTGTCCTGGTTTTGTTTAAAACAAGACCAGTTCTCTTTTAGTGAATTTTCCTTTCAGCTAAGTTCTTCTAAGTATCTGTACTTTTCTGAATTTAGCTGCACGTTTTTCAGACACTTTGCTCTGGAGCTGATAACGGTAGCAATGGTACGCAGAAGAGACACAGGTTTAGACTTATTGCTATGGCAGCCAAGGTTACTGATAAATTTTGCACATCCCGTAAGTGAGAGCGGTGTACTTGAAAGGAGAGGCAGACAGAACAGGTGACCAAAATTGAAGTATTCCATCCCATACATGTCACATGCCCTATAAAAGTGAGAGATCACGAGGGTTTCACTCTCTTCAACCATGGCTGCATCTGAAGAGGACCCTGCCGGTTCTGCTTGTGATCCTAGGCCTAGTTCCAGGCCCTGCCTCTCTGAATCCAGTTCCCGTTTACTGCAGAGTCCAGCCCAGGACTTCTGGGTACCTGCCCTGCAGCTGCTGGAGCAGCGCCAGCTCCACCACTGTGCTGTGCCAGGAAATTTAAGGCTGGTTTTGTATATTTTGTATTATTTATTTATTAGTAGCATTAGTAAAGCATTGTTAACTTTCCAATATGTAAGTCTCTCTCCCTTTTCCTCCTATTACCTGCCTTAGTGGGGAGGACAGGGCGTTAACAGTGAGCATCTGCCACAGTTTATTGTCACCCTGCAGTAAACAGTGATAGTAGTTAAGTGTGTAGCCAGGGTTTTCTTAATGTTTGCTTTGAGGAGTAAAAATATTGTGCAAAGAAAGAGTGAGCTAAAAGTTGCCAGATAAGACAGCAGGTAAAAACAATCCCTTTCTATATGTCTTTCCTCTCCCCCACCCTGTATCTGTAACCACCGAAAAGGGAACCCTTAATAGAATCTATTTTTCCTACAGGTCTAACAAAACATCCCCCCTCCTTCTTTTTCAGTCATATTACTATGGTCAGCAGAGAATTAAGAAATAAATAATTGGGTGCAGCCAGGGAGACAGAAGTATAGCTTTGTAGGCAGTTGGGCTGAGGTAATGAACTGATCTGTCTTTGATGTCCTCTGCTCCTGAGCCACCCAAAGGCTCTGTCAACACTGAAAGTTTTAATTACTCTGAAACTACTTTGGTGGAAATTTTAAAATTTCCTGCAGTAGGAAGGTTGCTTGTACTGGTCTTGGCTAGGATAGAGTTAATTTTCTTCATAGTATCTGCAATGGTGCCATGTTTCGGATTGGTGACCAAAACATTGTTGTTAACACAGGGATGTAAACACGATGAATAGTGTTTACACAGTGTCAAGAGCTTTTCTTTTGGTGCCCCAACAGCAAGTAGGCTGGGAGTACACAAGAAGTTGCAGGAGACACAGTCGGGACAGCTGATCCCAACTGACCAAAGGGATATTCCATATCATATGATGTTGTTCTCAGCAATAAAAGCTGGTACAAAGAAGGAAAGCAATATGTTTGAACTTACAGCCTTTGCCTTCCCAAGTAACAACTACGCATGATGGAGCCTGGCTTTCCTGGCAGTAGCTGAACGTGTGCCTGCCAATGGGAAGCAGTGATTTAATTCCTTATTTTGCTTTGCTTGGGTGTGTGGGTCTGCCTATAAAACTGTCCTTCACTCAAGCTACAGTTTTCTCACTTTTATCCTTGCCACTCTTTCCTCAGTCCCACTGAGAGGGGAGTGACTGAGCCAGCTGGGTGGGGCTAAACTGCCTGCTGGGGTCAACCCGCAATAGTGCTAGGGCATATAAAGGAATGAAGAACAAGTGTCTCTATATACATACACATTAGAGTGAAGTTGTCTTTTGGGTTGACTTCTTTCTCAGAAGGATTAACATGACAGCAGACTGTGAAGTGCTTAGATTTTCCACACAGTAATTAGTAAAGAATTGCTACTTTCTCCTCCTCTCTACACCACAATTAAGTTTTTTATTTGCTTCATTTAAGGGTGGAAAATATATCCTGTAATTTGCTCATTATTTCCTGTAAAGTAGTCAGGAGTTTACTTTTGGGTAAAGGTTTACAGATTAATCTTTTTGTTATTGTAATTCATTTTCCTTTAGTCTTGAGAGACTGGAGGCTTTGAAAGCTTTACACAGAATCACAGAATGTTAGGGTTTGGAAGGGACCTCGAAAGATCATCTAGTCCAATCCCTCCACTGGAGCAGGAACACCTAGGTGAGGTTACACAGGAAGACGTGTGGATAACTTTTAGGAGAGAGAGGGCATAACGTGTATGTGCGGTGAACAATCCAGGGCTTGAAATGGCCGCGGTTTAGGCTTGCGCTGCCGCTTGTCGTCCTCTACTGGCAGAGACATGGAACGTCACGGCGTGTGGACAGCGGCTGATCACCGATAGCAAATGGGGTTGGGACGCGTGATCAGCGCATTGTAGCCAGTCATTAACGTTTGTTTAGCGCGTGCTCAGGGAAAAAGTTCTATATAGACTTTGTTGTTTTGTTGAATAAAGGAGAACGATTTAACCCACATTGGGATGCTGTCGTTACTCTGGCCGACTCTTTCCGTCCAACGAGGCTCGCCCTAAGGATCCACTCCGACAAAGACGTCCAGGCATGAGACTTGTCCACTACTGATGAAACTATACATCTTCGGAAAAGATCTTTGCAGAAAAAAATGCAGAATGTGCCTCAGTAAAACATCCATGTTTCTTTGTGGTTTTAAATCTCTAGTTTAGTGCAGACCTTCCATTTTAAGGATAGTTGTTGTGAGAATGGGGTGGAGATGAACCAAAGCAAAATCCATAAATACAGAAAAGAGAAACAAAGTGGATATGATGTTAAAATGAGCTTTTCTTTGTGAAATTTACTTGAGTTAAGCTCTAAAAAATTTTTTCTGAATATGTCTTTAGTGCTAAAGTTCTATAGATTTTACTTCTTTTATTGTCCCTTCTGCTGCTTTAGTATTACTTTTTGCAAAAATCTGGGTATAAAGGTTAATAGAATTGCTCAGTTGGTGATAAGAGTCAAATCCGTAAACTGCCTCTTGATTCTGAACAGTACTGAAATTAAACTATTAACATTGGTTTTAATGCTTACCCCATCAGTGGTCATGTTTTTCCCTTGGAGAAATAATCAGCAGAAGGACAAAATGGAAATGTGTTTGCAGATTTAAAATGCTTACTCCTTGCAAATCTCATAGCCAGCAGAATTGATGTCAGGTGAAAGAAACTCTGTTGCCCTCCGAGAAGCATCAGGCAGCATTTCTTACACCAGGTCTGAAATTTCTAAATTCCCTTTTGTATTGTGGAGTTCCTTCTCAGGAATCCAGTCCTGCTTTACAGACAAGTGGAAAACAAGTCAGGTTCCTTGGGTAGTGCCACCTTAGGGGTAGCTACATTTTCCTTTTACATTTATTTGTACAGGTTGTAAACAATGCCTCTTTTTTGACAAACAGGGCAATTAAGACTGTATCTGCACTTTCTCTTTTCTGTTCTTTCAGTTCTTTCTTGAAAGTATTTATAGAAGTTCTGCAGTAAACCAGACTGATCAACATACTTGTTTTCCTTGTCTCACTTGCATACCTTCTTGAGCACATCTCCCAGCTGCATGCATATGGTGATACTTGAAGAAAGGCAAAAAAATACCAATGTAAAAATGAATGTGCTTTTGTTTCATTTTGTTTTTAATCAGGAAACCAAACCAAACCAAAACAAACAAAACCAAACAAACAAAACAAAACCCAAAACCAAAACAAAAATGCCCTGGAACTCTAAAGTATTTGGGGGAAAACATTTCAGCAGTCATTGGATATTTGAAATTTGAAGAATGTCTTCACTAGTGCTGTAATACCAAGTACTTAATAACGATATTCCTTGTCATCACCGTGCTTAGAGTAAGAACTCTTACTTTTGGCTTTAATTCTGACAGTGAAATCCTGGCCCACTTGAATACAGTGACAAAACTTCCATTAAATTCACTAATGCAGAACTTTGCCTAAGGAGTTTCTGTTATCATTAGTAATAGTGGTAGTAGTCTCTGTTAATTTGGTCAAGGCCTATCAAGATCAGGTTCTGTAATATGCCCAAGTAATAATATTTAGGAAAGAGGAGCTAGCACAATCTTTAAAACAGTGCAGTACACTAAGTAGGCTTTATTCAAGTCGCATCTCCATTATTTAGATCACTAATATATGTTTGTTCAGTACAGTTGTTACTGGCAACATGAAACTGCCTGTCTTTGAATAGGCTCACAATGACTGCCTAATCTTTTCAAAGACTCAGTATTAACGGTGTAAAGCCATGGTAGTGTTCTTCCTATATTCAGGATATGTTCTCATCCCTAACTAGTTTAACTGTGTTTATCAAACGCCAATCTGTTTCTGAACCTGCATGTTATAGAAGTAAAAACTGTCCTGCAAAGTGGAGAATTAGTCTCATTTCTCTATTAGCTACTGCAGTGCTTATTATAACTCTTAAAATGACTCACCCCTGACTATAAACACTAATTGAAGGCAATGCTACTTGAGGTGAGTGAGACTTGTAAGACTAATTTTAAAGCAGGTGTTCATGTCTTCAAAATAAACAACCGTTTTGTTGGTATAGTGTCTCTTTTTTTTTTTTTTTTTCCCCAGTGTTGGTGCTATGATAGGGGCTATAGAATGTACTTAGATACAATAATTAACTTGAAGTAGTAAATTAGCGCAGAGGGAATCTAAGCCTAGATCTGTGTTTTGGATTAACATCTTCATGGTTGCTTTGTTTAAATTTCTACCACTTGCATCGAAGTATATTATTTCATTACAGCACCTCACTCCACCGTATATTAAGACATACATTTTTCTAAGTTTCTGTAGATGTCTACATAGATTGCATCAAACATACTTTACAGTTATCAACCCTTGTGATGACTTTCAAAAGTATGAACTGTTTTAGCAGACTGTAACCTTTGGATGTTGATATGTGTGTGAGGAATAAAGATTTTTCAGTTTTGGTCAGAATGATGCATCTATCTGACTACACTACTTTGATATTACCCTGTAATGTTATTATTGCTTTTGGATGGAACCGTGTATATAATAAATGCAGCATACATTTAAATAATAAGAGCATTAACATGTAGGACTCAAATGTGTGTAAAAAAAAGCAAGTATTTCTTGTTCAATACATTTTTCACTTCATGATTGAAATATTTCTCTTAGATAGCAAGGTAGATCTGTAGTGATGACAGGTGATTGGAAATGCGGGCCTTCTACTCAACCTGATAATGGACCCAAATAACTGCATTGAAGTGTCTCATTTAGATCAGTGAGACTACTGAAGTCAGAAAGGCTTATCTTGGAGCAGGTTGTTGGTTACTTACATAATTGGAAGGATCACACCTCCAAACATTTGTATTTCCGGATACCTTCATAGTGTTTCAATTTAATTTCTGTGAGAATAATGCCATCTATAGAGTTATACTGCAGAACATTTTTCTCATTGGCCATGTAATCTCCTTTATGTGCTGTTATAGTTGGGTCCTAATTTTTGAAATCTAAATATGCTTTTCAGGTTGCTGTGGAGTCTTATCTGCAATTTTGTCCTCTTTCGCATAACACCCTCTCTGGGTAAACTAACAATTATTGACTGGCAGAACACTGTGATTTCTGTGAGTTTGTCATATTCAAAGTAAAAACTTTTGTGTAGTCTCTATATAAGACAGATGAAAAGAAATTACTTCTGTCTGATAAAAGTCCCATTAGCCCTATGGTTCTTTGTTGTGTACTCTATAGGCAATTCTAACTGGAATAAACTAGATATACATTAAGTAGTTATAGTTACTATTTCAAGTAAAGCTTTCACTAATGGATTATTATACTTTTCTCAGTTTCTTATAGGAATGGTATATACTGATGAGAATAATTCTTATCTAGAGTTCAACAGCAGATGTTCATTTAAGTACTATCACCTAAAATTAGTATCTGGTTTGCCAAAGGATGACAATCTCAAGAGAATATTGTTAGTTTATATATGTGCATTTTAGTAGTTAAGCTGCATTAAATGAAATTCCATCTTCCAAAATGGAAGGAAAAAAGAAAAAAAAAAAGAGAAAGTAAAAAAGAAAACATTACTAATTTGAAGAAATTCATTACAAACAAATGAATGACAGGAATTAAGGCAAATACTTTCAGAATATGTTCCATCTTTTTTAACAAGATTGAACCACTGTCTTCTCCTCCTATCTTTTCAATATAAAATCCTTCATTATGCAACTTTATTGAAATGATTAGTATAAAAATAAAGACATATTGGCACAGAACTGTTAGATTGCAATATTGAATCTGACTCATCTAAGGAAACAGTGAAGAAAAAATCCAGCAGTAAGGAAAACAGAAACATGACACTGAGCAGACCTGGAGTGGTTATAGAAAGAGGGCTTCAGAAAGGACATCACAAACCTTATTCTGTAGTTACAAAGCATACTGCCATGGTACCTCTAAAGCTGCAAAGTCAGCAGAAACAATATACAGTAGATGAGTAAGCAAGTGGCAAACAAATAGCACTGAAAACTGAATATGACAAGCTTGAAAAATTTTTTTGGACAAGGGACCCACAAGCGAGATGTGAATGGAAAACACAGCATCATGATAGAGTTTGTAATGAAACGTGGAGAATTGGTTTTATCACAAGAAATTATAAGGCAAAGGTAAGTGCTAGTTACTAACAAAATAGTTGGTGTCAGATAGTGCCAAATTTTTGCTTATATAATGGAAACTATAGATGCTTGGCCAGCATAAGCAAGTTCATTTTCCACAACTACTTTTCTATAGAGTGAGGTTTAGTGGAGACCTTGTTCGTTTAGCACACCTGAGACCTCTGGCTGAAGGGTCCAAGCCCTGTAACTGAATGCATTTCTTCAGCAGAGAGCTGGTAAAGGTTTTGGCCTGTATAAAAATGAGATGATGAAAGGAGATCGTGCTGGCAGCTGACTGCCACAATGTTCTGCAGGTAAAGGCCAGGAGTCGTATCTCTCCAACTGATGTGATAGACGGAGGGCAAAACTACAGACCAAAGTAGGGTGCCTCTCAAAGAACAGCAGTATTCATAATGTCTCCCATGGATTGAACTACTAAGTCAGTTTCCCTTTTACTTGTTTTTGAAAGGGAAGAGAAAAACTCTGATACAAGATTCAATTTGTAACTTTAATGGTTTTGTTTTGCACTTTAAGTCATTTAATATGGCTTATAGAATAGTAAGAGGGTTTCAAGCCTAAAAGGCTATATAGGGAACAGACATTTTCTCATACCAGCTTCACTAGAGTATTCCTGTCATATCTTAGGACAGAAAAACAATTTTTGTGTATTGCCTATGTTGTCCCTTTCAATGCACTGGGCAGGTGCTTCCTGATGCCTCTATTCTTTGTAGTGAATTTTCATTTTCCTTTGCTCACGTATTCTTCCCTCTTTGGTAGCCAGAGGTGAATAGCTAATATTTTTATCATTATTTTTTCCATTCAAACTCTTTTCCCTAATGCAATTCCATTCATATCTTTATGTTCTGTAATGTTTCATTCCCAGCAGTCAGAATTAGTTTTGTGACCATGGGCTATCTAATACCCATTAGTCCCAGAGAGGATATATAAAAACTGCATGGGAAGGCATCGATGGTGTGAGCATCTATATAGCGAATATTTCCATTGCAGACTCATCTGAGCTAATTAGTACTGGGATCAGAGTGTTCCAGTTAACCTAAACTGAGCATAAGTATTCCCACAGCAAGGCCTTCTGTGTGTTGCTGTCCCCGAACAAATGTATGTGCGTGCCCAGGAGAACAAAGCCCTGCTGCTTTGTGCTGTGGTGCTCTGGGATTTGTTCTTATTCAGCTGAGTCAACTGTGAGAAAACAACTTCCCTTTGGAAAGGGTTGTTAGGACAGTGCTAGGGCATTCACCACATCTCTTTTTTTTAATCTGAAGATGGGTTCTGGGCTAAGCTAAAGGACAGTGTATATATATAGCTGAAAGCCAGTGTGCCTAGAGTTAAATGGGCACATAGTGAAGCTGTTAATAGTTAAAAATAAGACTTAGGTGAAAACCACTTCTAAGAACAAAACATAAGTCTGTAGTAGATATTCTTTCTTACCCAGTTTACAACTCGATGTTGTTCAAAAACTATTGAAAGAACAAATGCAATGGTCAGAAATGTGACCAAATGAAGATGCACCTGTGTATTTTAACTGTCCAACTTTATGCTAAAGAAACCCAAGTAAATATATAAGTAAGAATCTAATCTATTGCCATATGCAACTGAAGGTTATGGAGAGCCTGATGAGTAATGTTATTACTACTTTTATTTTTTACATTCATACTGGTGGGGAAAGTTCAAGGTAGTATCTAGTGAAAGCCAATAGCTATTTGGAACAGAAACAAATATGGCAATGCTGATAGGCTAATTTATTGACTTGTGAGTTTTTTTCATAAGCTGATAGTTCCTAATCACTTTCAATTAATAAGCATCCATAGTACTAAATCCTTTTGTATTTGGAGTAACATATTTGACCTCAAAACCTAGACAGAAGAATTCATTGATCTTGTATCTCCAAATGAAGTTGCCCAGGATCATGTCCAAACATCTTTTGAAGAACAGTCCAGACAGCCTCCAGGAAGGGAGACTCCACAACCTCTGTGGGCAACTCGTGCCAGCGCTCAGTCACCCTCACAATAACAGTGTCTCCTGATATTCAGAGAGAATCTCCTGTGTTTCATTTTATGCCCATTGCTTCTGTTCCTGCCCCTGGGCACCTCAGAAAAGATCCTGGCTCTGTCCTGTTTGTGCCCTCCCTTCGGGTATTTACATACATTGATAAGTTCCTCCCTGAGTCTTCTCTTCTCTAGGCTGAACATTCCCAGCTCTCTCTCTCCTCGTAGGAGAGATGCTCCAGTCCATCACCCTCATGACCTTTTGCTGGACTCTCTCCAGTATGTCCATGTCCCTCCTGTACTGAGGAGCCCAGACCTGGACACAGTGTTCCAGATGTGGCCTCACTAGTGCTGAGTAGAGGTGAAGGATCACCTGCCTCAGCCTGCTGGAAACACTCCTATGCAGGCAGCCCATGAGAGCATCCGCCTTCTTTGCTGCAAAGGCATATATATCATATATACCATAAATGCCATATATCACATTCAACTTCTGCGTCCACCGGGACCCCCATACCCTTTCTGCCAAGCTGTTTTCCAGCTGATCATCCCTTAGCATATACTGGTGCATGGGATTGTTCATCCCCAGGTGCAGGACTCCACACTTCGCTTTGTTGAAGTTCATGTCAGGCCATTTCTCCAGCCTGTCCAGGTCTCCCTGAATGCCAGCATGACTTTCTGCCGTATCAGCCACTCTTTCCAGTTCCATGTCATTAGCACAAACACAGTTAAAGAAATTATACATACTAACTGAAGAGAATGATGTCTTAGCCACTATATCCTTAATGACTTTCTAAGAAAGATAAGGTATAAGGTCTCTCTTCTTGTAATGATGAATGAGGTCAGTAATTGTACAATTAAATGTTTTCACTTATAGAATAGGATATTAAAGCCAAAAGTTCCTGTTTAACTGGAATCTATATCAGACATAACTTTTGTCAGAATCAGGAATTGTCTGTCTGAAGAAATGTACGCAGAAATGAAGGAAGAAATAATACATGTGTAATGGAAAATGGCATTGGTAAAAGTGCCTCAAAGGTCTCCTGATAATAAAGAGAAAATGAGATTTGCTATCGTGAAATGAAATACCAGATAGGAGCTGCTAGTTTTTATCCTATGAGAAAATGCCATTGAAACTAAAACCTGGTGAGATGGTGGAAATGTTGGCAGCACAGTGCGTTTAATATCAAAGGTGACAACTTTTATTCCTAACTGCTTGCCATTTAAAAAACAAATCTGAAAGAGAAGCAAATTGCCATGTTCCTATAGCTTCCTTGCAAGTGTTGTTTAGTAGAAAACATAGGTAACTTTTGCAGTTGACCTCACAGGTATGGAACATTCTCAGAAATCTGCAAATGACTTATGATCTAGTTTGAAATTGGCGTGTTTGGTAACAGATTGCTGAGAGTTTGCTGTACTTGAAACAGGAGCCTGCTCCTGACATTGACATGAATGACTACAGGCAAAGACTTGTATTCCCATTCCTCCATACATTTGGGCAGGCAGACTCTCTCTTTAAATAGCAATAATGTTTAGCTAGAAGACTTGATTATAAAGATTATGTCTTTGGGAAATTTGTAAATGAATCAGAAATGGGAAAGTTCCTCACAATATTAGAAAAAAAAAGTCCAGCTAGTTTAGGATTCAACTTGACGTTAGAAGGCAACGCAATTAAAGTCTAAAATAGATTTGAGATTTTCTATCAACTCCTGACTATATTATATTCAATACTCAAAACAAAGTTTCATTCATGGTTCTGCAGTTAGGTACGGTATGAACAAGAATATAGGAATGTATTTTTGTAAATGTCATTTACTTGTGGAATTATACAGTAACCACAACTTATGACAGCTTAAAGTAAAATGAAGTGACTTATAAAAATTATTTTTCTCTAACTAAAATTACGTGTAAGAAAAATATCATTTAAGACAGGATACTCCAAACACATATCTTCTGAGAATGATACATGGTGATTTTCATTGGAGTCACTAGTTTGTGTGTAAAATTTCACGTTCTTATTTTTTTTAATCAAAGCAAGGCTGGAAAAAACAAACAAACAAACAAACAAACAACCCCCAAAACAAACAACGACAACAAAACACAAACAAAAAACTCCCAAAACCCACACAACATGTATTCAGATATTTTGGGGGTTTAAGAAAAAAAACAGTGGGTCTTTCCACTTGTCTCAGTTCATCTGAGAACTTGACATTCTCAGACTAAGATGAGTAAAAAAGGGAAAAATATGGAAAGAAGGGGAAAAGAAAATATTATCTGGAAAGAAAAGAGTGCATGTCAACCTCTAATTCTAAGCTTTGCCTTAGTCTGCGAAATACACAATGTAATAAATTAAATATTACATAACACATTGCACGGCGCTTACATATACATTGTGTACAATATTACATATAGCATCACAATGTAATTTTTTAATATATTTTAAATAACCAAAAATAAAATCTCCTTTTACACAGAGGTGAAAAGATCAGATTTTCTCATGGGTTTTATAGCTATATAAGAAACAAAACCACTAAACTAGTTTCTTCAAATACCAATGGATTGTATTTTTTAAGTGGTTCTTCATATCCTTTAATATATTAATCCTTTTTTTTTTTTCCCCATGGAGTTGTTTTTTCATCCTGATCCTTGAAATTTAGCTAAGTTGCAGCCTGTAATATTTCCATCCCACAATGGTAGTGGCTGAATGTGTCTCAAGAAATTAAGTGTGTCTTTGTTTTTAACTTCATCATCGCTGAATTCAGGAGTCTATATGGAAGGATTGATAATGAAGGAAGGTAATAAAGGTTTAGTGAGAGAAGAGTCTTCATACAATTTATCTCTAAATGGACCCTGTGTACACATACACAGGCACATTGCAAGAAGAGCCAGAGGCCACAAATGCATTGCAAAGAGCAAGTTTTATTTTAGTTACCTTTCTACTGGGGGATCTCCGAAGTCGCACCTAAGCTCCCAGGCAGAGGTGACACAAGCGGGGACGCAGGCGCTGGTAAGTTCAGCCCTGCTGGAAGATCACTGCGCCTGCTGAGCTCGCCTGGATTTCAAGGCTTCAGGCAGGTGCAGCCTCCCACTCTTTCTCACAACAAAGCAAGAATCTCAGACATAGTGATAAGGTGCCTAGAGTTTCTCACAGGTCTATGTTACCTAACACAGAGGTTCTACTCATCAAGCACACAAGGTCAGTAAAACAATTAGTGTGATATATGTGTTTTTTCTACAGACAGGTGCAAGTCACTTGAGCATATTTACATTTAACTAAACTCCTTACAAAATCTTCTGCTACATTCCCATACAGACCCATATTTTGAGATATTAAAATAAAAACCTGCAGTCTTTAAGAGTCAGTCTCTGGAATCTTTTAAGGTTTCAGATATCAATATAGATAACCTTCTTTGCTTAAGTAGGAAACAGCATTTCTACTCTCTAACTTACTTCTGACTTCTAGGTAATGTTGTGTAAAGACAAGGTCAAAAAGAAATATTTCTATGAATAAAATCTGCAATGACGCTAAGATGTCCATTTCAGGCCCTAATAGACAAATGCTTTCAGTGGCTCATTTTTATAGAATCCACACAGTGTAGCCCTAATTGGTTTTTATGCAGAAATGACTTGATGAGATTTGTCTGCATGCGTCTCAAGTATATGTTTATACATAATTAATTTAACATTGAAAAGGAAAAAACATGTTGTGGTGTGGTGGTTTTTTGGGGAGTTGGTTTTGTTTCTATTTTGTTTTTTCTTTTCTTCTGGCGATGGTTCTTAACCTATAACTCAGCAAACCACAAAGTCTTAGAGAAACAGAACAAAGTTAAGCTATCCAGAGCTTACAGAAGTCATGTGTTTCACATTGCTGAATAATGGAGCAGTTTCCAAAGGGGTAAAATTCGTTGTCTTTAAATAAAGGCAGTCTGAAAGCCGGAAGATTTCACTGTGGGTTTTATAGCTATTAAATAGCCTATAGCAAGTACTGTTATGTAATCCTTTAAGCCACCATTTGTGGCTAGCTGGTTTTCCCTAGGGGGGCATAGATAAGTAGGTTGCTGTAATTCTCTTATGCAGGAAAAACTTATAATCTCCAGACAGAAAGCCAGGAAAACTCTTTTTTTTTTTTTTTTTTTTTCCTCTCACTGGAGAGAATGACTGGGAACACTTCACACATTTGATGGTACAGTTCATCTTCAGAAACCCCAGGTACTCCATCAATTCTAAAGAATCAGTCTGGTTACAATGGTCTTTTATGAAGCATATGTTTTGAAAAATGTTTCGCCACACTAATGAAACAAATACTGTGCCAGCTGGAGTTCATGGTGCCCATGAGTATCAGTAAGAGTAAATTTGAGCTACTTGTTAAGCATTTTGTTGAAAAATGTAAGCTACGAGCAGTATTTCCATGAAGATACCATTCTATATTGAGCATAAAACTCTTCAGTTAAGGAAGAAAACACATTTCTGGTCCATCATGTCTGTCTGGGCATTCTTCCTTGTAAGAGTATCTGTACAAATCCTGGGCCCTACTTCAGCCTTCTATGCACCAGCAGACCTGAAATTAGTGGAAAAGGTTTAGTTATATAGCATAAGGCATGCAAACTGGAAATTTCACAAGGTGCCTTGTTGTCATTTCCAAATAGAAATATTTGGATTTCATATGAGAAAATGGCATGATTTTGAATTTTGCAAAATTGATTTATTGATGTCTTTTACACAAATTGTGTTTTTGCAAAAAAATGTTCCATCCAAATAAAGGATGAATAAATGGATACATTTGATCTAACCATAAAACTCTAATTTGGCAAGGAGTGAAGTGAAGAAACACGCTAACTGGTGTCCAGGTGGGCTTGTCCTCTGATAGTCTTATGGTTTTAAATATGCTTCCCTAGATTACACTTGTTGCATTCCAAAGTGTAAGGATGCCAACCTGTGCAGCTATTACTTACTGATGTTGCTTAACACTGCCAATCCGGACTATACTGGCAGAGGGAAAAAAAGTTACTCTTGCCATCAGTATAGCTGGATTGTCAGACTGTGTGTGAAAGTCCACTATATAAATGTATATTTATATTATGGTAATATCTATCTGTTGATCTTTCAGTTGCTCTTTTTTTAATGTCTAGGTCGTTTTGGCTCTGTTGGTTTTATTCATAGTTGTTTTCTTCTCCCTAAATACCAGTTTTTCCTCTTCCTTTGATTAATATATCACAGCCATCTCCTTTTTATTGTGTTCTTCCTTTTCAGTTTCAAAGGAGAAAATGATACTGAGGGATAATCAACTCTCTCAGGTTTTGCAAGAGAAGCATGATGGAGCAGAAATGGGATAAATTTTCCTCCTTCGGTGTAAAGCAGAGGCTACCCTCAAGCTGAACAGAACTCATCCTAGAAACCAAACAGAAAAAATATTGTATTTTTTATGTTGGGAGCCCAGGGGAAATATAGGTTTATACTGTGCCAAATCTTTCCTCTAGAAAATGCATTTTTTAATGAGGTTTTCTCTGGTTTAGAAATAGTAGAAAATTGAAGATTACCTGTCTCTTTATACTAACAGGCTTAACTCCTTAATTTAGTACTTGAAACAATTATGTTCCTGAGATCATGAAGAAGACAAATTAATGTTGTCATTTTGGTGTTGGGGGGGAAGGTATCCCTTTCCAATCCTTTATTTCACATCTGTGCTGCAAATATACTTGTTTTCATACCTCCCTACTTGGTAAATAATTAGGTTTATTCCTCCTACACTAACTGTTCTTGTTTCACATGTAATATAATTTGGCTTTTTGGAATGTATGTGAGTATTAAGCGATCTGTGAAATGAGTAATAGCAACCAGGATATTAGTTTATCTCACACTGTTACTGCTAGTGTGCTTATAAAGGATAACATAAAATTCTGAGAAATAAAAATCCAAAATAGTCTTTCAGATCAAATTTTCAGCTTACTTTCTCAAAGAAGTTCTGTAGGTTCCATATGTGACCCAAACATAGAATTCGGGTGTGTAAAACCTGGTGGAACAAGTGTGGAGCTGTATAGATATAGGAACCAAATCTTAGTAGTATCCTCCTGGTGGCTGGGTCTCTCAATTGACCTGTGCTCTGTACCTCACCTAGATTTTGTTTAGGCATCGGGTTGGGGGGGAAATGAGTAAATTCCCTTGAGTAGAAGTTGAGTGGACTCACATGAATGCAATAAGTTCGATAATGGAACTGAGATTTGGCAGACAAGAGAAGTAAAAAGCTACTTGATAGCGTACCTGTAAACAAAATATACCTTTCAGATGCATAAAAATTTGCTCTCTGCATTTACCTGTTCATTTAAGCAGCCTCCTTTAAGGGGAAGAAAACAAAAGCTGCTTGTTTGAAATCTGAGAAGAATTATTAGAACTACATGTAGTTATTCTCCACATAGTTGGAGATTTTGTGCCTCTCAAGTACTCAAACAGGGACTGTGGCAGATGTTATTAGATGAAAAAAATTAATTACTGTAGAAGTACACTTTGGATGCATCATGAAGTTTTTTTCACCTCAGCAACTAATCAATTGCTTAAATATTTTCCACTGAAAAATTAGTATATCATATTTTATTCCTGTTTTTAATGACATAGCAAGTATGGGATGCCTTTGCAAAATGACTAAAAGTATAATTCCATACAGCCAATGTATTTAGGGTGGACTTTATTTTTGACATATTTAGTCCTTTAATGTATGTGAATATGTGAAACTTCCACCCCAGTTACTGACTTAAATGGTCTTCAAAGCATATGTAAGCATTGATTCACCTCTTACTTAAAAAGTAATCTTCCTATCATAAACTGAAGCAGGGAAAAATTTCTGCTAAATCTAGAAGACATTTTTTTTTTCAAAATAATTTGCTAAAGTTTCAGAGATGATTGTTTTCATTTTCACTCTTAAGAACTGAATTTCAGAAGACTGAAGATCTCCTTGGAGTTATTTAAAAGATTGTCAGAAGTCTTTCGTATTTCTAGTAAATCTGTGGCTTATTTTCTAGCTGTATGATTGCTTCACTTTCCAGATATTTGTTGTTGTTAAGTTTGTGTTGTAAATCAAGTTAGTTCAAAGGGACCTGTCATGATTTGTGGACAGACTATTTCACCTCAGACAACTGCTTTGTTCCCTGTTGATTATTTTATTATTGGGGTTTCTGGAATTTTTAAATAGAAAGTATGTAATATTTAGGTCTCATCTGTCCATTCTTTCATCTGTTGGTCCCCCACATCAACTTCTGTGTTTGATGTATCTTTTCTGCAGACCTGAGACCCGCTCTCCTAATCCATTGCAACTCTCAGCATGTCTACTTGAATGAAACACTTTTATTCTGTTAGTTTTGTAAATTGCTCTCTCTCACAGTGATGAATTTTTCTTCTATGCTTTACAAATATTAAGTGTTTATCAAGATTAATCAACTCTTCTACCTTCAGCTCTGTAATGCTTCAAAGCCTGCTAGAACAATTTTTAGGGATTGTATCCTGCACAGTGGCAACACTGCTTTCTCTTCTTCAGTGATGTCTTGTTTAGTCACACACTTTTTTCGACAAGTGTTGTAGCTTCCATTGCTGGAAAAAAAATTATGTCAGCAATGGCTAATTCTCCTGGTGAAGTCCCAGTAATGTCAGTGGGACCCGAAGAATGAACTTGCTGCAAAAAATTGAAAATTTAGAAGGAAATGGTTAATTTGCATGCTTGTGATGTTTTCTTGAAACAAGCCGTGTGAGAAGGGTGAAATCAATATTAATCCCACTACTTCCACCAACTGCAGGGACTAAATAAATTCCAAAACTAGTGACATACTGTGTTTTAACTAGATCATCTGAAGGTGAGCGAGTATAATTACTATATTTCTCTATAAAGTGTTACTATGAAGAAACACTATGGCTTACAGCATCGCATACAGGAGAAATGGAAAAGCAAACTACCGAATTCCAAATGACCGAAACGAAATATTCATTATGAATGGATCGAATTTCTTTTTCCTAACAAAGAAATTTCAAGGAGTAGCTAATGAGTTCTTCCATGGGCTAGTCTTCTCACTCTATGGGTTGTTATCTGAGAATTTCAAGGAAGAGAATGTTTTAATTTTGTCTGTTAAATACTTTCATTTAAACAGCCAAGGAGGTGGTAAAAGACATTACAAAAGGAGATTGTATTTGTACATAGGTATGAATCTGCACTTGTGCGCAGATGAGCCAGTTGTGTTTCTCTGGAACCCCACCCAGAGTTTGAAGCACATCTGTGAAATGACTGAATCTCAAAACAATATGTTTATTAGCCGTGGACTGTGGGGTCTGTGCTGGAGCCAGGGAGACAAGTTTTAGTTGAGACAGTTGAAGCTGAGCTGACCCTGCCTTTACTGCAAATGGCTCTGCTTACCTTTATATGCACTACTTTTTTTGGCAGCTTATATTCTCCCCCTTCACTAAAAACCTGTGAGGCAACTGGCTAAGCCTTGTGTTTGCATATTTGAATAATTTGTTTCTCTAGATCCTCTTTCACAGTTCCTTTTCAGTAATTCCATCTGAATATGAAACTTGTCATTATTATACCTAAGCACCTCTCAGACCATGTCAGCCAAATCTTGTAAGTACAGCAACATGCCTGTCTCCTTAGTGTTGCAAAAACTTCATGGGTTTTTTGTTAGGTTATGCATCTTGAGTGTCTGTCTCATTTTGGTGTACAATGAGAACTATTAGCTGCATAGAACAGGCAAGTTAAAATATAAGTAGAAATCATCCCATTCTTTAGTCTGAGAACATAAGCCTACCATCTCAGCACTTCCGCCAGCTCCTTCGCTATCCTTGGGTGGATCCCATCTGGCCCGATAGACTTGTGCACACACAAATAGTGCTATGTAACCTGTTATTAACCAAATGCACTATGATGCATGACAGATATGCTATTCCAAACTGTGCAGTGAGATGGTTCTCCAGATGTCACTATTATGAAGTATAAAGCTAGAGAACAGTATAGCTATAGATCACAGCAAAAGTTGTACATTTAGCTTGGTCTGCTCTTTTTTTAGTTTGAGGATTTACCAGAGAGAAGCCTCAGAAGTCTAATTGTTACTAAAAAGTGATCTGCTGATCTTGCTAAAAAGTGATCTGCTGATCCTCTGTGTAAAATTATTAGCTGATGTTCAAGTATCCCTGATCCTCTTCAATTTTTATGGTTTTGTTTTACATTCTTGATTAAATGGGCTTCTCTAGCTTCACTTTTCAGCTGTTGGGGCTTAATATATGTCTTTAGTACCAACTCTGTGCTACCAAATTTCTGTTCCCTTGGAGGTATTTCCCACTTGTAAACAAATTATCTTTTTAATCTATCTGACATGTTAAATAGATTGAGCTCCTGAAAAACTATAATGTGTATTCTTCAGTCCTTCAGTTATTCTTTTTACTACGATCTTGCTCTAGTTTATCAACAAACCATTTGCAAAAAAGTATCCCTGTCATACTTCAAGATTCCTTTGTGATAACTTCTTGTTTAAGTTTGATACTTCTTAATATGTAAGATAAGGGCAGGTAGTCAGACTTGAAATACTTTATAAGACATTTTTTCTTAAAGCAGTGTTACATAGTTGTCTTTTAAATAACTGCCTTTAATATAGTTTGATTGTTGTTGATTTTTTTTTAATCTGCTGCTGTGAAATTATGCAGGAGGTATAAAAAACAAACAAACAAACGAACAAACAAACAAAAACCACACTCCCTCAAAAAAGTCTCAAAAGCCCACCAAAAAGTCCTCCATATTGACAGACTTGCCTGCCTGCATTGTCTGTTATAAAACCAAACAAAACTCCCTTGGCGATGTGTGCTCTATCAGCTCTCAAGTACATCTTGAATACTCTCCTGAAGACTTTATAGAATAGGACCACTCACTCCTGTCACTTTTGGTTTCAGTCTGTATTGTTGATGTGTTTCCTCCCACTATAAAAATAATGAGGTTGCTTCTGAAGTATGGGAGGCTCATGTATAAGAGGGTTAGGGCAGAAGATGGAACCTGATGTGTTCCAAAGTCTGTGTCTGGGCAGCAGCTAGTACCGAGATAATTGACAACTTGCTAAACTAAAGGAAATCTGTATCTTCTCTAGGCTCAAAGTACCTGTTTGTAGACTGAGAAAATCAAGGCAATTTAAGGTCATATATAAAATATGTTATGAACTATTGTGCCAGAGGGCTTAGTGCATGTAACTGGTTTTTTTTAAATGAAGGCTTACATTTGGCAAGCATCGGCAAGGTCACAAAGGAAGTATTAACACAGCATAACATGAAATTTTGATTTGATCTGATTTCTACCATTACAGTATCTTTCAGCTGCAAAGTTCTTGTAGGCTGGACAGCAAACAATTTCATAAAGACTCTTTACAAACTCCTAAGTGGTGGTCTTGCTGCTTCTTTCAAACTAAAATGTTGAGTAAATAATGAATGAAAAATTGTGTTTACTGGTTTTATGATAAATATGTTCTTTTATTTCCCACCTGTGCCTTAAGCTAGATCCTCTTTCTACTGCTTGCTGAATGGAGAGAACATAATATGGAAAACAACATTGGTTCAGAGAGTAATAAAATCAGTGTGCTGGACAAAAAATGCTTGCACCTGCAAAGCCCTGTGTTTCTGAAAGGATGTCAGATAATTGTGAAGGTAATTACCAGTTTACAGTAACGACTGCCAAATTTTTTTACATTTCTGGATTCTGATGTCCATGGTGGGAGCACATACAATGTCTAGATTTACACATTATCTCAACAAGTCAGGATGACCTGGAAGATGCTGTCAATATATCTTTTACAGTTCTCTCCGTGCTGTTGGAGCTGAGCAAAGCACATTATGTACAATGCACTTCTTGCAAAGCATAACCACTTTTTAAAAAGAAATGTCCTTTTCAGAAATAAAAAATGAAAAATAATAAAAAGTATAGGTGGAGAAAAAGTATTTTCAAAGACTTTTAAACAAATCATGTTGAACATCACTTAAATGGCAGAAAGTGTAAAAAAAAAATTGAGCTTTATTTGATGTCTTTTCATCCACTGATTTCTAGTATATAAAATAAATCACAAAAAATTTAGAAGTGGGTAAATTGGATAATACCCTTGAGTTTCAATAATTTCTTTTGTTTGCTTTTGGGTTTTAGATGTGAGGTTTTGTGTTGGGGGCCATTATTTTGGGGAGATTAGGGGGAAGAGATTAGAAAATCAGACTGAATGATGGCAGATGAGAGTGGGTATTGATTAGGTGGCTTTCAAGCGATTATGAAACTATGCACAGAAGAGTATCACTGTGCAAATATCTTTCTTTCAAATGCATGTTTTGTCTTTGCTGAGGCATTTCTACAGTAACGATGCCTATTTGTTTGGTTAATATATAAAGGAAAGAATATTTTGGAGAAGAATTGCAGAATGCAGAAATGACTGTAGTAATTCCATTATGTGTCAAAGCACATGCACCGAACATTCTTTTCTTGTTTTTGAAATGCAGACTTCCTCCTCTTTTAGAATAGGGAAATTTAAAGCTCTGAGTTTCACTGAAGAGTGATATAATAGAATAAAAAATGAACTCACCCTCCAAAACATACACCTATCTGCCAACAGAAAACACAAAACATATGGGATAGGAAAGATACAAGCATTGAGAAATGTCAATAAGAATACTGTTAAATTCAAGTATCTGAAGTAGATTTCTACTATATAGCTTCATGATTTGTTAGCTTAAATCTTGAAATGCCTGACAATGCTAACTGTTGGAAGGAAAAATAAAAATTATTGAGGGCAAGATTTTAGAGGAATTCAAGCCTGTGATAATTTAACTAAATACTTAATCTTTTTGAAAATACTTCAGAGCTTGGCTTCTATTGAAGTCAATGGTAGGTTAAACTTGTAGGATCTTCTAAAAATCTTACTAAAAATCTATTGCACGATTAAGTACTTAAATGTTTTTAAAATCTGACCCTATGCTGTTTCTCCTTTTTAATGTATTTAATAGTTATACTAGTAAATACAGTATGTATTTCTACAATGAAAATTCATAACAGCAGTGCATTTTCAGAGAAAGATAAAAATAAAAGCCTTTTCTTTGAAAGTTTCAGTTACTTAATGGTGAATAAATCAGATAAATCTTAGACTGGAAAAATGAGTGGCAAATGTGTTTTACCCAGACAAATGGCTACTAGCATTTGGCTTTTTTTGTCAGTTACCTGAAGCTAAAAAAACACTTTAAAAATTGAGACAGGAAAATTACGTGACACATGGTAGTTACACTTACTTCAGGGAATTATGCTCTGAACTATTTTGGAGATTCCTCCTCCTGCATACAATTTGGGAATGTTTGATGTACAGTTTTTCATTGAATGCATTACTATAGGCCTTATCTTGTAATATTTTCAAAATTATGGGGTTACTTCCACAAGCAAGAGTTTGGTGGATTGGACATCCAGTCATGTGCAACCCATTTTGAATTTGTAGTGATCTATGTTCTGTTTAGTGTAAGTGGGACTATAGGAAACTTCTTTTCTGCATGAAGTAATAAAGGAAAGCAAATATATCTCTTGGAGAAGATCACTGCTTGCAATAAAATCCTCCTGTCCCTCCTCTAACAAAACCAGGAAGGTAAATAATTCAATCCTGTCATAAACCAAAAGCAATGGTAGAGCCAGAGACCATTTTATAAATTGTTCATGATGGGGAATACCTTCTCTGAAACATGGCAATGTTCAGGACACATCTTACTTATTATTTCTTTCTATTTAAGACTGTTAATCACAGAAGTGTCAAGATAAATCCTATATTTTTGGAGGCTTTCTGTAAGCTTAAAATGTTTAATGCAATTGACTGCATATCCCAGGCCAGCAAAATGTCTAAGCATATTCTAAGTATTCAGCAAGTCAGTAATTCCAAAGAAGTCCCACTACTGTTTGTGGCATGTGATCTACCATTCAGTGTCAGTTTTCTGTGATGAAAAATGGTTCATTTTGATTTTCATGAGGGAGGACAGAATGAGAGTTGGTTTTTTGTTTTTTTTTTTTTTCATAATTGTTGGGAAAAAATGAACTCCTGCTGAGTCACTGATTTATAATAGTAGAAATGAATGTTTGAATTTCGTCTTTGGCCAAATCAGGATCCTGCTGCCGTTAATT
Source organism: Caloenas nicobarica (assembly GCF_036013445.1). NCBI lineage: Eukaryota > Metazoa > Chordata > Aves > Columbiformes > Columbidae > Caloenas > Caloenas nicobarica. Next base: position 84,207,475 of record NC_088246.1, on the reverse strand, counting down.
CAAAGATGGGCGCTTCACTTTGCAAGTGTTCCATGGAAAACTATGGAAAGAAGTGTAAAGCAACCTTTTAGAAATGTCAAACAATACTTTAAATGCTAGGAATCAGTTAATTTCTTTAACAGGAACTGCATTCAGTTACTTATTTTTACCAGAATATGTAAGAACAAAAACTGTTTCTTGTAAGATTAGAAGGGGAAAAAAAATCTAAATCCTGATTTCTGTAGTTTCTAATACTGATAGTTTCTTATTCATTTTGGTGCTTCATTATACACATGCCACTTAATGCCACTTAGTTTTTCTTTTTTTTTTTTTTGCATGCTAAATGTGATATTTTGATACTTACTATTCAAACCTTAGTAATATTAGCAATCTGTATTTCATAGCCAAAAGTATTTATTTTGTTAATGCACCAAATGATTCCCCTGCACATACACACTTGCATTTTAATAATCTTAACAATATGGTAAAAGATGAATTCACAGTGATTACTTCATAGAACTTCCTATTTGAACTCATGGAATGGGTGCTGTATTTCATGCTGGAAAGGAAATATATGATACCATTTCCTAATGTTATTCAGCATACACTTTTCCATATACTTTTTCTACATGCATACACAAAATTGCATTGACTTTTACTAGATGTCCTTCTAAATTGACTTTGTTGAATTGGTACAACTCTGGTTCTCCCGAATTAGAGTGCCTTAATTTAGCTTGTTAGAGAATTAAGCTAAATCAATATAATTCACTTATACTGATTTAAGAGAGTTAAATTGATGTAATTTCCTGGTGTATATCTTTATGAACCACTGAGAAGAAATGTGGGGAATTTCATGTCATTTTTACACATTCCAGTCTCAGAATTATTTCCTTCACCTGTTTTGCTGGAATAAAACCAGCTAATTTGGAGAGTTGCCTTAGAATAAAGTAACAAAGAAAAAAAAAAAAAAAGACATTACCTACATTCATATTTAAGTATGTCAAACTCAAGCCACTTTGTTAGGACTGATGTCCAGTATTAGCCCATGTCAATCATGACTTATGTAGAATTTCTTAGACATGCTGCCCCCTCTCCACCCTCCCAAAAGAACCCAACAACCTGCAGAACATCAGAAATCCTAATCTATGTCCATCTTAGATGTTAATATAGTTCTAGTTTAAGGATGTTAAATTTCAATGTGGATTACAGGTAATAGAGGCACTCACTGGAATTATTTATCATTGTGACATGAGGTTAAATCATATGAAGATATTCCATGCTTCTTAACAGTATAATTGGTTTAGATGGTGTATTGAAATCTAGACTTAATAAATTCAGCCTTTTAAAACTTAAACAATGATCATCCTAATTTCTTCAGTACCTTTGTCATAGTTCTGTTAAGGAGTTGGAACCTTGTCTAAATTTAAGCCCTTGATCTTAAATTGCTTTACAAGACGGCAGAATTGTAATCAGCAAGACAAATTACCTTTATATTCCTATATTCATGACAATTTTCTTAATTTTTGCAGTTTTGTTGTTAATTTCTACATACATTTTGTTTCTGATGCCCAACTTTGTTATATTGTAGATGTTTCCATGACTTTCAAAAAGAATTTGGTGTTAAACAATCCACTTGATATCTCCATTCCTATTAATGGATATTAGGGCCAAAAATGAGATAAAATCATCTTACCTGGACTATGCAGTGTTGGTAGTACATGGTGACATGCATCGCTTAGAGATTCTTCCAGACAGGAAAGACAGCACTCAGGTCTTAATGTGCAAATTTGTTGTTTCACAGCAACAAGTACATCTTCTGTTAAGAAACAAAGCAATAAAAAAAAAAAAATGAAACAAGCAAGGGAACCTGCTGAACAATTAATATTCAACTTCATTATAGAACACTGCAGCTTTCTGTTTGGTTGAACCTATCTCCTCTTCCTGTTATTTTCTAAATTTTTGCAGGTATGAATGCCACTGTTCCAGGCATCAACGAGAACATCATTGCTGGAGTTTCTTTGCTCTACAGTGACTTTTAGATCATTAAAGCTACTTTGATGGATGCTTCCCATTGGGAAAATCTGTTGTACTTGAAATCTGTGATCATAGTAGTTCTACAGCATAATTCTATGCTATTATCATTTGTCATGTTTAGATACTGCAGTGGAGCATGAATTGTCACGGTGGTGATTTTTTTTATAAGAACTAAATGTTTACTCTCCATTTAAGTGCCAGGCTCCCTTTAAGTAACTTGCATATACACAAAGGTTAGTGGTTATGATATGGGCTCCTTTTCAGAGTCCACTATACTTCATCTGTTTTAATTATGTCCATCAAATTCTAATTTAGAAAGCAAAATTAAAGGAGCCTGAGGAATGGAAGGGTGAGGGGGAATAACCCATTTTAGTACCAGAATACACAGAGGATAGAGAACACGATGGGCAGAAAAAATCTTGAAAACCTCAGGATTTTTCCTTCACTGCCAGCAGACACCTGGAACACGACAAGCTTATGTGTTGTGACTGTTGTCTCACTCAACCAGTAGAATTTGTGACTATAGTTTGGTAACAGCCTTCATCTGCAAACTGCAGTAAAATGAGCCCTTTTGGGGACAAAATAAAGTACAAAGCTATCTGGGTCCACTTATTTATTTTTCACAGTGCAGATTTATGACATACTTTAAGACTCAGGCAAGGATCTAGGCATTCTGTTATCTTTTCTGAAACTCTAAAAGTTTGAATGACTGTTTCATCCTGTGAGCCTGGACCTAGTGAGGTTTGAGTCTTTTCTTTGTTGTCTTTTCTCTGTCTCTTGGAATAAGCCTGAAAGATTTGTGTCATCTCCTAAGGTCTGGGTGGCAGTTTCACCACCCACTAATAGCAAGGGAAAACTCCCCTGGCCAGAGCATAGCTCTAGGCTAACTTTCTCAGAAGAGATGGCATTTTTAATAGTGGATAGATTTTTCTCTTCTAATCTGTTTCCTTCCTGTTTAGGAGAAATTAGAGGCCTTGGAAGGGGAAAATGATGCCCAGGTTTAAATCACTTATATTAGGCATTGATGCAGCAAATTAAAGCAGCTATACTCCTACCTGAGGATGACCTCTGGATATTCAAAGTTTTTATAGCTTTTAAAGAGGATAAGCCTGGCATGCAGCTTAATATCTCATTTGACAGTATGTTCCCGCAATATATACTTGCAGTACTACTTCTCCCAGTGTTCACAGATCTACCTAAAGCATCGTATTTCCACAGAACAGATCTATGAACACTCCCCCAAGAAGCAACCTAAAATAATTCATGAATGTAATTAAATCATTAATATGGCTTTATGTCTGTAAATTAATAGTTGAAAATAATTTTCTTTATCAATAGATTTGGTGTATTGTTCACTGTGTGTCCAAATAATGTCATGTATTTTTCTATAATATCTTCCTGTTTTCCATCAGCTTTTTGGAATCACGTGGTGGTTCACAAAATTATTGCCATGAAGTAATGAATGTCAGTGGCATTAACATGAGAAACAGAAATCTGAATAATCTATTATACTTAACTATAGAGCTCTGCAAATAAAGGACTGTACTGATGCAGTGAATTTGCCATGATGTATTTCTGACTGCAAAGGAAAAATTGGGAAATGAATTTCACTTTCTCTATAGAATAAGAATAAAGCATATCAATGCCCTGAGGGCTTAATTTTGAAAAAAAAAAAAAAAAAAAGTACAAAGGACTCGTTTTGCAGCAACTGTGGCCTGAGCACAAAACTTGCTTTACCCTCTGCACTGAATGAAGCAGTGAATCTTGGGCTGGGAGTGGGAAGGAAGAATAATTAGGTTGCATCTTAGTTGTGTCTTGGTGCCAGTACACAAAGGGCTGAATTACATAGGTGTGTTTTTGTTTCTTGGTGAGCACAGACAATCACAATTCAAAATAAAAAGAAAACAAAAACCAACCAGCCAAACAAACCACTGTCTTGTACTGACTTCAGTGCATGGTTACAAGCAATTTTTGGGAACTAGCTGATGTTCTAGGTTAATAAGCTGGCTACATCTATTTCTGTGCCCATATGCTTAACTTAGCTGGAGGTGCTTTCCTTAAGCCAGTTGTGCTTTGGGATAGTTAAATAAGGTACTGGGTAAACAGAACTCAGCTTTTAACATCTAATTCCTAAAGAACCTCACCAATTTGATTCCCAACTCAGCAAATCTCTAGTTAACCCACACCAAGTCCATCTGCTTTGCTGCTGAGTTCTCCCAAGCTCTTGATAAAGCATCTCTTTTCCAAAGGGGTGATGATTTTAAGCAGGCTAGGCTGCTTAAGTGATGGGGTGATTGATGCAGACTGTGGTGGCTTCAGGCAGGAAAGTCCATTTTCTTTTGTGAAATGGGAACTTATGCTGGTCATTATGCAAATAAACACATAAAAGCTTAAGCTCCCTGCAGCGTTCAGTTCGCAGAAGAAGTTTGTTAGGGAGTACGTCTGTCTGGCTTCCCTCATCTCCCACAAAGAACTACCAAGTTGTCTTCTGCTGGGTTTATGTTCACAGTCTCTGGGAACACAGTTGCCTGCTGGCACTTGCTGTTGCTAGAGCAGCAGGGGTTTGTGAGAGGGGATTTTGACAAGCCTAATTGCTAGAATTGTTGAGGCTGCCTGCTGTCTAAAATGGTGACAATATCCCTAGGCATTTTTTCTTTTACTTTTTTTTTTTTCCTCCTTCTTTAAAGGAAAAGCCTCCCTCTTCTAAAAAACTAATTGGAACTGTAATTTACAGTTCAGCTGCTTATATATCAGTATACTTATAACTTTAAAATAAAATTACCTGAAAGTGTTAATAGAAAATTGGTAATTTAGAGTCTGAAAACCTTTATGCCAGGTCTCTAACATACTTCCTTGTTGCTGCTAAGATTAGGGAAGTGGGAGACGCTTGTAGGGAAGGGAGAGACACTGTCTTTTATTTATCTTTCATCACACCATCTGCAGATAGCAGTATGCAAGAAAAATGCCTTGTCAGATAAGCCTAAAACTTATTTAACAGATTAGAATCTTTTCTGAAATAGCATATGTTAAATGCCAAATATGTCTGAATGGTTATGAGCAAAAAGAAGTATCAGGCTAATGTGATAAGATAAAATGAACAGAACCATTATTCAAGTCGTGCTCAGAAGAATTATGGACTAAAGCACTGCAAGTAGCGAGTTTAGGCTATTATTTTCTGTTTGAGGTTTGTAATATCAATGAAAAATTATGTTTCCTCTTTCTGCTGGTCTCCTGAGTTAAAACCTGTTTGATCACATTTTGTAGACCACACGTGATACACCAGCTAGAGCAACAGCTACAGGATAGAAGGAGAATGTGTAGATGAGGCACCAGAGAGATGGTGTCTTATTCAGTAAATAATCACAAAAGGTAAATCCACACAGCTAAAATGAATGTGACAGGAAAGAATACTTCCACCTTTCCTGGGTGCTTGCCCTGCTGGCGTCTCCAAAGGGGGAGCCGGTAGATGCTGCTACTCATTAAGCTTCTTGGTGCTATTTGGAAGTTTCTCTTGACCAACAAGGTTCTGCTGCTGGATTCCCTACAGCTTCCTGGTAGTTTCACTGACACTGTAAGTAGTCTGAGGCACCTTTCTACACAACAAATAAGAGGAGCTTTAACTGAGTAGAATGGGAACCTGTGCAGCAAAAAGCATTGTGGAATGGTTTGCATGCTTAGCTGTTTTTGTTGTTGTTGTTGTTGTTTGTTTTGGTTTTTTGTTTGTTTGTTTTTTCCCCTTCCTTTTTCTTCCCAAGCCAGACCTATAGTACAATATTCAGGAGTTTATAATAAAGATTCAGTCACTGACCAGATGTTCTGGGTTAACCCTAACAGGCAGCTAAGTACTGTATAGCCACTTGCTCACTCTCCCCACAGTGGGATGTGGGAGTGAATTGGAATGATAAAGTGTGTTGATAAAGACACTTTAACAGGGAAAGTAAAAGCTGTGTGTGCAAGCAGAGCAAAATAAATAATTCATCTACTACTTCCCATCAGAAGGCAGGTATTTAGCCACTTGCAGGAAAGCTGGCCTCCATCATGTGTAATAGTTATGTGGACAACCAATGCCATAACTACAAACAACCCTCCCTTCTTCTTTCTTTCCCCAACTTGCTCTTGCTCTTGCTCTTTCCCCAACCATGCTCTTGCTGAGCATGACATCATATGCTGTGGGATATCCCTCGGTCAGTTGGGGGTCAGCTGTGCTCCCTCCCACTTCTTCTGTACCCTCAGCTGTCTCACTGGTGGGTCAGCATGAGAAGCAGAAAAGGCCTTGATGCTCTGTAAGAACTGCTCAGCAATAGCTAAAACATCTGTGTGTCATCAGCACTCTTTTAGTCACCAATCCAAAGCATAACACCATAGCAAGTGCTATGAAGAAAATTAGCTCTGTGTCAGCCAAAACCAATAAAGCAGATGAGAAAAAAATCTGAACAATTTCAGAGGAAAAAATTAATCCATCCTGTATGACCAGGGAACACTATGGGCCTGACCTGTCAAATGCACAAATGCACTGCATGGGAAGACCCATCCCCTAATTCAGTAAGTGACCAGGCTTGTCAGCACTAGTAGGCCTGTGTCCCATTTCACCTATTGAGAAGCTGTTTCAGGCCCTCATACTATCAATGATAGGGAGCTTTCTTCTAGTCACTAGCTTGATTTATTTGGAGCTTGTTCTTCTGCCAGCCTCTTTGTTTAGCTGAATTATCTCTTTCTCCCTGGTATTTGCATACCGATTTATTTGCAGGGAATAGGTCTGTTCCCTCTCTGCCTTTGATGTGGTTAGTCAAGCCAAGTTTCTTTAATGTCGATATAAATTCAAGAAAGATTAACATGTGTGACATAATGACACTCAGCATTCTAAATAGGATTTTCCATCTAGCAGTCATATGGCCTTGGCAGACATAGGTCTCCTAGAAAAGCTTTGCTAGATATATCCAAAGATTTTTTGCCTTTTATATAACTGTATCACAGTTTCCGGGAATGACATAATCAAAGTAGGCAATTGCCTTGGGCACCAGATTGCTGGGACAATTAAACAAGCATTGCCTTCCGTTAATTTTGCCGTATTTTTCCTACATTGTGAACAAACCTTGAGCTGAATGCCTTTGTAACCAAGTAACATACACAGTTCTTTCTCTTTTTTAAGGAGCTTGGATTGAAAAGCCCTTGTTAGCTCCTAAGGATGTTATTAAACTAGCTGATGTCTGCTCTTCCAGGCCACAAAATAATAGCTTTTTTTTTTTTAATTAAGGTTCCTCTCAAGCTTGGATCAGAAGTGAATGCTTTTTCACCTGTTTAGTGGGACAGTCATTTTTGATAGCATGATCTTCCATAGTCATCCATGTAAATAGGTACTTTGCACGAGATACTTGAGTATTACTAGATCAAACTCTCTGAGTTTGGGTGTCATGCAACATCCAATTGTCAGATGTCTTTTTGTCATCTATTCCAATTTTTGCTGCTTTGTTGTGTTTCCTGAAGATAGGAATGGCAATGATTCTTTTAGTAGTACTGTGAAATTTCTTCATTTTTTCATTGTATGAGAAAATGCAACTTTTTCATATTAGGTAGACATGCAATTGATGTAAAATAACACCACATTTCATTTAAGTCATAATCTGAGATGTACTTAAGTGCTAATGACTGACAATAGAAATTTAGTGATATGACAGGGAAGGTGGAAATGTTAATATTAATAGAAAAGTAAGTTTCATAGAAAGGTCATTTCCATAGTATACTAAAATGAAAGAGGCTGGAGATCAGTCACAAAACACATTTTCAAATTGGTAATTCTTGTATTGTCTGGCCTTCGTCATTAGAGGATTACCTAAAATTATCTCATTGAGGTGTTTCAGTCATCCATATTTTTAATACAGAGATTGATGTAAATTGCAGTGAAAAATGCTTTCTGCAGTAAAAGATATCAAGCAGCTATGAAATGTAAACCAAAAGGCTATACAAACAAATTCTTATTAAATGGAAACAAGAAAACTCAAACTATGAAAGTAAACATAGTACTGGTACTTGATTCTTAAAGCATAACTGTACCAGCAATATTTTACTGTGTTTTCTTCAGAGGAAGCAAATGCTAGGTCAGCTAGCTGCTTTTTCTCTCCTCTAATAATTGGCACTCACTGTTCAAGGTTTGTGAAGTCTTGATGGAGGTAAGGCTGCATTTAAGCTGAGTTGGTATATTGACCTTACCTGGTTCTGATTTTGTTGTTTCTTAATGCTGTCAGCCCCACTGCTCACTGTTCTGAGCTACTCATTGTTCTGCTTCTTATCCCTTTAGCCATGCTTCACACAACTTCCTCTCCCACCACCTCTGCCTTATATTTCTTCTCTTGCTAGCTGTGCATCATAGTGCTTTTCTCCCTATTTTCTTGCCTCATTTTCTTCACTGCATTACCCCTTCTAGCCAATTTCACCAGCTTTACTGGTGTGGCGGGTTGAGCCCAGCTGCAACTAAGCACCTATCAGCCACTTGCTTGCTACCCTGTCACAAGATGAGAGAGAGAATTAGAAGATCAAAAAGAAAAACTTGCCAAGTCAAGTTAAAGACAGGTAAATAAGTGAGGGGGGAGAGGGACTGTGGAGAAAGGATAAAACAGAAGAAGGCGGGGGGATACACACCAAAAACCAGAAAAATAAGAAACCAAGGGATGCAAAAGTAATCACCCATCACCAGCATGTGGAAGCCCAGCTAGTCTCTGAGCAACATCTGCTTTGGAAAAACTCCCTAAGAGTAATTGAGTGTGATATTACATCAGCACATCTCTTTGGTCAATTCAGCCATCTCTACTAGCTGTGTACTATCCCTGCTTCTTTCCCACCTTCAGCCTATTTGCAGAGTGGGGAGGGGGCACAGTGAGAAACAGAAGACCTTGATGCTGTGCAAGAACTGTTTGGTACTAGCTAAAACACTGTTGTGTTATCAATACTCTTCTGGTCACAAGTCTAAAGTACAGAAATGTATAGGTTACTACTATATCTCTTGACAAGAAATTCTTATGTTAAAGCCAGACTTTTTCTTTTTCCAAATTGTCTTGTTCTTCTTTCTCTAGCCTTTGTATTGTGACATGGGAAACTGCTAACAAGAATTGCTGTTATCATTTATCATTTATCCAAGACAGGCATTAGAAATATATATTACTGCAAAAACAAAACTTTCTTACTCTCCTTCTAATAGAAATATGTCTGAAACACTACACAACACATGCAAAGCAACTGTACTTTAGGCTGAATTATTGGTCCTTTCCATTTGCCTTCCCTTTGCTTATCTAATTGTCATAAGTAGTCCTTTTTGCTTCTCAGCATCCTCTGTTCCAGGCTTCTTCAAAGTGAGGGGAGGTGTGATGGAATTTTCTTGCATTTCAGTTCTCAGACAACAGCTTTTCCTAAAGAAGGGAAGCAATCTTTGTTTTAAATGAAGGATTGGCCTAGCTCTCCCTGAATTAGCATGAGACTGAAAAAACTTTGGAATAAAAGATGAAGTATGCAAGGACCATCTCAAAAGAAAAAAATCTCAAAGGGAATATTTGCCATGAGAACTAACTTTCTTCACCATGAGGCAGCTGGATGAGATGGATATCACTGGAGGTGTCCTCTAAAGGGAGTGCTCCAGAAGACGATTTTTCCTCTGGATGAACTTTCTGGCAGGCTTCATAGTAGGTACAGCTGACACAAAGCTTGAAATATTTTACTGCATTTTCAGAAGAAAGGGGGAGAAACAGAGGAGAAAGTAAGGTAGCTGAATGAGGAACAGAAAGGTTTTTTTGAAGTACCTCTGGTCTAATTAGTTTAGATATATTTCTGCTTTCATTTCTTCACCTGTATCCTTTATAAACATTTGTAACTTTTATTTTATGTGGATTTTATATACAAATGTTTGTTGCATTTTATATTAGCCATTTTTCAGTTACCAATGATTTAAGTAACTAGGCAAAAGCAAGGTATTCCCTATTTTAAGATGCGTCAAATTTCTGTAGGTAGCGCCTGAAGGAATTTAATGTGGTCCAGCTGCCCGCCATGGCTTCTGCCATACGAGCCAGCTAGAGGCTTAGGTGTTAGAGGCACCAGAATTGTCTCTCAGTGGCTGCTGGTGATAGCTCAGGGCTTTCTGGCACATTTAAACCCTATGGGTTGTAGAAAGCTAAAAAGAGTCACAAGGCATTGCCTGATGTAAGAAATAGCTTTTTCTCTGTGTGCCTAGGGTTTTTAAGATACATGTATCAAGAATCATGAGGCATATGAATTTTATAGCAGGAAGCATAGTTAAGTACTCTGGAATATGCATTCCATGTGAAGATCCACCAGGGATGCGTACTGTACCAGAGTGTAAATATTCAGGATTATTTTTCATTTGACTTTTTTATACATTGTACATACTTTAAAATAAATGTAATGACTAATACATTCTTATGCTAATGACTGCTACAGATTGTTGGCTTGCTGGTAATAATTTACTACTTAAAAAAGAAAATACTCTTTTACTTTTTTTCCTGCGCAAATGACATGCTGTGCAGATTATATAAGTGAAAGGCTAAAGTTAGAACTTTGAATTTAGATCACTGATGTGCTTATTATGAGCAAAACATTTTATCTGAATAAATAAAAGCATACAAATGTAAAAAAAAAAAAATCACAGTTTATGAAAGGTCTTGGAGAAGTAGTGGTTAGAGACTAGATAGTAAATGCGAAATTTGGGGATAAGATTCTTTGATCCTTTGCAGAAGATCAGTCAGGATTAATCTCAAAGTCCTTATTGGTGAGCTGTGTAATACCTGTGGTTAATAGGATAGGACTTTGTGTTACATGTCTACATTATCCTGGACTTTGAGGGTTGTATATTATGTGCTAATCAAATTGTCCCTTGTTTTATACACATCTGCCATTTGTTTACTTTTATAATTACAAACATCTGAAAAGAACATTCCAAACCTTCATTCCAAATATATTCTTTATACTGTTTAATGTCACTAATTTAAATAATGTAGTGTCTAAACTATTTTCTTGAGTTAATAGTTAATACCACACTACCCTTATGACCAGCCCCTTCCCCCCATCCCCCCAACTAGTTTTGGATTTTTGCAGCTCAGAAATCAAGACTACCTATATACAATTTCTACTGTGTAATAAAGAATATCTAAAATGCTTAAAATAGACTGAAAGCATATTCAATTGTAATAAGTTATTGTACTTCTCAGTATGCTTCTCTACAACTATAGACTTCTTGGCATAATGTTCTACCTACATGTGGTGCTAATAAATATATATTCAGAACAAGGAACAAACGCACTGTTATTTATGAGCCACTAGTAGGAGAAAAATACAACTGGTTTACAGTAATGTACATCTTGTCTTGCTTAACTGGAAAGAGATTTTTTACATATTAAATATTTTCATTTTTACAATAAAAAAATAACTTTTTTATTTGATGTCAAGATGTATTATAATATGGCATACTTTAGAATATATTAAATATACCGCTTCCTCAAAGATTTAATCCACCTTGTGATCAGGGAAGAGTTACTCTAATTCTATAGCATTCTGCAGGGCAATTAAGTGAAAATGTAGTTGTCCCATACCCCTATTTATCAGCCTGTTCATGCTCAGTCCAATGAAATGACAAGTATGTTTCAGAAGGCCTTGTTCCACAGGGTTTCTTTGATTCTAGCAAAGGATGGGGACAGGTCCATAGTTACAGAAATCACTTATTTCTGGTGTTTGAATGTGATAAGCAGACTCTATGAAAACTCAATGGCAAGTAAACTATTTTAAAGTGCAAAAGTTTAGAATTATTCATCTTTTGGTGGATATTTGTATGTATAAGCCTTTGGAAACACAAAACACTAATTTAAGGGGCTATATACACAGCTGATTTTTTTGAGGGGAATTTGGAGAATCATATATTCTGGAAAAGTCAAGGTTCATTGCTACCAAAAAATATTTATTATATTTGTTGAAAAGCTAGTCTGTCTTTTGAAAGGAGAATTGATAAACTGTAATCTTTTCTGATACCTTAAATCAAGTAGGTATACTTTTTCCACTGTGACTGAACAGGAATTAACTTGTTATCAAGTACTTTCGCCATGTACCCAAAAAATCATATGTGTGTTGCTTGTTTTCTTTCTTGATCAGTGTATTAGATGTACTGCTTGTAACAGCCTGTCTCTTTTCCCCTGTTGCTAGTGACCAGAGTTGGATTCAGAATGGTGTCTTAACACCTGAGGTCCATAGTGCTCTTCTCTTTGACAGTCTTCTGAACTCTCTGTACCCATGAGTGCACTGCTGTGGGAATGGCCCTTTGCTGATGACATGTATCAAATGTTGTGTTTAGAAAATTGAGATAGCTGAGAGCCAAGACTGATCAACTTAGGCACTTACTCTTTGTAGGGGTATATGATTTCAGCTGGACACCTTGGCTTAGTGTGCTGCACAGTGCAATGAGGTTGCCTTTAGCTGTTCACACTTGAGAAAGGCTTATCCTTCACACAGTCAGTCTGCAGGTCCACTGTGATCCTCAAGAAAGCCTGCATTTGTATGAATTACGCTCTTTATTATCCATCTGGTGGTATCTACTAGAGAACATAATATTTAATGTTCAAATTAAAATATATTGGGGGGGAGCTGAAGCATTGTAAGTGAAGGACAGCTGAAAATGAAAGCAACCACATGCTTCAGTGAGCTTTGAGAAATGTACTAAATTCTAAAGTATATCTGAAATTGTGTTTTAGCTTACCTAAGGAAAAGTTGTATTATAGAAAACCTTGGACCACACTGATGTCTCTAATACTAACAGCCCTACTAAACAGCAGAAGTTGCTTAAAAAACAACATCAAAATGAACAATATGAAGGTTTTTCAGGTGGTTATTGTAAAAGTGTTTTCCACGGCCTTTTGGGTGGTAGATGAAATCATTATTACATTAGAAAGAACGTATATCAAAGCATTTAGCTTCAGCCTTACAAAAGAAAGTAGAATTGCTCTACTGCTTCTCCCATTTTGCTACTTGTTGCCTGGGGCTGTTGCTATCTTCCTTGCCTCATGGGCAGGGAAGGGAAGGAAAGAGGAAAGGGAGGGAAAGGAAAGAGAAAAGGGAAGGGAAGGGGAGGGGAGGCGAGGCGAGGCAAGGCAAGGCAAATGGCACACAAAACCCAAAACCAAGCCCCCAAAAAACAAAGAAACCCACCTCTGCCACTGGGTTTTGCAGCCTTCTTTTTCCATCTGATATCTCCTCTACCAGTGCACCACATTGCAACATATTATGCAGGAATATGGTTTGAATAGCTGCTTTAGGTATGGCAATGTGTATTTCAGTTGAGTTCCATTCTACACCCATGTGTAAAGTGTTTATCTCTTATATTAATTAGTAACTTGCAAAAATAATGATAAATTTTGACAAAAAGGGAACGGAAATAGCTTTCATACTGCTTAGAAAATATTGGTGCTAACCAGAGTCATTCAGCTGTTGTCTCTCCACTTTAGGAGTCAATCTAAAGACACCTAAAGCAGAAATGCAATTTATTACAACAAACTTGTGTGCATTGGTGTTGTCATCTCTGCTCTTCCAATGACTCTTCTACTAGACTACTTTCTCATTGCAAGCAGCTTTGGTAGTTAACTTATAATCATGTACCGTGGTAAACCACACAGAACTCCAACAATTTACATCAGCCAAAAATCAAGAGATTTCCAAGATGAAGGCATTTCCAAGGTCTTTACGTTCTATACTAGATGCTTACTCAAATCCTGAGATCCTTTATCTTTTTGTAACCCATGATATTTGAGTTACCTTTGCTTCACTGAAACAGGCTAGAGTAGTAAATCTAAAGTCTTCTATATTCTTCTGAAGAGTGAAGAAGGCACAACAAATATTCTTGTTCAAAATTTCCCCTTTTAGTGATGATGCTGATTGGCTTTCATTTTTCTTCCCTAGACTTGATGCAAGAAAAACTCTGTATAGTCCAATTGAAGGTTCTTACAGTCTAGTATCTTTTCCCAGACAGCTGGCTCCAATCAGATGCCTGGGGGAAACCATAAGCATAAGGAAAGCATGGAATGATATTTACACTGAAGCTGAAGTCAGCAAAAAGCAATCTATGAGGTATAGGCACTGCTTAATGAGGTGTTTTTTGAACAAAGAAAGTGTCTGTAATATCATACGATAAACATGGTGCTGTTTGCTCTTTTTGGGAGGAGTAAGTTTAGGATAATGTTTATGGGAAAAAAAAAGGTCAACCTTCTAACTTCAACTCCTTGTAGCAGAGAGGCATTGGAATTTCTGAGTGCTTTAACTGCTTTTAATTTTTGTTTGACATTTTCAGACTGTCTTGCATTTTCTGTTGCTCTGACTATTTGTTTCTTCAGAGTATATATTTTACTCTTGGTATTTGTACTACTACACTTGAAATAGTGTTCCCTGAGTGTTCTTTTTTGGCTACCAATCCACTTCTTCCTACTTAGTTACATTCACGATTTTCCCCTCCTGTGCCATTTCCCATGTCTTACCTTTAGTCATTCTGTGCAGCGGAAGTTACTAATACATTTTGTCCCTAAAATATGCACAGTTTATATTAATCTTTTCTAAATCCTTCTTCTTTTTCTGTGTTATCCTTATTCCAACTCATCTTTACCTAATTTGGATTTTAAAATTTTCCAGGAAAGGACTTTGTCCTTTTACAATCTCTTTCAAGGATCATACAAAGTTAATGGGTTGTATGAATGTTTAATAATAATATTCATGGAGATTTTTTAATTAATAATAATTATATTTCTGAAGCTGCATGAATATTCTGTTATATTGCTGCTTAAAGTGCTGACATTGAGGATCTAGCTTTATGAAATAATAGACTTTTTTCCAACTTATCTGTATGTCCAACATGGTATCCAATATATGTTAGGCATTGATTATACTGTGCAATGTGTGCAAGCAGACTCCTAAATCTGTGTGGTTGCTACCTACATAAATCTTGCTGAAACCCCTGTAGACAGAAAGGCTTATATGTGTGTTGCAGAAGCCTGCAAATCAGGCACATAAATACCGGTCTACCCAGGAGTTTTCTTGCAAAATCATAAGATACAGAAATGGAGGTTTGGATTAATCTGGCATGCTGCTGTAGAGCTGTAAACATGGAAGTCATACAGCTGCTCTGTGAAGTAAGTACGATTTTTGCTCCTATCAAACTGCATGTTGTGTATGAGCAATGTCAGACTAACCAGATTTGCTGATAAGTTTAATCTGTTAAATAATTTAACATTTATTGGCAAGTTTAATATGACTCAACTAACAAACCATTTTTTAGCCCACTAACTAGCTAGTTTGGGGAATTTGGGAAGCATCACCTCTGTGCTGGTTTAACTGAAATCAAGTTAGCTTTTCTTCATGCAGTTAGAAACTCTTATTTTCTGTAGATAGCACAGTTGTTTTGATTTAGTTTGAGAACAAGAAGATAACACCCTGGGACGGAATTCATGTTTTTCTTCAAGTAACTTGCCAGTGTTCTTGAGTTGGAACAAAGAGAATGTAAGAACTTACTGTTATCTTAGTTGTCTGGGAGCCAAGGTCTTTCTGAGTTCTCTGTCTGAAGGTGTGAGGCAGCTACGAAGGGGCTCGTGGATGTGGCAGACCTTAACTGACATCCAGGCTGATCAAGGAGAATATTCCATGCCATTAGTGTCATGCTTCATATTTAATGGGAATTGGGTTTTCTGGCTGGGGACACCTGTTCCAGATCTGCTCCAGTTCGGTCGAGTTCTGGTCAAGAGTTCCTTCAGTTCAGCCTTTTGCCATTCTGACATTTTGCAGTTGACCTCTGGGCCTTTCTGACTTTTTGGCTTTTCCTCTCTCTTCCCCTGGAATTAGCTGTTCAGGACCAGGGTGTTTTCTTCATGGGACTGGCTGCTCAGTTTAGACAGAGTTTGTGAAAGATTGCTTTGAGTATCACTTGTTTTAGATTTGGTTTTCATTCTCTATATATTATTATTAGTAGTAGTATATTAGTATTATTTTGTTATTTTATTAAATTGTTTTTATCTCAGTCTATGAGTTTCTCCCTTCCCTTTTGATTCTCTTCCCTATTTGGGGTATGTGAGGGAGACTGAACAATCGGGTATCATGTTTTTGATTGCTAGCTTGAGTTAAACTGTGACAGCATACTTTTCTGTATAGACTTGTTGTTGTTAGAAAAATTTGTAGAATTTTTTTCTACCTGCTTTCACGAAAAGTCAGATTTAAGTAAATGGAAGCACATATAGGAAGTATTAACAGAAAGTCAGGATGCAGCAAAGACTGTAAACTGGGAACATGCTGCGAAGACTTGTAAAGATTATTTAAGAAAGACATTTTAGCAGTCTCTGAGAAAGTCATACTTCACACTTGCAGGTGCACTGGCAGTCAGATTTTATGTTGATTGTCTTCTGTGAGCAGCACTGTCATTACCAGTATCTCACTGTTTCTAGTATATAGCTCATCCTCTTCAGCTTTGTCATTTTGTCAGTGATTTTGAGCTGTGTTTAGTATTAGTGTATGTAACACTTTTTATGTAGTTTTTGGCTTCTTCTTTCTATCAAGAACCTGTTGGCACTATTGTTAGGCTTGCTTTTTTTTTTTTTTCCTTGGGGGGGCGGGGTGTGGTGTTATTTGTTCGTGTTATACACGAACTTTGCTGATTTTCACTTGAGGAGATCTACCTGTCAGATGGCTCTTTATCTGCCTCTATTTCTGTTGCAAGAGCCCTTCTGTGTTAAATAGCACAGGGTTTAAATAAAATCCTTACACACCCTTTGACAAGTTTCTGTAATGTTTTCATTTACATCTATTTTAAATGTGTATTTTGTAGCTGTTATAACAATAGGTTATATAAATAATACAGGTGGTATATATGTGTTTTATAAACACTCGAGCTCTCTCACACACATATATATATTTTTATATGGACTTACTGTTGTCAAACTGCAGTTTCCCTGGGCATGGTTAGAGGTTACTGTTAGTGTCAGGCATTTCTTTAAAGAAACCCATTTTATGAAGTTGTTAGTAAGATAAAGATAGCATTTTTCTTGTTCTTGCTTAAATGGCTTAAACTCAACTACAGCATGTACAGTAAAGAAACTGAGGTTCGGTGTTATACTTCAACACTGATAATATATCTCCTGTATTTGCTTCCTTCTGCTGCCTTAAGCCTTTTAAGATAAGGCTTTGATTACTTGTCTAAAATCATAGAATCACAGAATGATTTGAGTTCGATTCATAAATGCTAGGCTCCTTTCTTTTCACATTTGTTCGAATTAGCCACCATTGTTTGTTATTTTGATTTCTCTGCTAATCTTGAGTACTCTTTTCATACATATTCTTCATTTGCCACTCCTCCTAGTGTTGCCTGTGTAAATCACTGTGCCACTCTGTTCTGGTGTTCCCTGTCTCAGAATGAAATTCTGACCCCAGGGAAATCTGTGACAAAGTATATCAACTCCGCTAAGCACAGAATTTCTTCCTACCAGTTCTGTATCCTTCCATCCCTTGATTTGACACACAACGTCCTTGTGTCAGGAACTTAGAATGGAACATTTATTGTCTGCTGTTTGCTATCTGATTCTATAAAAACTTGTATAGAAGTTGGATCAAATTTTATAACACAATTCGAGTCAAGACAAATTATAGTCCTTTCCAGAAAGAGAAGACAGCACAAATGACTAATTTTTATGTTAACCAAGGCTGGAATGACACTGGGCAATATCAGCACAAATGCCTGCAGACCCCAGCTAGCAAAGTTCACTTGCTAATTGTTTTTGTCTTGCTATTATATCAAGACTCAATTGTAAGTATATATCTTTTCCATTCTTGTGCTTGGTATTTTAGACAACTACTGAGAAATATAAAGCTAGCATATGAGCATAGTTTGAAAAACAAACAAACAGACCCATACAACATTGTACCACATTTTATCCATAAAAAGTATCACAGCCTTTTTTATGTGCCATATTGTTAAATAGTCTTGGGGAAACAGAGTTTCTTCTTTTTATGGACAGCAGTTTTTGAGTAGATGCTTTCATAGTAAGATGAAAAAATATATTTAGCTTCTTTAGAAAAGGATCAAGATATTCTTCATTACTAATTGACATTTTTAGTTTTATAAGATTGTGTTTTTTCATACAGAAGCTACTTATTTCAATGAGACTTTTAGAATAAAATTATACTTAATATAGCAGGAATTGAGACAACAGTGTCAGAGTCTGGTCCATAATTACTGTTTACAACAAAGAAAAACGAGCCTTTCATTTGCAGTTTTGAAAAAAAAAGTACACTTTTTCAATACCCTGAAGTATTTTGTTGCTATATATCCTGATATACATTGTCATGTATCACTTTGGAGATATGTTTCTCTAAATTTCTTATATGATTTTGGCCAAGGTTTGGTGTGGTGTTTTGTTTGTTTGGCTGGTTGTTTTTTTGTGTGTTTTTTGTTTGTTGGTTTGGTTTTTGTTTTGTTTAGATATTACTTTCTTCTAACTTCCTCATCTACTATAAATTTCTCTTTAATAAAAAAGATTTTGCTATTAGCCCTTCTATGCATCATAGTAATACCAAGAGTTTAGTTATTCTTTACTATTGCTATTTCTTACTATTCCTTATCTTGCACATTGGAAAGGGTGTTATATCACTGGGCCTAATTAGATGTTCTTTCCAGTTACTAGAATGATTAAAGGTATGAGAAGGTATAAAAAGAAAGTAAAAAGAGAGTATACTTTCATGAATTGTTAGTAGTTTTGAGAGTTATTTTGTATATAGGTGTATTTCTCATTCTTCATGTTTTCAACCTGAAGAGACAGAGAATGTATATATTTCTAGCATGTATAAGTGTGTGTTCTTTATGTCTGTATCTGCTTGTCTGTTGATCTGGCTGCTTTGTTTGCATTCTGCTTTCTGCAGCCCAGGACACCTGCACTAACCACCTGCACTTTGCAGGCATCTAATAACTTATAATGGTACTGTGCTGAAGACTTAATTACCTGTATGTAGTTGCCGTTTCTCAAACTGTTTCAGGCTGTAATTACTTGAAGCTTAAATCACATTGCAGTGTTTGTGTGCATGTGAGAGCTCATGGGCGGGGGTTCGACCTAGAGTGACATAATGATTAGGAGCTAGGTATGATCTCCTTCTAGCTCAGTAGCTGTTCAAAATAGCTATGTCAGAAGTGTGAGATGAATCACAATTTACACTTGACTACTGATTTCTGCTTCATATACAAACATCTGTTATTCAACTGCATCCATAAAAATGTGGATTTTTTAAAATTTTATCTGACAGAATGAAGTATGTATTTTTCACAGAAAATGGTCATGATAGAATCACTTAAAAATAGATGTTCAAATATGTGTCCATTGTAATATCCTATTTATTAAAAAAACCCAAACCTGGTGAAAGGCCTGCAAGGAATGTCCTATGAGGAGCGGCTAAGGCTTTGGGCTTGTCCTGTGTGGAGAAAAGAAGGCTGAGGGGTGATTTCATTGCTCTGTACAGCTTCCTGAGGAGGGGACATGGAGAGGGAGGTGCTGATCTCTTCTCCCTGGTATCCAGTGATAGGATGTGTGGCAATGGTTCAAAGCCGCACCAGGAGAGGGTTAAAGAGGGTGGTCAAACACCGCAGGCTTCCTAGAGAGGTGGTCAATGCCCCAAACATGTCAATGTTTAAGAGACATTTGGACAATGGCCTTAACAACACACTTTAGCTTTTGGTCAGCCCTGAAATAGTCAGGCAGTTGGGCTAGGTGATCTTTGTAGGTCCCTTCCAAGTGAAATATTCTATTCTATTCTATTCTATTCTATTCTATTCTATTCTATTCTATTCTATTCTATTCTATTCTATTCTATTCTATTCTATTCTATTCTATTCTATTCATTTATAATTGTCAACATGCAGAGTAGAAACATAATAAAAAATATTCAGTATACTGGTTTTGTTGAGGCACAGTGCGGATCTGGTTAATCAGTCCCTAAGTGGTTTATAGAAAGAGTAAATACAAGACCCAGCTGTCACAGTTACTCGTCCAGTGTCTTGTGATCAGCACAGTACAAACACTCCAGTTGTGTTTGTTGTTGATACCTGACAGTCAAGGATGTGCCATCTTATACTATGCCTTCTGTGATTACCTTCAGAGCTCTTGGGACACATACACGATCTGGAAAACATTTTCCATTGCAACTTGCTGGACCAAAAGAGATGGATTAAGAGGGGATACAATGTCTGGGTTTTTTTCCTCTTATCATTTGATAAAAAGACAGCACCAGGGTTTCACAAAATAGTTCAGAATAGGCCATGATATAAGTTGAGCTGTTGGAGGTGGTGCTGTGTTCTGGTTTCCATGAAGGGGAGATGGTTTCAGACCATTTCTAGATGGAAGATTTCCCTGGATAGTGGGGTATAATATTTTCCCATGTCCTGATGGTGTAAATTGAGTTTAACTACAAGAATATGTCCCTTAAAACCACATACATGTTAATAATGATGATTACAATATTTCTTTCTAATTGGAACGATGACTAACCCCCAAAAGGAGAATTTGGCAATACTAAATATGTAATGTAATGTTGCATATCACATTTCTTCACGGACAGATTTATCTGATGCTTGCTTACATCTAAATGGAAGTGGAAATCCATTTTGCAAATGTTTCATTATATCCATTTATTACAAATTGGTAAAAAAAATTCTTACCATGGAAACAAGATTCATTTTTCAATAAGCCACAGCACAGGGCTAATTTAAAGTAATCTGGTACAAATAATTAAGGAATAGGAGACTTTAGCTAATATACCCAGCAGAAATACCAGTTCACTTCTTAGTAGTTTGCAGACCCTTCAGCATGAGGTGGCTAACTTGATAATCCAGGTGTTGTGAATTGTGTTCGTCATGCTGTGCATCTTCAGGAATTGAACCATTCGCCCATGTCACTGAACTGATAGTGATGGATTTTTCTCATTAAGTGATTCCCAATAAGGTAATCATTGTACACTTTTGAAATGAGTCTGTATATTTGATGTGCATTATTCATTTCACCTAAGAAAACACTTTAGCTAATCATATTTTAATGACCTAGGAGACTTCAAGGAATCTATAATTAATATTCAGAAAGTAGTCTACGTTTTCTCTTGCAATGTGCTGTTTAACTAAAAGGAACAAAGTGAAAAACAAAACAGTAAATTTGGTTAAACATTATAAGAGCTTGTTTTCAATTGAAATTTCCTAGTGAAGCAAGTTATTTCAATAAAAATAAGTAGTTGTTTCTAAAAATTGAATGAAAGCCTAGTTATTAAAACATTTTAGCTTCTGAAAAATCATTTTGGTTTTTATGTGTTGTTTTTTGGTTGGTTTGTTTGGTTGGTTGGCTGTTTTTTTCAGTTCCAATGTGTGTAAGTTAAAGGATTATGAAAAGTCATAGTAATTTTAATTCAGTTTGTAAGGAAATGATTTATAATAATTTTGATTTTAATAAAGAATTTGTTTTCTTTCACATGTATTTTTCCTGGGATTGTGAAAGACACTCTTCATATGCAGTATATACTCTAAATATTAATATATACTTACAGATCAGCTCTTTGTTGCATCTTGTATTCCTGTGGGTTTCTAGCAGTGTATTGGAGCACATCTGTACTTTAATGCACAATACAATAGAGAGACTCAACCTGTGGTCTCTTGACATGAACTATGTCTCTAATTGGAAGTTAACATCAGCATTATGCCGTGCCTTAGTTAATTAACCATGATTGGCAGGTATAACTAGCCCAAGATGGGCACCATGCCAATGAAGTTTTGTTGCTATAGGAATCAGGGGTAATATTTTCCCAGTTCAATGTACCATGTATTAATAGATTTGACCAGCTTAAATTGATCTTAGCTTTGGATTTAATGTGTGTCCCACTGTGCAATACAAAAATTACTAAGAGGGTAGTTTAATGTTGAATATATTGAATACTCAACTCAGTGGAGTTAGAATGATGGTCTAATTTTAGCTGATGCGCATCTAAACCGTGACAACTGTTAGTTACCCGATATACATTTATGTGGCCACTACTGAAACTTGGTGGGATGGATCCCATGACTGGAGCACAGCTACCAATGGCTTCAGGCTGTTCAGAAGGGGCAGGCAAGAAAGGAAGGAAGAGTGAAGGTGTTGCCCTTTACATCAAGAGATGGATAGAGTGTGAACAGCTGTCTCTGAAGAATAACCACGAGCAGGTTGAAAACTTCTGAGTGAGAATCAGAGACTGAGGCAACAAAGGAAACCTTGTGGTTGGTGTCTACTACAGGCCACCCAATCAGGGGGAACCTATTCATGGAGCCCTTCTTACTCCAGCTACAGGAGGCATCGCACTCACAGGCTCTTATCCTGCTGGAGGATTTCAACCACCCTGACATCTCCTGGAAAAGTAGCACAGTAAGCTGTAGGCAATCCAGAAGACTCCTGGAGTGCATTGAGGATAACTTCTTAAGTGATATAATAGACAGCCCTACCAGGGGGGATGCAGTACTGGGCCTGATGGTCACCAATGCAAATTAGCTAACTGATGACAACAAAATTGGAGACTTAGTCAAAGGAAAGAGTCAGGTGCTTTGTAACATACTGACATCTGCCATTTTCCACCCTGTCAAGGTTTAAGGCAAGGCGGCAATAAACCATGGCAGACGCTTCCTGTTACCCTCTTTACCCACCCTGCACCCTCTCCTTTAGATTGGAAAAGATGATAAGGAAGATAAAAGGGAAGGAAGAGAGACTTAGACTTCAAGTTGGAAGGGTTTAAAGGGCTTTACTAATGCTACTAATAAGTAGGAAATATATATATAAAATACACAAAGCCAATCTTGAATGCTCAATGTGGAGTTGGCGTCACTCCAGCAGCGGCGGAGCTGGGTGTGCGGAGCTGGCGTGGCTCCAGCAGGTGCAGGTCAGGCCGCCGGAAGTCATGGGCGTGACTTCACAGCAAACCGGAAATGGGATGCAGGGCCTGAGGCCTTCCAGATCTCAAGCAGACAGGCAGGGTCCTCTCTAGTTGCCAGCCGTGGTCGAAGAGAGCTTGACCCTCGTGATCACCCTCTTATATAGGGGGTATGGCAATTATGGGATGGAATACTCAGTACCAATCAGTTTCAGTCACCTGTTCCATCCACCCCTCCTCAAACACGCCCCTCTCAATTATGGGATGTGTGGAATTCTTGGCTGTCATAGCAATAAATCTAAACATGAGACTTCTTCAGCATTCTGTTGGTCTTGACCTTGACAATATCAGCACCATACGCAGTGTTCAAGAAAAATATGCAACTAAAACTCAGAAGTACAGCCTCCTAGAAGAACTTAGCTGAAAGGGGAAAAGGGGGGGGGGGAGAGGGGGTTAGCAATGCATCTGCCATGTTTTATTGTCACTCTGCAATCAAACCATGACAATAGTGCAGTGACGTGTTTAGTTGTTGGTTCAAGCTAATGCAACTGATGACAGTATCTTATG
Organism: Caloenas nicobarica; assembly: GCF_036013445.1. Taxonomy (NCBI): domain Eukaryota; kingdom Metazoa; phylum Chordata; class Aves; order Columbiformes; family Columbidae; genus Caloenas; species Caloenas nicobarica. Next base: position 84,183,961 of record NC_088246.1, on the reverse strand, counting down.
TACAGGTGAGTTTCAGCCAGGGGCCATATCCTTAAAACTTCCAGTTATGTCAATTCTTATGATAGCATGATCACCTGAAACCATATGTACTGTTTATTTTTATGCACTCATAGATAACTCTTTGGGTAAACTTAGCCCAGAACTCTGTAGGTATGTCAGACCATAACATATTCTGAGATTTGTAAAACATACTGAAACAGCTTAAATTTGTGTAGTTGCACCTGAACTCTACTCTTTAAGATCTGATGTAGTAACCTCTTGTCTATATAAATTTTAGTGTTTGCCTTTCTTCTTTGGTTATAATCTGAATACACTTGTTTTCATATTACCTTTCCCTGTTTGACAAATCCGAACTTTTAGCTGTTATTATTGTTTGACTGAAGGTAACGTCTTTCATAATGTATTAGATATTTTCTAGGTTTACTTTCTTAGTACTTACCAAGTAAACACAACTAGAAAAATGCTCTGATTCTTAATTCGTCATCATAAGCAAAAAATAGAACATCTCAAGATATATTTTTTTGAAAGATTCAATGCAGTTTTTCTTGAGTTTCACTTTAACTCATACACTTTCCTCATGTCACATTCAGGGGGGTCCAAATGGGTGATTTTTTGAGTGATGTGAAAGACTGACAAAACTGATTAGAGAAAGCATGTGTGAAACAAAGCTAAAAAATATTTCTCGAGCATTACTTGAGATATCAGAAGCACTTTCCTATATTCATATTGGCTAGAGATGCTTAAGACAACACTTCTGTCTTGCAGGTGTTCCTGCCAACACCTCCTTACTTCCAAATATGTATGAACTCAAATGCATTTATTACTTTTTTAACTTTCCTGTCATTCTTTCTACTAATTTTTCAACGTGAATAGATAATTTAACAGAAATTATAAAACTGACAGACTTTTTTTGGTGTGAGATGAGCTTTGTACCCTATCCCAAATCCATTTTAAGCTTCCTTGCAGATGAACTGGGAGGGAAAGGAAAGGTGGAACAAAACAGGGGAAGGAAGATTAGAATTCAGTTCCCTGAGATGATTGCTTATTTCATGTCTGTGTGTGTGTGTGTGTGTGTGTGTGTGTGTGTGTGTGTAAAATTCTTGATACCTTACTTCAGAGAAAATGCAAAACCTAAGAGCCTAAAATCTCAGAAAAAATAAATTTCACTTCATACATTTTCAGATAGTAACCTCAGGATATTTTGAAATTCACCAGTGCCAGGATACAACTCCAGGCATTGTCCCTCTTTCAGATTTACAAATAAACTACATCATTGCTAAAAACTTCTCCTGTGTCCTCATTGGCATTATTCAAAACCTAGCAGTAAGGAAAATTTTGCTTTCAACTATCCCACAAGGTAATTAAACTATTATTAGATACAATTAATGGCTTCTACTTGCCAGTATGGTTGAAATATCTTATTAACTTAGTTATCTAGTAAGTTACTCTTGGATACTCTCTATTTGAGCATTCAGCTGCTCATTCAGATTGGGGTTGGACAAGGTGATCTCCAGGGGTCCCTTCCAACCCTAAGCATTCTGTGGTTCTGTGATCAGGGGAATGCAGAATCTGGCACTCTTCACTTATGTTTCAGTTTGTTTTGTGCTGACTACGGCATTATACATGGCATGAATGTTATTACAACTACACATTCTGTGGATTTCATTTCTTAAGAATTTATAGCAGTGTCTCAATCAGGTTTCATGTTTTTCAAATTAGCTATACTAACTTCAGCTAGCTTTCAGTGTAGCATGCTCTAACTCAAGTAAACAGCTGCAAATAATCCAAAATAAGTTTAGTGTATTTTTTAGTTTACAGCCAGTTGTCAGAGGCCCATAGTCCTTTGCAGAATTTACAAAGAACTTTGGGAGCTGTGTTATTGCATACTGTGGAAATAACTTATAACTAAGTTATAAATAACTTATAACTTACCACATATAACTAAGTTACTCATCTTGAATTATTCCTTTTTTTGAGTGCATGTAGTTTTCTGACAACTGCCCTGATATGAAACCATTTTTCAGCAAGAAAAATGGTACTGGATTTTCTTATTAAAAAAAAAATTGGCTTGAGCCAATTTTTTCTTAATATGATTTCTTTGAATTTTATGCATTGTCTTAATTACCATAAGTCATGTTCATATATGGCAGAGGACTCAGGATTTTGAATGACAAAATTAATAATTTTAGAATTAATTATGTTGTTGTACCTAGTCCTTCCTTTCATGCCTAAAGCCATTCTTTTAGGTTCTTTCTTTCTATTTATTTTTCACACACAGTAAAGTATCAGATCATGCCATCTAAATGCCACTAGAATATGTCACAATTAGAGGAAGCACACTACAGGTCATATTGAATTATATATCTGTGCTCCCTTCACATACTTCACAAATAATAATTAGGAAAGTAGGTGCATATATGTTTATTAGAGTAGATGAAAATAATTTAACAAAATATTGTCAAGTTAACATGTTTACTACTAGAAAACCCAAAATATTTCAAAAGAATATTTTAATTTTAGGATCTGTTTTAAATGTGTATTATTTTACAGCATTTCAAGATACATAGTGTCAATATAATGATATGCTGACATATTATGTTTTTTAAAAATGTTGAAGTGCATCCCTTGAAATGAGCTGTCCAATTTCCTACTAACTTGAGAGCTGGCAGAAATTAACTTTATTTCTTTTCCTTTAATTCTCTGTAACATTTAGACTGTGAATGATTTATGTATTGTTTTGTTTCTCATTATTATTTTTGTTCAAACAGTTAATCTTATTTTCCATCACTATGATTTGTGGTCGTGGTTTGATCGTGGGGAGACAATCAAAAACTGCAGCAGATGTATTTTCCTTAACCCTCTTCCCCCCTCCTGCTTCCCCCCCACCCCGCCTTTTTCTCTGAGGACAGGCAATTTTGAGAGGAAAGGAAAAGAAGGACAGAGAGAAGAGAGTTGGAAAATTTGAAAACGTTTTACTAATGCTACTAAATAAAAATAGAGAAAAATAAAGCAGAACAAATATTATAGAACCAGTCTTGCAATTCCCAGCAGCTGCTCTGGCAGGATCCTGCAGCCAACCGGAACTAGATTCATTCTGTCACAAGGCCTCAGCTTGCGGGGATGGCAGAAAAGAAGCAGAGATGAAGCAAAGCAGCAGAAGACCCAGCAGAAGAGAGAGGGAATGCTTCTGGTCTCCACCTTTTATATCCAGGAAGTCGTGAATGGGATGGAATACTCCAATTGGTCAATTCGTGGTTGCCTGACTCAGACCACCTCCTCTCGTTGCTCCCCCCAATGACCCAGGACATTTGTGAACTGAGAAAAAAGTGTGATTAGACTTGATTCTCAAGATTATGCAAGTGTACTGCCTTAAGAAAATCTTTATCTTACAGGTATTTTGACTGTGTGCGCAGGGTCTTTGATGAAAAAAATAATGCTTTCTCTCACAAGTTATTTAAAAGCGACTTTCTAATCATCATTCATACTTCCAATTGATGAGGTGGAGGAAACCTGGGATGCACGATTTTTGGAAAACAGCATATATGCATGCACTATAATTAAAAACAAAACTAAACTAAACTAAACTAAACTAAACTAAACAACAACAAAACAACAAAAAACCAAACCAACAAACAAAAAACACAACAAAAAGGCCCAACCAAACAAACAAAAAAACCCACTTCAAAATCCTTCCCGGTTGTCATACCTGACAGGGTGCAGATATGCCTCTGAAGGGTAAGAATTGAGAAACTGTATTATGAAGGCTCACAAATATTTTTGTAGCTGCAGAGAGTCAAGTGTGTTATAGACATTTAGGCAGCCTTTCCTTCCATTTAAGGCGTTACCCTAATCATTGATCTGGAGATTTGCCTGAACATAGTGATGGTCTATTATGCCTTTACATGCTACATTAAGGCTTATGTTATGAAAATGCTGCACTGAACCATCAAACAGGGCAGTATATGAGAGAGCACCACTCTGTTATATAATATTATTGGAGGCTGGCCTGTGCAATTATATGGAGAATCTGACCTTGCAGAGAATATCTCTCTATGCATGTGTACAGAAAAACAACGTAAGGGAATAGATTTCAGGATTCAGTACTACTGCCTAGTGAAAGACAGCCGAACTGCTGTCACATAAGGAAGCACAAGGTTCATTTTTTATTCACTTCCAGAAAGATGAACAGTTAGCTATAGTAAGGCACATACTGTTCTTTTATTGCTACAATATGAGGAAACAGAACATTTTTTCCTGTTTACCTATTTGACAAATTGAATCTGTGATTCTTAAAAAACAGATTCAGAAGATGTGAAGATAAAAATAGACTTACTTGGGGAAAAAAAAACCCACCACAACAACAACAACAACAACAACAACAAAACAACAAACAAAAAACCAAACTCAAAACCAAAACAAAAGCAAACAAACAAAACCAACCAAAAAACCCCACCATCAAAACCAAAAAGGCACATTAAATACATAATAGGGTGTAGAAAAGTTGACGTTTGCAGTTTCCTGATAAAAATGGTTAGAAAATTACTTCAGGAGTTCTCAGGAATTTATGCCTATATTGTCATTCAATGTTAACAAAAACTAAACAGCTATGAAAATTTTTAGATCTTTATACTGACAAAGTTACATGTTTTCTTTCATTTCTGAGTTAATGTCACAAATGGTGTCAAAACCAATGCTCTTTACTTGAAAGAATTAAGAACTGAAGAATGGATTTATGAATTCCTATAAGCTCATAAGTATCTAATAAATTAACAAGCACCTAAACAAATAGCCAGAATTCTACTAATGTTGGGGAGTCAAAAGCTAATGTTGCCTTTTGGCATTATTTTTTTTTTAAAGGCATGTCAATAAGACTTCTCCAAAACACTAATATTTAACATCATACTCTGGTAAGAAAAAAAAGCAGCTAGTCCAGCAATCTGATTCCAGTCACAGAACCTTTATTAGCTAGAGATAGTTAAGCTGGAACACAGACATCACTCTCTTCAAGTAATGGTACTTTGTGAAACTTAATTTTGGTTATTTCTAAGGGTAATTGAGAAAGTAAATAATAAATCATCAGTTTACTTTGGGCGATCTGCTTGATATTTATTGACATCACATGTTCTCTTGTGTGTCTGTAGAATAATGTAAGACACTAGTGAGCTGGTCAATTTTCAGTCATTTTTGTTGACAAGCATTAACCAGGCTATTTTTTTTTCCCATAGCCTGAATTAAGTCAAGGATTAAAAAAAAAAAAAAAAAAAAAAAGCACAGGGAAGAGAAGGGGAAGGTGAAAGTAAGAGGCTACAAGCTCCTTCTGAGTTTTCCTCCATTCCACAGTCCTTGACTCAAACGGGAATTACATATTCTATTAGGGTCCCAAAGGAGGAAAATGAAACCAGCGGTTTAACCCAGCTCTGATTTTTAAATGATTGTAGAAGAAAGGTCTCATAAAAGTCTGTTCAAAGAGAAGGGTTTCTAGACAGAGCATCATCTGAAAATGTTCATTATCATCATTTTATCATCTCTGATCACTGTGAAATGATGTAGACCATAAAGCATAAGTCATAAACTGTTAGCAGATATAGGGAGAGGCTGAACCAAACTTCTCTGAGGTACTGTATAGTGAAATTATGGTTTCATGACACACGTATAGTTTCAGAGCATAATGCCACATGAAAGGTGATGATTTGTGTGTTCCATGCTAGCCAGTTTCTAAAGGCTGGCTTCAGGAAAGCAGTCTTTGGCTTTTTCAAAGATCATCTTGAGGAGCCCTGTGCGATAACGCACTACAGAGAAGAGGAGCCCAAGAAAGATGTTTAATATTTAAGGATCAGCTCCATGCTCAATAAAGGTCCATACCAACTAATAGGAAATCAGGCAAGAGTGTCAGGAAGACTGCGCAGGTGAACACAGGCCCTGATGGGTTGCATCCACAAGTGCTGAGGGATCTGGCAGATGCCATCGTGAAGCCACTGTCCATCATTTTTGATCAATGACTGTGACTGAGAGAAGTGCCTGAAGACTGGAAGAAAGCAAATGGCATCCCCATCTTCAAGAAGGGCACAAAGGAGGACAGAGGGAACTACAGGACAGTCAGTCTCACCTCAATCCTAAAAGAAGGTCATGGAGTAGCTAGTCCTAGCACACGAACTAGGAAAGTGTGTGAAAGAACTCAGAAAAAAGAAATCAGAAATCAGAAAAAAAAGAAATCAGAAAGTCATCAACAGTCAGCATGGATTCATGAAGTGGAGTTGTACTTGACCAACTTGATAAACGTGTGGTTAAGTGACTCGCCTGGTAGACAAGCGTGAGCAGTTGATATTGTCTACCTGGACTTCACTAAGTGAATGCTGGGGACCACCCATCTGGAAAATATCTTGGCCAGAGAGGACCTGGGGTGGCCTGGTGGACACCCAAGTTGAACATGAACCAGCGATGTACACTTGGACAAAGAGGTCTAATGGTATTCTGGGCTCCATTAGGCAAATTATTGCCAGCAGGTCGAGGGAGGTGACCCTTACCCTCTGCTCAGCACTGGTGAATTCACACGTGGAGTACTGCGTCCACTTCTGGGCTCTTCAGAACAGGAAGAAAAGTCCAGCAAAGGGCCACAAAGGTGACGAAGTGACTGGAGCATCTCTTCTGTGAGGAAAAGCTGAGAGAACTGGGACTGTTTAGCCTGGAGAAGAGAAGGCTCAAGGGGGATCTTATTAGTATATGCAAATACCCAAAGGGAGGGTGTAAAAAGGACAGAGGCAGGCTCTTTTCAGTGATGCCCAGTGACAGAATCAGAGGCAATGGGCATAAGCTAAAGCACAGGAAGTTCCCTATGAAGATCAGGAAACACTTTTTTAATGTGAGGTTGTCCAAGCGCTGGCTCAGGTTTCCCAGAAAGGTAGTGCATCATGCTGGTCATGCTCCTTGGTCTGGTCATGCTCCTAGGTCTGGTCATGCTCCTAGGCAACCAGGTCTAAGTGTGCTTGCTTGAGCAGGAAATGTTGGACCAGATGACCTCTCTTTCAATCTTAGTCATTTTGTGATTCTGCGATACCTACAACCATTAATGTTTTCCCTACAAATCCATATGCCAAAAAGGCAACCCACAGATTATCCTAAGCTTATTTCTTATTCTGCTTTTGTGTTGACTGTATCACTACATTATCTTGGTAGGCATGGGATGTTCAGTGCTTTTATAGCTGTTTTTACTGTTAAAGCAAAAAGAGCAGAAAAGGTGTAAAACTAGCTAGATGACTCACTGTCAAAACACTTTGTCATTATCAAATTCACTGTTATATTTCTTCAGAGCAGCAGCAGATGTTTTGATAAACCAAATATTTAAAAATAATTACATCATTAAAATTATTTTGAGACATTGTACCTTCTGCCTTTGCTGAGTTGAAGGGTAAGAGAAACAGAACTATACTTCAGCATACCAAATTATTACTGCATCCTACATAAAAATACTTTCTATAAAACTGTGGAATTTAAAGTCCAGTGTACATTCAGCCTCTAGTGGGCATATGGGTCCTATGTAACTATGTGAGAAACTTATAAGTTTCCGTGCTTTAAGAATTATAATTTGAGTTTCAAAGACATGATTTGTATGTGTGCTGTAGTCTGTACATTTTTCAAATATTGGTGTATATACTCACTTTTCCCATATAAAGATTTTTGCTTGAATTGCCATTTAGTAGTGACTGTTGGCAACAAACTGGGGCAGAATTAAGGTTAACTATATGGTTCACTGTTATTTTTAAGCTGTCCAGAAAAATTATGTGTGTCTTTTATTTGCTGTATGTCAATCTGAACTACTGGGTGACTGTGTTTGGAACGGTGTTATAGATAAACTGAATAGGCTTTTATTATTTTGGCGTGGGGTTTTTTTGTTTTTGTTTTTTGTTTTTCTTTGTTTGTTTGTTTGCTTGTGGTGGGTTTTTTCTCTTTTGTTTGGTTTTGTTGGTGGTGGTGGTTTTGTTTGGTTGGTTGGTTTTCTGTTTGTGGGTTTTTTGGTGGATTTTTGGTGGATTTTTTGTGTGGCTTTTTGGTTTTTTTGTTTTTTGGTTTTTGTTTTTTTAATCTTGTTATCTAGACCAGGTCAATATATTTTGTGTGCCTGGTGAGCAACCAGCAGAAGCGACAACTCATAGACGCTCAGATTCACAAAATTAATGACATTTTATCCTTCACACAAACATATTTTCTTCATAATTACCTCATGACTCCAGAGCCTGAGTATCTAGGAAAACCCATCCTAAAATTACAGACTTGACAGTATTTTGCTCGTGTGAATCAGATTCTGAATCATATAGTGATACTAAATGAAGATTCAGAATGTTGTTCTTCTTCCTTCAGTACTTACATTAACAATATTTTATATGTAAATTTATTTTATGTAGGTGACAGGAGGAAATTCATGAGAGAGGCATTGGTAGACAGGGATTCTATTTTATTAGCTGTTTTTTATAGAAAATCTTTTTGGAAGCAGTCAGCTGTCCTGATTTTGATACAGATCTTCTGCCTTTTATCAAATGATTGCTATTATTGCATTGATACAGGATTTACAAGTTCCTCCATGTCCTCCAGATTTGCATATATCTTTAGTTCTACTGGGACATTTTCTTTTCTGTGTTTACCTAGACAGCTGTATACAGACACAGATTCCTCCCTCTACCCTATGACTAATCATCTCTCAAAGTCTATGACTAAGTCATCTCTCAAAAAAACTGAGATGTCAGCTTCATGTCAGAAGATTGCTTATTTAGGCTCATATTCTCCCTTATTGTTCATTTACTGCTCATGAACTTGTAAAATTTCAACAACTTTCAGCCTTTGATAGTTAGAAAACTGCAAATACCCCATCTGAGCACACAAGCCATAGTATGCTCCATTATCAACCAGGAAGATTTTCAGTACAATCCATTGAATCATAGGATAATTACAGTTATAGTGAGCAGTGGAAGCTGGCTCTTACTGAATACAAAATGCTTAATATTCCTAAGTAACATAAATTGATCTCATATCCTGTCAAGTAAAAATACATAATTTCATCTTTCATTTTATTAGCATGAAAAAGCTACATTGTTTTAATGTAATGTTTTTCCTCCAATAACCCTAGAAGCTCTTCAGCATACTAAAATGTTTTAAATAAATCTTGTATTTTAAAATATGTATCTGGTATCTATAAATAATTCTCCATGAGGCATTTTCAGTGCTTTGTAGATAAATACAGCTAGTTCCCCACCTCCAAAGACTTATCAGTTCTTGCATGTTGGAAACTCATTTGTTTTTTCATAATGATCACCTGCAATAGTAGGATCAATCAATATAGCATTTATATCTGAGGACAAATATTCTTCTTGTTATTCTCTAAGTGCATGAAATTACAGATTGCACATACACATTTCACCTCTTTTTTTTTTTTTTTTTTTTAACCTATAAAGTCGTCTAATTACTCCTGAAGGTCAATAACACACTGTTCAGGAGTGATACTGCCTCTGAAATTTGTCATTGCCAAAATTCCTTGTACTAAAGTCAGCAGTGAAAATAATAAATGGGGTCAGTCTCAAGATTCATTATTAAAGAACATCTTTGCTATCTCTTTTCTGATAACCTACCTTTCAACATAACTTTTTGGGGCTGTTTTTATTTTGTGGGGGTTTTTTTGTTGTTATTGTGGTTTGTTTTGTTTTGGTTTTCTGTTTGCATGAGGTTTTTTTGCTTATATCCCATTCTTTATTCATTTTACAGTCCGTGTCTAGAATGTGATCTTTTCCGCATTAAATAATAATTTCCCATGAGAAATGTATATCAGAAGTTCTGCTTAAATTTAGATGAATTAGCATGGATATTTTGCATTTGTCTGAGAAAGTGATAAGGCAACAAAGGCACATTCTCATGTTTGATAAAACCATATTGATTTTAGTCCACTTCCCTCCATGTACATTTGCCTTTTCTTTGTCATTTCATTTCTGACTTGTTTCTGAACAACAGTCAAAGTAACAGTCCTGTAGTAGCTGAGGCATTTTGCTTTCCTTTTTTCTCTCCATACGTACTTCTGAAAGTAAGAATATTAGTAGGCTTTCTACTCATTAGTCCCAGGTTACAACCTCTACATTGAATGATTATTGAAAATTTGCTACCAAAATTTTATAAATATCCCAGTTCGTGGATTTTATTGCACTTCAATTGTATCAAAGTAAACTTCCTTCTACTTTTGATGCAGTAATTTCCATTACCCTATCTTTAGATAATTACTTTTCTGCTATATTGAATTCCTTAGAAAAGTGCAGTTCAAGTATGCTTTCAGACATTCGTATTTCTGACTTTGAGGTAACTGTTCGATCATTTATCCATATCTTTATAGATACTTTCACTTTTAAAATTGTCTTTTCTGCTTACTTATCCAAGCAGACTGTCAGCCTTGCAATTTTCTTTTATTTGTGAGGACTCCAGATACTGCACTTTAATTCAAATTCAGTGCATCCACCTCCAAATTTGAATCTTTGGACTCTTCTGTCAACTTTAATAACCATCTTCCTAATTTGTCTGCCATACTATAAACCAGTTCCTTAGGTTTTCATCTGTTTGTCTTGATGACAATTTGAAATTAAATTAATCATTCTCAACCAAATATTGTACATGTTTTTTCACAACATCTTCAGTGTTTACCAGGACTGCATGAGTGACTAATTGATTTAAGAATTAACCAAATGTGCCTGACGCCATTGTGGATTGACACAGACTGGAAGATAAATGCTAAGAAGTCAGTAGGAATTATAAAATATACATATCTCACATAATCTGGCAAAAAGAATTATCCATTCTCCAGCCGTGATGCAGGAGAAATATTAACATATTCCTATGAAGTCTTCCCAGGAAGTTTTTTTTTAACTACAGGCTCTGTTATAATTACTTAATCAGTCTTTTTTATGAATATGCAAGACCATACCACCATCTTTAATCTTAATTCCATCCTTTCTAAACAGTAAATTCTTTCAGCCAGTTGTATCTCAGTTACAAATGGTCTTGTTTTGCATTTCTGTTATTTCTATAATGAACAGTTTCCTATCTTTCACAACAATTTCTGAAAGCCATTGCTTACTAATGCCCAACTCATATTAGCAAACAAGACATTTGAGTTGTTTCACTTTGGCCTCATTTTTGCTTTCATTTGGAGTTACAGTTAATTTACTGGCTGAAGTTTCTTACAGAGTTATGCTCATAAAAACAGAGGGCTATCCTTTCTCTTAGGATTTCTTTCTCCATTGCCACATTATTTTTAGGGGATTTCTTTTCTGCTGTGCAGTATTAATTTTTGTAGTCTTTCAAAATCTTCCCTCACTGCCAGCTGCCACAAAGCTGTGGATTGTTTTGAATTTCTTTGGCATTCAGACTGCATTTGGCATCTCTCTCCCACTCCGTTTCCAAAATTTCACCTGAGAAGCAGCATAGCCTTCAGCTGCAACTTTGGTTTTCATGGATATCTTTTGTGAAGTTTAAGTAGTAGTTCCTGCACCTTCCACTATTCACTATCAAATTTATGTATTTAGATTTTTGTGATCTCTGATGTACTTGTCATCTTATTTCTTATTACTATTGCTGCAGTGTTCCTTACCCACATCAAGAGATGAGATTAAAAAGAAGATGGGAAAAAAGAAAAAAGAAGAAAAAAAAAGAACTCACCCAATCACATATTTTCCTGTAGATACATCTTCCTTGGAAATATAAAAGCATTTGTGTAAATATGAAATATGCTAAAAGGTTCAGGATTTTAATTTTCTTTGTAATTCTTCTACTTTAGCTGAACACCGCCTTACCAGTTAAAAGTCTTTCTCATTAAGTTATCATCGCTGGTGTTTTCTCTAAAGATGTAAATGTGGTAAGCTTAAGAGTTTCACAAAATAGTATGGGTATTTATAATAAGCACTCTTTTTTAAAAGCAAGTTGTTGTTAATAGGTAGCATCTGCCATATTGCTTTTTTGAATTTCTTATTTGGCTTCAAAATAACAGGTTTTTTTTTAAGATCTGAATATCGGTTACAATAAATACTAAACCTCATTTTCCTACAGTGGTCATAGTTCCTCTACCTTGTTAGATAAGTACTACTATCATGTCTCAGTGTAGCAGAGAATGCTATTGCTACTGCAGTAACAAAATCATTTCTAAGATACATTAATAGTTGCCAGTACTTTTTACCCCTGCAGTGAGAACAGCAGATCTTTTCAAGATGCTTCTAGCACAATTGTAGAAAGCCTGTAACAAGGAATTGATTTTTGAAAAAGTTACTATAGCTGTAGCTTTATCATTGTGTCAGTACATATAGTGTAAAATCTGTCCTTGTAGTGTGCATATAATGTACACACTCTCTGCATTGTGTCTTTTCACAGGCTACGTAGAAAGGATTTTTCTACTAGGAAGAAAAACCTGTAACCCTGAGTAAAGCTACCTTGTCCTCCTACTTGTTAATTTGAATCAATGCAGCTGGTATTAACTTTCTTGTAATATAAGAACTTGACCTTCTTCGGTACTTGTGATGCAGAATCACATCAATAGTCTCTCTGTGGAAATCTCTGCATGTGCAAAAAAACCCCACAAAACAACAACAAAACCCAGTGGCATTTGCTTTGTGCAGTGTGCTACTTATTGTGCAGAACAGCTAGCATTTCTGTAAGACCAAAATACTTCCTGTCATTTAGCTAGAAATTTTAACTGTGTTGGCTTCGCAGTTTCACACGAGGTTTCTGGTTCCACCATTTCACTTGGTCTTCACATAGTCTTGTTATCAGTAGAATGGGAGTTGGTTGGAAGCTTTCTATATTGGTCTTCAACAGCATGAATCAATAGCATGCTTCTCCATACACTAAGTACATCTGGTGACTTCTGTATGCATGAAGACTCATGTGTACTCTGAAGTTAGAGTATTTGAACACATTAATTTTAATACATGATCAATTTTTGCTAGTAGCTGAGTGGAATGGACCACAAATTCTGAATTAAAAATTCTGTATTGTTCTTCATTTCTTTGCAGTTGCTACTGTTTGCAAGGAGACTCTGCTTTTGGCCTCTTAGGCTGCTGTTTGGATAACCCTAGGACAGCATCCTAACTCAAATTTGAGACAAAGTGGATTCCCATGTTATTTTCCTGGAAATAAAAGTTGTCTGAATGTGTTCTACTAATGCCCAATAATTTCAAATGCTGATGTTCTGGTTTGCAAATTAGAAGCTTTACAGTGTGGTGTTTTGTTGTTTTGTTGCTAATACCTACTTATTTTGGAAGGGAGTAAGATAGAGTCTACTTGCTAAGAAAGACAGTCATAGTTATTACATATAGTGGCCTCATGGATGATGGCAAGGACTAAGGCTGTGATCTCTGGATTTAAATTCATGCAAGATTCATCAGTTTAGTTGTCCTGTAAAACTGCTGCTGATACTGTATGATGCTCAATGAAGTATGAGGCTCTGCCACTGTGGTTCATACATCCAACAGGGCTGGGAAGCTTGATCTTATACATTGAGGTAGTATGCAACTCAAATTGTTCCACTTGTGCTTTAAGTATGCAGTGATGGATTGAACATACCATGCAGCTCTAGGCTACCATGTCTTTGAGAAGACTATACAATAAACAAAAATATCTGATTGTACAGTGAAGAACAGGCTGTGTCCAAGTAATCATTGAAATTAAGGATTAAAATCCTATATTGCTAAGGAGCAAGATTTAACACTTTTTTTTCTCTATTTTAAAAGATAAAGTCTTTTAAAGATTCATCTCCCAAGCAAAGACACACAAATAATCGATCATGTGTTCTTCTGAATTTCTTTGTACTGCTTAGAGCCTGAGCTGAAAGGATGATTTCCACTCTTCCGTGTATAACTGTAAACATGAAACTGCTTCTTATATTTACAGTTAAAGAGTTCAAACATACAGAGGCAAATTCTAGAACAATAGTAAGTTTTAGGAAGAACAGGTAATTCCATGACAAATTGTCTACCTCCCCAAATCACTGAACAAAACCAATGTTCTAGCCCAGATTGGATTAGGTATGGTAATAAGGATACATCACAGTCATGGCTACTTGATCAAATTAAGCAGTTGGTTCCCACAGAAAGGTGAGACCATCTGAGCCACAAGATTAAGTCTTCTGTTTGAAAATACTGTCATAATGGTAGACAGATTACCCGAAGAGATTTCTATAAAATGGGAAATTGGCCAAACTACAAAGTAATTATCTTGCTCTAAATGGTCAGGTTTACCATACATAACCAGTCTTTCCTTTTTCTGCATAGGCTTTTTGATTCTGTTTTCAATCCTCCCAGTGAAGGGCACAAACATTGTTCCCTTTGTTTTAGAGTAGTCTTGGTAAATCTATATTCTTATCATCACTGGTGCTATGTGCAATTTGGTCTATTGGGACTCCCAGATCCCTCTGGGAATGGTCATTATTTGGCAAAGAATGTGCACACAGCAGTTGTGGTGGCATTACGCTGTGCAGTACTGCAAAAAGGAAGGAAAGAATCAGTGTCTAAATAATTTGAGGATCTATTGTGAAGGGGAAAAAATGGAAAAAAATTATTATCAGAAGAGGAAAAAACTGCCAGTGAGAGATAAAGAATTGGAAATAGGGATTTCTGGGAGAGATGGAAGGAGAAATTAGTCTTATTGAAGGGAACAAAAGGATAAAATGACAGTTTAAGGACAATCAGGTTTTGAAAATGTTGTTTTAAATACATAGTTGTCTTTAAAACACTCATAAACAGAAAAAAAGAATGAAAATGGAGTGAGAAGATGTTGAAAAAGGAAAGAAAACAGATATAGGCTGGAACAATCCAGACAGCCGTCAGTAAGGCTGACCAAATTGAAGGTAGAGGCTGTTATCTTGCTGATTTCAGGAAAACCAATATTTTGACAGTGTGTATGGGTCATCCAAGGACCAAATTTGGCCAGCCCTGCTCAGCACTTGCTTATGAGCCATCCCACTGGTTTCAGGACAGAACATATAGAGTAAGATATTGTGTGTGTATGACAGAATGATCCTAAGATATCGAAAAGTACATTTTCAAATTAAAAATGCTTGTGATATTTTTTAATAGAAAATACTGTATCTGGAGTGCATGTTAAGTATATTAGATGAACTTTAATTTTGTTCTTGCACAAACACATATACTTCAAATGCTATACAACAATGGTAAGTCAACGATAAGTAGAAGACAAGAGGTGGTTATTGAAGGGACTGATAATTATCCTGAAAACAAATACATTAAGCTATATAATCAGTTTATTGAGTCCACTGCTCCCTGAAGCAGCATTGCTGATGTAGTAAAATCTCTCAACTGTCTGGAGGCAGATAGATTTTTACTTTTTTAAAGCCTGAAACACCTGACTAGATGAGTTTTGTCTAAACTTTAGGAAAAGGAGATAAACATTTTCATTTCCCCGGTTTAAATATCCGGTCATGGGCCATGTGATAGGTTCAGGTGTAGGCCTCTTTCTACTGCCAGCCTGTACTGAGTATGATTCACATAAGATTCTTTCTGGTATAATCATTAATATAATGTGTATTGTCAGTAATTTGTTTTTATTTTATTTTACTTGCTCTTTTGGTGTGTAATACAAGAAATACAATTTAGAGTGCGAATGTTAAATTTCTCTGTCCACTGTCTTTGAAATTAGTCGTTTCTCTTAGTTCAGCTCCTAGAAGACTCAGCTGTCTGTCATTATAATGATCAGTCACTGTTATCCATTATAATATCTCCGTATGGACAGCATGGATTGAAAGGTAGGAGGTAGGATTACTCTTATTCATAGAAGATTCTCCCCTGCCTCAGAACTAAGGAACAGTGGTGCAATAGAGCAAAAAAAATGATTTGACCTAGTTCCAAGTCTGATGTTTGCAGTATAAATAAAACTGCTATAACTATAACCTGAACTTTTATGTTACTCATGTCTTTGAGCCACAGGTCATTCAGCAGTCAATAAAAAACCTGGAAATTCTAAATTGAAAACCCAACAATCTCTTTCCTCACATCTAACACCCATGAGGCTTTTTGTGTTGATCTAGTAAGAATAATCCACACTAGAAAGAGTGCTAAATGAAAACTTCATTGTGTGTAAGTGTTCATTTCACATACTGTTCCTCATTAACTGCAAAAACTTTTTGAGGGACAGAATGATCCCAAGTTGCTGGAGTGAACTCTGTCCCAAGGGAATGTTTTGTGGAGAGAAAATTGAGAGTCAAGTTTAGGTAGGTGAAGTGAAGCATCTGCTTCTGCTTGAATTTGCAGAACCCGAAATAAAACAAGCTCAGGCCTAATCTCTGCACAAACACAGGTGACAGAGAGGTCAGTAAATGCCTGTGCTCATGCAGATTATAAAAGATGTGTTCTACCTGCCTAGGAACACAAAAAAATAAAATCTGCTGGTAGAAAGAGTTAACCCAGT
Organism: Caloenas nicobarica; assembly: GCF_036013445.1. Lineage (NCBI taxonomy): Eukaryota > Metazoa > Chordata > Aves > Columbiformes > Columbidae > Caloenas > Caloenas nicobarica. The sequence continues at coordinate 84,167,521 of NC_088246.1, read as the reverse complement.
AGGAGGAAATGTTTTACAGCTCTTCCAGCCAACTGCCTAGATTTAAGAACCCAGAGAAGGCAGATACCCACATTTTTTGAAAGAATCATTTAGGTCAGTGAATACAAATAAGCAACTGATAATTTAACCACCTAAAGATACAGCTGCAGAGCAAGCAACTGTCTCACTGCTAGGGGAAGAGGAGGAATCCAGCAATAATTGAGATACCTGTACGCAGTGGGCCTGCTATCTTAAGTTTTGAATCATGCATGTGGCTCTTGGATATCATGTTGGATCATGTTATGCTTAAATTAATAGAGGGTGCAAGGAGCTTATGTGAAATGTAGCAGCTAGGGTTCAAATCTTTCTAAAGGCAGCTGACTCATATCACTCTGCTGCTGATCTTCCACATTTCAGCGTCTGCATAAATTACAAGTATCTTTGACTATTTATAGCAGCTGATTAATTGAATTATTGACAAGTTAATGTTGCTTTACTTGTTAAGATACTGTTTGCCTATTATTCCTTCTAATAGGCTTCTAAAATATATTTTATTTCAGAAAAATGGAATGTAGCCTAAGGGGGCTTGTTTATTTCTGCTAACTTTATTTGTGCTTTCTGAAAAGGTGGGGTGGATGGATTGTAGTTCCTCCTATCCTGTTCTGCAGTGGTGCAACAAACTGGAGTTAGAGGAACATATGTTAGGTACAACTTGAAAGGGATTCTTATAATCCCTAATATTCCTCCCTAGTGCTGGATGCTTTTGAAGATTTTTTTTTTTCATGGAGGAGTTTGTGTTAGAAAGGAATTCCTCCTCTTTCATTCAACACCTTTGGCAGCATCCCAGACGGATGAGTTCAAGTTTGAGAAGGTCTGAGTGCAAACTGTCAGAATTAAGGTAAGAGCTAAAATGACGTTCGCAAGAGAAGATTTCAGAGAAAAAATGTAGAATTTTTCTAGTTTTCCCTGAATTTCTCTATCACAAAAAAAGTCTTTTATCCTAACAACTATTAAAAACAACTATTAAAAAAAATGTAAAAAAAAGGATGAATCAGTTTGCATAATGCAGAGACTTGTATGGCATAGAGTACTTACCTGAGCCCCTGTATCTCTCCACGTTTTTACTGTTGACCTTAAATTTTCTACACCTGTTGCATGATACGGATTGACAAAATGAATGGCAGAAACTTTCCATAATAACTTTGTTTCTGTGACTGATCATTCATTCTTCCCTCTATAAATGTCTGATCCTGTGCCTGTAGAACATACCTACATTAATAGCTCTTCTGCCTAGAAATGAGAAATTAGGTCTGGCCCACGCCAGCATCTACCAAATTTCCATTGTGTGTGCTTATAGAAGTGGAGAAGGTTATTTGATCCTGTTAAATCTCCTGTGAGAATGTCATATTTCTTGATCTTTGTGAGTTATCAGATTTAACCTTTTCTGGAGGGTCAAATGAGAAACAGTATGTTTGATTTTTAAATTTATTAATTCATTAGGCAAGATAAGGAGTTGCACATTGCAAGACTATATTTCAAGGTAGTATCCTTTCACTTTTGTATACCAGTATTCAGACTGGCAGTACAGCACAGAGCAGTAAGGGTAGTGGTCTTAGCCCACTTCCTTGTAGACAGCAAGTAAACTAACTGAACTGTAATGCTAGCCATTTCTGCTGTGTAACTTATTGCGCATCTCACATGAGAACCAGAATTCAAAGTTTGTTATGTTTAAATGAGTTAAAACATACAGAAATATTGGAATTATTTCATATTTTTAAATGTTTTCTGGGAACCTTAACTCTAAAGGAGTTACTATTACTTCAGTCTTCTTAAGAATATTGGATTTTTTTTTTTGTAAAATATCCTGGATCAAAGGATAGACAGAGAATTTCAGAGATTGTTTGACTGTTATTTGAAGTTTTGCAACTGATTTCTGTAGGAGCAGGATCAAACCTTTTAGATCACCAAATGTTGGTGACTGGAAAGGCTCAGCGAAATATTGTTCTTAGGATGAAAGGAGCAGGGACAGTCCGTGATATTTTGTGCTAGAATTTCTATTACACAAGAATGTCAGAGGGTATGAAGGATTTGAAGGAGGAAAGAGAAGAAATACAATATCAGGTAATACTGGATCTAAGAAAACAAACACAAAGCCAGATACAAAGGCTTTATGATATAAAGACACATTTAAATCGTAAATTATTCTGGAGTTTTACTGAACAGTCCTGTTAACATTCTTTATAAACTAAGTAAATCTTCTTAGGACTTTTCACAAATCTTTTAAAAAATTACTTTCTTTTAACAGCTTGTGGCAGTTGCACTTTCCCTCCCCACGCCCTGAGAACGGGTGTGGTAGTTGCACTGTAGCTGCCCATCCCCCTCTCAGAACTGGGGCCTTCAATGGGGCAGCCAACGGCTCTCTGTGGAGACCCAGAGTCGCTGGGCAGGGTCGTTAGCAGAGGAGGGGCCAAGAGCGCCCACAGCCCAGAGAAGCTGAGAAGCTTCTCAAAGGCCCACACTCCAGGGGGCGGGGTGTAGAGAAGCTGAGAAGCTTCTGGAATGCCCACAGTCAGATCTGAACAGACTATAAATGGGGTTCCCGCCAGAGACGCCCTTTGAGTGGTCTCCTTGGAGCTGCGGGTCTGTCATGCTGCCAGAGTTCCTTCCGTTAGACAGAGAAGCTGTCTAAGGTAACCTCCCGGGATGGGGGGCGCCTCACCTCTGCGTGTGGGTGAGTGGTAAATTACTGAATATATGCTTTAATAAGTCTTCGCCTGACAGGTGAGTGTAACTTCCTCGTCTGGGACAGGTGAGTGTAACTTCCTCGCCTGGTAGACAAGCTTAAATTCCTCGTCTGGGACAGACGAGTGTAAAGTCCTAGCTGCAGTAGGCTAGCGTTTATCTCTTATGGGCAAAACGGAGCAGAGATGGCTCTGGTTTGTTTTTTTGTGCATGCATATATGCATGCTGCGGATCCTCATTATTCTTATTATGCTGCACCCTAAATAATCTCCTAACCTAATATCCAAACCTCTATCTTATGTTATTGGAGTGCTAACTAATTATATAAATCCTGTTTCTAATCGGTTTATCGGTGATACTTTTCTGGGCAGAATAAAGTTTGTTTTGGACCTTGTTGTCCGCTTAAACTTATTTTGGGGTGCCTCTGTGACATTTAAATGGCGTAGTCGGCAGGATATTAAAAATGGAATTATTTCGGGGTTACAGCTGTAATAATCCTCCGGTGACTGCCTGCATTCGGACTGAAGCAAGATGGTTTGGTCCTGAAATTATCGTAGCTGCATGCGTTGTGTTCTGTGTTGCTGCGTCTGTGCTACTGTTTGTCCTGTGTGAATGCCTTAAACAAACACAGGAACAGTCAAGGAGATGTGATTATAAGAGGGAGCTGGAAATAGATCGTTTGAGAAGGAGATTGCATTTGTTAGAAATAAATTGGTTGAGGACGGAATCGCTATGGGAGGAAAAGCGCATGCGTTTGTTAGAACAAAGGACATGGTGTTTGCTAACCCGGGCAAGATCCCCATCTAGGGCTCCCCGTATTCGGAAAGTCTTTGTCACAAAGACAGACAGACGGAGAAGCCATCTAAGGTAACCTCCCGGGATGGGGAGCACCTCGCCTCCGCATGTGGGTGAGTGATAAATTACTGGATATATGCTTTAATAAGTCCTCGTCTGGGACAGACGAGTGTAAAGTCCTGGCTGCAGTAGGCTAGTGTTTATCTTTTATGGGCAAAATGGGGCAGAGATGGCTCTGGTTTGTATTCTTGTGAGTGCGTATATGAACTCTGTGGATCCTCATTATTCTTATTTCACTGCACCTCAAATAATCTGCTAACCTAATATCCGAACCTGTATCTTATGTTATCGGAGTGCTAACTAATTGTATAAACTCCATTTCTAATCGGTTTATCGGCAGTACTTTTCTGGGCAGAATAAAGTTTGTTTTGGACCTCGTTGTCTGCTTAAACTTATTTTGAGGTGCCTCTGTGACACAGCTAGTAATAACATATGGCTCTGCATTAAAGAATCATGTTAAATACATGCAATGTAATATTGAGATATACATTTTTTTAAAAAGTAGATGAGAGGATCTAGAAATATAATAATCTTGTAATCCTGTATTAATCCATTCTGTAGTGCTAAGGTTTTTATTTGAATGTGGAGCTTACAAAGATGCTGGCAGAGCAAAAAAAAAAAATAGAGAAAGAAAAAGAAAATGAAAAGTCTCCTGTATATAAATCCCCAGAGCTACACCTATAAAGAATTTTTGCAATCTGCAAAGAAAGGAACAGCCCTGGGAACTAGTCTCTCATTGCATGGATTTCTCTCTTTTTGTCCTGACCTTGGCTCTTCCACAGCTCCAGTAATGTGTCTTTGCCTTGTGATGAGCTTGCTGCTACTGCTGGCTCTCAGGGCATGCCTTTTCAGCATCAACTTGCTGTTTAAATAATCCCACACTGAGATCACTCAAACACTGAAAGGGACTTTAGTTTCACTGTCAGCTAGACCTACAGACATGACAAATCAATCGATTTTGTGGCATGTGATGGAAATGCTATTGTTTAATTATCAATGCTGTTACTGAACTTCAGAGTAGGGTCTGGTCTAAGTGGAGACTGGATCACACAGCATTTGCTTGGAGCTGTAGCTCACCATCTAAGAATGCCAAGAATATGTTTGCCTCCAGATGTTTCTATAAAAACTGACTTAAATAAGGTTAGCAAGGAGAAAAATCTGGAATTGGAATCAGCAACTATTTCAATATTAGAAATAGATGGAGATTAAATCTTGCAATATGAAAAGTCTGACAAGCTGTTCCTAAGGGTGGGTAATATTCTAATTTTCACAGTTTATCTCTTTCACCATTATGGAATGTAATACTGAATACTACTAGTGGTATTATTTCTACTAGTTTTATAAATAAAACATCTCTTTATTTGACCAGATAATGCAAAACATATCTAGAAACTGAAACACATGGGTGGACAGATTTGGTAAAAGCTGGTATTACAGCAGTCCTAAATTTGGAGTACTAAGCATTTTTTGCATGCTTCACATTGCTCATTCACGTTTCTGGTTTTCAGCAATTTTAGATTTTCTTAAAGGTATTTATTGAGTTATTTTTTCCTCTCAGACAAGAAAATAGTTCTTTCATCTGTGAGCAAACAGGCCTATTGCAGTTTTGAGGACACTCCTCCATCTAGTCAGGGCAGCCTGCCACCTTGGATTTTGCAAAGCAGCTGCGTTCACAAAACCCACATTTCCTGTGTGTCTCGTTAACAACTTCTATCTCCTATTGCTACTCTATATTCCTTCTAGGGACAGAAGACTCCAGACAGATTCTGCCTGTACCGGCCAGTATCCTGTTGTGTTTCTGCCTTCATAAATTACTTTTCTTCTAATCTACTAGGTAATTTTCATCAGTTTACAAACTGTCTTCATTTTGCTATGCCATGAACTGTTGGTAGTGTTTGCCACAATACCACACCATAATTGCCATCATGTGCTGTCAAAATAATCAATTAAAAAGGAAACACTTACTATAAGTGCAGATTTATGTGTTACCTTTTTGTGCCTTTCTTTGCTGTTGCTGGCTTGATTTTGTTTAATTGATCTCTGTGTTTGTTGATAATATTCTCTGAGTAGCACTCTGTGCTCCTCGATCTCTTCTAGCATCAGGCTTTGATGTTCGCTCAAGAGCACTGCTTTGCATTATTCTCCGGGTTTCACAGGTGAAGACCCTGGAAGGTTTCTCAGCTAATATTTTTCTCCTACAGTCCTATTTTTCAATTTGCTGAGAGTGGGCATTATGCATTCAGGGTTTTGATATTTTTAGGGCATTTTTTGCTGCCATACACTTTTAGAGTTTGGCAAACAGCGCTGCATTTCTATAATTAGCCTTATGCTGCTTGCTGTTCACTGACTGCTTTTTTTGTTAGTTTTTTGAGTACCTTTTTGTGTTTGATATTTGCACTTTATTCTCCTTTCCTCAGATGTTTTGTATTCTACAGTTTTCTTGGTTACTAGAATTTAGCTGACCCTATGAATTTAGAACTTTAATGAATAATTTAGTCATATTGAGAACTTTATATATATTAATAAGAGTAAAGAAGCATATTATTTTCCAGAATTGAGTCATTGCTGGTGCATGGAATAGAGATAGGGTGCATAGCCTGAATCACAAAATTCATTCTCAGCCTTGCTGTACCTTATTTATGTAAGCTCTGCTGTATTTTTCTTTGCTTATTTACTTGAAAATCCCAAATAAGAAAATAAAATTTGGTCCTACAGCTGCAACATATCTAATGATCATGACCAGTGGGAGCATTTTCTCATTTATCTAATTTTAGGAGGTCAGAAATTTCCATCTTTATCAATGGAACATATGTGATTCTTAGTTCAGTAGTACTACCTCATTTTGATAATTGCTTTTATAACTATTGTTTCCAAGACTACAGGAAACATGTTAATTTGAATAGAAGTTAACAAAAAAAATCATTTAATATATTTCTTTATCCAACCTGATGCTTAAAATTACTAGCTTACATATCTCATTTGTACACAGTTCATTTCGGTTTAAAAATAATTATCCTTTATACATGCTAACAGAAAAATATAGTATTGTGAATTAAAAAAAATAGTCTCTATTTATAAAAGTTTGCTTTCATCCAGTTTCTGTTTGTCTTCATCACAACAATGGCTTTATTAAAACAGTGGCTTCTCATAAAAGGGGAGAGAAAACAGGCATTTGAACAGATAGGCTTAATAAAGATTCTGCAGTATATCTGCCACAAATGGTTGAGCACTGCTACTAAAGCAGGGCTAAGATATGACTCAGAATAAAGAACTTCCAAATGTTTTGTGCTCTCACTGAAGAAATTTTAGATTAAAAGGCAAAGGTTGTGATGTAAATGACCATATATCAAAGGGGATACGTAATAGAATCTTGCTCTTCAAAGGAAAAAATCCACTTTCTTCCAGAGTAATAAAATCATGGTATGCTGCAGTGGGAGAACAGCAAACCCTGTGGTTTTGGTTTTGGTTTTGTGGAGGTTTTGTTTATTTGTGTTGTTTGTTTGTTCTTTTGTTTTTAACTTATTGCCACTCCTAGTTGAGATATGCTTTCTGTCTTTTGTCTCAAAAATATTTAAAGAAACACGAATAGTTTACAGTGTCACCAAAAATGTTATTAAAACTTTAAATTTTCATAGGTATATCTCTTATGAATCTTTGTGCAGGTGGGAAGAAGTTGCTCTCATCATTTATTCTCTGCTGTAGATTCTTTTTCTTTCCAATAGTGCATGGAAAAATTGAAAGATACTTTATAACACCATGTTTGGAAGGACAAATCACTGCAAATGTGTAGTTATGGAATAAAAAATGTCATAATGAATACAATATTATTTTTTAAATTGCCACAACTTACCGATAGAATTAAGCGTAAACTGTCCTGTTGACTAAAATCTAGTGAAAGTTGAAATTTAAACCTTGGATATGTACCTGATGCTTCCTGCATTTCTGTGATCAGACTAGAAATATCATGTACTTTTAGTCTTCCTATTTTGATGAAGAGCCCTTCAGTTCCCAGGAGAATTGCAAAATAGCACTTCACTTCATCCCTGACTTGGTTTTGGTTCCAGGCAAAATTATGTATGGTTGTGGGTTTCTTTGTGTAACTTGAAGTGATGTTTCCTTCCACAAAAACACTGATTCCCTTTGTTTGCAAAATTTCCATAATGGTCACATCTTGAAAACTTGTAACGAGGCTTTATATAGAGAAATAGCTTGTTAGTGAAATTCTGAATAGTTTGGCTGTGAATATTTTGGGGTAGATCTTGCTTTTAGCTACTCCAGTACTTTTGTTTAGAATCCTCCTATTTAGGTGTCTGGTTTGAAAATTTTAACATTTTTTTTAAAGACATTCAGTATGAGACCTGTTATTTCCTCAAGTACAGATTTTTCTCTAAATATTAAATTTAAACCTTCTGGTGACATGATAACTGTCTAGTCTCAGTTACCAAGATTAGTTTATTTTGAGAATTTTTATTGATGTATTGTCACTGTTTATTTTGTGTATACATGAATTTAAATGTAACAGCTTTACGGCAACAGATAAATGCTACTACCTTATTTAAAAGACATAAATACGGAGATGCTGCTACATGTTTTTGAGTGGAATGCATTGCACAAAAATTGTCAATTGCTACAGTAAGTCTCCATTTGTAGAAAAGCCTTTATTTTTTACTTAAGGTACCTGCTGCCTATGAAAGCTGAAAAGAGAACTGGAAATGTGTATTCTTGCTCTTTCTAAAAGACAGTCTAAACAGATAAAGTCTCACAGTTCCCTGAATCTTGAAGTGCATCTCAGGAGTACATTCCCCTTCTCCTTTGTAAGAATTCAGCTGGTGTTTGGGAGCTGTGGCAACTGCACATCCCCCTGAGATCTGGAGCCTTCAGTTGGGGAGCTGATGGCTCCTTAGTACCTTTTGTGCTCCACTGTGCCTGTCCCAAGGTACACACCCAGGGTGGCACCAAGGTGCTGACAGTCACATCCTCCCCTACCCCGGGGCAGGGTGACTTCACCTCCACCCAGCTGGGGGGCAGGAGGGGTGAGACCCTCAGTTAATTGACAGGGTCCTCAACAAAGGAGGTGCCCAGAGAAGTTGAGAAGCATCCAGACTACCTTGTAATGCCTACAGCCAGATCTGACCAGGCTATAAAATGGGGTCACTGCCAAAGACCCCCTTTGAGTGGTCTTCTCGAAGCAGTGGGTCCATGAACTGGAGCCTCTCCTCTTAGACTGGGATGCTGTCTAAGGAAACTTCCTGGGATTGAGAGCGCCTCACCTCCTCCTGTGGTGAGTGGTTATTTACTGGATATATCCTTGAAGAAGTCCTTGCCTAACCAAGGCAAGTGTGAGTCCTTGCCTAACTCAGGTGAGTGACTACTTCTTGTGGGTACTCTGAAGTGAGAGGCCTCTGGTTTTGTTGCTTGTGAGTGTACGAGTGCATGTTGTGGATCCTCATTATTCTTATGTTGTTGTACCCGATAATCTCTTCAACTGATATCTGAACCTGTATTGTATGTTGTTGGAGTGCTAAATAATTGCATAAACCCTGTTTCTAGTTGCTTTATTGGCTACACTTTTCTGGCTAGAATAAAGTCTGGTTTGGAACTTGTTGTCCACCTGGAACTGACTTTTGGGGTGCCTCCATGACAGAAGTCATCTCACTGAAAAGGACTGTTGTGAACGATGAGCTAGAAGAAGCCCCACCAGCAGATCTCTCCACCTTTGCTTGGGGCAGTGACTAAGATCTGAGGCTCCCATACTTGGCCTCCATCTAAGCTAGGCTGTAGCTGCAACAATGTTCCATCTGTACCTGATCTTGTACCTTCCTTGATCCTAAGCTGCATCCCAACCTGCTGACTTGGCTTTCTGTTTTGACCGTGGGCCTGCCTCATCACTGGGGGCTTGCTGGGTGCTTGCTGGGCACTTGGCTTATCCTAGTTACCGTCACTGGGCCTGATCCTGACCCTGACTTACTGACTTGGTTTCCTGGTTCTTTGTCAGGGAGGCAGCTGCCCCTGCCTGCCTTGTGACACTCAGCTCTCAGCTCGCCTTCCTGGTGACCTGCTCTTGGCTGCTTCCTGACCATACTAAAGGAAAAGAATAATAGTACTCTCTAAATCTGCTTATTTGAATTACTTTAGCTAAGCTTCTGCTCTTTCTTACTGTTACCCAGTTACTGCATCTGTCTACCTCCAGTGACCTTGAAGCTGCATAAGCAAATACTTACGGGTACTTCTGTTCTCACAGTTCTCTGCTTCCCACATTTAAATCACTGCATCCATCATGAAAGTGTGTGTCACTTCACACTAATGGTTATTTGATTAGCAGCAAATTGAAATTATCTGGATGAATTGTCAGTGGCAATGATTTAGCTATAGTTCAGTGTTAACACCAGGGGGATGGAGCATAGGGGCTGCAGAGTTACATCTTGAAAAACATTCAGAAGAAAGGATATGATCTCTACTGTCAGCTTCCCAGTACCTTTATTGGAATGAGGCAAAGATACAGCTTAACTGGTTCAAAGACTGCCACCATTTTGGGATGCTGCATGCTTCATTTCACAATGGCCATTAAGTAGCTTGTCCAGTTGCCATGATTCTCCTTGTAGGCTTTATTATCTGAACTATCGTGCAAGAAAATGGACAACTGAAAATGCAAATGTTCTCATGCTCTTGGTTCATTTGAGTATCCCTGAGTGAAGATAATGTTGCTTAAAAAGAAGTCAACAAGAAAAAAAAACCAAACATATTAACAAAACACAGAGGAAAAGAGCTTTGTTTTCTCCAAACTCAAATAGTCTATTTCATCAGACATTTAAAATAAGCATCTTTGAGCTTTGAGATAGGAGACATTTTAAGAAATGGATGCATGTCTCCACTCTCAAGACATTAGATTTTAAGTATTTTTTCTTTGCAACTAATATCTAAGTGATATGTCTTCATAAAAGCTGTTATAAAATTATTGAATTCAAGGACAGGGAAAACAATTTGTATTCAGTCTACAGGCTAGAGGGACTATATGTATTTATTTGCATAATACAGAAGCATAAAAAACAGAGCCTATATTCTGTTATAAACAAAATAAGATTATATAGCTATTAGTAACGGGTGAGTACAGGACCAAAGTACGTACAGGCACTTGTGGAGGAGGAATTATTATATGCTTGAGTGTAGCTGAATGGAATAATAAAACGGAGTTCCTGCTAGAACTATACCTATGTATGGTTCTTTTTAGCTGCCAGCTTATACAGAAAGAAGGAAAGAAAGGAAGAAGGAAAAGAAGAAGGAAAGGAAGAAGGAAAGAAGGAAAGAAAGAGAAAGAGAGAGAGAAAGAGAGAGAAAGAAAGAAAGAAAGAGTGGTGCATTGAGTGAGATATAAAACACAGCCAGATAGGAGTCAGGATTGTTTGTTCTGAGTAGTAACAAACTGGGGCAAAAGTAGTGTACCCTGATACTTCGCATGATCATTGCGAAGACTGTACACAAGTATATGCAAGTCCTACCAGCTCTTGCTGCCAAAGGCAGGTGGGTGAGCAGGGCATAGAGCAAGGCAAGAAAAGATCACTAAGAGAATTTTAAGGTGCAAGCACAGGTCTTAAAGTCTTGCTATGGCATTGATCAGCAGAGAGCAGATGCTTTGAAAATCAGTTATATTGAACACAGCAAAGAATGACTTGTTTTTTTGTTGCTTACTGCTGTGGTCATCTGATAATCCAGCATTTCAAGAATGAATTGCAGCTAACCACAGAGAATTCCTGTTTGTTTTTTTTTTTTTTTTTTCCTAGCAGTGCAGAGCTCAGTTGTGACATAATGCACAGAGAAAGACAACAATACTGACAACAAGACAGAAAGATTAATGTGTTGGTTAACATTTCCAGTTACCACAGGGTGAAGTGTAAATGTGACTAGAAGATAAATGAAGTTTACTTAAATAAGAATGATGAAGAACAGACTGGAAGTGTCTACTTGAGCCTAGGAGAAAGCAAGGAAGAAAGAAAATACAACATAGAGATATGTACTAACTCAGCTTTGCATTTTCCTGGAAACACAGAGAGACGTGAAGCAGGTTCCATCTCACTGTTTGTGGTAACTGCACCCTGCCTGTTCAAACATTGACTCTCTGATTAACTCTGCTGCAAGATGCATGTTCCATGGTAAGTTCATATGCCATAGTACATGGGATGTAAGTTATTCACAAAACTTCCTTAACAAAATCTCCCATTCAAAAGGTTGAGAGAAACATATTTTATAATTTTAAGGGTGGCATAGAAAAAAATCCAAGTATCTTTTCTTTTGAAATCTGAAGACAGTTAATACAGCCTGAAGACAGGTGTTAACATATCAATATGTCAGTTATGTGATGAGGGTAAACAGAATCAAATAGGTCAAAAAAAAACCTTCTTGAAATTTACAAGTTGTTATATGCTGAAACAAATGTCTGAAGCAGCTTACTATCTTTTCCACTTTCTTCTTACGTGTTTGATTTTATAGGACTAGGGAAAACCGTTAATTTCTGTTCATTTTACAAGGTCTTGCATTTGTTGATTATCTTAAAGTGAACTAAGTAGCTTTAAGCTAATGAGGTATCTATTGATCCCAAACAACGATGCCCCCTTGTGTAAAAGGACTAAACATACTTAAGTGTAAAGCTACTAACTAGACGTTTATTATGTACTGATGACTTTAGTGTTTACTGGCTACACCAGTCTGTGAAGCTGTTTAGATTTTGAGAAAATTTTGAAAACACGGGTTGAGGAAATGGTTGCATAAATTAATTATATATTATGTAAAAAAAAAATCTTTTTTTCATGCAAAAACTGCTTTGATTGTACATATGGCTTTTCAAACAAAGCCTATGTTTTCCAGAAAATGGGTAGGTGACCTCAAGCATTAAACACTGTTCTTTCTTCTTTCTTTGATTCCTCAGATCTGTGCGCAGGAGTTATTTGTACGTGACTGTTGATGGAAAGAAAAAAGCTACATACAAATAAGAATAAATATGCAGGGGTTATTTTTTGGTGAAAAGATATTGGTAATAGTTCTGTTAACCCGAACTTTATCCTGAGATCTGTATGAAGTATCATCTCATCAAAGCCAAAAAACTGAGAAGGAAATTTAACTTCTAAAGCTTGAGTGAACAATCGTCTGCTTTTGAAGATTGTTTAAGCCAGAAAGTTTAGGTTCCAATTAAGGAGGAAGTGAGTTAATTCTAAACAGAGGAGCAAATAGAATGCTTCTTAGTATAAAGGTCACTGAGATTTGTTGTGGTGAATTATAGAACACTGCGTGCTTTTTAGTTATATCTGAACCCTTTTTAGAGAGATGACATCTGACTAACTCACATAACTCATAAAAAGACAGTAACAACAGCAGCTTAGCTAAAGCCAAAGTCATTAGTTTTTGTCAGAAACTCGATAGCATCGCTTTCCATAATTAATTTTTCTGTGGGAAAATGTACAAGGTCTTTATTAGATATAGGTATGTACTTTTTCTGATTTCAGCTTCTGACATTGGTGTAGACTGAGTGGGCAACGGGTAGCTGCATTTTCATGACACCTGATGTGTATATAAACACACTATATGATAAAGATGTCAAAAAATATTTGTTCTAAGTTAGTTCATTTTAAGAACTAGATTCAGGTGCTAAGAAGGTGGTGTGGTTTTGGTTAGTTTTATGTTGGTTTTTTTTTTTTTTCAAAATTTTAGGAGATTGCCTGACTCTAATAAGCACAAATTTTAAAGAGTATCTTAAAGAGAACAGAGACATTCTTTTTTAAAAAAGTAGGCTTTTTGCGCCAGTAGCAAAGTTTAAAGTTATTTTCAATTTAAACTGGTCCTTAAATTACCTTGTTCATCCAGCAGTTAACTAATGATAAGAACACTAATTTAATATATATTTGTTGTAGTATTTACTGAATAGTGGGTGAAATTTAATTTAAGTGTACTTCAGCCAACATACTGAGTTTCAAAATCACTGCTCATCAAAATCACTGTTAGAAGTAAGGATGGCATTTTTAAATATGTCAGTATGAGTTAGGCTTTGAAGACCAGAAAGGGGGTTGATTAAATGTAGAGTTTAATGAGAGATAAATATTTAATTTGGCAGGTAATTTTTCAGTTTCCAATTTCTTTAGTAAAATCACTTCTTTGTAGGGGCAGCGTATGATAATACATGTGGATATAAAACAGGCTTAATTTAGATTTAATTTCTTTGAGCATTATTTTGACTCTTTAGGAAATCTGAACATGAGATGGTTTAAGCTCCTTGCTGAAGGAAATGCAGTTTCCACTGTTGCTCAGTGCAATGTCCTCTAATATTACTGCTGAAGAATTTGAGTAACAGTGAGATAATAATGGGAGGATTGTAGAGAGACAGAATAAGTTTTAGTATCCCCAGCTGAATTAATCCCCTCTTCTTGTGACAATGTCAGATGACTGTACTACCAAATGGATTAATTCTGCAGTTAAGAATAGTTTTTCTCAATTGAAAAAAAGTCATTTTTTCTCTATATCTAAATTTCTCAACCCAACTACCATTTTTAGCATGGTCACTCCAACACAAGGAAAATAAATAGATTTAACAAATTAACCCTACTTCCTTTATTTATCCTTGAGAATCCTTGCCAGGCAATCACAAGAGGCCTTTTTTTAGTATTAAAAAATGTATCTGTAGCAAATGCTAAGAAAGGTATCTAGTAATATCCCAACTGTGTTCATTTTAGTGTTTTGGGTTTTTTGTTTGTTTGTTTGTTTTTCTCAGTTCTGCTCACTTTCTGCATTACAGTGAGGTACTCAGATTTTTGACTTTCTGAATAACAGGTGAAATAACTATTGCATTCCCATTTATTTTTTTCAATGATGTTTGGGTTTGATTGACAGCCTTACCTATTAGTTCTTTTTGTTTTGAGACCCTGAAGCTGCAATTTGTTAACATAATTTGAAAAGGATATTAAACCTCAATATATGTGGTTAAATCTGTGGTTAAGTCTGATCTTGATTTCAAGTATAGCATATACATACATGTGATAAATTGCAGATAGATTTGCTCTTTGTTCTTGTTGGCAGAGTAAAATTTATTTTGCTATAAAGTCACTTCATTGTTGTATTATATACATTACCTGTAAAATTGCAAAAATAATGATTTCTTGCTAGAAAGAATAAATTATACATCTCCTAAATTGCTTTAGTTTTCTAATTAAATTAAATAAGGTATGAGAAACATCATTCTACTGATAAAATAAAAATTGAGCATTTGGCTGTGCAATAATAAAGATTAAGAAAGACAAATATGTTTAAAGTTTCTATTTTGCTAGCCATAATTTGTCAGCTTTCTCTTGAAGTAATTTAAGTTACAGATGTTCATACAGTCCTCTGAAGGAATTCAGTTACTGAACGTCAGGTATAGAAATATCTGAAATAAAGTAATCATGGTAATTAGCAGCCTGACTTTGATTTTGTTGTCGCTGACCTTGCTGTGTGAGAAGAGAAACATACTGTATAACTGTGTATGTGCATGCCAAGGTGTATTCAAATATGAAATCTCTTCCAGCAGGCTTCAGAAATGGGGACCATCTGTATTTATGTATGTATCTGTGTGTATGTATAAAAGGAAATTTGCCTGGACCAAAAATTGAAATTCTAATTTCATATTAAGAAATATGAACTTGACGATGTAACTTTTTTGCAGAATTGATGTACACATTAGCCCAGAGCCATAGGCTTCAGAATTATCTACCATTTACCCTTTGTCTCAACACAATGGCAAACAACAGCCATTTTGACAATTTTAAATCTTTAGAAGAAATGGTAAATTAAGCACTAAAACTTAAAAGCTATAAGACAAATTTTGCTTTTAATAACTACCCTCTTTATTTTTCCATTCTCCAGTGACAATTTTTGTAGGGAAAATATTCTCAGTGACTTTTAGTTGTTATTAAGCCTTGCAGTTTCCTTTTGGGGCATAGAATTTGGTGAAATGCATTGGAGATGTTATTTGTGTCTGATGCTGTATCCTGAGAGGGGACAAGAGCAGACATGAATGGCAGCTTCTGTTTTTGTTACTGAACCTTTGCCTATAGCTAGGAAAGGGATTGTGTATTGTGTTTGCAGTATATCAGGCATTCAGAGATCTAGGAAAATAGTATCAATGAGCTGCTTGAAGCATTACTTTGGATGCCTTGTAAGCTCAGGCAAACACTTTTGTTTGGATCTTACCTGGTTAAGGCAGGCTATCACTGAACAAAAGGAAATTGCTGGAGGGGTTCCAAATGGATGTAAGTGGAAAGTGATTATAAAGGGTAGCTCTTCCTATACACATCCAAGTTAAATTAAAGACTCTAGAAATGAATGATGGAGAGAACAATGAATCTCCTCTTACTTTTATTCATGCGTTTTCTCTTGCACTGAATTTTCTTTCTCAGTTTTAAACTGCAGCCCCTTAACCTCCAACAACCTCTATTATGGTATTTCTTCATATTTTTGTTCAATTTAATTTAGTCTCTCTAGTTTTCGGTGTACTTTGTATAACAGTGATGGGTTTTTTGATCACAATGAATTTTTAAGCCTCTGCAAGCGTCTTAGATTTCCTAATGACTTTCCTTTATGACTTCTTTATTTTTATGTGTTGTTTCCTACATTCACCATCATGTGTTTTAGTACACCTAAAAATTGTCTAATCTTCACAAAGTGTTTCTGATCCATTGTATTATAGTCTATTTGATGAGTTGACCAAGGTCCGAACTGAATGCTGCAACATTTCTCTGCATGTAAGCAGAGGTTTCTGTGTCCTTGCAGGAAAGAAGGACAACTCACTTCCAAATCTGACTGGTAGGATCATATCAATTAGTTGACTTGTTTATACCTGTTTCTGGTTAGATAAGGAATTCTAAGCTGAGGTAATGAAGGCTCTTGGATTGTCTATGTGAAGTAATTGATTGCCTTGTCTTCCATAAAGTTCACATCTTCTGTAGGGAACTAACCTTCTTCAATAGCTCAGAATGAATCAGATGGAGACTTCACAGATCCAGTCTGAGAGAACACATTTATTATTTTTGCCCTTTTTTTTTTCCCCCCTCTTTCTTTTCCCCTCATTAACTAAGATAGATTTCCAAACTAAAATAAGTAGCCAGCAGCTAAATGTGGCTCTCAGAACCAATTTACTTCATAGTAATAACAGAAGCCTCCTCCCCAGAGTCACTTTTTGGTTTATAAAATATATTACATGGAATTAAAAAGAACCAGATCTAGAGTTGATGTAAACTTGCTTTGCTTTAATGAAGCAGGAAAGCAGATACTCACAGGTAAGGCAATGTGATTGTTGATGGATTTAGTTTGGATTTTCTAGTTGATAGCCTCTGTGAAAAGTATTAATGTACATTTTGGACTAGATTCTAATGTGAGGAATCAGGATGGTTGTGTCATCATAGATGCCCAACTAAAGCTATAGGTACTTAAACATTTTATGTACTTTTGGAAAGTTTTCTAGATAAGATCTGTTTAAAATCCATTGCTCTAAAGATTTTCCATGTGCTCTGAAAAGCTGCAAATGTATTTCCAGCTTGACTTTTTAATTTTTTTTGTGACAGGATAAAAAGACAATAATAAAGACTTTCTTCTTCAGTGCTCTGCATTAGGACTAAGCTGAGTGACAGCTTTCTTCAGAAAAATGTTGATTTTCTAAAACCTAAAAGCTAATTAGGTCTTCATTATTATTAATACTTATAGCTCACAAGCAGTCTCCATCCTTAATTCAAAGTTCACATGTATTGTGCTAGCTAGCTTACCAGCAGTTCAACTCTTGGATTTTTAAGATGAGTGCAGATGTATCTGTTTATTAACATCAACATCTGAAGAAAAATCTGAAGAAACAGTATCTTTGAAGTTTCTAAACGAACCAAACATGAACTTCTGATGGCCTTTCTTATGTGAGGGCAAGTGGGCACAAGTCATTTCTAAAATTTCAGTCGGATTTGTCCATTCTTAGACCTGTCAGTGTTACATTTAGAGTTGTAGACTACTGGTAAGGCTTAGTTTGGAAGAGCCCTCTGGAAGTCACCTACTCCAGTGTCCTGTGCAAAGCAGAGCTGTTCTGCAAGTAGGAGTGGGCAGCGTAGGCAGGACTTTGCCTGGTTGTGCTGAGAAGTCCCCAGGACTGAGGCTGCAGGGCCTGTCCCCATGCCCTACTCCCTACAAGGAGGCACTGACTCCTCTGCAGATGCATTTGAAAGAAAAGTTTTATTTTTGAGAGAAAACCTGAAAAAATATGACTTAGACATGTTTGAAATGTGTGTGTTTTATTAAAGATGCCTATACCAGCACTTTGATTCAATAGTATGTCAAAAAACTCCAGTTGTTTGTTTATAAAAAAATGTTAGTACCAATGTTTATCACCAGCAAGCACTGGCTGAAATAGGTACAGCATGTAGTATTTCAAGACTGATTTATTCCTACCATTACATAAGGACTTACCTTGTAGAACTTTGTAAGAAAAATATTTAAGAACTAGCTTTGCTGCTATATTAAAAATTTGCAGATTATCATCATTCTCATATGATTTATTGGTTATAGTTTTAAGCTTATTGAAATTCTGATTTATAATGCAGACTTTTATACAAATTTAGTCCAACACAAGAACAGTTTTTCAAGTTCTGAGTGATAACTACATATGCCAGGAAAAAAAATTAGTAAATAAAGTTCTTTATCAGACACATTTTTTAATTAAACTTTTTCAGGTATGTCTTACCATGTATTTTATTTCTGTTTGTCCACTAATTCTTTTCCTAAGAAATGCGTGGATTTGTTGTCCTGTATTGTAAACTATTAGGGTGAGAAAGAAAAAGTCGTTTGATCGCTGGCTGTGGTGAAAGATGTTTTGGTACAAATAGACACAAAAAGGTTTCGACATTTCTAAATATAAGAGGTAACAGAAGCAAAAAAGGATCATGCTGGTTCATTTATTAAATGTTTTGTATTGCAAAAGAAATATGTTTTCATTTTTTATGAACAATTTCTGTGTTCTGTTTAAATAAAAATTTAAATTATGTGTTGTGATTAATAAATAAAAGATCAGAAGAAAAAACAGACTGGAAGAGCTCAGGAGGTGATTCACCTTGCAATGGTGTTTGTTTACCATATTAGCTAATAACTTCCCTCATTTTAAAGCACTACTCTATCCAGCTGATGAACTACAAAGCAAAAGAAAGTACACAGCATGTTTTTAGTCATCAAAAGTTTCTTCTGTCTAGTAATCAAAATACAACAAGTATTTCTGAAGACTCAATGTCTATGTATTGTGCCTCACTCTGCCTTTCACTTCATATGTTTCTGGATAAAAGGATTGATTAAGAAGCCACAATTTAAGTGTTTAGTCTGCAAACTCAGCCTTCAATTTGTGCCTGTAAAAGGTGTGCAACACTTGATATTTCCTTGAAATGTCTTGCTTGCTTTTACTTCAACATCTGGAAGACAGAACTTACAGTAATGATCTACTCTTTTTGACACCTTTTTAACAATCCCTGAATTTCAATATATTAATAATGAAAAATACTAAAGTCACTCTCTACAGTGTCTACAAGGACCTGTCAGTATAAAAGTGAAACCTTCCTTTTCTCAAAGATGAAGGTATTTGCCTCAGAAGTTCATGAAGGTGAATAACTTTGGCAAAGTTTCCAAAGAAAACAAAAAGTTGGGTAAAATAAGAGCCAAAAATCAGCTGTTCAGAGCAAAACTTAATGTTGTTTAATTTGATTTTTTAAATTTAATATTTTTATTTCTTTGATGTCTGAATGCTGATTTAGGAAGCCTTATATATAAAAAATAATTGGACAGTTTTATGGGAAAACTATGTATATGATGGAAGTCTATTTTAACATTGTTTATAACAAGAAAGAAGTGAAAGAAGACTCTGATCTCAGTCTCAGACTAACATCTATGTTCAACCTTCTCTGTTTTTACTCATTTGTTATTTCACAAAGAACAATGTTTAAAGATAACAGGCATGGAGAGGGGAGGAAACATATGTCCCAGTATAAAGAAGCAATTCTCACTGAAATTGTACAGAATTTGGTTACACAAATTAGGATTGACTTAATGTGACAAATGCTTCCACTGACAATAGGCCAAATTGACAATGACCTTGATATTTTCATAAGGTAATGACTAATATAAAAATAGAGTGTTCTTGAAGGTGATAGGCATAGTAGCACAAACAGGATTTTGTCAATGTCACTTATGCATGATTTTTCCCGTGCTCCTTTCTCGAGCACTTATAAAATCTCTGTCTACCTGTATTTGATTCCTCTCCAAATTCACCAGCTGCTACCGTGAATTTGCAGAGCAGCGCATGTTCCTTTTTTTATAAAACAGTTAGATTTGGAGACTACTTGTTATGGTTTCTAGTCATTTGCACACAGATGTAGATTGCCCATGAAATAAAAATATCACTTGTAGGCCTTGGATAAGAGTTTTAAGTATAGGCTGTGGCAATTCTTAACAGCAAAGAGGGAATAGCGTACACACCAATTACTCGGGACATCTAATTTTATAATAGTCCTGTGATTTTGGTGATTCATTTTCCCTTGAGTTCCTACAATGTCAATGGAAAGAGGTAAATTTCTCTAGAAACGAAATTCAGATCTTCCAAGTTAGGTTTCACAATTCCCATTATCTTCCATAGGAGTTTGCTCTTTAATTATGCCACTGTCTAAGTGATGTTACTGGATTTTCTTTTCTCGGAAGAAAACTGCTTGAGTATAGGTGGGGGGTACCATTTAGTTTTATGTGGTCATCGATAACTTAGTAGGAAATTGCTATATATATTTGATCTCAAATAAGAATAGCCAAAAGTAAGAATCTTTTTGCATATAGGAATTTTTGAATTCACATATGCATATAGTTTTGCAGTTTTCAGAGCTAAATCGTTTTTAGTATCTACTCTTTTAATCTTGAGTCATTTTTACTGATGTGGAGTGCATATCTTTCACTGCAGTTAAAGCTGTTTTCTTGTGCTATAGCTAGCTTAGTCCTGCATTTCTCTGGTGAAAAAAACATCTTTCCAGTCTCTTCAGAAAAACTATCAAGTGCAAAATGTATTTACTGGAGGGTATAAACAACCCAGGAGGAGCTGGAAAATAATAAAACCACACGATTACAGTGGAAGAGCGTATAGTCTAAGACTTCTGGAGAAATGGAAAAGCAAGAACCTGTATAAAGCAAAGGAGAAACTGCAAAGTTTGAATGAGCCATTTTCCATAGATTATTTAAATATTCATTGTACTAGAGAAAGATAATTATAACTTCACATACAGGAAGCTTTTCTGACAGAGGACAGGCTTAGTCACTATCTATGAAAAAAAATGAGTGTAACTTGAACTTTCTGTCCCAGTATGCCTGAACACCCATTTTGAGGAGTTGTTCTCTCTAGCTTATAGAATAGTTAAGTAGCCTGTCCATTGTGGAGAAACCATAAGAGAGAAATCTAAACCCACAATGGTTTAATATGCAATAGACAATGCTGATTTATTCACACAGTGCATCAAAACCTGTTTTCATTTGGAGATACCAATTCATTCCTGAAAACACTTCCTCCATTTCTCCTGCTAGCTTAGTTGTCTTTGCATTTACCTTGTGAAAAAGTCCTCTTTTCTTAGGTCTTCCCTTGCAGTATGATTTCCTGATGTATTCTACAGACAGTGTTACTAACATTCACCCATAGGAAACAGGAAAGTGTTCTAGCTTTCATTTATTTTGTTATATTATACATGCTATATCCCAAAATGTGTCAGAATTGGTAAAAGTGATGTTTCAGAAGTATTTTATCATTATAATTTTAGCTGAAAATACTTGGTCAGCTTTGACACAAATTTGCAAGTACTTTTCCATGACCTCTAAGTTTAAGTCCATGAACTACTTTCTGCATCTGTCAGTCAAGGATACCACTTGACAGTTTGAATTAACCTTGGCAACAAAATGCTCAGCCTGGAAGAAAGTTTAAACCTGCATGAGGCTGCTCCTGTTGCTCCTCCTGCTGCATTTCCATCTCTGTCTTTTGAGATAAGCTCCAGGAAATGTTAGTTGTGGCCCGGAGACACATCAGGCAAGACTCATTTGAGCCCTTGGTCCTGCAATCTCTACTTATTACAGCTGAGGACCCTCATTCTGTTAAGTGAATGGTGTTCAGAATTATGTTGGATAGGACTGCACCATACAGATAGTCACTAGAAAGGAAAAGTTGCCCATAGCACTTCCTCTCCTCTTCCTCATTCTTCTGAGTTAAGATACACAGTTTCTTGCAGCCTAAATGTGGGAGGAGAGGAGGTGACAGATGACGGCTTGCTCTGTCCTATTTAATATCAGGTGTTCAGTGCATGGGAGGAGGAATACCTTGAGATCTAGCCCTACAGGTACGACTTGGTTTGTAACAGTAAGGATAGTCTGGCTGCCAGACAGTACTCCCATCCAACAGTGGGCATATAAATCACTTGAGAGAAGAGCAGTTATGTGCAGAAAGGTTTGGATGTATGACAACGAAGTTGTTGGTCTCCTAGTGAACACAGAAAAAGTGAAATAGTTCAGTTTAAGAGTTCACCTTTGCAAATATATCTGAATAGGCAGAGACTTGAAGCTTAAGAAAGACACTATTACCAAACCTATAGGGGTACAGTGTATTTTATAGTTACAATCAGCCACCTTTGTTACTCAGGAAAAGGGAATGGATACTTTCTAAACAGGCAATCAGAGGATTTAGGTATTTGCTGAACAACTAATTTGCTTCCTCTGTATGTTCATCATCTACAGTCAGAAGTGCATGGTATGGGTCCTATATTATCCAGTATTGCCAGTGTTATTGGTGAGATCTTATGTTAACTGGGAATAAGTAAATATTTATAGCTACAAAAATTCATGTTCTTCAAAACGAGCTGATATTTCTTGGTTTGTTTTGAAGTGCAGGCTTTTTTGTTAGTAATAAAGCTGATTTCATTACCTCCACTGATAAATGCCATTGATTACAACGTTGCCGTATTCCTTCTTCAGTCATCAATATTAGACCATTTATTAGAAGGAATTAACAATATTAGGATCAATATTTTGTCGGAAGTATTGTATAGATAACACATAACTCCATGACTATCAGCTTATTAATGGCAGAGAGGTAGTGACATTGTACTTAGTGATATTACTATAAAGCAGCAGGCTTGTGTATGGTACTGTAGAGCAGTGTCCATACTGCTGTGTTTTCCTCTTTGTAATCCTCATTAGCTATACCATGCTGACTTCATTAAGAAATGAAAAAAGAGGGGTCCTGTAGGAAAAAGTCTCATTCTCTACATTTCCTTCAGTTTTCCACAGGCCACTCTCCCTCCAGTTCCAGCCTGAGGCAAGGATTCTGGGCATAAGCTTCTATGTGGTTGTCACCACTGAATTATTAAAAGTCATAGTTGTGAGGTCAAGTAAAAGGGTTTCATTAATGATCAAAGGATGATCAAATGAAAATCAACCAATGACTGAATGTAAATCAAATGGAATCAGATGGTGATTAAGCAATATATTAACGTTATTTAAACAGTGATTTAAGAATGATCTAACAATGATTTAAATTATTCTTTAAATTATAATTTAGATGGTGATTAGGTAAAGATTTAGATAGCTGTCAAACTACTACTTACTACATTTCCAATAATTAAGCTATAGCTATATATATATAAATGTTGCTATCATACAACATACTTCTAGGCCTAATGTAAAATGTCCTTTACCTCATTATAGATATCAGATGCCAGGTAAAGAGTTTATCAACCTTGAGGACTAATCTCAAGAAACATCCCTGCTAAAGGAGGAGATAACTGCCATGCAGCTGCTGCCGCACTGGAGCACTCAATGGGCTTGGAGGGGCCATGAATTTTATAGTGTAAAGTGATTGACTCATAGTTAAAACCCTGACTTTGGTGTATGTGGAGGTGTGCAGCTGTAGCAGTTTTAGTTTTGTCTAGTCTCAGCTTGGGCTGGTACTGTTAGCTCCTATAAGACATGGCCTAGATTCCTTGGTTCCTGAGAAGATGCAGCCTAGCACAGTTCCCATGGTTTGCACAGGAGGGCTGATTTCAGTCAAGGCTACTTGTCGGTGATGCCTGAACCACAGTACTGTTCATTCAACGTGAGTGGGTGCATCATCTACCACGGTAGGTGCATCTGTCACAGTGGCTACATAATTAGAGACCCTATAAAAGGGCTGAACCAAGGTGGGAGAGAAAACCTGATTTGTGCAATTTCCTAGCTCTTAACTGTGTAGCCCTAGGGTTACTTCTTGTATATAACTCGTAAACCCAGTAACAAAAGTAATCTGTGCTTCTGAAATAACTCAGTTACCACTAGTCAAATAATACGCAAAGACTTTTGTTGCATCGTAGCAGTATAGCGTTTACTTTATAGTTCATTATAGCTGTGGTAAAAATGCAGGGATGAATTCGGCCTCAATGCATTTGAACATGATTGTTATGTATAGAACTGCACTATTGACTCATATGGAGCTGTATCGTCTTACTCCTACACCTGACTATTGCTATATCTGTAGTACATGTATGAGTTAACATTGTTATATTAGTGTAATTTCATTTAGAAATGCAATACTCTACTCATCTTCCCCTTTAAAATGTTCACCACAGAACATTACTCCAATTAAACATTGCTTTAGACAATAATTTTATTTATTGTACTAGTAATAAAATGTAAAAGTTAATTACTTAATGATTTAAAAGCTAATCTTATTTATATTCAAGCTTCTTTGTCTTTATAAAACAAAAGAAAAAATAAGTAGAACCTGAAAAATGTTAATCCAATATCCAGGAACTTTCTAGACTGGCGCCTGATCAGAATTTTAATAATGGGGTTTGTCATGGAGGCATCCCAAATATAAGTTTCGGCAGACTAGCACTCCGATAACATAAGATAAAGGTTCAGATATTAGGTTAGGAAATTATTTGGGGTGCAGCGAAATAAGAATGAGGATCCACAGCGTGCATATACGCACTCACAAGAAAAACAAACCAGAGCCCTCTCTGCCCCGTTTTGCCTATAATAGATAAACACCAGCTTACTGCAGCCAGGAATTTACACTCGTCTGTCCCAGACGAGGAAGGTACACTTGCCTACCAGGCAAGGACTTACTAAAGCATATATTCAGCAATTTATCACTCACCCACATGCGGAGGTGAGGTGCTCCCAATGCCGGGAGGTTACCTTAGACGGCTTCTGTGTCTAAGGGGATGGACTCCGGCAGCACGGCAGACCCGCAGCTCCAAGGAGACCACGCAAAGGGCAGTCGCCGGCAGGAACCCCATTTATAGTCTGCTCAGATCTGGCTGTGGGCATTCCAGAAGCTTCTCGGCTTCTCTACACCCCGCCCCCTCCAGTGTGGGCCTTCGAGAAGCTTCTCAGCTTCTCTGGGCTGTGGGCGCTCTTGGCCCCTCCTCTGCTGACGACCCTGCCCAGCGACTCTGGGTCTCCACAAAGAGCCGTTAACTGCCCCATTGAAGGCCCCAGTTCTGAGAGGGGGATGGGCAGCTACAGTGCAACTGCCACACCCGTTCTCAGGGCATGTGGGGGAGGAAAGTGCAACT
The DNA here is from genome assembly GCF_036013445.1 of Caloenas nicobarica. Classification (NCBI taxonomy): domain Eukaryota; kingdom Metazoa; phylum Chordata; class Aves; order Columbiformes; family Columbidae; genus Caloenas; species Caloenas nicobarica. Next base: position 84,142,340 of record NC_088246.1, on the reverse strand, counting down.
GCCAACACAGGGTTACATATGAAACATATACCCTTTCTTATATATATATATATATATAGAGAGAGAGAGAGAGAGAGAGTGTGTATATATATATATATACACACACACACACACATGTGTTACATAAGGTGCACCTCTGTTACAGGGGCATATTCTTATCTTTTGAATAAATACTATGCAAATTCTCGATTTAGTGAAAAATCTATTTGGTTATTTTGAAAAAAAAAAAACCTTTTCTTATGTTACTTATTATACATATTTCCTGAGATACCACCATTAAAGATGATGTTCTTAGAAGACCTTGAAATATCCTACCTACAAGGAGTAAAAGCTTTTTATGAAGCTCTTAAAGTTCACTTTTTCAAGTCAAGAGTAACCTCTGTTAATTCAAACTTTATTGCTTATGTTCACTTGGTCCTTTTTAAAGAAAAATACAGGATATTTCAATTTCCCTAGGAAAACAAACAAACATTTACTGTCAAATAACATTACATGGGACAGCTAACCCGCAGTTTCTGACGGGTTTCCTTCTCTTGTTCTTTGTACACTGACTTCAAGGTAAATACTCCATGAGCTGTTTGTTTTCAGCTAATTTTCACTTGAAAATCATAAAGTGCAAAGTTTTGGTCAGAAACTGGAATTATATCTACTTTAAGACTTTGCAAATTATTGGAGCAGTTTTGTTATTGGAGCAGTTTTATTAGATGAACTAGCTGATCAAAAAGGTGGCCAAATACACTCTAAAACAGCTTTGTCTTTTTTCAGAGGTGCCTCTTAGCAAGCAGCTTTGCAAAAGAAGACAAGCTAAAATGAAATGGTACAGTACAGTGTGTGTAGATTTTCTTCCAAACAATTTCTTCACTTTAAGCAATAATAATGGCAAGAACAAAGAAATAACATGATTTTTTAAATAGGAAATGCACAAGGGATTTTTACCCTTTGGCTTTTTACTTTGTTACATTTGTCTTCTGTATATATATTTTTAAAACAAACAACAAACAAACAGCATTTCCTGTAGTCATAACCCCAGGAGGGTTTGAAGCAGTGATATAGTAAATGTTGACTTGTATGTTTGTTTCTATGCTAAGAAAAAAAAATGTTTCCTCAAACGGAACACTGAATATTTTTCCATTGATGGAAAATCATATTTAGAAGCCTACTAAAGTAAAAAGCTCTCTAGAAAATATGGGAAGACTGAAAGACAATTGTTCAGATGGCTGGTTTATGATGCTTAAGGTTTTAATTATTTTGTAGTTATTGCCTAATTTGAAAACTGATCCAATCTATTTCTGGTTTAGCCAACAATGTTCTGTTTAGCAGTATACCTGAAGATTTGCTGAAGAGGGGAAAAAAATAAATGCATAATTTTGTTCTTGTACAAAATCTATTATCATATCAAAATGAAATAATGCAGATTGGTTTGGCATATTCTGTCTTTAGTAAAATATTTTTGAGTTTATTTATTCCTAATCTCATCCATGTATTTAATTATTCTTCACTTCAAATTTTTAGGTGAAACCCAGCATGTTTTGAGGCTTTTATTTGCCTAGATTTCCTTTTCTCTTTTGCTGTTATATCGGTTTTCTATATTTACTACTAGAATATCATTCCCAGTTGAACAGATTTGCCTAAAATATTTGCTGGAGGATTTCTCAGTTCATGTGCCAGTTTTCCCAAGACTCTGGATGGAGTCTTTTCCTAGACTTATATTCTTTATCTTCCCTTTATTTTCCCAGGCTAAGCATGTCAAGTTTTGATTCCAGTTTTGATACAAAAGCATACATAGCCAGGTTCTGTGAGTTACTCTGCCTTTGCTTCAATGTTGAATACTGTCACTCTGACACAAAGTATTGATTTTGGGGCCGTATGTAGAGCTGTCTCATCTCTAGTGCACCAGTCTTACAAAACTATTTAACTCTAGGTCTTATATTTGTTTGTATAGTTAAAAGGCTTTGCAAAAAACAAAACAAAACCAACCAACCAACCAAAAATACACAAAAGCCCCCAAACAAACAACAAAACCCCCTAAACAAACAAGCAAACAAACCCCACCAAACTTATTCTGAGGAATTCAACCCCCATTTTGAAAGATTTAGTTCTCATTTTAATCCAATGTTTATTAATTTATAAAATGTATCTTTCTTCATTTCCTATAAACTCGCTGTTTATTCTCAGGTTGTGATTCATGCGTCTTAGGTATTCTTCAAATCCTTTACTTTCCCTTTCCCTTGTTACATGCATTTTAGTTAGATTTCATGATTTTAACTTAAAGGAGTTCAAAACCTCTTCCACATTCAGAGAACTTGAAACATCTCTATATTGTCGCTTTAGGTTCTAAATGTTTACTGTTTGGAAGCTTCAAACCTTCTGCAGAATCTATTCTGATCCCTTTCAATCACATGTTTTTGAGATGATTTATCAGTATTTTAAGGATGATTCTCTTTCCATGTACTTAGTATAATAACAATCTGATATAATGTGTGGACCTCTGTGTTAGAAATCACACAAGTAATAGAGTTTACAGTTTATTCTGCCATCCTTTCCTTCTTCTTGTCTTGCTCTTCCCAGACCTTTCCCACATGCATGGAGTTTGAGTGACTTGAACAGATCCAGAAGACTTTTGGACTAGAAACTGGAGAAAGCAAGATTTTCTTTTTCCCCAATATCTTCTTAAATATAAATCTGCTGTCTCTACCTAATAGGTATGATAATTACATTGTCTTTCTCTTTTTTTTCTTTTTTTTTAATTAGGTCACAAATGATCCAAATATTGGCTAGTTACAAATTTAGAGAAAACAGTTTAAAAGATTTAGAGAAGGGAGAGACAAATGAGTACTAGGAGGCACAAGAACCATTCTGGGTAGAGGGAAGAAAAATGAACCAAAAAAGAGAGAGTAATGACAGAACCAGAGCAGAAAAATACTAAAAAATGTGCCTGGAGACTTAGGAATTGCAAGACAACATTTGTAGAAAGAAATGCAATTAAAATTAAACTACTAAACACACTATACATGCATTAGTACTGATTTAAAGTATACCTCAGATGCACACGATTTTGAAGAGAGGCCCTGTTTTTGTACATCACTGAAGAAGTGCATTAGTAAGGACTGCTACAATGTATGTTGTTTCCTAGCTGCAACACCTAAATGAACATTTAACAAGAGTATAGTACAAAGATTTTCTCTTTACTTCTTTGTGCTTAAGCACAGTAATAATGAATGTGACATCTTTTACCCTGCACATATAAATGAACAAGCTAAGCAAGCATGCAAACATTTATTATCTTGCAGTGAGTATAGCTTTTCTGTCAAATTCAAAAGTTTGCCACATACCAGTCATATAATACTGAGCTAAATTCACCTTCTGCAAAAAAAAGAAAAAAAGTCTTGTTAACTATTACAAAGCAACATAGACATCTTTAGCAAGCACTGTGGAAATTCATACCAGACAGAACTGTGTGCTATCCAAATGGGATAGAACAAACTTAGTAAAAACCAGATTTAATTAAAAAGCAGTGTCCCTTCTAGTCTGGTAACCTTTTCCTACCACTAACAAGGCCTGAGCTTTTTCTGTTAATGCTGCATAGGAACGGAACTCAAATAATCCCACTTTCATGTTACACTGAACTTCCAGAGCTATTTCTTATACAATTTCTTGGTATTTTTGAAAATCTAAAGGTGCCATCATAAAATATATAGTAACTAAGGATCTTCTAAATTAATTATTACAGTTTATAACATTTAAAAATATAAATAAAGTAAAAAAGAAGTATGCATTCCTAATGTAATGTGCAGACTTCTGTTTATTTTTATGGAGTCAGACACTCCTAGAAATACATGATTTGTCAGACCATGGAAAGAATATTACCATGGGGCTATTGTGAATATAATGTAGTAATTCAGATCAGTTTATACATTCCTCCTAATATACTCCATTTGCAAGAAGAAGATTTATTGATTTATGTTAAAGGAAAAATATTTTATTTGTTTGATTGGTTTTTGTTTCTTTGTCTGTTTTTGTTGTTGTCATTGCTTGTTTTGTTCTGTTTTGTTTTTTAACATTTCTCCCTTTTCTTGTCTGACATGTTCATAGTTGAAAGCAACATGGAAGACATGATCCCTTTTACACCAAAATCAGAACCTATAACCAACTAGCCAAACTGATGATCAGAACTGTCTCTTTTTCCTGTCCCAGTTAGCACTGCAGGTCCCATTACGCCAGATCAATTGGTTAAAATGCACATTGTGTGGGGCATAACAGAAAGATTTAAAAAAAAAAAAAAAAGTTTTACTTTACATTCACTAAAAAAGTAATACTGAAAAGAAATACTGAAATGGCCTCTGCATAACACAGCAGCTTCTGTTGCTGAGTAGGCAGGCTGTGCTTCTGAACTAACTAGGGTTTTATTGTGGTTGATGGCTCCATTCCCAGGTATAATTAATGGTGGTAATGAACACAGAGGACATGAATATAGAGAAGATCATTGTGACTAACATTTACCCTGGGGAGCAGTTCATCAACTGTATCATTTCTTCTAAAAAGTTGCCTAGGAAATAGAAATACAAACTTTTTCCTGACATAAGCATTTTAGCTTGCAGGTATGTTCTGGCTAGCTTACCAGGAGTGAATTTAGATGTCATGGACCTAGGTCTACTACTAGGTTATAACTCCCTTATGTAGTCTTGTGGTAAAATGAAGCAAGTATTATACGAAAGTAAAATCGGGATCAGTGTGAATTGGGGTATCTACTCTGAAGCCTGAAGTTACAACCCAATAAATAGTTACAAAATAAATGTTGTGTTAAAACACAGGATAAAAAGGGCAACATTGTTGTTATTGTTGTTTTCTCTCTACTGGCTTGGCATTACAATACTCTCTTTTACTCTCTCTAGTCTTGTGCAGGCTTCACTTCAATTCATACCAGATTCTTGTATTTCCATGTAGCTCTGTGTCATTATTTCTAGGTCTTCCCTTGTAACAGCAACTAGACTCAACTTTGAACAGCCATGGACTTGGTTTATGCTTTCCCAAATTTCCTCAGTTATACTAATTTTTCAACACCATTCTCCTCTGTGGACAGGCTCTGATTTGTACACTTTTGTCTTCTCCTTTCCCTCCAAGCCCAGCTGTAACACAGCCAGCACTTTCTTATGTGTGAGCCCTGACACTAAGCTGTCACCCCATTGTGTCTCAAAAACCCTGTCACCAACCAGTTAGGCTACTAACCTCCAAATAGCTTTCCAGGGAACCCCAATTCTCATTCAGAGAGAGATTTCAGGAAAAAAACAGAACAAAACAAAACAAAAACATTAATATCATGCCTGTATTTTTAAAGTGCCCATCAGTAAGATACTTTTTCAAGCACTGGCTATGACGGAAAAAAAAAGGTGAATCACAACACCAAATTTTAAAATTAGTTGGTCTGAACTACCATTTTTTTATACAACATACAATTCAAGTCTTTTCCAGGAGGAAAAGAAAAAAACCTGCTGAACGGTGTCCTGTGTAGGAGGATTGCACAATACTCACTTAAGTAAATTGGATGTTAGATGCTTTATTCTTTCTGGCATTCAGACCCAATGACTTAGAGGAGCATGGTAGTTTCATGTGGGGATATGTATGTCTTTATGCGTAGCAGTGTAACTGATTAACTACAAGTCATACTACACTGTAATCTTTTGTGATGATATGAGTGTGTCTAACAAACTGTAGGAGTTAATGGAACACAGCTCTTAGTAAAAAGAAAAACTGATGTTGACAGAAGGGTGGAATTCTTCTCTAACTTTAGGTTTCCTGTAGTTATCTAAAAATAATTTTAACTCACTGCAGAAAAATAGACATTGTAGTGCCAGATTCATCTGACCTATTTTATATGTCTACTTTATTATGAGATCAATCATGTTGTGTGAACCAACGCAGGAGGGTCACAAGAACAACCAGAGGCCATGAATGCAATTGCAAAGAGCAAATTTATTTTTGTTACCTCACTACCAGGGGATCTTTGAAACAGCCCTTAAGCTCTTAGGCAGAGGTGACACAAATGGAGATGCAGGCACTACAGAATTCAGCTCTGGTTGAAGATCAATGACCCTGCTAATTTTGGCCTGTATAAAGGGGTTCATGCAGGCGCAGTTTACCACACTGCTTTGACCTTTACCTGCAGGAATCTCAAGGATGTATGATAAGGTGCCTTTACAACTCTTTTCACAGGCCTGCTATCTAAACACAGAGGTTCTACTTGTGATTTTTTTTTTCTACACCCCAGCTGCAGTTGCTTGAACATATTTACAACTCTCCTCCTCACCATTCTTGCACTATTCCCATACACATGTCCAAAGAGTTCAGGAGGTTTTTTCATTGTCTTAGTGGAGAACCTCATCAGACAGCTCAGACATATGCATATATATAGTTTGTCAGATCAAATAATAATAAGGGACAGACAAACCTGAATTTGTTGAGTTTGTGTTAAAGTTATTCTTACTGGTGAAGGAATACTAGGGAGAAGAGTGGGAGGTGGTAGACAGCAGTGACACAAGCTGTAAGTGGAATTTTAGTGTTGCAGAAAAGGATTTAACAAAAATAGCCCTCACAAGCCAACAAGAAAATCTGGCAACCTTCCCAAGCCAGCATTCAGTGGACACCAAGTGACCCTGCAGAGACAGTGACTGTAGATACCCTGAGTGAAATAGGAGTCTATTCTCAAATGAGGCAAATTCAGGTCTAGAGGCCTGAGGGAAATACAGGCATCATCATGTGTAGTGAAAGTTAATGCCCTACTCAATTAGAACTGTTAAACAGGATACACATATCTTTATCTGTTACTTGGAAGAGTAGATATCATTTATCCTGGCTCGGGGCTGAACTCTCACTTTGCCTTGGTGGGAGGCAATGGTAGGTGCTGTACTCCAGAAGGAATCTTATGCAGCTGGATTTCCTTAACCTTTGAAGGAAAACTACTTGCTGCTACTTTCCTATACTGTAGCTGCTTGCAAGAGCTGTAGTTACTTCTTTACCTTGTTAATACGAACTGTATTGCTGAGGTGAGGTGAGGTAAGCTTCTGGAGAACATGGTTGACCAAGGAACAACTTAAAATGCAAAGATGGTGTTAATGCCACTGCAGCTAATTTGTTGTCATATTTGATATTTTCCTGCTGTTATTTCCTGCTTATGCATGTGAGGAAACATTTACAAAGTCTCTGATAGTGGTTATACAAATAACTCCTGTTGATGATTCAGAGGAGCTGGCAGGAAATATTCAAAGCAAAGAGAAAAATAGTCAAATGACTAAATCTGCCAGACTGCAAATTACACCCTGTCCCATGGGCTGTATGATAACAAGCACTTAGCAGAGGATGAAGAAGATTTTTCACAACAGATTTCAAAATTTCTTATAGTTCCAGCTGTGAGTGAAAACAGAGTTTTTAAAGTTCATCACAAAAGAATATTCTCCTTTTAAAAATGTTCTGTGTGCATGTTCTGTGTGCTTTCAACATTGGAGTTAATTTCTTAATGATTGCCCTATATTATAACACAATACGAATTTAAAAATTTAATCATTCTAAGAAGGAAAATATTAACTTCCAGATGTCGACATTGAAGAGTGGAACCAAATAGGAACTTTCTGTCCATTGTTTTAAAATGACATTTTGGGATAAAACAATGCAGTAGCAAGTAGTTTGTTTGTTTTTAATTCAGCCATTTATACGGACAAAACAATCATATAAGTATTGTGACTTTTCTGTGCTCCAAAGCTTTATTAAGGAGGGTAGAAATTATGTCAACCAAGAACAGGGGAAAGTCAATATTCTAGTTCAAATGGGAAGCTTCTGCTAAACTTTGGTTTGCAATCCCTACTTTCTTTGGTGATGTGTGGAACTGAATAAATCTGGCAAGATTGGGCATTCTCTTTAGTATTATTTACTGTCATTGCCTCACTCTCTGTAAAATGAGAGCATATAATTTTAAGTGAAGGTCAATTTGTTGTTTTTGCTAATTATAGCAATTAACAGGAATACAGCATGGAGTTCTTAGTCCTTGTATATACTGACAGGCTTCGGTTACCAGATCAGGTTCCTTAGCAGAAATTTTCTGATAGATTTGCTGATTCTGTGATTGATATTCTGCCTCTGTGAAATAACAATCTTGTGGCAAATTCTCTAAATTAAGTTACAAAGGCAAAACCTAACAAATAGAAAACAATTATGGTCCAATAAGGGGAAAAGAAGTGATTAAAAAATATGTGGTTTTGTTATTTACACAACCTATTGTGAGGAAGGCAGAAGAAAGAAGGTAGGTTATGCTTTCTGGTCCAATAAATTGTAAGTATCTCATTTATTTTTATCCCAAGAGCATTATTCCAGGATGTCTGTTTACATGGTGTAATATACTGGTACTCTTTTTAAGACATATTATTAATTAAAAAAAAATGGGGCATAATATAACTAATTTTAGGGTTTCTACTTCTACCAGGTAAATTATCTGTGTTTCCCTTTCTCAGACCTATATCCATAGTATTTTCTCATGTTACTGCGTTCTTCCTTTATATGAATGGGATAGTACTTCTATTTGTTGTTTTCATTATATGGTGCTACTTCTCATTAGTGAGGAGAATAACCGATCTTTTAACATAGATATTATTATTGTGCTCCTTAGACATTAAGATGACTAAAATGCTTATTTCTCACCATAGTCCCTTAAATCTGTTCATTGATTGACTGACATGAGAGAAATTCAGTAGATTTCCCTCTGTTTCTTTGGCCACAGAAATCTCAGTAATGGCTGAGCCCCAGGAAATGACAAATTTTAGTTAGCTTCAGTATATTGTATGGGCATACATGGGCAAGGCACAATCTAGCTCTGCTTTATGAAGTGCTAAATCTTTAATTCTTCTGTAGAGGAAATAATACATTTTAATGGCTAATACCAACAAAAATAATTTTTAGCTCTTCTCACTGGGGATAGAGATGATCAGAAGAATGACATTAGATATCTTTGGTATCTAAGCACTGTTTCATTACCTTTTATTTTATGCAGTGAATACTTAAAATGCCATTCAAATGACAGTGTAATACATTTTAATGAATGTCAAATGCATCTTTTTCCAATACAGTTAATATTTTAGACAGTAACACTGGAGTACTCTAGTCCATTTAAATGTGATTATATTCAAGATGAAATTGAGAAATTTGCATTTAAATACACTCTAGTAGAAAAACTGATCAGTTTGATTTTGCATTCAGTTGCATAAGTGTGAAATCTTTCTGGAACTTCAGTGAACTCATGCAAGTCTGTTGGTGGAAATATCAATGCCCATTCAACTGCTAATGTTCAGACTTTTCTTTAATTGCAGTTTTTGGAGATGAAATAATGTAGTTAACCAAGCACTTTCTAGTGACTATGGATTCTAAAATATGGTATCAACTGAAATCTCTGTTACTTTTTATATTCAGAGTGTTTACATTATGAAGTCATGTCATTGCCAACCACTTCATAAGCTCTTTACCAAACTTAAACATTTTCAAAATGTCAAAAGCTCTTTTTATTAGCAGTAATGAAGTTTCAAAAGTGAGCTTCATAAATGCAATCAACTGTTCTCAAAATCATTGCTAATTGAAAGGATTTTCCTCTGGCTTATGTCAGAGACATTGTTAATGTAAGGTCTGTTAAAAAGAGTATTTAGAAATCACTCAAACAATCCCTAACATTTCCCATTTTTATATCTTTAAAAGTTTTAATAATCAAATTGGAACAGACTTAATTCTACTGTTATGCCAGGAGAAATGTCATGCCAGTCTGAAATCAATATTCAAAGAACTATGATAGCTTTCACTCAATGGAGCAAAAAACAGAAATGTAGTTTAGAGATAATACCAAGCTAACTTTCATCTTTGAAGAGGTGTTTTTTGCCTACATCAAATAGGAAGCAGGACACAGATAAATAAAATGACATATGCACCCTGCTGCTTTATGTTTATACTTAAAGAAATACTGTGCTTTCTTTCTTTCTTCTTCATTGTAACTCTGAAAAAGTGTATACTGTGTTTAAGAAAAATACATTAGAGGATTGTATGAGATGCCTTTCTGACTCAAGAGCTGCTGTTCAGCATACATTAATATGCCTAATAAAAAACTTGAGAATGGTCAGGAATGCACATAGGAGCAGGTAAAACTTTTTTTGAACATACATTTTTAAAACATCTCTCTGCAAAGAGTTTCCCTTGCCTTCACAACTTTCACAGTTGTAGATGCCCAGTAATATGGGAAAAAAAAAACCAAAAACCACAACAAACAACAAAGTGAGCTAATTAACTTACAGTGTGCTCAGTCTAAAATAATTCAGCCAGAAAATCCATAAAACATCTGGTATAAAAAAACTGACTTCATAGGAGATTCTTTACTATTTAAATGACACATTTGATGTATGTTTCTGAAACAGAACAGAGTCCTTGCAGGTTAAAATTAATTTGTGGTTTTGAATATTTTATTTATGGATGGCAAAACTGAATTCTGGATTTGGTTTCCCTAAGTAAACCAGAGTAAGGTCAAGCATAGAATAGGTTCGTGTTTAACAAGCCCTCCTCCATGTGGAAATTCACATCTAACATTTATTTTCCTCTTAATTGCTATACATTAATTATTGTGTCAATGAAACTGTGTTTTCGATTCCAGAGGAATTTTTTTTTTCATTTTTTTGAGATCTAAAATCAAATTTAGGAGCTATGACTGCATGCATCTTCTGCACTTAGAATATCTTTAACTATCTCAGTGAAAAAAAACATGGAAGCTTTTCTTTTGACACTGTAATATGCAGCATTCATTATAAACTATAAGAAATTAGGTTCTTTTCATGGTATTTATTAGAGGGCTGGCTTTGCTTGACAATGAAGGCTGCATCACAGAGCCAGGAGATACCTTTTTACTCAATCTCTGTGTTGGTGCTGGTAGAAAATTAGTTGTTTCACTGTGATCTTCTCTGTGGCAGCCTCTCTCTGTTATCAGTTTGTATAGTGAGAATGGGGAGGTTGGGATTAGTGAATTGGTTCGATTAGGTATTGAAAATAAATTCAGAAGACATGATCTTATAAATGAATTAACAGCATTGAAAAGCAGGAAGGGCTTGCATTTTGAAAAAAAGACAAGTAAATTGAAGCTACATAAACTGATTTAAAGTACTGCAAAATCTAAATGCTTTCTCATCTTTTTTCCCAGCTTTGAAGGCTGGTATAGTGTTTCATAACAGTTATCCAGAGAACTGACACTCAGCAGTCTTTATTTACATCTCACTAACTTTTTTTTCAGATATTTTAAACATATTGCATCCCCCATCCACCTTTTGCTTTTCTTCCTCTTTTTTCTGTATAATTACTTCTCTCTTATTGACATTTCAATCATAACACTCTTCCATTGAGATTATACACATAATTCGAAATGTGAATTCTCTCTTGAGCCTTAGTCATAAAGCAAAAATCATAAATGTGGACCATTATGCTTCCAGGGAGCTCCATGAACTTTTGCTTGTGCTGTTTCAGTGTCTGAAAGATCCATTTTTTTTCCCTGCTTGCTATATTGGACTGATCTAGAGTTACTGTGGAGTTACACATGAAGAGCTTCACAGAAGAGAGAAGAAGGATAATACTAAGAAGCACCAGAGGTTATTAATAAGTAAAAGAACACTTGCAGTTTTAAGAATCTGTGGGAGAGCTGCTCATGCATAGAAAATCTAAAAAAATAACTGCTATTTCATTTGAATATGTAGCTGTATTGTTTGTTAGACTGTGACTTTACACTGCACACTGTACATGTTAACTTCACTATCTGTGAATTAAACTGTGAATAAAAGTCTCTGGTGGATATTCAAAGATTAATACTGTGAATCTGAAGGAGGCTTCCTTTCTAATTGGGTTTTCAGATTTCTTACATCCAGTACAAATCCAGATAATTTATATCCCATTTTTTCTTCTGGATAAAGACATCTTCTCATTGGATAAATCCATATATTCTCAAATAAAAGCAAACATGTATCCTAATGAATAACAGTAATAATAACAGTAATTATTTTTATTACTGCTACAATAGAGTTGTACCAGAAGGTAGTTTTACATCTTCCCTCTCATTTCTGTCTTCTCAGTCCTTTATCAGGGATTTTAAATTGATTATCTTGCTGACATGATCCTGGAATACAGTAGGTAATTGGACTTGCATTAGTAATTACAAAATTACATATATGATTAATATAGCAGTAAATAATAGCTGTAGCATTTTTGACAAGAATATGATAGATTGCTGCTGACTCAATTTTGCAAAAGAGAAAGATCTTTTTGTTCTGCTGGCAATATTCACAGTCACCATTACCTGCCCACCCTTCCCAATTTATGACATTATACCAGATTTTCTATATGTGAACTCTAATTTGATATAAAAAGTCACATCTCCTAATGAATCTTGATTTTGCAACCTATTTTGCCTTGTAAATAGTTTAATATTTCATACTTTCCTCTTCAAAGGATGCTGAAGTTACAGAAATTAGAGTGGTTCCATATCTGAACATGTAAAATATGTGCATGACATTCAAGCACAAATTAAGCTATCAAAATGTATCTTTCTTATGGTAGCTACTGGAGCATCCTTCTGAAGTTCATTAAAAGGAATTGCATTTTGTCTAGTCTCCTTCCTGTAGTTTTTACTGGGTCTTTACATGTATAAAATTCTCATTGTTAACTGTAATGAGAGCATTCAAACTAATGTAGGTGCTGCAATATCATTACTCCTTTATTTGCCATAAATATTAATCAATACCTCTTCAGTACTTATGCCTTAAAAAGTGTAACTCACAGCATGTTTTTGCTGCTTTAATGCTAAACCACTTCAAAAACATTGAGCTTATTCCTGGTGTTCAAAGTAAAGCTGAAAGAATAATAGTTTTCTTCCAATTTATTTGGTGACTTGCAAAACTAAGGAACTTAGTTCAAACTATTTTTAGTATTATTTTAGACAGAATGAAAAAATATAACAATGCTCATTTTTCAGTCAACTTGACATTTTTATTCAAGTTGCCATATCATTATTCAAAACCTATTAGTAACAGAAAAAAAAAAAGAAAAAAAATTTGAAATGAAATGTTGAAAAGTTTATTTTAAATTGGTTTGATGTTTCCAAATGAATACTTATTCACTTAAAACCTCTTTTAAAGGTTTTCAGTTTTCCTTCTGGCTAACACTACTTAAAAAAACATCTCTAATGGTCAATATCTTCTCAAATCTTCACTTTTTGGGATAAACAATTCCTAGCTTGCCTAGTGGTAGCAAAGCTTTGAAACATATATGTAATATGAATGACTTCTACTCCTGTGGAACTTTGATCTTTTTACACACTGAATAGGAACTTACATGAGATTTCAATGTTTTTATTGTACGCCTGAAAAAAAAAATTACAAGGATGATTTTGTTATAACATTTAGTATAAACTAACTGTCTACATTTCCATTTGATGAAAGGGTAACAGAGAAAAATACTAAGAAGTAGAGGTAGCTACAATCTATGCACAGAATTATAAAAACACCTATAAAATAATCAAAGACTCCATGGAAATTTAGCTGTAGGGATGATCAGCATTAGACAGGCTGACAGGAATTTTCTCCTAGGACTCTAAACAACCATACTTAGAATTCAAATTACATTATAAATGTTCCACAAAAATTCCCCATTTCTACAAAATTTTTCCCTGAGCATCATCTTCGATTCCTCTTCAGTTCTTGGGAAGGCAAAGCTCACTATTTTTGTGGAAATGGAAGGGGAATGCACTGGATAGACAAGGATGTGCTACACTGGGAGAGGCACATTCCACAGGCTGATAGTATTTTGGAAGAAACGACCATTAAAGAAAAATAAAATTACTGACTCTGATATCCTGTTTATTTTCAATATCTGGCAGTTTTCGGAAATTCTGCTTTTGAACATGAAGTATAAGAGATTTTTTTTTTCCCATGGAAGACCGTTCTCCACTAGTCCCAAATTACTCACTATTACTTAGTATAGAATCATAGAATAGAATCACAGAATCACTTCGGTTGGAAGAGACCCTCAGGATCATCAAGTCCAACCATAACCTAACCTAACTCTAGCACTAAACCATGTCCCTAAGAACCTTGTCTAAATGCCTTTTAAACACTTCCAGGGATGGTGACTCCACCGCTTCCCTAGGCAGCCTGTTCCAATGCCTGACAAAAGTAATTAGTAGATTAAAATGTTGAATAATTGCTAGACTCTCTAAAACTTTTAATAAAATATTTATTTTGCTGATTCAATTTCTGATTTAACTTCTTAAATTTAAAGTTCTTAAAATTTTATCTTAACTTCGCAAACTTGCTTTTTTCCCCTTCTGTGTATGTGTGGGTGCACATGTGTCTTTGTATGCATGTGTGCAGATATCAACATGCTTAAACCAAGATGTCTTCTCCTCATGAGGAAATCTAGATCTCTGCAATAAGAAGTCCATACAGTGATTTGACTCATCATGCCACATAGCTCCCTGTAACCTTCCTCAAAGCTGAGATGTCATGCAGACTTCGCCGTGAATTCCAGATTTTTGCCTTTTGACTCATGTGTTGTTTTATTTCATTAACAATCTTGACTGACGTAGTTTTTCTCTAGGGACCAAATTCTAGTCTGTTACAAATTCTGGTCTGTGTAATCACATGAGAGTTCTCTGTATTAGTTACTTTTTATTTATACCTGCATTGATACCAGAAAATCTAATCCTGAAAATTTGTAATTTTTACCTAATGTGTGACATAACTTAAAATGAATCTGAAAGTATGAAGATAGCAAATAATTGTTTGTTACAACTGAGGCCCCCAGTATTTCCTCCTTTGTGTATTTTTAGACACCTTAGCATTTGTAATCACAAAGAAAGAAGTACTCTACAGGTCCCAAACAATAATACAATTATTTATTTATTTCTAAAAATCTAAGGATCCATTACTGAAACAGGTAACCTGGGTTTATCAAGTTGCTGTCTTGTTAATGCAGACAGTCACATGGTATAAATCAAAGAGAAGCAATGCATAGAAGCATCCAGTTTCTTTAATGCACAATTACTCTGATCCAGGTGAAAGCAGAGTATCAGAGTCTGGCACTGCCTCAATCACTAGACTTCTAGAGAATGGGCAAATAGTGAGGACTTTCACCCCTTCCTCTGCTTCAGATTTTGAAATCTGGTTTTATTTTGCCATTTGGTTGTTTTGTAGTTCTTACTTGGCAGAAAATACTCATTCAACATGGCTCAAATTCACAGAGAGTTTTAGAAATCCCCAAAGGTCTATACCAGTAAGAGATTATTCAATCATTCCCCCACTTGTTGCCTCTTCCAGTCATTTTGCATGGGGAGGTGCTGGTTTGTTGTGATCCCAGTAAGAAAGGCACTCAGATTCTGTAAGGTATCATTCAGAATGCTGTTCTTTAGAGCTAACATTATAAGATGAGAATAACACAGGTGATCTTATGTTGCTTTAGATGCTGGGAGCCCCGAGCAGTGTAGGGTTGAGAAGGACTCATGTGCAGCACACCATGTAGACTTTGGTGACAAGATATCATGGTTACAGGTTATAGACACAGCTACCCACTGCCATACAAGAACCTTGACTTGTGACACTAGTAATTATTGATGATATATAGCTGCAGATGAGCTCGTTGCCATTTTCATGACGCTGCTTTCCTATTCTGTGTGACATTGGCTGATGGCTGAGAGCAATAACAAAGTCTGAAGTGATGTAAGAACAGAAATGAATTAGTTCTGTCTCTCCAGGATATACAGAAGATAAATTCTGTCATATCCTTGATTTGTTTACAGACACATTCTTTTCAGAAATAAAATTTCTGTGGATAATATTAGAAAATTATTTTTATAAGTGTCCATATGTATGGCTGTTTTGGTTTAACCTATCAGGCAGCCAAATGCTAAATGCTACACAGCCACTTGCTCACTCCTCCCTTACCCCACTGGGGTGGGGGATAGAATAAAAACAAACAAACAAACAAACCAAAACTCATGGATTGAGATAAAGACAGATTAATAGGACAGAAACAGAAAATAACAATAATAATAGTAATAATAACAGTAACAATAACAATAATGACAGAATATACAAAGCAAATTATGCACAGTGCAATTGCTCACTACCTGCCAACTGATATCCAGCCCATCCCTGAGCAGCGCTGACTACCCTCGCCCAGCCAAGTGCCCCCAGTTTATATACTGAGCATGACATCATATAGTGTGGAATATTCCTTTGGCCACTTTGGGTCTTCTGTCCTGGCTCCGTCCCCTCACAGCTTCTTGCACACCTCCTCACTGGCAGAACATGAGAAGCTGAAAAGTCCTTGACTTAGTATAAGTGCTATTTAGCAACAATTGAAACATCTGTGTGTTATCAACATTATTCTCATACTAAATCCAAAACACAGCACTATACCAGCTACTAGGAAGAAAATTAACTCTATCCCAGCTGAAACCAGGACAATGCCATTGCTTGATAGTGGCAATACAGTACCATACCACTTAATATTTTTTGTATTCTGTAAAGATTTTTAGGATAACTACATTTTCCTAGTGTAATTCTTTACATTCATTTATTTTCTTCATCTTATATAATGATGAATTATTTGCTTGGCAAGTATTCTGGCAGGACAAGATACTCTGACAGCACAAATTCTTATAGCTTACCCAGATTTTCTGTTTTAGTCAGAGCTTGATATAATGAGTAGTTGATTCTCATTAAAATCACTATTTTTGAAAGAAAATAAAGCACCCACCCACCCTCTGACTATCTTTTCTCCTTTAGACATCAGAGTCCTGAACATTTAACTGAAGTACCAAGAATCAGTGGATAATCTGAATACTTTTGAGTATGAAAGCCTTGCAGTGGGGCTGTTGTCAGTGAAATCAAACATTTCAGAGTCTGTTCATTGTGGATGTTGGATTTTAAAAACTTATCAGTCTGGCATCTTTTGCTGTCTTCATTCAGTAGATATATGGATTGTGAAGAACAGCAGTGTTATGGGAGAGGTGCTATTTGCCTGTACCTACCTGAGTTGGGGTGCTTTTAGTTGTCAGCTCCATTCTGTGATTCTCGTGTGACTTAATCTCTCTTTACTTTTGTCCTACATTTGTAAAGGGGAATAAAAGTCATTTGTTCTTCCTGGTTCTAGTCCTGCAGGCACACAAAATTAAAGTGGTCATTTGGTATAGTTGCAGAGCATGAGTGTAGGAGATCAAAGGATGCTGGCTCACAGACCTTTGAAACATTTGTGAGAAGACTGTGGAAATATCAGTTGGAAACTCTGAAATCTGTTCAAATGTTCTTATATATTTGTTATTATGGAGTTCTAAAAAGTCAGCTTGTCCTCTCTGAAGGAAACATCACCATCAGTTTCTGTACAGCCTTCTGTAGGCTCCTCGACACAGAAAAGTCAATTCACATTGCCACCCGCTTCTTGCCATGCTTAATTAGTAAACACGTTTGTTAGTAGGTCATGATTTTTTGTCTTTCTTTTGTGCATATCAGGACTAGTTCCACTGAAGTACAGCTTAATATGCTGTATTAAAACCAGCATTAAAAAACCATATTCTCTTTCTTTAGTTGATGCCTTTCACTTTCTCTTCTGTCTTATCTTTTATTTCTTATTTTCTTGTGCTATGAAGATGAACGTTTTGTACTTTTTTTTCTACTGTCTTTTTTTATTATCTGCTTCCTTTCCTCCTTCTCTTCTTCTACCTCTGCCCTTTCTCAAGCCTTGTTTCAATAAATTTGATCTCTTTTTTTTTGCTATCTTATTTAGATGTCTGAGTCTCAAAATATATCTGAGATAATCACTTAATCTTCTCCATACTGATACTTTTCAACTGTAGCTCTTTTGCCCACAGCCTGAAATTACTAAACATTAAAAACATCCCTCTTCTTTAAACTCCCCATTTGTTAGCTTTTACACAGAACAAAATATAGATGTGTTTCTAAGCTAGATAATGCAACAGACAGCAAGAAGAAAAGCCCACACTCTTATATTGTGCAATGAAGACATTGCAAGCTATGATGTAAAATACATTGTGAACTAAAAATAATGAAATATCATTTTCATACCTCTTATTATTGTGGAAAAGAAGATGTTTTTAAGAGTTATGGTCATTTGCCTTCTATGAAGTCAGAAGTTACAATGATCCTACCAGGATTAGAAATGTTATTTGTAATTAAGTTTCCAAATTAATGAGGTTATTTGAAACCATGGTACTAAATTAATATTGATATTTAGAATACTGGGAATTTCACATGGTAGTGGCTTATCGCTGGTAAGGAGAAAAAATATTATAAATACTATTAATTAAAAGAGAGCCTAAACCAAGTTGTTTTGTTTTCCTTGGTCATATCTCTGACCAAGGAAAAAATGACTAGCAAAGCAGAATCTGATCACAGATCCTGTTCTTAATGAAAGACATGCTTCCTTAGGCCCAGATTTCAGCCTCTGATTTTCAGCTTACTATATTGTAGCAAGATCAAAGTAGGATTTTTATAACACCAATGTTAGATAGTAGGCATTAGAAAATGTAGAAAGCAACTGTCATTACACACAAAACAGACAATTCATCCTCTGATATATAAAAAAAGTTAGGATGTGGTGAAAATCAAAGTTTTTGGAAAATTGATATAGTGTCAAACAGGAAGTCTTACATGAAATTTTGCACTCAGACCATGAAATATAATCACAGATTATGAAAGAATGGAGTTCACATGTAACTTCTGTTGATTTCTGCCTTGTTTTCAAAATGCTGTTGTCCAAGAAGGTAACAGAAAGGCTCTGAGTGAGTTTTGTTTACATAGGAGAACTTTCCTAGTCAGACTAATAAAATGCTGTTTGGATACATTTGTTTAAAATGTGACCCTACATAACGTTCATTTAAACTGCATCCTACCTGAAGTAAACCAAAGTGAAAAGGAATACTGCACATATCAGTAAGGTATTTTACACAAGTTAATGTATATCACCTAAATCTTGAGGACAGTCCAAATGCACCTGCTTACCCACTGGGAAACAGAGTTATCTAAGGCAATGCTCTTGTCTCATGTGAACAACTTCGCATTCGCCATGGAGTAGGAAAAGGCACAATCACAGTCGTGTCCAGTGACTCATCTGTTGTGACTTGTTAGTCTGTGGTATATTTCTTTGTCACTCTCCCTAGTTTTAGCATAGCTGAAGAAGGTATTAGGTCAGAACTTGGTATTTACATTAACTTAAGACTTTTATGCTTAAAAAACTTTTGTATGTATTCAAGGTCTACAGAATTTTCTTCCGCTAGAGGTGTCTCTTGTAAGATTGTTCAAAACACCTCAAGAAACCTCTAACTCAGATAAAAATATTCTCCATAGGTACTCTTTCTGTGTAAGTAATCAGTACATTTGAAATCTGAGGCTAGAAATGTGGTGGTTTCATTCCCTCTAATCCTTTCCAGTTTCTCAGCACTTACATACAGGGTTTGGAGGATAAGAGAAAGATCTTTCTATTGTCCTTTACTGGTCTTCTCTTGAATCATTTCAGAAAAAAAGGAACATGGCTGATGATGGCCATGAAAGTCCAAATGTAGTTTGCAATGGCAGGTAATGCAATGTAATAATGTGCATAGCAGTGATAGAGTACATTGCCCAAAAAAAAGATGTAGTATATGGATCTACTGTGTGGAGAAACATTGGAGCGTTCATGTGCAGTTCCTGCTGCAGTGTCATATCAAGTAACATATTCAAATCCATGAAAACAAACAAACAAACAAAAACTACAAACCAAACAACAACCCTTTAGAGCATTTTTTTCGTTTAGGGCATTGTTTTTTTTTTTTCTTTCAAAATGGACATTCCCAATTCAGCAAGATTGGAGGTACTTTATTATTGGATTCTTCTGGAAAACTGTAACAAATCTATGTATGCTCAGTAGTCCTTCAAATATGTTCATTTCAGAGAAGCCAGACCTCATAATATATAGGTACCTTCTGCAAAAAATGTAGAACTGTAGATAAGTAAATATCTCCAAATCCAGCGAAAACTTCATGCTGAACTTAGCTTCTTCTCATACAAAGAAACAAACCCAGTCATTTAAGCAAATTTAAAAGAAAACTAAGGCCAGCCCTTATTTTGACATGAGCTGTAAAACCACCCACTGCTCTCGTTGTATCACATGGCTTTGCTGCACTGAATCAGCAACATCTCTTGTCACTCACTTCAAAAAAGGAGTGCTGCTGCAGATATTTTTCAGCACAGCAGGGTATGAGTAAGGGACAATGGGAGGTAGGTCTTTGAAAAGTTATAAAAAGAAAGAGAAAACAAAAGGGAGAGCAATGAAAGAAGCAAGCAGAGAAAACAAAAGTGAAGGCATGAGGTGGGCTGGTGGGAAATAAAGAGAACTGCACATGGGTGGGAAATGATTAATTTTCTGACAGTTTATTAAAATAGGTAATGAATCTGGAAAGGAATCATAATTGAGCCAGAGTAGGAAAACTCATATATCTTTATGCATGTTTTTAGTGAAGGAACATAAAGAGAAATGACTCCACTTCTTACATGGAGGCTTCCTGACCCTGGCCTAGCCTCTCCATCTGTGTGTAGCACCTCCGTGCAAAATACTGAAAAAGACAAATGAGTCCAGAAATAGTTATTCTCTGTCACTCTGCTATTTTGCTGTGCAGTGCTACATTCTTAGAATAGTAATATAGGTGAGCACTCAGAAAAAAATATTTTTATAATTCTGTCTTTAGGGATAGGAACTTATTAGTATTTTGTTCTTAATAAGAGCTCAGGAACAACCTATCTGAGTACATTCACAACTTAATGACAGAATTTTATGTTAATTTGTGAAATTTGCTTATCTTTTTCAGTTTCTTAAGTTTTTCTTAAATAAAAAAAATTAAGTTTTAAAGATCATTATGTTTCATTGTTCTTCAGTGTTGCTGGTATGTTTGATTCATGTTCTTTTAAATTTGTCCCATGTTTAGTCCTCCTTGAGGAGCTGAATGAGACCCTCTAATAAAATGTGACCTAGTTGCAGGAATATCAGAATCATAGCTGGATGAAAGATTACAGGAGAATGGGGACAGTATGGTGAAAGAGGAATCAGCTGAGCCATTGTGTCCAGGATTGAGTACTATCTTGGATATAGCACTGCAGCACCATATGAGGTGAATTTGTGTTACGGGGACCTCGCTTACAAAATCTGACAGAAGACAGAAACACTTCTTTTAGCCAGCGAGGAACACACCAGT
This sequence comes from Caloenas nicobarica, assembly GCF_036013445.1. Taxonomy (NCBI): domain Eukaryota; kingdom Metazoa; phylum Chordata; class Aves; order Columbiformes; family Columbidae; genus Caloenas; species Caloenas nicobarica. Next base: position 84,121,045 of record NC_088246.1, on the reverse strand, counting down.
CTTGCCTACATGTACTCTTTCCTCTGGCAACCCAGAACTGATTTCATGACAGAGTTGAAAATAAATCAGGCCTTTATGTTATGCCTGGAGAAGACAGCACACCCAGGACTTAGCACTGAAGTCTTCTACAGAGAGGCATTGCATCTCTAAATTAGGGCAGGGATTGACCTTCATGGCTAGGACATTAAAATGGTTTTAATTTTGATATAGTGTGTTTCAAGGCATCTTGGGAACCTACTCGCAGAGAACGCTTCACACAGAGTGTCTTTTTTTGATAGTTTTTCTCCTTTTTGAGCTCTAAGGTTTTCTCTTTCATCTTTCTCTGTCTTTTGTTACCACTTGTTTCATTTAAAGTATGTATATGAAAAGACAATGATGCCTTCTGAAAAAGAAAAACATGCAGTACTTTCAGTTAATTAAGCCACATGATCCACAGTTTGCTGTCTGTTTTTCTTTATTATGCATTTTTCATTATACTTGTTACATTCATTTTTACCATTGATTCTAGCTCAGGCAAGAGTTTAAATGACTTCTAATTTAACAGTATGTTGAGTCTCATTTACTGCAGAATAACAAACTCTTTCTTGAAACTAAGTATCTGCCTTGTGCTGTTGTGAAGCTGTGTTTGAGACTGATCTCTTTGTCAGGTTTCTTTAAAATATTAGCTAGGAATTCAAAGACAAACAGAATTCCTTTCATGCAGAATTTGAAAAATTGAAATTGAATAAATCCAGAATGAGCTAATGTTCCTAAATAACATGCATACTAAAAACAAATGGAGACTAATTGAAGCTATGCAGTATCTCACATTCTTGATGCTAGAAGTCATGGTTTGATATTTCTGTAAAGACAAAGTTAAATAAAATTATTTATTTTGTGGACCTCCCAGAGTTATGGGATCAAAGACATGCTTGTATTACAGATATTAGTTGAAAGAAATAAAAACTGAGAACACCTTATTTAAAAACAAAACAACAAAAAACCCCAAACAAATTATGAAATTCTTTCTTATATGAAAATAGCAAAATTTAAATTTGATGCATATGTCATGTAAAACACACCATCATGTTTATATGTGACAAGAAGAGCAAAATAAAAGGTCTGTTACTATAATTTATTTTGATCCTACCTAAACTACAGGATGCAAATACCATTATTCCCTTCTTGTCTTTGGCTTAATGTGACTCATTCAGGTTTTTATTACATATTTATTAATTTCTCTGTAAATCAAATCATTCGACTTTGTAACCCCTGTACTCTTCTTATTCATGCTGTGAACTTCCATTTACGTATTAGAGAACAGGCAATGAATCAGAAGCCATTCACCCTTAGAAAATTCAGGCCAGTTTGTTGAGTTCATTTATGACTTCTCAGATTTTTAGCAAATTTTAAAGAAGAAAGACAGTTAGTGTCCTGGCAGCCAAGAAGTAATTTAAACAGAGAGTGTTTCCAGTCTGAGAAATGCTTCATTACTTCATGGCCTCACAAAGCAAGTGACGGTAGTATATTATACTATAAGGATGCTATAAGACTACTATTTTTCTATAGTTATTATTTGTTATTATATTAGAGAAATGTTGATAACAAATTTAAGCAAGTGTATATTTTTGAAAGGGTGGATTCTACCTACAAGATCTCAGAAACTGTACCTATCTTTATAGAACTTCCTCAAATAGTATAGTTTATACTCTGCAATCCACTGTGAGTTGTTGATAAAATCTTTTACACTCTTTCTGTTCTTTACACATTTGGAAAGGAAGTTCCCTTATTTATAGTGCTGCAGAATTAGATCTTAATCTTTTGAGGGAGAAACTATCTTTTATTGCACAGTGTGACTGGGACTACCTATCCTGATTACTGTCTATGAGAGATACTGTGGTACAAATAATTTAATAATAAAATTATATTTTTAATCAAAGAGACTTAGTCATGCTTACTTGTACATATTCCACTTCATATAAATTGTGGACCGGAACTGTGGCAAAGTGAGGTGATTAGCATGTAAGCATCTGCTAGCATAAATGTTATTCTTAGAATATTGATACTTAGTTGCATAGACTGAGTTCTGCAGAACATTTCAAGCCACATCGGCTGTTCTCACACTGAAAAATGATAGCTGATGAGAACAGGCAATAAAAGATGGAAAGATATGTAACAAGGGCAAGAAAAGAAGAGGCAAGAGCTAGGAATTCAATTTATGAAGGAAAAATACAATGAAAGAATGTTAATACGAAATAGTAACCAAGAAAACTAGAAGGACTGTCATAGTTAATAAGACGGCATGTGCATATTTTTTGTATAATATTTTTAAACTTCATTTAAAATCATTATAACCACTTTTGAAGGAATTCTTGGCTCACTACAGTTCCACTCTGAATGTACTTACCAACAGTCATGGACAGCAAAGTTCATTTCATTGGGATACATGCTGCTTAAATTGAAGAATCTTGTGTTTAATTTATCATGAGGTAGTCATGAAGGCACTAGAAAAGGAAAAAACAAAGCTGGCAGATTGCCCTAGATTCAGAATCACATGTATGTCAGGCTCATCTTCCAGTGTAATGTAGAAATCTATACCTTTTTAGACCTACAGAGCTCCCTCACACACTCTTCAAAGTGATGTCTCCTGCTTGCTTTCCTGCCAGATTGCTGAAGTATGCTGCACACTTAGGGATACGTAGTCTGGGACTAGTAAGGGAAAACAGGGACTCCTTTGTGACCATTTTACAGCTGAATAATTTACATATTCTGAGGAGTTTATGAGATGATGATGTGTTTAGAGCAAGGTGGGTCTATGGCAACAAAGAGAGTGGCCTGCGTGAAGATTATTGGTTGTGTAGAAGCCACTTTACCTTGTTATCCTAATGGAGAACCAGAAGCATAAGAGTAATGTGGAAGGGACAAGGCTTTGCAGAGCATTATTCCTAAAGCAAACAGTTTGTGGACAAGTTGGGATAAGAAGAGTGAATAGAACAGCCAGAGTTCCTGGACCATTATTAATTAAAAGAATGGCCTATAATTATGTCAGTTAGCCTGCAGATTGCTGTCTTTAGAAACATTGGAGGAAACATCTGTGGAAGACAGAAAAGGATTTTGAGCAACCTTATTTCATAGAGTTAAGCAGTATAATCTGCACTATTCACTCTGCCAGCTGCCAGTTATTGATAAGGGATAGGGCTTTTTAATATAACAGCCAGTTACCCCTACAGCAGCCATAAAGACACTCTTTGTGAAACATATTGGAACCAGGAGAGCATTGCTGGGGAAAATTGTTGTGAAGAAGAATGCATATTTGGGGATAGACCAGAATCTGAGACACATGGGATACCAGGGAGGGAACTCTTACACTAAGACTTTGTCTCATTTGAAAACTTAGTATCATGTGAATGAGAGGGTAAAACACCTTCTATGCTTTCAGAATAGGACACAGGCTTCCATTAGGCAAAGCATCTCTACAAGATAACATCTAAAGATTTGCTTAAAGTACACATTCTGAATAAGAATAGGCTTAAACATGTGGTTTATGTGTTGTTGTTGTTTGTTTGTTTGTTTTCTGAATAAAAATCTAACTCAATAAGGATTTATCAGAGATGAAAATGCTGGTGTTTCTGTTGTTACTTAGTTCAGAATAGACATGCCTTATGGCATAATAAAGATTTGAATGTCAAATGGGAAACAATGGGCATCTGCTGTGGTGGTCCCACTGGGGACAAATTTGTAAGAAAGCATAGACTTCTGACTCTTGTATCTTTCTGAGTTCACAATATAGTAGGAGTGAGAAGCTCCTGCCTTTTACAGAGCTACCATCCTTTCTCATTTAGAGGCAGCTGCTTTAGCTAGGAAACACTATGGACTCGAACAGGGTGAAACAAATTGATGTCTGGCCTCAGAAGTCATCATAGCTTATAGCTGTGATTGTAAATCCCTTTCTCTTCCTCTCTTCTACCTTCTGGTGCCTCTTTCTTTTCCTTCTGTTTAACATAGGATAGCTTTCAGAAAGAAAATATTCTGTTTCTCGGTAAAATGCCACAATTAGACTGTGAGTACTGTGTGAAAGACATCTTTTCTGATAAACAGTCTAAGAAGGCCCTCATGTAAATAATGAAACCCCTCATATTTTGTTTAATTTAGAAGGATTCAAGTGAAACGAAATACCTCTTTTTCAGGCCTCTGAGTTGGCTTTTTTCACTGAAAGGTGAAATGCCAGTTAGATTTTACTGCTGTCTTGGGTTCTTGCAGAGGTGAAGATATAGGATGTTGTAAAGAGTATGTTGTATACGGATTTTCTCATACTACATATGCAGCATACTTATACTACTGTATGCATTATACATTTGTATGTAGTATTGTACTCTGTATAACTCTTCTTTCCTACATCAGAATATATGAAATATATCTTTCAACCTTGGACATACCTTAAAAACTGTCTATACCTGTATTTGTTTTTCTTTTAATTTAAAACCAGAGCCTATTTACAAGAAAGAGGTCACTCATGTAATCATATGTACATCTCATTCAGCAATAGTAGATACTTTGCAGAAAAGGTTTTTACTTTCACAGCCAGTGGTTTTTGTTGAGAGTACAGATGGTAATTTTAGAAGGTTTCAGTTCCAGGAGTATCCGGTTTCATTGTTATAGCAATAGTTACTTTTGTATGTTATAGATAGATACTTGAAATTTCAAATTGCTCTTGTAGTCTTTCTTCTTTCTTTTTAAAGGAATACTACACCCAGTTCATTGGTGCACGTAAAGTGAAAGATTCCTTGGCACTTTTTCATAATGATATACCAAAACCAGCCACTTATAAACATCTAAACAAAATCTGTCACAATATTTTTCATGATGGTGGCAGTGAACTGCATGTGGTTTACTGTTGGAAAAAAGGGGAAATGAGCTCCTCAAGACAAAGACTGCAGGGCAAATTCACTATGCCATATGTTGTTTCTTGTCAAATGTGTTACTACATGTGTCTTATAGTAGAAAAGCAGCACTGATAGATGCATTTTTTTTTTAAGAAATAAAGAACAGAGCTAAATTAATGGAGGCTGTAATGGGAGGATGTCAAGTGTATTACATGACACACTGAATTGTCTATTCTCAATCAACCCTAGGAAGAATGCGACCATGCAAGGGCCCTGTAGCCCCTTTTCAGCTTGCCTGGTTCTCTTCTGATGGGGATCAGGTTGGGGGGTAATGTATGTGGTAATACATGCATGTCTTTGCAGACATTGGGTCATGATGCCACTTGATCTCTTATTTAAATGTGGGAGTTAGAGAGATTTTCCTGGTCCTGTAGTTTAGGCATAGCCAGAGGGATTTAGTTGTTGCAACATTCATTTTAGATTCTTAACAGAATTCACAGCTGGACCTACTACTCCTACTCCTGGAAAAGGAATTTGGGGACATTTGTGCAGCTCTGATCTGGATGCACAACAGCCAGTTGGCTGAACAGAGGACCTCTTTTTAACCTCTAAGTAACCACACATGTTGCTAATGGTGATAGGCATGCTAAATATCTTCTATTTAGGTTAAATGAAAGAAGCAATGAAACTCCACATGGAGTAAAGTAGTTGAAAAAATTAAGCAGTGCAAGAAGCTTCTCATTGGGAGTGAGAGAATTTTTTTTGAGGAGTGATAATAAAAGAGTAGTTTTAGTTTGTTGCTGTTTTCCTGTATGTGTATATGAGACAAAAAAGGAGCAAGACAGCAAGCAGACCAATCATTTGTGCCAAGAGAGGGCAAAAGACAAGATTCCTTAAGTCACAGGACTGTCTGGAGAAGTAGCCTTGGAAACCTTTTCATGTTTGTTCCTCTCTTCAAGGAAGCAGGATTTGATGCTGTTTTTTAATAACAACTGAGAAAGCGCCAAAAAGAAATAACAGTATTATCCCTTCTTTTCCTTCCATCTTCAAATTCCCACAGGGACCAGTCCAGGAGAATGCTGGTAGGCTGGACAATATCAGCCAAGGATGAGTGCTGGCGAACGTGCTTTCAGACTATACTGTCAGGGCTTTGGCAGCGATGCGTCACTGGAAGGTGTGACCATCTTGTGAAGCGAGTAGCACTCACGCTGGGCTGCAGCAGAGGGTGTGGTAGCTCGTGCAGCAGGGTGCAGAGGTTGTCACTCCTTGCTTGTTAGACCCTCTCACCTATTGGCAGTGTCCCAGACTGCATCTGACCATGGTCTCCTCCAGACAGAGAACTTGTTACAAAAAAACTGAGGCAACCCAGATGGAGAGCCTGCCCCGAACTGTGGCTGTTCAGGTCTCTGGCTGCAGGGAGTGCCAGAGCTTGCTGCTGCAGGGGGAGGGAGGCAGGCCTTCCACCTGTGTCAGGTGTGAGCAAGTGGAAGATCTGCTCAGCATGGTGGTGAAACTTAAGGAGGAGGTCAAGAGACTGAGGACCATCAGGGAGTGTGAGAAGGAGATTGACTGGTGGAGTAACTCCCTGGCATGTCAGTCAGAAAGGCCCTGGCATTTCAGTCAGAAAGGCCCCAGGGAGATACCCCCCAAAAGGAAATGAACCCCACACCCTGTCAGGCAGAGCGGGGAGACCTGGGACAGCCCCTGCCCTGTCGCTGTTGGGCAGAGGCAGGGGACCAAAAAGATGAGGATGGTTGGAAGCAAGTTCCAGTTTGGCGCCATGGGCAACCCCCTTCCCTACCTGCTTTGCTTCCCCAGGTGTCCCTCTGTAATAGGTTTGAGGCCCTGGATCTTGAAGGAGAGGTAGGTGGGGATGTGGTGCAACGCATGCCTACAAGGTCACATAGGAAGAGGCGGTTGACTCCACGCCTCAAGACTCTGATAAGAAAGAAAGAAGGGTAATTGTAGTAGGCAATTCCCTTCTGAGAGGGACAGAGGGCCCAATACGCAGAGCTGACCCTCATCACAGGGAAGTATGTAGTCTACCTGGAGCCCAGATCAGGGATATCACCAGGGCACTCCCCAACCTGGTGCACTCAATGGACTACTACCTGCTATTGATCTTCTAGACAGGTGGGGAGGAAGCTGCATTCCATAGTCTGAGGGGAATGAAGAAAGGTTTCAAGGCCTTGGGACAGATGGTGAAAGAGTCTGGGGTGCAAGTTATTTTCTTTTCCCTCCTTCCATTTTCTGGTGACCATGTGGGATGGAACAGAAGAATTCAGCCCATAAATGATTGGCTACAAGACTGGTGCTACAGGCAGGGCTTTGGATTCTTTGATAAGAAGACACCAGAAGACACCAGTCCAGACAGTGATATGTGAGAAAGATTTATCTCACAAGGGCAGAAGGATGCTGGGACAGGAATTAACAGGGTTCATTTGGAGAGCTTTAAACTAGATTCGAAGGGGGATGGGGATGTAGCTGGGCTTGCACCAGTTGGGCAGCACTCTAGAATTGATGAAGACCAGGAGGCCTTCCATCCCCCTAGGGTGAAATCGGTGTGCTCAGCTCGCTCCCTAAAATGCCTGTATACCAATGCGCGCAGCATGGGGAATAAGCAGGAGGAGTTAGAAACCTGTGTTTGGTCAGGAGATTATGATCTGCTGGCAATTACAGAGACATGGTGGGACAGCTCACATGACTGGAATGTGGTCATGGATGGCTATGTCCTTTTCAGGAAAGACAGGCCAGCCAGGCGAGTTAGTGGAGTTGCTCTTTATGTGAGAGAGCAACTACAATGTGTTGAGTAGTGTCCAGGGGTGGATGAGGAGCGAGTTGAGAGTGTGTGAGTGAGAATTAGGGGTGGGCTGGCAGGAGTGACATAGTTGTGGGTGTCTATTACAGGCCACCAGATCAGGATGAGGAAGTTGACAAGACCTTCTACAGGCAGCTGAGGGCAGCCTTGAAATTACAGGCCATGGTTGTCGTGGGGGATTTTAACTATCCTGATGTTTGCTGGAAGGACTACTCAGCCAGCCAGCCACAGTCCAGGATGTTCCTCCAGTGCATTGATGATAACTTCCTGATATAAATGGTGGATGAGCCAACTAGAAGAGGAGCACTGCTGGATCTAATCCTCACTAATAAGGAGGACCTGGTTGAAGTGATAAAAGTTGAGGGCTGCCTTGGCTGCAGCGACCATAAGATGGTGGAGTTCAGGATCTCATGTGTCAGGAACAGAATATCAAGCAGAATTGCAACCCTGGACTTCAGTAGGGCCAACTTTAGCCTTTTCAAGCAATTGCTAGGGGAAATACCATGTGCAAGGGTACTTGAAGGTAAAGGGGCCCAAGATAGTTAGCAAGATTGGTTAGCATTCAGGGACTGCTTCTACCAAGCTCAAGATCAGAGCATCCCGACATGTAAGAAGTCAAGCAAGGGAACCAGGAGACCTGCTTTGTTAAACAAGGAACTGCTGAGCAAACTCAAGTGGAAGAGGAGAGTTTACAGATCATGGAAGGAGGGGCTGGCCACTTGGGAAGAATATAAGGCTATTGCCAAAGGATGTAGGGAGGCAACTAGGAAAGCTAAGGTCTCCTTAGAATTAAACCTTGCAAGAGGGGTCAAGGACAACAGAAAGAACTTCTTCAAATACATGGCAGATAAAACTAACACCAGAGGCAATGTAGGCCCACTGATAAATGGGCTGAGTACCCTGGTGACAGAAGATACAGAGAAGGCAGAATTACTGAATGCCTTCTTTGTCTCTGTTTACTCTGCCGGAGGCTGTCCTGAGGAGCCCCATGCCCCTGAGGCCCCAGAGGAAGGCAGGACAATGGAGGAGTTTGCCTTAGTTGATGAGGACTGGGTTAGGGAGCAATTAAGCAATCTGGACATCCATAAATCCATGGGCCCAGATCGGATGCACACACAGGTGCTGACGGAGCTGGCCGAAGTCATTGCATCTTTGCTAAGTCTTGGGAAACGGGAGAGGTACCTGAGGACTGGAGGAAAGCAAATGTCACTCTAGTCTTCAAAAAGGGCAAGAAGGAGGACCTGGGTAACTAGAAACTGGTCAGTCTCACCTCCATTCCTGGAAAGGTGATGGAACAACTTATCCTTGGTGCCATCTTAAGGCATAGCAAGGATAAGAGGGTCATTAGGGGCAGTCAACATGGCTTCACCAAGGGGAAGTCATGCTTAACCAACCTCATAGCCTTTTATGAGGAAATAACCAGATGGACAGATGATGGCAGAGCGGTGGATGTGGTCTATCTTGATTTCAGTAAAGCATTTGACACAGTCTCCCACAGCATCCTCACGGCAAAACTGAGGAAGTGTGGACTGGATGGTCGGGTAGTGAGGTGGACTGTGAACTGGCTGAAGGAAAGAAGCCAGACAGTTGTGATCAATGGAGCAGAGTCTAGCTGGATGCCTGTATCTAGTGGAGTCCCTCAAGGGTCATTACTAGGACCAATATTATTGAATATATTCATTAATGACTTGGATGAGGGAATAGAGTACACTCTCAGCAAGTTTGCTGATGACATCAAACTGGGAGGAGTGGCTGACATGCCAGAAGGCTGTGCTGCCATCCAGCGAGACCTGGATGGGCTAGTGAGTTGGGCAGGGAAAAAATTAACGAAATATAACAAGGGCAAGTGTAGAGTCTTGCATCTGGGCAGGAACAATCCCAGGTTCCAGTATAAGTTGGGGAACAACCTGTTAGAGAGCAGTGTAGGGGAAAGGGACCTGGGGGTCCTGGTGGACAGCAGGATGACCATGAGCCAGCACTGTGCCCTTGCGGCCAGGAAGGCCAATGGCATCCTGGGGTGTATTAGAAGGGAGGTGGTTAGTAGGTCGAGAAAGGTTCTCCTCCTCCTCTATTCTGCCCTAGTAAGACTGCATCTGGAATATTGTGTCCATTTCTGGGCCCCTCAGTTCAAGAAGCACAGGGAACTGCTGGAGAGAGTCCAGCGCAGAGTCATGAAGATGATGAAGGGAGTGGAGCATCTCCCTTATGAGGAAAGGCTGAGGAAGCTGGGTCTCTTTAGCTTGGAGGAGACTGAGAGGTGACCTCCTTCATGTTTATAAATATGTAAAGGATGAGTGTCATGAGGATGGAGCCAGGCTCTTCTCGGTGACAATCAATGATAGGACAAGGGGCAATGGATACAAACTGGAACACAGGAGGTTCCACTTAAATATGAGAAGAAACTTCTTCACGGTGAGAGTGACAGAACACTGAAACAGGCTGCCCAGGGAGGTTGTGGAGTCGTCTTCTCTGGAGACATTCAAAACCCACCTGGACGCCTTCCCATGTAACTTCATCTAGGTGTTCCTGCTCCAGCGGGGGGATTGGACTAGATGATCTTTTGAGGTCCCTTCCAATCCCTAGCATTCTGTGATTTCTGTGATTCTGTGAATCTCTTAATATAGCTAAATGTCATATCTTAGAATAAAAGTTGTAAATGTCCATCATTGCATTCTCAGTTTAGATAGACTAACATGATTTTTTTTTTTCTCTTAGACAACTTGTGTTAAGTCAAATGGCCAAATTTTGCCAGTGAACTTTCTTTTCTTGCTACCATCAGTTAAGGTTTTGCTGTTACTTTAATTCTGAACCTCTTTACATTTAGGTGAGTTCATTCAAAGAAGATGTGTTAGAGATGTGAGGAGTACATGTTTCCTAATTTCCAATAGCCTTACATGAAGAAAAAAAAAAAATAAAAAAGAGGCCTGAATTGAGGGAAAATTTATTACAATATCGAAGTTCACCTTAGCATTGTGTTATTGTACTATGACCACAGGGTTTAAGCATAGCCATAGGTAAAATAAGCAGCAGCCCTGGGCTGTAGATAGTAGTCTAGTGGCAGCTAAATATTCCTCTTTGTCATTTTGATAGTATGAAGTGCTTGTCTTTGCTCTGGGTCAACTTTCTTCTTGGGTACCCACTTACCTCTTTGGTGCTGGAGCAAGAAAGAGGACTGCAGCAATTTGCTGCCAGCACGCTGATCTAAGATCATTCTTTATTTTTCCCTATTCTTGAACAGTAAAAGACAGAGACACATCAAAGAAGTAATAGTTTATGAAATTCCTGGCTCATTGGTTGAGTCCGTGATCTTTTGGTGATGAACTGAGGTCTGCTGACTTCTTACACCCAGTTGTTTGACTGTCCTGTGTGGCCACTTCGGCACATATATGATCTATTGCTTTGATTTATCTTAAAAAATATACAAAACTTCTCCTTTCTTAAGGATGTACTAAATACTGACCTATGTAAACATTTCTGCATTTACAGGAAGTTTCAACTGACTATTGAAGTTGTCCTATTTATCTACAGTCTGGTTTATTTTGGAGCAGCAATCACCTTTGGAGTCCTTGGGTAGCCAGATTCTCCCTTCAGGATGCTACTTAATAATTGAAGCATGCAGATAAGGATTACCAGTTTGTCTGTGTACAGCAGGAGCTACATAGGAGAATCTCCAAGACTGCAACAGTCAAATGTTTTCATGTGAAGGTGGGGAGGAATTCACTTAATCCTATCTCTCAAGGCAGTCCATTGTTTCATCTGCACAGAAATTAGCTGTGGAGATCCTGGACCACCCAGGGAAGTCACAACTAAGTGCATTGTGTGTGCGCACAGACATAACCCTGACACCCATCCACACCAAATTATAACTGTAGGACACCTGAGCAATTCTATTGCAGTTACAGCATGAACTTCGCAGCTTTTGCCACATGGGGCTGAGTACCATAAAGGATACTAAAGTGACATCTCTCCCCGGGAAGTTATTTTGTACTCATTCCTCATGTGAAATAATTAATTTTTTTCTACACCTTTGAAAAGCCTGGAAGTGACTCTGAATGTAGCTCTGAGGATTCACTGGGCTTCCTGGGAGTATTCATCAGCTTGTTTAACACATATTTTTGTGTTCTTTTGAATAGCTGGTTTACATCTTGCATCTATTATAATTCTATTTTAAGTCCTTAACTTCTGTTTAAGTCCTTCTATTTAAGTCCTTAACTCCACTTAAAAAAAAAAAAAGGACGAAAAAAGAAAAAAGAAAGAATTGCCAATATACATAGCTACTAGAAGAAATTCTCCCCCAAAAGAAGGAAACATTGTAAATTATCATTAACTGAAGCTGGCTGTGAGGTTCTGATTTGTCACATGTGGAAAAACTTGCCCTCCTTGACTATAATTAAGTATTGGAACATGTTGCCCAGAGAGACTGTAGAATCTCTGTTCTTGAAGGCTCTTACACCTCAACTGGACAAAGTCCTGGGCAACCTGCTCTCATTCATTGTGGACTCTACTCTGGGTAAAAGTTTGGATGTGAAGATCTCTTGAAGTCCCTTCCAACCTGATTTGTTCTATGATTCTCTGATTCTATGAGAACTGTAGCAAATAAGCAAATGAATCAAGAAAATAGCTTCCTGAAGATATGGAAAAAAATACTTCTTTTTGTAGATTAAATCAAACAACTTTTTTTCCTCTTTTTTATTGCAAAATGGGAACAAAGATCTCTGTGGATTCTCTGTTATAGCCAAAATTGACTACTAACTAGAATATCATATGCAAAACTCATTTTATTTCACCAGAGTGGAAGAATAGGTTTAGTCCTTTTTAAAGTACATGTCCACAATGTACACAATGTCAATTGCTGAAGATTAAAAATAAAAAATTTAAAGCATGCATCAAAAATGAAATAAAAGAACTACAGAAAGTGGCAATAATGCTGTGAAAAGTTTTGACCTTTGTTTACTTCTACTTCACTATAGCAGCTTTTCCACAAGCAGTTTCCATGTAGTGGAGTTACTTCTGCAGAAAATTGGGATAACATTCTGGTCAATCTAGTTCAAAGAAGACTTTTTAATCTATTTTACAGGGCGGGATCAGGTCCATAAATCATAGCAACTCTGGTCTGAAGGGAAGAAGGTTTTCCAATGTCATACGCATTCCTAACAGAATGAATTGCCTAAGGAAGGTATTTATGAAAACAGTACCCAAAAGTGTAAGCTGGGAGAAATCTTCTGCTGAAATTGGGGTAATGTATCAAAGTCACAGAAATAAGACAGTAGGGTTTCTTTTAAGCAGTGAGTTCTGTGTAATTAGATGTGATGTAACCAAAGAAGACTTTAAAGAAATGAAAATGTAGACGTTTTTACATATTTGTTATCATACATCTCTGGTAAGAGTCAAAAATAAAATTACAAGGGAGGGTAAAGTATATCTGCTTTCTTCATGGGTAAAGCATAAAGCCACAGCTTCGTTCAGTGCACGTTGTTGGGAACAACCAAAGCTCTTTAAATTAGGAGTTCTCTGGTTACGAAGCAAATCAAGGTAGGGAGGCAATACATCATTTAACTTACTAACTCATGTAAGTTAAAAGCAGAGACAAGAAGAGTTGGGAACATTCTCATGTAGTTGCTAATTATGCTGCCGTTCACAAATAATGTTCAGTGTGAAGTAAACAAAATTTGTGGAGTATTTCACAGCTAATCTTGAAACTTAGCAATATATATATGAAGAAAAAGATATTTCCCTCAAAGTGTTAATGTCGTGCTTCAATTCATTGCCATTAAAAACCAGTTAATTCAACCATGAGAGCTAAAAGACTATATGATAGGATGGCAAGTACTGCAGCAGGTGGGTAAAACAGATGTTTGATTTTTCTATAGTATACCGTCTTGAAGCAAACACTGTTATTAAGGATGTTTCAAATATAGCTTCTTGAATAGATTATGTGAAGTGCAGAAAGTTGATTTATGTTGTGAGTTAGCATGTGATATCCAAGTGTTTGCATTGCTGCTAAAATAAACAAAAACCACTTCTATATTCAACACAAAGTCAACTTTCATGAGGTCCTAAGGTTATAAACCACCTTGACATACACCTGGCCCTGAAATGCCATCTGATTTCCATGGACTTCTGAATATATTTCACTTCACATTCTGCTGTTTTTTCAAGGATGATATTTTAACCCTCTTTGAAATAATTTTGGTCAAAATCCAAAACTTCGTGTTCAAGTCAATGAGAATTTAGTCTGAAGACTGGCTTCAGAATTTAACTCCTTCCTTTTTATCTTGCTTACATAGAAGACAATTAGCTTTCTGCAACACTAAGTAACATTCTCCTTTCCTAAGTTTTTCCTTTGCAGCTATGTGTCTATCTCATTTTCTCTTTGTTGACTTGATTTATAGTGACAAAGGGACAGGAGATATGCAGTGTTTTCATACTGATTCATAGGTATGAAAACAAGTGTCCTAGTGCCATCTCCCTTTCACCTTTACTTATCTCTCAGGTCTGCTTGCTGAGTGAGATGTCACCTAGGGGAAAATAATGGTGAGAATGTGAGATAGTACAGAAATATAAGATAGAATTAGTCCGGGAAACTGGTGACAACATCCTCTATTCTGACAGCTGTTTCAGAATACTATTGTTTCAGAAAGTCAGCAGTGATGCATGCCTCTGCTTAACATATAACATGATGCTTTCTACAAATATTTATAAAATTATAGACTTGAACTTAGGATGCTATCAGTCTTTGGTTGCTTCAAAGCAAACTTCATAGAAGATATCTTTGAGAATGCTTACGAATATCAAGCTGGTGTCTCTCCTACTGTTTGTTCCTTGAAAGATTCTTTCCAGCTGAACAAATCCATCAGTTGATGGGCATAATGCTCATATATAGTACCCAGTCTCTTTGGATTATTATACTATTTGCCAGAATTTTTCATGGACTCAAGTTTTAGGAGACCCTCTCAAGAAAAAATGAAACAAAACAAACCCAACCAACCAACCAAACAAAAAAACCAAACCAAACCAACCAACCAAAACCAGTTCCAATTCCTGGAATAAAAATTATGGTTTTCCAAGTAAGAGCAACAATATCTGCCCTCACAAACATAGACATCTGAAGTAACTTCATTAACTCTCTACACTTCCTCTGGGTGTATTTGATGAATGTTGAAAGGAAACCTTTATAGCTTTTATTTAAGAGAAGACTGCCCCATCAGAAAATTCTATAATCAGGTTTGAACATGTTGTTGTTTACCTTAGGACATATGAGGGAAGTCAAACTTTGGGCTTTGATTTGAAGACAGCATGGTTAGGTCTATCAAAAGCCCTAGGAAAATTGTGTTTCCAATTGTATGTGAATATTATTGGAAGCTGGATATTTAAAAATTAAATTCCATGCTACAGAAAGGACTGTAGGTTTTATATTATGTTTTGAGTCACCACTGTGAATCACTCTAGCTTTTTGTTTTCACCTGTGCACTTCCCACAGCAAGTTAATTATAGCACTAGATGCCTGCATTTAGGTTGCTGTGTGACACCTTTGTTTGTACTCAGACTTTTTAGTATTAGTTTTAGTATTGATCAGGTAGGTTTTTAGAATTTCATCCATAAGTTGCATCCTGAGCAGAACTGTCCTGAGCAAAAGGCCTTAAGCTGAACTTAATTATGATCAGGCTGTAATAACTTATGGAAATCTTCCCCATCATCATCAGGCTGAAATGCTAATGTGATATTCATGGGTCATAATACACTTTTGCATGAACAGGCACAAAAACTGCCTCACCAGAAACTACAGTTTTATAGTATGATTTGACACCACAAGGGAATCAGGATGTCTCTCTCTTCTGGCTGTCTACTTTGGAATCACCTTCTCTGCAAATACAGACCCAACAAAAAGCCACACAAGTATCACATTACCACCTGAAGAATCAAATCCACCATCTGGTCAGAAAAGCCTACTAACAGGCTCAAGGGAATTGCCTACCAAACCTTGCTGAGACTAGTAAAAATCCAAAGCCCTATATGATATGATATGATCTGTGTTTAGCTCCAAGTGGCAGGAGTAGGAGTGATGCTAGAAATGAGGAAGAGAGAATAAAGTAGCAATATCAAAGCCAACATGGTGATTTATGGGTCTGATGTGTCAGCTGATTTAAAAACATAGTTTTTCTTGAATTATTCTGGCAATGACATTCACAATACATTTTTTAGTGTAGATTTTCATCACTTCAGTCTCTGCTTTAAATCTGCAGATTTTTTTTTTTTTTCTTAAAAGAGCTTTGTTTGTCTTAGAATGACTACTAGTGGGAAGAATCCCCTTAGTTGATTAAATTATGTCATGTTGTGGTGTGTTGACTCTGGCTGGATGCCATGTGCCCTCCAAAGCTGCTCTATCACTCCCCCTCTTCATCTGGACAAGGGAGAGAAAATACAACAAAAGGCTCATGGATTGAGATAAAGATGGGGAGGTCACTCACAAATTACTGTCATGGGCAAACCAGACTTGACTCAGGGAAATTAATTTAATTTATTACCAATTAAATCAGAGTGCGATAACAAGAAATAAAACCAAACCTCAAAACACCATGCTCCCTACCACTCCCTTCTTCCTGGTCTTAATTTCACTCCTGAATTCTCTGCCTCCTCCCCCAGCAGAGACGCAGGGGCATAAGGAGTAGGAATTGTGATCAGTTCATCACATGTCATTTCTGTTGCTGCTTCCTCTTCAGGGGAGAACTCCTCACACTTCCTCTGATCCAGTTTGGGGTGCCTCCCACAGGAGACAGTCCTCCATAAACTTCTCCAATATGAGTCCTTCCCACAGGATGCATTCTTCATAAATGGCTCCAGTGTGGGTCCCTTCTACAGGGTGCAGTCCTTCAGGAACAGACTTCTCCAGTATGTGTCCCCCACGGGGTCACAAGTCCTGCTAGCAAACCTGCTCCAGCTTGGGGTCTTCTCTCCACAGGTCCACAGATCTTGCCAGGAGCCTGCTCCAGCATGGGCTTTCCACAGGGACATAGCCTCCTTCAGGTGCCTCCACCTGCTCTGGCATGGGGTCCTCCATGGGCTGCAGGTGGATATCTGCTCCAATACTTGTCACAAAATCAGGAAAAGAGAATAAATTAACTGCAATGCCCTCTCTTGACTTATGGGTTGTCCAATTTGTTGCACTGGTATGTAATTCACAGAATATTCCCAGGATAAAGCTACATATTTTATGAGTCCTCTTTCTGATATTCTTTCAAAAACTCCTTTTATCAGATTGCTTGCTTATTCTATTTTTGTCAGAGGCCACAGCAAAGTCTACATAGTCTATTTTATTCACACATAAAAAAATCCCGAAGTACGATCTAAGCACAGAAACGTGGCTCATGCAGATTTTCACATTCCCCAATGCTTTACATTCTGTTAATATATATAATACACATCTTCTGCAAACATTACATGAGATTTATTTTAAATATAAGGCAATATAGGAATGGCATAAGCTTGGTGGGTTTTTTGTTGTTGTTTTTTGTCATGCTTTTTTTCATTATAGCAGCTTATCATGAATCTTGTTAAAGGTTTTGTTCTCATATAACCTTTATTACGCTCTTTTTTTCTATGGTAAAGTAATGCATAATAATTTCCCTTCTGTTATTGCCCTCTCTGATCTGACCTTCAAATGTCAGACTTGCTACCTTTTGATCATGCATATAATATGCACCTTGACTCACTTATGAAAAGCTATATCAGACAAAGGTCCTTTAATGATTCAAGCTTTGAGTGAAGTAATCATATTATATCCATCATTTCCACCAAAAGAGCAGATATTTTAGCCGAACTTAACACCCTTCCTACTGATGTAAAATAAAAGTGACAGAAACACAAAAAATGCAGCTTAAAGCACAAACCCAAATGTAGTATATGCTCCATTTCAGACACTAGTGGTTGAGCAAAATCATATTGGATTGTTCAAAGCTAAATTAATTGTCTTACAAGCATACTCTAGTCTTTAGGCTATATTGTATTTCATGCTACAAGTATTGCAGAACAGATTCAATGCCTGGATAATATACTTAGTACCATTAATCTCTCCAATTATTGCATGTTAGCATAAAAAAACCCCCAAACATTTTCTTCTTTACATAATTATTTAGCACCAATATCTGCAAATTAGTAAGCATCAGGTGTCTTTAATTTACTTTATTATTGGTTGCTTTTCTCTTTGCCAATAGAAAGTTTTATATAACCCAGTAGGAAATGTTCGTTTGTTCCCAGGGTAAGTCAGCGTAATGTCGTTTCAGATTTTGAAAACTGGAAGACATTAAAGATAAACGGCTAACAAAGGAAGCTTATGCATGAAATCCATTTTTATGATGAACTGAATATTTTCAAAACCAACAAAGTCTGTATAGACCTCTGTAAATCATAAAAAAAGAGGCAGTTTAGAAGTCTTCGTTTTCTTCTCCCATTTAGCTGTCTAGATCAGAAATCACATGCTTCACCGAAGGTGAATGAGTTGCAAAGATGTAATAGGGGTGTGAATAAAACTCAGGTCTTGGAAAGATTTAAATTTGTTAGAATTTGAATTATTACTATTACTTCCCTTAAAATTTCTTTACAAGTAAAATGTATTCCATGAATGTTTGGAAGTTAAGTTTTCTTTCATCTGGATGGAACATAAAACTCAACACATTTCACAAGAAATATTCCCAGGGGTACAAAACTATGCCTGAAGATACATGATCAGTGTTGCACTTTGTCCTTATTGGCAGAAAAGGAAAGAAACAAAACTTTTCCAGCTCCAGCTGCTAGGAAGATTGACCACTTATTTTCTGATAGAGTAATTGTACTTCTTTTATCCTATAATTTTTACACAACTTTTCTATGGAAAATTTCTATAAAATAAAAGTTCTTCGGCATCACCAAGATTTACACACTGTAAACACCCAACAAATAAAAAATAAAATCACTAACCAGGCTAAGAGATATATTGAGAACTAGATTGCCCTAGGATGAGGCTATGTGATGGTACAGAAATACCAGTCCCTGAGTGATTCCAGGTCATTTTCATGTAGGAAGGAATCTTGGCTGTTCACCAATACACAAAATTATCATCTTTCTTTTCCAGTGAAACCAAGACATATGGGCTGTTGCGATGTGCTTCAGGGAATATCCTACTGAGGATGTATGGAAGCTGAGGACTGAGATGAGCATCACACAATGCCCGTTCACTACTCAGTAGTCTCTGGTTTTAATGTTGGAAACCTGTGCAGGACAGGATTTCACAAGAATCTCCCAGCAGCATAGCCCCTGAGGTAATACAAGGTATAATACTGAAATATAATACTTTTCTCCAACCTTTTTTCTCCCAGTATTTGTTGTTCTTTTTTCTTGGAACACTTTTATAACCAGAAATTGTTATTATAGTTGGTTCTTGCTATCTCTCTCCCTTTTAAATATGAACTTTTTTAAAAAAAGAAGAAAAATGGCAAATATTTCTTAAGAAGCTAGTTTATTTTGAAAGTGTTTGGTATAATTTTTCATTGTTATAATCTTTATTCTTCATATGTTCATTTACATCACTGTAACTAATTATATGCTTGGATTAATGATTTTCATTAAGAATTATTGTTAAAGTTTTGTGAATGATGATTGATTCTTTTTTCTCTCAGGAAGGTAACTCTGATTCATTCTGTCTGAATTTTTATATCGTCTTTTCAAACACATGCGGATTCTTGTATCATAATAGACATGCCATTACTCAGTTTGTGGCTTATTTATGCTTGGAGATGGCTATGATACCCCAGTGGTTTAAGATTTCCCAGAATTAATAAACTTGTAAGCACACACAAAAGGATCTGCAATTAGTGCTTTTGTCAGAAAGCTTTCTAGTGGAAGGGTAACCTTAAGCTAAATGTAGGAGAAAGAGTCTAAATGTATGTCCTTAAACCACCATGAAGAACTAGACTGTTTTAAAGGTTTTGCCCTTTCAAGGTATTGTGGCCAGGACACTTATTTTACTCTAAACTGGAGAACTGAATGTTTGAAATAAGAAGTGGAGACTCATCTTTCACATTCTTTTTAAAATAATCTGGTTTTAAAAATGGGATTTAGGCAACTGAATATGAAAACAGTTTGTGAAAGTTAAAAATCACCTCTTAATTCCCATCATCACTGTAAACAGTTCAGATCTGAGTCTTTAACTGGTTTCACAACTATAAAACCAAAAAAATTTATTTGAGTAAAAGACAGACTTTTGCCTGGAATTTATTTAGTTATTTCACAAAACTTTATTTTATTCATACTGTTTCCTAGGAGTTATTAGTGGATGGAAAAGGGAATTTAAATTACACATTGTTGTCCCTTGTAGGAACAATAGCATGGGTCACTGACCCTTGCACCTGGATAAAGCACATGGATACATATTTCTCACTGACAACTCACTAGCTTGCATTTTGCTGTGCGTCATTTGTCATAGCTTTTTGCAAACAGCATTAGGAGGGGATGATCTGTGCTACAGCTGCCGATTGTGTGGGTTGTCACCCCAAACAACTCTTGAATGGTGTGTGCTATAGCAAACGAAGTATTTGAACATTGATACTTACTTCACCAGTGGAAGTAGCTACTTCATAAAAAGCAAAAGAAATTGAATTGAAGGTAACAATGCTTCCAAGTTTGTGATTGCAGATTAAAATATTTATCTGCATATGAACGCGTGAAAGGTCTGTACAATTGACAAGGAGCAATAACAAACAAATGAATAGTGTCTCTAGCACTCTGGAAATAGTGTGTTTTAATTGCAATAAAACAGGTAATAAGTGAATTGCCTTACCTGGAAAGAAGAAATCTAAATCCAGGTAAGAGACTGATGTTTGTTAAGCATGAAACTGCCATCTTGTCTTTTGATTATGTACTTCTATTATTTGGAGGGTAAATCAGATTCATACATAATACATGCAGATTCAGTTCATGTTACAAAGCCTTCAGATTAAAGTGTTACTTCCCTGCAAAATGCATGCTATTTTTAGCAGTGCTCTGTAGCTGTCTGCAGGTAAATATCTGAGAGGCAAAATGGTAGGAAGTGGCTCTTACCTATGTGCTACTTTATGTGCTTTGTAGAATGAACAAATATAACATAGAGCTGTGAATTACTTTTTTCGGTATTTCTTTACTTCAGTACTTTTAGATGAGGAGGGTATATCTGTAGTCTGAGAGACATCTTGCTAAATATCTTAGCAAGATTATATGTTAATTTTCACTTATCAACTAAGAGTTTCCTGCTTTCTTGCCTTATGTGTTCTGAAAAATAAGGTCCTAATTTCTTGCTCCACCTTTGATAAACTACAGGTTACACCCTATTGGACTGTAATCTGGGACCTGTCAAGTCTGGGTGACCATTACGCAGTTTCCACTGCATCAGGATTACTCATGCCAGGAACAGCAGATCTCAATGTATGAAACACCTGCAGAGAAAAAAGATGTCACTGGCAGAAGCTTACCGTGAGAGAAGCTAAGCTCCTTTTCATTTTGTCCATGTGCATCACTGCTGAGGGAGACCTGGAACAAATAAGAAGGGACTACCAAGGTCTGGAGATAAAGATGGAGGACACTGGAGGCCAAGTGTTGTTCACGTCTCAGGTAGTAGTGGATACACTCTGTGAGTTAGCAACTACCTGGTGTCATAAGTAGTGCATTGGCTTTTATAGGTCTATGAGGAATGAGGACTACTAGCAAGAGACTGGAACCATTCGACAATGGTGGCATAAAAGCACCTTTGCCTGAAGTCATAGTTGTTTGTTGAGGAGGATATTAAACTAGGGACACTGACAATGATGATGACAGTTTGCAGGTCAGCAAAAAAAACGGAGGTCAAGGGTGGTAAGTACATGGGGCAGGGTGATGGGAATAAAAGAGCCTTAGGAAGTGAAAGCAAGGACAGAGTGTGTCAATGCCAAACTAAGACATGATTGCAATAATTGAGATGAGGACAGCACATATGTCTGTTGTGCTGTGATGGATTGATGGATGGATACAGGCTCCTTAGGAAAGGCAGGCAATAGGGAAAAGAGATTGGATTACCAGTATGTTAAGGAGCAGCTCAGATGTATGGAGATCTTCAGTTTTTCAGACATCTGACAAACTTCTTGAGAATCTGTGAGTCAGGATTAGAGAACAGAATAAGGGCAACATTGTAGTGAGAACTTGTCACAGGCTACCTGATCAAGGTGAACAAGTAAAGAAAGTCATCTTTAAGCTGCTTGAAAAAGTCTCCAGATCACAGACCCTTGTTCTTATGGGACATTCCCTTATCCATGCTGGGAGGGAACAAAGCTGGTCTCCTGTAATCCAGGAGGTTTCTAGAGGATTTTTGGGGCAACTTCTTAGCACAAGTGCTAGATAGGCCAGCCAGGACTGGAGCTTTCCTGTACCTGTTACTCACAAAAAAGGAAGAACTGATTAAGGATGAGATAAACAGGAAGAGCTGTGGCTGCAGCAAACAGGGAGTAAGGAAGTACAGATGCTAAGGGGAGTGAAGAGAGCAAGTAGCACCGTACAGACCCTAAGATTCTGGAGAGCAGATTTCAGCTTTTCAGGGAACTGGTAGGTGGCATCTGATAGGAGCAAAGGAGTTTACAGGTGACAGATCTTTAAGGACAATATCATCCCAGTGCAAGTATTGTCTGTCACAATACTGGGGAAAATGACTAGACTTAGAAAACTTTCCATTTCCTTATTAAATAAAGCACGACCTTCAGCTTTATTAATGCAAGCAATATTTATGGCATTGTATTACAGGGGATTTTGCTTAAATTATGACTGACATTTAGAGATCCTAGCAAGTGGCTGGACCTCAAATTAGATAAGATTAGCTAGTATTAGCTGGAAATCCTGTCATGTATTGACGTCCTAGTCTGCAGCATTGAACAAATCAAAACAAAAATTCTACTCCTGCTCTGAAAAACTAGTGGGAGCGGTAGATATAACAGGTATATATATGCCTTGAAAAGCAAAAGAAAGCTTTTCTATAATATTATAGATATTGTTTCATCTTGAGGGTTTTATGTAAATTACTAAATAGGGTCACGCATCTTTCTGTTATAAATACATTGCAGCTTTTTGAAATGCTGTGTTCTTCTAACAACTCAAGTGCACATCTCGTCCACATCCCTCCCACTACAACATTGTTTCTGCTTTTCTGACAGACTAATTGAAGCAACAAAAGTGTTGTGGTCTTTCAAAAAAGTGCTATAATACTCTCTATTTGACTATATTTTTGTTCAGTTTGGTCTCTTGTGAGGAGAAAAGAGATATTAACTTTGAATAACCTGAGAACCACAGGATTATCATAATGATCTGACCATATTTGCAGGCTTTTTTTTGAAGCTTTTCCAGCAATTGGAATTAATATTGTCAGCTATGAAATGCGTTATTTTATTAGAAAAGCACAGAATTTTCCCCATCTTTAATTTCTCTTGAAATACATGCACTACCTGTTAACCACTGAGAAAGATATGTTGTTTAGAATTACAATTATGTTACCTGTTCATCCTCTTTATATTCACAAAACCGCAAACTATGCTGTAAATATACATGTTTATTTGGACATAAGAAAATAAATACTGAGGAATTTTTTATTTTAAGAGAATGCCAGTTTGAATAAAAAAATTCAGTCCTTTTAACAATTAAGTTTATAAATGAATGCTGAGATCCTTGCAGGCATATGGCAGCATGGGAACTGGGCTGTAACAGAAGGAGCAACAAATGACCATTACAAAGATGCTAGAAATGCCAGCTGTGTCAGAACAGTGATGCCTACCACAGTGCTTGGTCTCCAACAGCGATAGTGGGAAAATATTGTCTCATTAAACTGCGTGAGCCTGGCTACTGGCTATTGCCAGTGGCCTCATCCTTCCCACTTCCTGCATCAGGGACTATCACTCCTATTGGATAACTCATCCCTCTGAATAGGTGACTGCTGCTGAGCCATTGGAATCAGCTCTTGAGCTACTGCAAATATTATGCCCTGGTATTAAGGCAAACCAGCTTTGGCTTACATTAATATATAATTTCAGCTGTGTTAATTTAGCTGAAAACTGGAGGTTCGGGGACAAATTAACAATCCATACATGTATTTCTACCTTGAAGGTGGTACAATCAGTTGGAAGGGTTGTTTGATGACTGGAGGTAATATTGATAATATCCATTAATAGTTCCTATGGTTCTGGGATAAGCTGTTTTATGAATACATACAACTGTTAATACGTTAGTATTTACCTACCACAATCTTCATACTAGTTTGTTTAATCTTCTGGGCAGGGTAAACAGTTATTCAGTCAGCATTAATAAGAAAATGACATATAGGTGACATAATTCATATTCTATATGGAAAATGGGTTTTGTTATTACAGATGGCAAAATAATCTAAAAAAATAATAGCATATAAAAGAAACAGCAAGTAACTATATTGCTGCATTGATATAACACTACTTACTTAAATATTTAAAACTGAAGGAAGTAGAAAAAATCTTCAAAACCACCCTTCAAATATGTTCTCACTTGTTAATAATACTTTGTAGTCAAATATTGAGGTCTTTTCTGAGACGGAATTTGCCTGAAGGTTACTTTGAAATCTTAGGTGTGTGTATTTTATTAGGAAGTTTCTTTTGAAGATGAATATTTATCAATATTTCGCAGTTTCATTTTTGATAGTTTTTTGAACAAAAAAGTTATTTTCTGATGGCTCAGGTGTTTTGACTTAATGAACAGATTAAAACAAAGTTTCATTTTCAAAGTCTTGTGATTTCAAGATGTCAGACAACTTGTAAACTGCTTAACTGTCAGAGAAAACCTTACAAAACTATCCTAGAATTACTGCTTTTTAAAAGCTTATTAAAAATAAGATGTTTCATTAAATGTTTCCATAATGTAATCTAATTACAACAAACACAGACCTTTCCAAGTGCTCTGCCTCCCTCTGTGAAAGGTTTCCATTTGCTCTATGAATAACCAAATTAATTAATTTGCAAGAATACTTAAACAAACAACATAAACTAAGAATGAAAAATGCTTTATTTAACATAGAATCATAGAATGTCCTGAGTTGGAAGGGACCCACAAGGATCATCAAATCCAACTCCTGTCTGTGCATATGACAACTCCACAATTCACACCATGTGTCTGGGGGCATTGTCCAATTGCTTCTTGAATACTGTCAGGCTTGGGGCCATGACCACCTCCCTGGGGAGCTTGTTCCAGTGCTCCACCACCCTCTGGGTGAAAAATCTTTTCCTAATACCCAACATAAATCTCCCCTGGCACATCTTCCTGCCATTCCCTCGGGTTCTGTCATTGATCACCAAAGAGAAGAGATCAGTGTCCATCCCTCGTCCTCCCCTTGTGAGGAACCTGTAGACTGTGATCAGGTCTCCCCTCGGTCTCCTCTCCTCCAGGCTGAACAGACCAAGTGACTTTAGCTGCTCCTCAAATGGCTTCCCCTCCAAACCCTTCACCAGCTTTGTAGCCCTCCTCTGGACACTCTCTAGTAGCTTTATATCCTTTTTATACTGTGTCGCCCAGAACTGCACACAGTATTCCGGGTGAGGCCGCACCAATGCGGAGCAGAGCGGGAGAATCACCTCCCTCGCCTGGCTGGCAATGCTGTACTTGGTGCACCCCAGGACACAGTTGTCCCTCTTGGCTGCCAGGGCACACTGTTGGCTCATGTTCAACTTGTTGTCAACCAGAACCCCCAGGTCCCTCTCCGTGGGGCTGCTCTCCAGCCTCTCATCCCTCAGTCTGTATGTACAGCCAGAGTTGCTGTGTTTCAGGTGTAAAATCCGGCACTTGCCCTTATTGAACTTCATGCAGTTGGTGATTGCCCAGTTCTCCAATTTTTCCAGATTCCTTTAAAGGGCCTCTGTGCCCTTGAGAGTGTCGACAGCTCCTCCCAGTTCTGTGTCGTCAGGAAATTTGCTCAGTATTCCTTCAAGTCCTGCATCCAAGTTATTTATGAAGACATTGAAGAGTGCTGGCCCTCAGATGGATCTCTGAGGAACCCCACTAGTGACTGGTCACCAGCCCGACATAACCTCATTTATTACAACTCTTTGAGCCTGCATTCATCTTTCCAACAGTTCTGAAAACAACTCCAGGAACACCCAGTGATTCCCTTTCCCCCTGTGTTCAGAACCACAATTTAAGATATAGACTGGGATTGAAATTATGGGAAGGTCTTGCCCCTGTGCAACTTCACCCAGAGCCCCATAAAAACAAACTGTAGTAACAACAGTAAAGCTATATACCTGCTTGGGTTTCTCTGACATGATCTTCAAGCCTGACAAATATGAACTACTAAAAAAAGCCCAGAGGACCTCTAGTCTCTGTACATGTTTTTTGATGTAGCCTCTCTGAGACACTGACAAACAGATATTATGATAATAATCACTTTATTGTAACAACTGTAAAAATAATAGAGGTCTCAAATGGTGCTGCAATTTATGCTGTCTATGGCAGGAAACCTGTCAGCTAAATATTGGGCTGAGTATAACAAAACTCTGCTAGTTATGTTGCCAGTGATATTAACCTCATGTTTGAATAATCTTCATAAGAATGTATTTAACTTCTTCTGGTCTCTTATCTGTTGGCTTTTTTCCTGATAAAACAGCCAGCACGATCGATAGGGATAACAATAACATTTATCCCTTACTTATTTTAAATCACAATGAGAATGGGACACAACAGTCCAACAACTGCTAAAAATACTAATTGTAAACTGTTATACCACCAGCCTGGTCTAAATATGGGTAAATAAGAAGAGCTGTTACGAATTTAATATTTCTCTTCTGTCTTTGTAAAGAGATCTGTTTTGATGGCAGCATCTGATTGCTTCTGTCTGGTGTTCAACTAGCTGGTAAGTGGGTCCAGGCGAAAACTTGAGAGTGGAGCTAGACCCAGGTGACACATGATGTACCTTACATCTCATTGACTTCTGAAGGCATCAGCAGTGCACCTCTGTGCACATCTGTGGTGCTGTCAAAGGGTGATGTAGTTTGTGGTCACTAGTGTGCCTGGTTATTCGTCTATAGTCAGAGGAGACAGACCTGGCAGACAGCGATATGTTACAAGAGGTCATGGACTAATAGGAGCTCAGCCAGCCTGGGCATGTGACCAAGGGAAAAGCAGGGCTCCACAGACACATCCTTCAGTAAAGGGCAGAGGGGTTGGCTCTGAAATTCTGGAATTGCTGTGTGGGGGCAGGGGTTGGTTTCCTTTCTTTTTTCTCCAAACTCCCATGGAAAATGCTTTCTTTATTGGGTCTGGTATCCTACATAGCAGAAAGTGTTTACTTGCAGGAAGGTTAGTGCTGCTTTGTGGGCTGAAGGAACTGGCTTGTATATCTATGTTTCTTGTCTATGGTTGTAATTAAAGTCTAAGCACTGGCATGTAATTATCAGCATTGCTTAATTTGTAGCATGTTAATGGGTATGATTCTGATCCAACTAGCACTCTTGCAAACAATGTCTGGGAACAGTTTTGTGGATAATATTAGTCCAGGATTGTTCACAAAAAAATATTCAGGCTATGTGAGCTGAAGTCATTCCCCATGGTCAACGGAAATTGTTGAAATGTAAAAAAAAAAAAAAAAAAAATTGATTAATCTATTGGATCAGCATGTCCCTGACCTACCATCCAACATTTATATTAATGAAAATTGACAGGATGCTTTAACCCAAGGATGTGTTTACTTTTAGGTAACTTGCAAATACTGTAAACGTATTTTAAGAGTGCAATGGAGAAAAGGAAAAGTCTATGTTTGGATCCCTAATGCTTTGAACAGTTCTGCCAATGCCATCTGTGGTTTGTGCATTGGGATTTCAAAACTCGGCAGTGCTGACAGGAGTAGCTTTCTTCTCTGTTGACCATCTGTTACTGATGCAGGAACAAGAACACATATTAATTCTATAGATTAAAACTTCAGTTGGACTGGCATACTGGTTTATTATTGTCTGCGTGGGCCCATGTGTCTAAACAAACTATATCCAGTTGAGTCAGCTTTTTTAACCTTTTTTTTTGTGACATTCAGAAATGAGTTTTTGGATCTCAACTGTGTCCTTGTAAAAGAGAAGGGAAAATGTTCCATTAGGTTCTCATTGGTTTATGAAGCAGAAAGTTTGCAGGAAGAAGTCTTGAACAGCTTGTTTGTTCAGCTCAGCAGCAGGGACAGCCTGCAGATGATTAGTTCTGCTCATGCCCATATGTGTCATGACAGTAAATACTGATTATTACAAAAGGTTTTGTGGGAGATGAGGCTAATTGAGCAAAAGTTAAAAATAAAAGTATACTGATTGTTTTAAAGTGTGCACAGACACGTTTGTGTTATTGTCTTTAAAGAGATTAGTTATGCAAATGCATGCAAAATTCCCTGTAGAGTGTTATTGGATATCATGTGTCACAGCTTTCCATTTTAATGAGCTGTCTCTTTCAGACAAGACTTAAGGAGCCAATTTCCAAGAGCGGTATATACTAGAGAGGCCTTGAGAATGTGACAGATTCATTTCACGGTGCTTTGAGGTTTCAAAATTGTGGATTTATTCCATAATGGGACTAAAATCAAATGTGTTCCAATGCTTTTATTAAAACGGATGGCTGGGAAGAACGGTTTTGTCACCCCTGTACAGGTCCAGTCCCAATTTCCACTTCAGACTATTGTTCTCCATATTTCCATAAAGTTCTGAGTCAAAACAGATAGTATTTCTTAGATAAATGTTTCTTTTCATGATTGCTGTGGTATGGTGAGTAAACAACTGCTTTTTAAATTGCTATTTCGGTCATCACACAAACTGTGCAAGATTAGGTTTGTATGTGATTTCTAAGAGTGGATAAAATACAGAGGCAGTACCTGATTTTTACTCTTTTTATAAGAGCCTCATAATGTGGACTGAAATATTTAAACTGTAGAATATTCCATTTAAAAGCTTTTATTAAGTATAACTACTACTCCACTGTTGCTAAAAATTAGTCTTTATTAAGGACTGAAATACTGGGTAGGAAGTTAGATTGATCTTTGCCTTCCCTCTGTAATGCTCAATAGTTACCATTGCTTTTGTTAATACAAGGATCTTGCCTCATCACACACTTTGAGAGGATGCCTGCACTGCAAACAAGCGAGAAGGATAACGTTGCCTCTGAAAAAGTCTTTTGTGCACCCATTAGCTTGGATACTATCTTCAGAAACAGGATAAAAGCTGTTTTTTACAGAGGAACCATGGAGATCTGAGTGTTTATGTCCTGCACCCTCCTCCAACAAAGTTGTCTTATGTTGCTATGCTTCTGAATTTAAAGGAAAAAATAGAGGTAAAGTCTGCTTGAGTTTGTGGATAGATGCATCAAGTTGTTCAGAGATGTATTCCTTCTTTTTCTTCGTGAACTTAGCCAGAGAATTTAAAGAACAATAACCATACTGGTAAAAGTCAACCTTAATTATTTCATTGTGTCTCACTTTCATTGCTGACCTGGCTTTATGATGGGTTGCAAAAAATATGATAGCTTTTTAGTAAAGCTATGAAATGTTACCAAGGGGGTTAAGGGTCTGCAGGTTTAGTGGCTAGAATGTAGTAGACAGTATGTAATGGCTATCAATGTGTACTAGCTCTATGAAATTTTGTCACAACTCTTCCTTTTTTTCTTTTTTTTTTTTTAAAAAGAGATAATACTGAAGTGTCCCCTGTAATACTGTTTAATCATATTGAAGAAAATAAATAAATAAATAAATAAATACCCCCCCAACAAAACATACCCCCCAAAAACCCCACAATTGTAAACAAGTGTAAAGAAGAGTTCTTAGGGTGAGCAGAGAAATGCAATGTTTATCTTATAAGAGAAAACTGGTGGCGTGTGCCCTGTTCAATCCAGAAAGAAAAATGAAAGGATGTGGAGTAAGAGTCTGTTACCTAAAAGTACAGAAAGTTGCAGAATGGGCCAGATACCTGGAAATAAAATTAGCTGTTGATTTAAAAGTACTATCCCTGGTGTTGTGCAAAGGGTTATCTAGAATATTTCTTAATGCTGTGCTGGATTATTTTGTTTGTTTCTGATGGAAGAAACTAATGCTTCATTATTTTAAAAAGATTTTAAAAGTGTGGGAAAAGTTTACTAGAAGCTTTCTGGAACATTTGGAAATTCTGTTAAATAATTACAAGCAGTTCAACAAACACCTTTTTTCTGAGCCTTATTAGAAATCTGTTTCAGAAATGACAGATGAGTTTTTTATTACCAAAAATCTTTCCTCCTAAATTCCCTGTGATTTGCTTCCTCAACTTTGTTCAATGTTTGTTTACTTTCAGGTAACAGACGTTTACTCCTCATCCTTTCATTTTTCTTTCTAGACTGAACAAGGCGCATGCCTCCTGTTTTATAAGATAAACATTGCATTTCTCTGCTCACCCTAAGAACTCTCATTTATACTCATTTACTCATTTTTGTTTTTCAAGAGACTTCCAACAGAATTTTTCTGTTCGTGGAGGCACAATGACTACAAAGAAAGATAGGACTTTTTGGTGAAGGAATATTCAGCTTTGGGACTCTCTTGTGTGTCAGATCAGATGAATATTTGTCTTTTATCACCTCAAAAGCATGAGATAAAACTCAGTTTGCACACCTCTTTCCCTCTGCTTCGTATGTGATTGAGTGGTAAGGAAAATCCACAACTGTATAGGAAACCACAAGAGTGAAGGAAAAAAAACCACAAAAAAACCCCAAAAAACCCATGTGTTCTGTTAAAGACTAACATTTCTAACTATGCTCTAAGATATGACCATGATGCAGTTATATATTAGCCTTTTATAACTGATATTTCTGAAATGTTGCTTTATACCATAAAATGAGTGAATTGATTTCTATGTATTTAAAAGGATTTATTAATATTTATCAACTATACTTTCCCTTGATTTCGGAATATCAAACTTCATGTGTCAGCTACTTTTAGTGATTTAAGATGGAATGTTTTAAAATTTTTACTTATTATATTTTAACTAATTAATCTGTTTGTTTGTCTACCAGTGGCTTATGAGGGAATTTCTTAATTTTTGTTCCATCTAGATAATCATAGAATCATAGAATATCTCAAGCTGGAAGCGACTCATAAATATCATCGAGTGCAACTCCCTGCTCCTTGCAGGACTACCTAAAACTAACTTATATGACTGAGAGCATCACCCAGACAATCCTTGAACTCTGACAAGCTTGGCGTCAATAAAAGTTGCATCCCTTGATATTTGT
Organism: Caloenas nicobarica; assembly: GCF_036013445.1. Classification (NCBI taxonomy): domain Eukaryota; kingdom Metazoa; phylum Chordata; class Aves; order Columbiformes; family Columbidae; genus Caloenas; species Caloenas nicobarica. The sequence goes on along the minus strand of NC_088246.1, from coordinate 84,090,109 downwards.
CCACATCGACTTACATAAGCAATTATTGGCTTTATGTCATGTCTGTACTCAGGCTGACATGTATTTGCCTTCTTTCTTGCACTGCCTACCTCCTATTTCAGAGTAGCTTAGAAATACCACTCTACTAGCTACAAAATATTGAGTTCAGTAATGTTTAAGCCAAGTGCCAAGTTACACAAAGCTGCCAGTAGTGAATGTGGCACTGCAGTCTGTGTCCCAGTAAAAAATCTGGGTACTAAGCAGGCTGCTTGCTGAATTTCCTCTGTCTTTCAAACATAGTTGGGTTGTTTCTGGGGTGTGGTACACTAGAAAAACAGCTTAGGAAAAGCTTTGATGTCTGTTGCTATTCCACAGAAAAAATAGTTCAGTTGGCAAAACTGTCATTTGTCACTCTGTATTGAGCATTTAATGAAATTAATTGTCCTGTAAGGAAAAGTTTGGTTGAAGATTCTTTCTTTATCTTAACAAAATCATTTGAGGGGAATAAAAGGTGATACACCTTAACTGTTAGCAAAACTCCCAAACTTTTCTTTTTTTTTTTTTTTTAATAGAAGTGGTGTGGACCAGAAAGGTGTTGAATTACCCATGCATACCTTTCTTTGATTTGTTTTTATTTTTTGCTTTTTTTTTTTTTTTAATCCTCCTTTCTAGGAATAAAGGCATTCCAAAAAGTATGAACTTCCATTTTTTTCACAAAGGTAGATTCTTCAGGAACACTTCTTCCAACTTTGTGCTCTGTCAACTTTCCTGGTAACATGTAAGTTAACAATTTGGGTCATGTGTTAAGCCCACAGGAAAGAGCTTATTTCAGCTTCTGAATACCTAGTATAAAACTGTCAAGCAAAAGCTGTTGTCAGCCCTCAGCCAAACACATGTGCACCACCATCTCCTCTCCATCTCTGCTGTAGTCTTCACCCAGACTTTCAGCTTGTTTTATTTCTGCATCCATTTTTCTGTTATCCATTCAATTCATAATTTCTGGACTCCTGTGTGCCCAGAATATTACTGTTCATTTTCCTTCAAATTCAATTTCACTCATAGGGTAAACATGGGATCTTGACTAATGTAATCCTCCAGGAAGTTCTCAGAATATCACTTCTAATACAAATCAAGATAAATTTAATAACTGAAGCCCTTAGGTGTTATGCAGAAAATCCTTAGTGTTTATAAAGTGCCTAACAGGCAATTAGCTGCTAATATGTCCTTTCATAGCCCCAGAGATAATCTAGTTAAAACAAATAAACAAGAAGTAGTTGTCTGTTCCAAACATAGTTGTCTTTTTTTTTTATTTTTTTAATTTTTTTTTTAAATAAACAGAGGTTAAGTGCTTCTAGTGCTGTCCTTCAGATTGGGGAGAGGCAACAAAGACTCAGATCTCATGGGTTTTTGAAGTATGAAAAAATCATATTATTACTCACTGCAAAGGTCATATGAATCTTTGAGAACACACTGAACTTTCACTTATGCAACAGCTTCAGTGATTTCACATCACTACTTGAATGTAAACTTTTGCTTGCCTTCCATTCCTGCTCTTCCTGCTCTTGCTTATTGTTCTTTAATGTTGTTTTAACTCATAATGATTGAGTATCCAAGAGATACTTCCAAATTATAAAATAAAACTGTCCTGTTTTATATTTGACATGATTAATTGTATTTGGAAGAAAAATTGAACATGAGTCCACAGCATACTTCTAAATTTCAGTAATAGATAAATGCATGGTTACTGAAGCTTATTCCTTCCAGGTAGAGATATACTTGGAAGTTATATTGTCATATGCTTTATAATAAGTGTAGGGAGGAAATACAAGAGGGAAGTTCTCATGTTCATCATACTGTAGAAATAATTAATTCAACTGAGCACCATTATCACTGAATAGTCCAAACTGTCTTCAAATGAGATGTCCCAGCACAGCATCTCTTCGTACTTTTCAGCCTTTATTCAATCTGAATGGTTAACCTTTCAGTAATACTACTACTACTACCATGTTTATGAACTGAATAATCAGAGAGTTGAAACATTATATAACAATTAAACCTCTCATCCAGCAATAGGACATCTGTTCTCAGTGTTCTCTGCTGGGATCCAATTGCTGGATCAATTAAATGGTTTGCAACTAAATTCTGCCATCTCTGAGTTGCTATTGTATTCAGCGGTGAAGTTTATGGGTTTGTTTAGGATTGGGGTTTTTTTGTGGTTTTTTGTTTGTTTGTTTGTTTTTCCTGAGCTGTGAGAAAACGACGAAACTGAGAGGTTATCAAGAGATGAATTTCCAAGGTTAATAAGGGTACTTTCACTGCTTTAGCTACTCTTAGCTAACAGCTTCTGTGGTTGAAGTTAACGTAGTCACACCTGTTTCTGACTTCTATCCATATTCTTTCGAAATTGCTGCAAATTATACACAATTCAGTATTGGCAACGTGTTGTGCACAGGCCATCTTTGTGTTTGATTCATGATATTGGCTACAAGATCAAATGAACTAAAGCGATAAAATAAACGGTATAAGATACTCTTTGTTCAACTCAAACTGTAGAAATCAACTGTATCACGTGCACAACTTTTCAGCCCAAGCAAAATATCTGTCTGTGTCCAGGATGGAGCTTTAATACAATGCTAGGAAGCCAACCTGCTATCAGCCTTAATAATAGAAAAAAAAATATTTCACTGTGCAAAATAACTCAAAAAGCTCCAAACAGGCTAAAAGAGTATAGGTTATTTATATGTGAAAGTATAACAAAATATAAGACTCAGCTGGTTTGGGAATCATCTCTCACCCTATTTTTTGAGTTTCCCTTGTAGGATTAAGTACCTCCCCACTCAATTTACAGCCTAGCTCTGGAAATGTAAAATGCTCTAAACTTCAGCTAGTTTCCGTGTTGGTTCATCAGTACATGAGGCAATTGCTTTCCATAATATCCATCTTTCACTAGAAATAGTTTCCAATGCGGAAAAAACCACTAATACGTGTTAGAGTCTAATCATGTGTAATCATGAGTAAAGTGATACTTCTGGATAATCTAATTGGTATTCACTGGAGTAGGAACTGTGTGCAGTTGTTCAGTATTACTGGAGAAAAAAAGTTTGCATCAACACTTTCTACAAAGAATGTAGTGAGCTTTTTTGGAGAGAGTCGGATAGTTTTCCAGTTATCTTTCAGTCTCTTTTCTAGGCTAATTTTACTGTAGATTTGTAGGAAACCATTGTGAATCTGAGAGTTAGCATCAAGACAATCTATGCATGGGTCCAAAATCCTGGAGTAACAAGGAGGCGTGTTATATATGGTTCTCTGTGGGCACAGAGAATAACTAACTGGGCACAAGTTCACCTCCTCCTTCATCCCATATTTAAAACATATTTCTGTCTCTTTTGTCCTGTCTTGATTTCCCTGCCTCTTGCTCTTTCTCTTCTAGCCTCAAATTGCTCTACCAAACTGCTCTACCAACAAATGCTCTTGTTCATTAATCTTTTGTGGTCAGTTTACCACCCTGTGCTGTTTTTTACCTGTCAGTTACTTAGTTGAGAGAGCAGGAGATGATGACTGTAATAGAGAACCATGTACCTCTAATGCACAGCAGCAATCGGAACAGCCAGAGCCAGAGTGGTGGAGTCTGGTGTCACAGCAGCGAGGTGTGTGACAGCCAAAGGACACTGTGGTGACATGAATGCACCAGCCATTTATCAACATTGTCATGCAGGAAGTTATCGTTGTCACTGGATAGGGTGGGCTGCTAGAGGTGAGGGAGCATGAATTTTTTTAATGTGGGTTGAAGTATGGGCAACCAAAGCTACTAGAAAGTAACAATAGCTTCTTATTAGAAAAAGAAAAATCCCCCTTGGGGGAGTAGGTGGAGAGATTAAGACTGTGCAGTACTAATCTAAATATTTTTTTTATTATTTTGTAGAAGACTTTATTAGCTTTTAATATTAGGTCAATATTATGCCAAAGGGAAAAAGTGCACTCCTGCTAATTACTGTCCTATAAACCTAAATGTTAAAGTTAATGAGGAAGTGTTCAACAAGTAGTCAGTAAGAGTCTAAGGCAATTTAAATTACTTTTTCTTAAGTACATATCGGACTGTGAAAATTCACTGAATTTGCACACTTCAGGTGAATTGTTTGTTCTATTACAGAAAAAGGCAGCAGTCAGTCTGCTTTTGGATAAACATATTTAAAAATAATGACTAAGAAATAGATCCGAAATCACACTCAATTTATAGTCCTTTGTATAATCCATTGCTTCTATGAGTGATCATTCATTACTAACCAACAAGGAAAAAAAATAATTGATATATTAATCTAAATAAACAAAAGAGGGCTTGCATATGTTGTTTTGATTTACACAAGATTAATGCATCTTTTGAGATGTTTTAATAAGAAGAAATATTAGTGTTAAGGGATTATTTAATTGAACTACTTCATCAATACATTATTAAGAGCATTATGTTTTATTCCTGAATTCTTTAATATTTATTCTCAATAAGCAAATTCTACATGTTATACAAAATTAAAACATTGAGGATATTATATTTGTATGTTAAACACTCTCAGTGTAGAAAATAACAGTCACATTAGGAACCTTATTCCCCACTATAGCACTTCTTATTCCTGTGTTACATTTCATGTTGTTTAATAAAAGATTCATGGGCTGATTTTCAGTGAAATTTTATATTCCTTTTTTTGTACAGCCTTTGTAAATGTGTTCCATCTGACAGTATTTATCCATTTAATTTTTAGAAAAATGTATTATTAATTATTTTTTTGAAAAGGTATACTAGAGGAAGTTAGTTTCCCATCAAACTGCAACACCTTTGAAAACGTGTTGTAAGCAAAGCTTTACACTTTACATTTTCAGTTTAACTGTAGTGTTTTTTGAGAGAATCAGCTCCAGTTATGTGTCGTAGCTGATCGCAGGTAAGGTCCTGTGTCATGGTACGTTTGGATCTCTCAACTTTATAGGACAATGTGCTCTGTAAATTAAACTTTATTTTGTGAGCTCATTAGGAAAGAAAACAAATACGACATGCAAAAGCTCAATTCCCTTTGTGCAGAGTAGTTTCACATGTGAATTCACTAACTTATCCCTTAATTCATGAAGTTTCTAATATGCAAGTTCTTTAACATGCAACTTGCAACTAATACACCTGTGAGCAAAATAGTTCTAATCCCTGTCTGATGGTAAGAGTACTCATCCTTCCTCCCCCATCATGGCATGGGTGTCCCCTCTATCACAACGGGAAGCACAAGTGCCTCGGCATTCCAGACGCTGTTGGATTTGCTTCAAAAACTTTTTGGGTAAGCTGATTATTTGTACCTTCCACCTTGGAAGTTTGGTCTCTCACTTTTCCATTTGTTAGAAGATTCTGAAGAAACTGCCAGACAATCAATGTGCAGGGATTATAGCTGCAGGAGACAGCAAGCTGCAGGTGATATTGGCTGCATAATGACCTTTAGTCCCTTCTTATCACTGTGTCCTGCCTATGTGTTGCCCTTGCTCTGATCTAATGGCACTGCTCCCAGCATACATCAGCCCTTAGCATGAGCTATGTGTTAGCAAAATCTGTCTTGGCTTCTTTTTCAAAGCACACATCACAACATCGCAATTCTTCTTTTCCTCAGATCACTTTTATTTTTTTAAAATCTGATAAAAAATTGGATAATTTTCAATGAAATTGTTCATTTTTTTAGAATCTGGATCCCTAGAGTATTTAATAATCCTTGTGCCATATAAACCTAATAGAATAAAATCGCCCGTGGAATTAAATTGTTAAAAAACTCCAGATTAAAAGACAGATTATGAAGATAAATGTCAGAGAAGTTAAAGAGGTTGCTAGACAGCCTTATGTCTCAAAATGTTAAAGTTCTTCCATATCATCAGCAGCAAATTAAAAATCAATAGTAATAATTACAAAAAATGTAACAAATAAAAAAGTAAAATAGTCCCAGGCGTTGATTAAAATAGATAATGTCATTTGCTTTGTAGGTTACATGGGAGCTTCTTCTCTCTTTCAGGTTGTACTCAGCCTAATTTTTGCTTTGGGGAGCCAAGAAGATGATATCAGCTTTTCCTTCAGTTGAATGAGCAAAGGAAAATTAATTGAAGCCATAGATTTGATTTCCTTCCTTCCTTCCTTCCTTCCCATATACCTTTATTACAGATGCCAAGCAATCCATTATCCCATGTTTTATTTCAGATTAATGCATAGTTTTGTCAAAGTGCCACAAACAGTCAAGGCATAAACAATACACAGAGATAATCCCAGAGAAGACATCTCATTTGTTCTTTAATTATGAAATCTGTGGGTTGGTTTTGGTGATGTGGGGTTTTTTGGTGTTTGTTTGTTTGTTAAAACATTTTATTCTTGATGCAAAGCCATACTGAAGAAAGTATTTGAATAAAATGGCTGTACACATAGGAGCTAGAAATAGGGTATCTTTTGTCTGGCAAGAAGGTAAAATCTGATTATCTCTCTAAGGTAAATACACTGTGGCATAACTACAGTGGCAGTGAAAATCATCCCCATGTTATGCCTGTATTATCACCCTGAGGAAGGACACATGGTGGAAAAGACGTATAAATATACTGAGTTGACCAAGATTTACGTGTTAATTTTGTGCTACAACAAGTAATTGACCACAGGTTTTCCTGAGTTTCAGATGCTCTTCTAGCCCTGGTAAATCTTTCTTCCAGACCTCAGTTTCCTCTGTCTTTCTACAATAAAAAGAAGGATGAATTAGTTATGTTTTCCTAAGCATGAGTAGGAACTTCAGGGTTGCATAACTACAGATTAAAGTTGTGCACACTGAAAAGAGAACTGAGGAGGTCGAAGGTTTTGCAACTATGAAGAAAGAGAGCATGTGAGACATAAAAACCTTCCAGAGTACTCTTCAATATGTGTTACTTTGATATTTCACTACTTTACTTTTCATACATAAATATTAGCCATATGGGATTACTCAGTGATATTTAATAAGGGAATTCCATCTCAAGTATTTTAATTCAAACTACTTCATTTTCAAAACTTCGGCATGCAAAGTTTCAGTTGCAGCATTTCATGGATTTGTGTGCTTTCTTAGCAAGTTTAAAGATAACCACAGTATTTATGAATAGCTTCAACTGCTGCCAGATTTTTTTCTCACTATAAAGTCAATATTAGCAGTACATTTACATTTCATTTTCTAGTACAGTGGTCTACACCTATCTTTTTTGTCCTTGATCTTCTATTCATTTGGAAGACAGTGGCCTTCAAAAAGCAGCTTCAAAGCCTAAAAAATGCCACTGGCATGGGAAAAAGATTTAATGAGCTGTATCTGAGCATGGAATTCAAATGGACTGAAATTTTCACCTTTTTGAATGCATAAAGAGAAAGTGCAAAAGAAAACCTTCTATACGCCTTACAAAATGTTATCATTCATTCAGAAAAGATATTTCTGTATTGCCTTCTATAAATTTTGAAAGTAAAGGCATTTTTTTGATATAAAACATTCTTCAGGACTTTTTTTAAGCTTGAAAGTAAAGTAGTTCCCTATGCACAGTAGTACCACATGCAGAAAATACGTATTTTGTATTAAAAGTATTAAAATTGCTGTGTTAGGCACTCGAAAGTGCCAAGGAAATTTGCCTGTGGCAAAAGTTATTGCATTATGCTTCAAATACAGATTGTTCTATAACATATAAGCAGTATCTGTAACTGCTTCCTCAAACAAGCTTTGAGTATTTAACTTCTCAGTCTGGGTATTCATCCACTTATTTAGATATGTAGTTTCCAAGGATGTATTGCCTTTCTATGACACTAGCTATAATTTGTCTGTTAGACTAGAGCCTCTACACCTCTTATGTAGATTTCTGCTAATGTTGCATACTACTGAAGAAACCATGGAGATTATCAACCCATGGATGGGCTTTAGGTGGAAAAGGGTATGTACACAATCACATGTATATATATAATTCTTATGTAATTATTTATATAGTTTTTTGGTCAAAATGTAAGTTTTAAGACTTACCTCAGCTTGCATTTGGCCTGCTACTCTCCCAGGACTGGATCTGTCCTGTTCATGATTTTCAAAACTTGCTGTCCCCTTGATTGCAACCATTTTAACACTACGGGTAATCTGGTACTTAGCTCTTTACTCAGTCACACTGTCCTAGCCTATGGCAGATTTATTTCAAATACTTTAATTCTTTAATCGTTACAGGTTGCTTTTTGTTGTGAATTTTCTCTGCTTTTCATTCCACTCTTTCCAATTTACCTCTGGAGACCAACTAGCTCTCAGTCATTGTAGCACTTACCAGTCATTTCAAAAGTTACTGAAGGACTGCTCAAGTACCAAAAACCCCAGAGTCTGTAGAGTTTTAAATCCAGGAAGAAAAATCAAGAGAATGGGCCTGCCTCTTTTCTGTGCTGGTACAGAGCAGTTACTCTGTAACAGTATGATGAAGGCATTTGTCAGGTACTTAAAATCAACTAGCAATGCTTGCAATTTGTTTTATTGGCTTATTTTAAAGGTCAATTTCTGTAACTGAAATATAGAATCTATAATTCTGGACTCACACAGAATCACAGAATGTTAGGTATTGGAAGGGACCTCGAAAGATCATCTAGTCCAATCCCCCTGCCAGGGCAGGAACACCTAGGTGAGGTTACACAGGAAGGCGTCCAGGCGGGTTTTGAATGTCTCCAGAGAAGGAGAATCCACAACCTCCCTGGGCAGCCTGTTCCAGTGTTCTGTCACGCTCAATGAGAAGAAGTTTCTTCTCAAATTTAAGTGGAACCTCTTGTGTTCCAGCTTGAACCCATTACCCCTTGTCTTACTGTTGGTTGTCACTGAGAAGAGCCTGACTCCATCCTCATGACACCCACCCTTTATATATTTATAAACATTGATGAAGTCACCCCTCAGTCTCCTCTTCTCCAAGCTGAAGAGCCCCAGCTCCCTCAGCCTTTCCTCATAAGGGAGATGCTCCACTCCCTTAATCATCTTTGTGGCCCTGCGCTGGACTCTCTCCAGCAGTTCCCTGTCCTTCTTGAACTGAGGGGCCCAGAACTGGACACAATATTCCAGATGAGGTCTCACCAGGGCAGAGTAGAGGGGAAGGAGAACCTCTCTCGACCTACTAACCACTCCGCTTCTAATACACCCCAGGATGCCATTGGCCTTCTTGGCCACAAGAGCACAATGCTGGCTCATGGTCATCCTGCTGTCCACCAGGACCCCCAGATCCCTTTCCCCTACACTGCTCTCTAATATGTCATTCCCCAACCTATACTGGAACCTGGGGTTGTTCCTGCCCAGATGCAAGACTCTACATTTTCCCTTGTTATATTTCATTAAATTTTCCCCCGCCCAACTCTCTAGCCTGTCCAGATCTCGCTGGATGGCAGCACAGCCTTCTGGCGTGTCAGCCACTCCTCCCAGCTTGGTGTCATCAGCAAACTTGCTGATAGTACACTCAATTCCCTCATCCAAGTCATTGATGAATATATTGAATAGTATTGGTCCCAGAACTGACCCTTGAGGCACTCCACTAGATACAGGCCTCCAACCAGACTCTGCCCCATTGACCATGACTCTCTGGCTTCTCTCCTTCAGCCAGTTTGCAGTCCACCTCACTACCCGATCATCCAGTCCACACTTCCTCAGTTTTGCCGTGAGGATGCTGTGGGAGACGGTGTCAAATGCTTTGCTGAAGTCAAGGTAGACCACATCCACTGCTCTGCCATCGTCAATCCACCTTGTTATGTCTTCATAAAAGGCTATGAGGTTGGTCAAGCAACTCGGTTGTTTGTCATGCAATGTAGTGGGTCAGAGACTTTATGTCTCAGCAGAGTCACAGAAGATGTGATAACATATTTCTCCGATAGATTTCACAGATATTTGATGACTGCAGAGGTATGCTGAGGTTTCAGGTGTTGGGTTTCTGGACTCTGGATGAGCACACACACTGTTGTAGACAAACCTTCTGCCCATTCTTTCTTGTCTCCCCAGTGCTCATTTTTTCCTTATTCCTGGCTCCTTTCTTACACATAGGAGTTCCCAATCTCCATTTTTATTTTCATGTTTCTGTTTAGCAGTCTTGATCTTAATCATCTCATTTGGGCTGCCTGTCTCAGTTCTTGCTTATGGGCCTGGTTTGAAAACATTTGGAATAGCCTTTCCAGGTAAATTCTACCTGAAATTTTAAAGTTGTCATGTTGTGCTGGAGAAAGAACACTCATTTTAATTTGTGAGGATACTCCACATGCTGTACAGTTGCAGACAGGAGCTACAAAGGCAAAGGGACTGAGCATAGTCTGTGCAGATGACACCTTCTGATATCTTCAGGGCTTAGCACCTAACATCATCAACATTACGTGCAGATCCACAGGAGCACTAACACTTCAGAAGGAAATCAGGAGTAAAGCCAGAAGTTTTGTGTGAATGTCGTAGAGAAAAAGAGGTTGTGCCATAGCCGTGAGTGGGAAGGAAAGAAGATAAAGAATCTTCAGCAATCAGTGAAGGTAAAGATGTTAAAATAAGTAAGTCTGCAGAATAAAAGATATTTTTGAAAATTAGGAGATGAAGAACATTAGGGGAACAGCTTAGTGGTATATGAGTTTAAAAATCCTGAGGCTCGTAAAGCTAAGTAAATGCTAAATTCAGGAAGGAGATTTCAGTAGGATTTTTCTGAGCTTCAGTGTTGGGCTATTTTTGGAAGAAAATAGATAAAAGGTGGTTATATTGGCATGTGAAAAGTTATCCCTCTGGGAAGAAGGGACCTGAATTAATTGCTTATCCACTCCCCCTCTCTAGCTTTATGTACAGTTGGATTGCAGAGAGAATTGATCTTAAAAGACCTGGGTAAAATATGAACACATAGTGTTCCTGTATAAGCACACAGTGGTTTCTGCAAATGTCTGTCATATATAACAGTTTTAAGTTTTAAACATGCTAAAATCATACAGAGTTAGAAGAGTTGCGGAAATTTTGGAAGCTCTATTTCTCAAGTAACATTCTCAAAAAACAATCTCAATGCAAACAAAACTTGAATATTTCTAAATGGCAAAATAGAAAACTTAAAAAGTCATTCTATTAGAGTTCACTAAATGTTTCATATTTATTTTCTTTTTATATGTTATTCTATTGGCCACAGCTGGCAAGATCACTTTTATTTTTTCCTGGTTTCTTGTCAAGTGATTTTTGCATCCTGTGGGAAGAAGAGTCCAAAGTGGATTCTGAGTGAACTATTAAATCCTTTATATTTTACCTTAATTACTCTGCAAATCTAATTAAAGGGCCAAGAGGAAAATCCTGACTTTGCTCTCATTTAACTAAGTTTTTATGAACTGGCCTAAATTTTGAGGTCTAATAGAATGACTGTATTTCTAGAGTTGTCTGTTCATTTGAAGACATTACCATAAAGAAACAATAGTTATCAAAGTAAATGTCAACTGCTGTCTTTCTCTCTAAAGGTTTTAAAATAGGATGTGTTTCATGATTATTTTTTTCTATAGTGCTAAACATGGAAACCTTCAACTTCAAAGTGAGATTTTGGTATTCCCTTCCATATTGCCAGAGGCTGTTTTGCCCCTCTGTGTTCTTGAAGGTTGCCTGGCAGAACTTCTGTGTGTTGCTGAGTGTACTGTGCACCATGTGGACCCAGCTGTTTGCTGCTTTTACAGTCCACTGTAGACTAATCATCACTTTGAGAAGTTTTTGCTATCTTTGCTGCTTCCAGATATAAAATTGAGATGCCAGGAGTTCATAAAGTCATTTAACTTCAATGTGTTTCAAATAACTGTGCCAATGCTGGCAGAAAAGATTGATCTCACATCCAGGAAATTAACATTGCTAGTGGTAGGCTTATGCAGTGAGTGTAAAGTCAGTGCAGTAACAAGCTTCTAACAAAAAATGTGTGCAGGTATTTACCATGTCTGTATACAAAAAAGAGAGTAAATACTGATTACATAGCTTGAAAACTCCTCTTGTATTTGCAAATCATCAATCAATATACATGGCAATCTTCAATCTATATACTTCCAGAAATCCTTGAACTGACTTAAGTAGTTATCCTATAATGATAATGTGCTATAAAGGTCCATCATAGAAATATTTTTAAATAAAAACTTCCTTTCCCCTTCTTTTGCAGCCTATCACAAGGAAATAGACTTTCGAATTCCATTGGCATCTTGGAGCACTGTTATATAGGTGAAAGACTTATTTTGTTCTCTGAAGGTCCACAGTAGTTAATAAGACGGCAGCAGGGTCAGCTATCAAATAATGTTATGGTAGCTCTTCACTCGAAGTTCAATGAATGTTAATACACATAATTATTTCAGCTTACCTTCCCGAGGAACATTTTGTGTATGAGGTGCAGTAAGCAAAATGTCAGATTTGACTGTTTTTCATGAGCGAGTCATAACACTCTGCTTGACCCAGGAGAAGTCAAGACTTCTCAAAACATTTGTGAAATGGCTTTTAAATTTTCTGTTTCTATCTTGGTGTCTCCATGGAGGCTCATAATTATTTAATATTCTTGCTGAAACCACTTTTAAGCAATTTGAATATTATGCCCTCTAGCTAAACACACAGCCAGTTGGGTACCACTTCAATATCTGATCTTTGTATCCGGAGACTGAATGTTCTGTGAAGTTATCTGCTGATTTCGTGCATGTATTGTTCAGTCTCCAGGCACTTTCTGGCTTTCTAGGAACTGTCTCTGCCAAATGTCGGTTTGAACACCTCTAAGGTAGAACTAGACTTTTGAGAAACTTGGATATAAAGGTGTAGACTTGTGCAACAGGTGTCTTAATTTCCTCCTACAAAGCAGTAAGTTCTTAACATTAGTTCTGCTTTTATTAGAAATGCTGTAATTTTTTTTTTTTCAGGTTTCTACCTTTGCCACCTGAAAACCTTCTCTACAGAGAACTTGCAAAATTACTCTTCTTTCCGGGGATATTGTGATGTGCAATATGCTAATTCCAATTGATGGCTCAGTTTGTCTGAGCATGCTGCATCTGTGGCACTTTAATCAACATTTGCTATGAATTTGGAAATCCCAAACACGAGAACCATCTGGCTGGGGAAGTTACTCTTGTGAGCTGGGCAGTTCCTAAGTAGCTCAGTCACTGTGGATACATGCAAAAAGATCTATGTTTTAGAAAACACTAGTGTTACTGAAGAGCTAAATAGCTTCTGTCCAAGGCAGTCTTTTGTGATACTAACTTAAGTACGTTTAATCTTAAACATGGGTGCTCTGGTTATCCTTTCATATGATGCATTAATACTTTGATGAAGTAGGAAAAATACAAGAAAAGTTTTGCTTGAATGTAGTTCTGTTCTGAAAAGTCCTTGTCAAAAAAGGTAACTTGCATTCATTCAGTAAATTAACTCGTAGATGCTCATTGAAATAATAATAATAGGCTTGAAAAGACATCCTGTGGTCACACTGAAGGTTTTTCTGCTTTTGACATCATCATAATGCACTACAGGGGAGTAGCAGATGCTATGCAGCTATTCCTTACTGTGCTCGGTCTGCTGTTTAAGCATACTTATGAATAACTCACTGCATGGGTAACTGAAATATTTCTAATATAGATCAGTTGATAGATGTTCTCATTAACAAAGACTACAGGCCATGTCATTATCATCATCTTCTTTCTTCTTTCCAGCATTAGTAAGTGCGTAGGTTTGCTATGCATATGTGTATGTTTGGGAGAGAGGAGAGTTCTGCTCAGCAATTCCTTCTATCAATTTGTGTTCGTAATGATTTGCCCCTCCTTTCTTTTCCTTTCCCTCTTTTAGATTGTGATAATGCAGCAGAATTCTAATTAAATTACATTTAGGACAGCAGATCTAGACAGAGATTGTTTGATAGAGAACTATGTTAAAAGACGGTGTCCTTGAAGACAATGATGATGGGTTTATTCTGCCTCTTGGTGTTATTCAAATTGGAATACAAAGCTATAAGGCTAAATCTGGTTTCCTAAAGCTGCTGAGGATAGCTAGCTGAATGCCGATGTAAAAATTCTTCATGAAAGTTTGCTCAAATTTCAGACAGCTGGTTTTGTTGCTCTGGGGTTTGTCTGGTTTCTTTTTTTTTTTTTTTAATACAGAGGCTTTTGCTTTATTTACCCTTTGTACCTGCTGTTTATGAGCATTTGTAAGAAAGGCTGCATTTCTCAAGAATACATATACTTCTATGCATACAAAAAAGTTTCACTATTTAGTCTTGACTATTCTTCTCAGTAATGTGTAAGTCAACAAGCTAGAAAACAAAATATAATTTTGCCCATAATACATTCCCAGTAATAAGTACTACATACTCTTAATGTATTAGAACCTATCCACCCATAATACTTCTACAACAAATGCAGAAGAACAATTCTGTGTTGAATACCGGGAAAACCTGCAGAGAAATGAATGTGAAATGACCACCTTGCAAGGAATTCATAAGCACAAAATTGTTGTTCAGATTACTCTATGGACAAGGTTTTGTAGCTCAATAGAACAACAGCTAAAGATGTTCCACATCTCAGTATTAAAGCAATATGGCAACTTGACAGTTTGGAAGAGAAGGAGTCTGACAGAATCTGAAGTTCTCAAACAATTGAGGTGGAGGAAAGAGTGGAACAACACTTTCTGGAATACTTTTTAAAAATCTACCGAGACTGGTAAGGACTCATTTCCTTCAGAGCATTTGAACAACTGGACTTCTTGTTAAATTCAATTTTCTTTCTTAAAGATCATCAGGCCTTAATTACTTCTTTGACTTGAATGGAAGTTCAAGTAAAATATAAGGGGTTTAGGATATTTTTTCCTTTTTCTGGGTGCATCTTTGAAACACCAAACTTGCTGAAGTTTATTAGATAATTTTTACATTTGTAAGCTCATAGGTAGTAATGAATTTTACTCCAGACTGGCGAATTCTCTATAGATCAATATAGGCTATTAGAAAAACTTTATTTGAAACTTCCTAACCAAAAAGAAAATGTGTTTAAAATTATTTTAAACTGATGTCTTTTATAAATAATTAAAATCCATAATCATAAAATTCAATGATTTCTGCTAGCTCTAGCTCCACTAGCTTTTCTTTGATTCTTGTCAAGTCTTATTAAACCATTTCAGTTGCTCAGTCCAAGTTCTATACTGAAGCTAAGCAGTAAGACCTAATTCGGTGTTTTGGCAAAGTTCCAGCTTCATATTCTTGAGGCAAACAAGCACTGCTTATACTAAGGTTCTGTGGCATGGATTTAAATTGGTCTGTCGTCAGCTGGTCAATATTCTTTGCACACATAATTTCACGTAGAGATACAAAAAATGATTGCAAAAAGTAATTTCACTATTTTTAAATACGAAACTTAAATTTGGGAGGGGGGATAAATAAACAAAAAACCCCAAACAAACAAACCAAAACCACAAAAACCCCACCAAAACCAAACTAAACAAAACCAAAACAAAACCTTACTAACAAACCAACAAAAAAACACACACAAAAAAACCCCCTAGGTTTGTCATCTCCTGTTAGAGATTAGGACAAGGTTCCTAAACCAGTAATTTCTGGCTTTCTTAAATCAGGGTAAATGCACAGAATGTAAATGTGTAATAACTCAAAACTGTATACTGAAAGTAATAACATTAAGAATTCAGCTTTTATGGCTTTACTGTACTTCTTGCCCTGAGATACACCAGTCAGCCTGTAGAAAGCACTGGTAACTGATAAATATTGCCAAAGCTTCTGATGAAACCACTTTGCTACTATCTATGATTTCAAAATTGCCAATAACGCTAAACCAGAAAGAGAGCAAGCTGTGGATAAAGGGGCATATTTTTTTCTTTTTTCCTGCAGAATTTTTGTTTTATTTTACATTTAAAACCTCAGCTCTGGGAATCACGAGAATTTCTGCACATATTTAAAAGATAAAGGTGATTTCAGATGACTTATGGGAAACTAATGGAACTATTAACTTTCCAAACTAAAACACCAAAAGATTTAAAACCCTAATTATTTGTATTTTTTAATTATAAAACATTTTAAATAATTTCATAAGTTTCAAATCCATTGCAGTGCAATAATATTTTCAGCCCTGCAGAACCAATATTAATAATAAAAGTTTTACTATATAGTAATGCCTCAGATTGTAACACTTTAAGCTACATCCTTTTCTGTAGAATTCCTGTGTAAATGGCTTTCTCATGTCATGGATGAAGTTGTTTTCAGAAATGACAGAGATTGTTTGATAGAGAAATGACAATGGTATTTAGGCTACAATTTAGATATGTGGGTTTACCATTTCATACTGTACAAAATGGTAGAACATATTGTTTTCTTTGCTTTGCTCTGTTGCTTGCTTGCTGTACAGGACTGATCCCAAGCCAAGCCCAAGGTGTGAGAAAAAAACAGCTTCCCCTGCCTTACAGGAGGCACTAGGGAATGACTACAAATATAGAACTTGTAAAGAAGGACTGGCAGAAAGCACTACTCCTGAAAGAACCCAAGATAACTTGTTATCAAGGTTTTTTTTCTATTTTCCCCACTGAGCAGTGATGTGTTTCATCTGTAAAGCTGCAGTATATGTGACTTCAATGTTCTAGTAAAACCTAGATTTAAAATACTTGCTATCTTTTGGCACACTGTAAGGAAGAGAGAGCACAGTTGATCTTCATGACCTGTCTGGGACCTTATCACATCACCAGTTTTGTAGTCATATTGAGTGAAATTTTTTTAAGTTTATCAGCTATACAAGCAACTCAAAATCTGTCTTGCAATTCATGATCAAATCATAAAAGTAACTGCATGAAGCATACAAATTAAATTTTTGAATTTCAGATATGAAATAAAAATAACTTTTCCTGATCACTGAAGAAGTTTAAAAACCTAGAAAACCGACCTCCTCTGTATTCTATACAACACTTCACTGATACAGGCCATTGCTTTAGGTTACAATGAACTCTCAAAAACTTTTGCATATGTTACTGATCAGAAACAACTCTATCTTGCTTATGGTAAAGAAAATTATAATAATACAACTACATTTTCGTTTTACAGTACAAATTTGTAACCTAGGCCTATCAACATTGTATGAATGTAACTTTCAACTGAAACATCTCAGATTCTAGCAGTAGTGCATATGAAAAGAAACAAGTGTCGTGGGTGGAATCAGCCCCATATTTTTGGCAATTTACTGATTAGAGATCTCCAGCTCAGCAGGGTTGAGAATCACCGATTCAGATTATTGACTACAATTTGGACGGATGAGCTGCTGTCCAAATCACTGCAAAGCTGGAGACCTGACTGCATGAAAACTTATTAGATTTTGGGTATGACAGATCTCTGTCCTTCTGTGCAGTCACTCTAGAATTAGTTGAGTTTTTTTACTTTGGCATGAAAATAAACTTTTCATGGCATTGAGAGATGAAAAAATCATGAAAGAAATATTCCAAGGAACAGCTCATATCCCTTAATGTCTCACAACATCAACTACTTGGGGATAAATTCACAAAAAAAGTTAAGCATTACAAACTTTTGCAGTACCTTCTAATCTGTAGATTGCTTTTAGATAGGTGTGAGTAATATTTTGGATCAGAGTGGGATGTATGAATGAAAGTGCTGTGATTGGGGAACATGGTCAATGACAAATCTTGTGGAAATAAATTTCTTAAATTCTATTCCTTTCTGCCAGGTAGTGCTCTTTTCTAGTCTTAAGGTACCGCTGCTGTCTTCCTGGAAATCAGAGACTATATCTGGTCCTGGAATTAACTCTTGAAGTTCGCTTGTCTTCTTGTTTTCTAAAGGAAGTAATGCTGCCACTTTGACTGTTTTTATTAAATATTTTGAGTAATTGGGCATTTGATTATGATAATGTGTAACTACTTATTATCCTCCCCTGTGTAAGCATATAAAAAAAATCTGCACCGCTTACTCCTACAGATCATTTAACCTCAAAGAATAGGTGAGAACACCTTCCCTTCTTTCTGTTGAAACCGCCTTCTGGCCCACAGAGATTTTTCTAGATCTAGCAAATTGGTTAGGTTTGACACACACCTTCTCCATCAGGGCTTTTTTTCAGTCTTCATGTAAAGTTCCTCAGAAGCTAAATGTGACAAATCTTGAAAAAAAAGTGTGTAAATATTTCTCCTGGCATCTAATTTGCAAAGTTATGCTACATTTTATGTGATCTGTATGTGAAGGAAAACAGCCTCAGGGCAGATGCAAGGATGAGTCTAATAAACATACAAAATGAAATGTTAACTAAGAGTTCTTGAGGAGTAGAGGAAAGGAAAAAGGAAATAATACAATCTTCTCCACTGCCATGCGTTGCATCACTGCCCAATAACAGGTTTACTTTTCCCTGTCTCTTGTGAAGGGCAATGAGTTACGGTATGTCATTGCTTTTTGGGATAAAGCAGGGGCATATCACACAGGGTGGCTCTATGAGGTAGTCCTCTCTCACTATGGGAGTAGGAAATATTTAGAACTATTTAGGACATTACAGCTTGGTATGACTTTTAGAGCTAGTAGTAGAAGTTTACAAACATATCGGACGCTAGATCAGAAAACGGAAAGGCTTTAAATTTTAAATTTAAATCTTAATGAAGTGCTTCTGTTACTGTGTTATTGTAACTGTTTTACACATATTTCCTTTAATCATTTCTTTTTCACTCATGGAAAAACTAATTCTTAGTAATCAGACAAACTCTGTGGACAACTAAATCCATTATGGCAGACTGTATCAGGCTCCTATTTGAGTGTCTTCTATGCACAGAGTTGTGTACTTCCACAAAGTCTGCAGAGCAACTCACCATTGTGCTGCTGTAGCCTTGTTATACGTAAGCATGACATGCTTCCCAAATATGAGGTAACTTTTGTCACTAATAAGAGCCCTGTTCCCTAGCAGAAAGATATTATGAAAGCAGACCAAAATGTTGACTCTTCAGAAGGTATCGTCATGCCATTGTCATATTTAAAATGATTTAAGATCATTGGCCTGGATAGGAAAATGTGGAAAAGATCATGACTCTGAAGCCTATGATTACAGCACTCATGAGAAAGTGTTCACATCTTGTTTGACTGACTACTTAATATATTAGTCAAAGGCTGTTTAATGTATAACATCTGAAAATTTATTAGAGCAAAGACTGCAACTCAGTTTCCTGGTGAATGTCCTATCACAAGACTAGGTAGTCAGGATCACTTATGTCTCTCTAATTCTCTCAGTCCATCAAATCATTAATTGTTCTCTCCAAAGTCAAATAGCTTCAAGTCTCTACCTCCCATCACAGTGTACAGTTGGAACACAGCTTTTGTTATAATGCATCTTGAATTCCTTTTTGGCTTAGCACAAGTCTATTGTGTGCAGAGTTATTAACCCATGACAGCCTAAATTCTGGAGTCTAACATACTTCATAGAAACACTGGAGCTGGGGTGGGGTGGGGAGATTGACCCCTTGAAGCAGATGTATGAATTAAGGTCAACATTTAAGGGCACACAGGCTGTGGGTGTTCCCAGAGTTAGGCAGTAGTGGAGTTGTAGTTGTGAATATAAATATGGGCATTGCTAAATACCTGATCCTAAAGTAAAAGGTACTAGACTTGGCTTCAAGACTGAAGATTTTTTGTAATGGTCTCATTCCTCGGTCCTCAAAACAGAAAAAAAACCCACAATCCACCAACCAAACAAAAAAAACCAAACCTCCCCCCACACCCCGTCCCGCCCCCACCAAAAAAAAAAAAAAAACCAACCCAAAAAACAACCCCAAAACAAACCAGACTTTTTCTACCATGAGATTGTGTAAAATTTGCTGCTAACATCAGTGGAGGCTGGTTTGGATCCTATATTAATCCTATTGAAACCAAGAACAAAATTTCATTGAGTTAGATAACATAGGGTGGATAGAAAGGCCGTGCATCCTTGTAGACATACTACACAGTTCAGCTTACTGTTCACAGTACTGATGCCTAGCACTGCCCCATGGCTGGTGTATGTCCCACTAAGAAGTCATTACTAGCTTATCAATGTACTGTATCAAGGTACCTAACATTACCCTTTTTATTCTTATTATCATTACCATTATTATTAATATTTTATGTCAGCTTTTCTACTAATTCAAGAAATGCCTGGCATAATCCAGAAAGAAAATTACATTATTTGATTTGTATAAGGGCCTGGGTTTCATTAGGACAAGACTGACTATTAAAAAAATGAATTTGTATGCGTGGTTAGCTTCTACCTGGGCTGAAGAAAAGCTCTTTTCTTTTGACAACTGGCATCAGTGTTAGCTTGCACAAAGCACTTTGGCCTCTAGCAGCCAAAATGTTGTTTTAGTCTTGTGCCAGACCCCTGTGATTGGAATGCTGTGCAACTGTCACTGTGAGAAACATAGAGAACAGAGGGTCTTGGCTTTCTGAGTGAGTGCCAAGTTGGCAACTAACTGTGTTTGGCTCATGAGCATGTTCCTGACAGCATGTGAGAGCCAGCTCCGAGCAGAGATGGCACCTGCAGTGTGCAGACAGCCAACTGCTATTAAGACATGAACAAAGGTGTGCTCTATAGTTTTAAACATACTTTCGCTAACTGGATTTTCTTTTCTCCATTAAGCATTCACAAAAAAAGATACCTACTTTAATATGTGGCATAGGTTATAAGGGGCTCAAAACCCATTTGCTTAATTTGGCCTTGGTGATGACAGCCATCCTGCTTTTGATGGGGATAGAATATTTTTTTTCCTAGTAGCTGGTACAATGTTGTGGTTTGGATTTAGTATGAGAAGAATGTTGATAATACCCTGAGGTTTTCGTTGTTTCTAAGCAATGTTTAAACCAAGTCAAGGACTTTTCATGAGGGAGGCTGGAGATGCATGAGAAGCTGGTAGGAGGCACAGCCAAGACAGCTGACCCAAACTGGTCAAAGAGTTATTGCATACTATATGATGTCATGCTCAATATATAATCTAGGTAAAAGTTAGCTGGGGGACTGCTGCTTGGGAATTGGTTCACTATCGGTTGATGGGCGGTAAGCAATTGCATTGTGCTTGGTTTTATATTATTATTAATATTATTATTATCTTCCCTTTCTGACCTACTAAACCGTCTTTATTGTAACCCACAAGGTTTACTTTTTTTGTTGTTGTTCATTCTCTCCCCCATCCCACTGCAGGGATGTAGCTAGTTAACACCTGTGTGTGGTGTTTGGCTGCCTGCCAGATTAAACCACAACAACAGCAAATCAAGCAAACAGTTTATGATGCATATGAAAATGAACAAGAAGCCAGGAAACTAAGAGGAGTAAGTTACTCAATTTGGAGTTATTGTGAGAAAAGACTCAGGCTGATAGTCTTACTAGGCAGCTCATCTTAGGACCTTTCTTTGCTTTCTGCCACACTCACTTTCCCCAGGAATTTTACTCTTTTTTTTTTAAGCAATTGTCACATGCCTCATTCTCTTGTTACGATGGCATACTATTAATATAAATGTTTTCCCTTTGTAACAAGTTTTACTTAAAGGAAGAAAATAAACAATAAATAATAATTGTTTGAATGAAATAATACCTAATCTTTCATAATAACTATCCAAATTCTTTACCTGTAGTTACAAAACAACTTTCTGTAAGTCACTTCTTGGACTCTCTCTGAATGAAATTCTTTCGTCTATATGCCCTTGGTTTCTGAAGTCCAGGACTGATGGTCGAGGCTGATTACAAACTTGGGTTCCTGTCCCATGGAGCACTTAGTTGCCTGCTTGACTTTGAGACATGAATAATCTCATCTGAGAGGTATACAAAGTCAGGGATTATAGCAAAATGAAGCAAACTAAATTCATGCTGTATATAGAGACATCTAAGTCTGGACTAAAGCCATAAATAATTGTCCATCTCTAATTCTTTGCTACCTGAATAGGTGTTTGTCATCTGCACTCCTAAATTTAAGTTCCTGACACAAAGGGCCAAGTAATGGGAAATACATGTATGCTTTTCAGGCGTAGGTGCCAAAAGCTAATATAATTCCAACTCAGATTCGGAGCTTTTAAGCACTAATCCCATTTTAGCTTGTCTCACCACCAAAGAAGTGTCTGAAATACTCTGGCTCTATTTCTCCTTTACCATTCTTGGATTGCAGGATATCCCTCACAGCGCTCTGTGTCTGACAACATTACCATGTAGTTTATTCTTTCTCTTAACTTCTTCTCAAATAAAGAATTATGAATAAAGGCAGTCCTTCCCTTTGGTAGGTTTTCAATGATCTGGTTCTATTCTTAGGGGTAAAACATATTTCTTTATTTTGAAGAAGGCAGGTGAAGTGGTTTTGGAATGCAAGAGAGCTTTGTAGTGATCACCAAAGTTTTCTAGTAGCTTTTAATGCTTGAGGGCAGATTCATTTAACAGTTTTGGACAGTCGGCCTGTGAGCCTTACTCTGATGATAGAAATCTCTACTGAATTACATGGTGGAAGCATTAGGGATTGAGCCCCAGAGCTCTTAGATGTTCTGGGCTCAGCCCAGAGCTCGTTAGGTAAAAAATCTTGTTTACACGCAAGGTTACAGTACCTTTAAACAGAAAAGTATCAATAACAGTGATAATACTATTTTAAAAATAACAGATACACTTTCTTAGTTTCTATCTTCTTTCTTGGAGTAATACTCACTGTCTCTTCCTTTCTCTGGGAGCACACAGTTAGAGGGGTTAAGAACATAAGTCATCAGCATCTGGAGTCCTTTATTGGGAAAAATATGATGTTGATGCTCCTGGTATCTTCTTCCACCCCTGAGATCCACCTGAGGTCGTTTTTACATTTTCTAACATGCTTTTACACTTTTCTCTTTCTTCATTGCTCTGCAACTCCATGTTACATCTAAATTTACTGTATATGATTGTCATCATTTATTGCAGGGCAACAATAAACCGTGGCAGATGCTCTCTGTTAACCTCCCCACATACCCCCCGCCCCTAGCTCTCCCCACCAAAGAAAGGCAATAGGAGGAAAAGAGAGGAGACTTGCAAGTTGGAAAAAAGTTAAAAATGTTTTACTAATGCTACTAATAAAATAGAGCAAATAATACAAAATATACAAAACCAATCTTAAATGTAAAAGAAATTACAAAGTTGTCTTTGGAAGGACTAAGTGATAAAATGAAATCACAGCTAGGATGAAAAGTGACGGCAAAATGATAACTGTTCTTAGTTAGACTTTTAACAGTTAGCTCTTAAAGCTTTATTTATTTTTCTTCGGATGAAGTTTCAAATAAAATCTCTAAATGCTTGACTTAAACCAAATTCTGACTAATGTATTATACAGTGCAGTACCACAAGAACAAACATATTGATAGCATGCAAAGTAATTAAAGCTTTCATTAATTCTTATTGTTTGACACTGTTATTTCATGCAAAAGAGCCTTTTACTAAACAGCACTCACTAAGAAATCTCCACAAACTCTTAAGCTCTTATTTTAAAAGACAATGTGTTTCTTTTCATATATGTTATTATGAAGTATAACAAAATGGTTTAATATAAAACACCTTGTTAATTGGTTACACTTACTGGATTTCATCTCCTCAGTGTAATGTTAATATTTTCATCAACTAGAACTATTAGAGTTTTATGTTTGAGTCAGCTTTGCTATTAAGGCAGGTCATTAGAAACACAAAGGGAAATTGCTCTTCTTGAGTAAGCGTACAGCAGGAGGATTTTATAAAGGAGGATTACAGGAAGAAAGTAAAATGAGGTAAGTTATTAAGAGCTAAGAGCAAGTGATCCTGATTAAAATTTCTGTTCTGAAGTGGAGGATTTAGTTACTAAGATTACATCCATAGTTTCATCCAGTATGAGAAGCAGGATGTGTCACTTCAATATTGCCGGTTTAGATTTTTTTTCTTAAACAGTCTTACCTTCTTTCTTCTTCTCATCTATTGAGTACTCTCTTTTTACTCTTTGGAAACTCATGTGCAAGAGTTGTTATGCCAATGACCTGGGTAGTTCCCCTTTTTATCACAGTACATCATGAACCTTACACTCAGAGAGAATACATCAGCTTTGAGCTGTAATGTCAATACATTCTGGTTAGTGTCAGCACAGGTTTGTAGTCCCAATTCTTCATGTCAAAATTAATACATTTTCTTAAGCTGATCATCCATTGGTGTCAGAACTGTTCTACTATACAGTCACAGGAGAGATATCACATCCTTCTTGTTGATAAGGTGGATAAATGAATGAAAGAGTAGAAACAAAGTAATCTCCCAGAATACTACCAGCTCTACATCTGGTTCTATGAGTTGATGTTGTGGTGACAGAGCCATGGAGAAGAACCTTTTCACCTTAAGAGTCTAGAACTGTTGGAGTGCAAGGCAATTTTATATAAATACGTATACGTATGCCCTGGTGTCTGGTAAATGATGACTGAGAAATCTGGAGATTAGGCCTGGTGTTAATCCTAGGACTGAAATATCTGCACTGCGTATACTGACAGGATTGTTCATCTTCATTATTTTTTAGTCTATATTTCTTTTTTCCTGCATTTTTTTTCTTAATGATATAGTAGCTTTTTACCAGTGTTCCCTTTCTAGGAAGTTCATCTTTTTACCACTTGATGATACCCAGGGCTGGTGGCTGCTCATTTTATTTTATGTCTCTTCTGTGGTTCTTCATCTCTACATTTTGAGGAAAAAAAAACCAAACCAAACCAAACAAAAACCAAAACAACAACAACCTGAGCCAGGGAACAGATCGACAGGCACTGCTGTTGTCAGCCATTTTCAAACAGCATGGCAGGACAGCATTATTAGACTTAGGTCGACTCTGAAGTGATTGTGCCTTACCATCAGTCATTTCCTGACCTCTCGATTTCTTTCTTGTCTCTTATCAAAGACTGATGGATGATTGCATCTTTATAATCTTCTCCCACTATGCTCTTGCAAAATAGCTTGATGTGTTCACTCTTTCGCTAATTCTTTCTCCTTTTGTTATGTAGTTGCAGGTTTTTGTCTTGCCTCTTTTACTTTTCTTGCTTGTTTTGGGTTCTAATTTGATGTAGTGTTCTTTTTTTTTCTCCATTTCCTTTGTATAGAAAATCTGAGAAGCAGGTGGTCCTTGTTAGTACAAGAAGACCTAAGTCTTCAAGATGCAGCTTTAAAAAGAGTAAAAAGGGGGGAAAAAAAAGCAAACAGTCCACTCATATTTCTCCCCAAACAACCCTCCTCCACACCCCCACATCCCAGACTCAGCTTACATAATTTACAAATTGCATACTTATGTGGAAGAACAGCTGAACAATGAAAAAGCAGGCCCATTGAGGAGTGTTGTGGGTAACTTGGTGACAGCAGACACAGATCAGACTGAGACACAAGGTGTCATCTTTGCATCTTCACCAACAAGGTCTCTCAAGCCTCTGTACTTAAGAGACTGGGTTCAGGGAGGAGAATAATTACCAGTAGTAGGTGAGGATCAAGTCAGGGATTAACTGCAAGGATTTGACCCACACAAGTCCCAATGGGCTTCATCCAAGGTGCTGAGAGAGATGGCCAACATCCTTCCAAAGCTGCCGTCATCTCTGTGAAATTGCAGCCTGCCTAACAAAAATTCGGCAGCTATTGACCATGTTTTCAGTTCTTCTTGCAACATAGATTTTCTGATACTTCACAAGGGCTTCTTTGGCAGCTAAAAACATAATTTCTGATTGAAAATGTTTTTGCGGTCCTTAAAGCCATTCATAAATCGGCATCATTATTTGAAAGTCCCATTTCAACCATTGGAACAGGCTATCCAGAAAGTGGTTGATTCACCATCCCTGGAGGCATTTAAAGAATGTGGAGATGTGATGCTTAGGGACATGGTTCAGTGGTGGACTTGGTGGTGTTAGGATAATGGTTGGACTCAATGATATAATTCACTGGAGACACACCAAAAAAAAATCATTTAAATTTTCCTGTAACATTCAGAAAATCTTCTTTCTTCTCCTTCTGGCATGCAAAATAACTGTTTTTACAGAATACTTGCTTAATGTTTAACAAAGCACAGGTGGAAAAGGGTCAGAGAAGGATCTGTAAAACATACTGAAGAAGGCTGCATCATTTTGAACAACTACTAGGGATGTAAAAATCAGAGAGTGGCAAAGAAAATATCAGTATTACATTTACTCAGAGTTAGAGGCCTGTGCTGTTTCCTTCACTTGCTGATCAGCTCAGACCTTTCCACAGTGCTTTACAACTATGAAAAGAATAGCTCATGAACTGGAAGGCAATGAGTGAGGAAGAAGGTACTCACTCATTTACGGCTGTGAATTGTAGTTCCACAGTAAGTAAACTGGATCTGCCCTTCTCAAATCTGCGATCTCTCCTCTTCTTGACCAGTGAGTGAGTGTTTTTAGATAAAGGCTAGCGAAAGCAAAAGGGCTGAACAAAACTGATGCTAATGCTGAACTGAACTTTGAATGTTGACAGCAAAAAGACTAAAGGAGTCTCTGATAGTATGACAGCTGCTTGCTTGGAAGACTGAAAGTGAGCAAGAGGGTTAGTAAGCCTTTTAATCACATAGCTATAGTAACCAAGCTGATTAATGAAGATTTTCTTCATCTTAAATCAGAGTTACTGAGGTAAGTATAATGGTTGTGTATCACACTGCCATCTGGTGTCAAAAAAGACTGAGAAACAGGAAAATTAAAACGTGCTTTCTGAAGATCCTTCTGCATGTGAAATAATATCACATTTGCAGAAAGACTGAACATTTCTAACTACGTGAGAGCTGATGGGACCCATTAATATTTCCAAATTTGGATATGCTTTTTATTTGTATCATACTTATATATGCTGCACTGCTCTTCCAAAACGTTTGGATTTCAACATACTCTACGATTCAGAAATCAGTAGAGTTCCTGCCTTCATATAATGTGCCACAACAGTTCCTGGAATGTTAGAGGTTAATAACCATAATTTATTCTAAATTTTACAATAAAGAGTACCTTTGACATTTCAAAAGCTTTTGTTTTGAAAGTAAAATGGTTTTGGTTTTGTTTTTTTCATCTGCAGTGATGCTCACTAAAGTAGCAATACAAAGGACAAGGATTTCAAGGGTACTTTTCTTTTTAAGGTGGCTTTTTCTTTCATCATGTTGGAGCCCTAATTCCCTATTAATCTACATTAAGGAGTCATTCCTGTGACAATATCTGAAAATACGTACCTTGAAGGTAAAATAGTGCTGTGTCTGACTCAATGTAATGACTCACCTGTCTCCCTCCCACCATGACTTCATTATGGGTACAATACTGGACATACAGCTGTATCATACACAAGGTGTAAGCAGAACCTGTCTAAAAGTATGTACTTGTGCATAGGCTGTCTAGGAGTACGTGTATGGCTATTTGTATTATAACAACTTGTTCATGCTTGGCTGTTTGTATTAAAATAGCATCTTGTGACCCCAGGCAAGACTGAGGCTCATTCCAATGACTGCAGCTCATAAAGATGTAGATACTATCCCAAAACATCTTTATATATCTTTATGCACAGATGCAGATGGTCATGCAGCTATTTTGTTCCTGCTCTGAGACAAGCTGATGCAAACTGGTTGTGACCTGAAGCGGTGCAATAAAGGCAGTGTGTTGTGCTGAGCCAGAGCCCCAGATCATAAGTCATAGCAATATGTTTGACCAGCTTCCAGCCATCTCTGAGCTCAAGTGAAGCAGGTGCACAGACGTTTGCATCTCTCCACCTAGACACGGCTTCAAAGATGAGTTCTTCTATATCATTTTCTAACTGTAGTATTGTAGGCTAACATCCTCAAATAATTAGTCGTTTTAGCAGTTTAGTTTACAAAGCTTGCTAAGACCAACTTGGAATGCTTTTCTCTTATAAGCTAATAATTGAGGAGATTCTGCCTCTTTTAAATGTGCACAACAGTAATAGCTGTATAGCATACAATAATACAGAAGTTTGTAACAGTTATGTGCCAGGAAAGTAAATTAAGAGCTGGGCCAAGGAAAACCTTTTAACAACAGAAAACCTACCGAAAAAGGAAGGGAAAGAGCTGTTCTTCACATCCTCTGGGTGACTGCAGAAAAAGAGATTCAGACCTGACATTGATAGCTTTTTAATGGTAAGAACAGACAAGCACTGTAACAGATTGGCTAGAGAGCTCGGAATCTTTTCCTTGTAGGGGTTATACAGATGTTAGACAAATATCTCACAAGCACTGTTGTGATACAGTTGATTCTGCATTGGAGCAGAAGAAAAGTACTGACTTGTTGAGATAAATTCTTTCATCTCAAATCTTCTAGGCTTCACAGATCTTCTAGGATTCACAGATCTAAAAGAAAGCAGAAAGAATAGTCACTGAAAAAATTTACAGTCTATGTCAGTCTTACCTTATGAATCATACTTTTCTAGGAGAGATCTGAAGATCTATTTGTGATGGTAGTTACAGCAATGAACTGAGATGTTCAATCTGCTTTATACAGATTCTCATCCTGATCACCATCTGTGCATCTTCAAATAGCCTGAAACGTGTTCTCTAGCATTGCCACTCTTACTCAGCTTGCTTTTACCTTCCTGCTGCTGCCAAAAGTGAAAAGAAGGAAAAAAAAATGATTGTGTAAAAATGAGTACTGTGTTTTATCAGAGGGGGAATTTGTTGTTTCGTATTTATGTGCTGTATTTGTTATAATTTTGAAATTAATTTAAGCACTGATACATAAAAAGCTGTGGGTTTCAGAAGGCAGACCTGGTTGGGAAGTTTGCGGTAAAGCAAGATTTCAGCAAAAAGTGCTTCTTGCACAGGATTGAAATGTTTCACAGAACCAGATAGATTTAAGCCTCTGTGACTGTTTCTGCCTGCTTTCCCACTGGAAATTAGGTCAGAAAATCTAATTTTCTAATATTGTATGTTGACTAATCCGTTAGCGAATATTCCCTTGAAAAAAGGTTACCAATGCTTCAGGCTTAGCAGTCTTACGGTAAGAAACCCTGACATGTGAATGACCTAGAATTCCGTGCTTTCTGGCTCCTTTTCATGCACTCAGAAGTGAATTTGGGCATGAAGTTTGTGACTGAAGATACTTCAAAGTGCATTACAGCTGTGATGCTACAAATTCAAATACCTGGTGGCTTTCAGAGCACGTAGAACCAGGATTGATACCAGATGAACCAGGGTTTGGGGCTTCCTCGCTGTAGCTAGTAGGAATGGAGCTCTACTTCTGTTGTTACACTTTACATTTAAATTATTATCAAAGAAGGGGAGAAAAGCTTGAATTTTTGTGCATAGTGGTTATCTTCACTTTAATATGCACAGAACTTTTCACAGATTTTCTTGCCTACTGAGAATTTCTTTCTCAAGTTCCATACTTGTGCTTTTTCTTTATCACAGATTATCATATAGAGATTTCCCCAACATAGCATGCATGAATTACAACTGCAAGACCCTCAAAGGGTTATTAATATATAAAGCACCTCATCAAAGTCACGTGGAAAGACAACCAGAGAGCAAGGAATTCATCTTGCACCGTCAGCAAGCTGATTCAGTGCCATATGCACAGAACTACCTTTCTGCTCTGTAGCTGTGTCATGATTTTCAAGTTGTGCCAGAAGGCAGAAACACTCTGAATGACTTGCTGTCATTCTTAGCTTTACTTATATCCCCAAGCACCATATATAAATAACTTCTCAGCTTCTAGAGAAGTATCTTTAATCCTTCTCAATGTTTTTATGCCATCTACAGGTCTCTTCAAATTGCTGAATTCTTTAAATACTTTTTTTCATATCAGGCTTGAAGGCAGGAAGCTTTATTTTCAAATCAGCTTTCATTATTTTGTAAATCTATACAACATTTAATTTTTTTTTTAAATTGCTTATTATTTATAAAGTCCAGATCAGAGAAGTTGGTTAAAATGTCATAAAAGATTCAAAAGCCCTGATATTTTCAATTTTTTTTTAATTTTAATTTGTCAGTGCAGAAGAATTTTGCAGTATTTTATGATATAAAGAACTTTGTCTTAAATCTGTATATCAACAAATGTGTTAAAATTGTATTTTTTCTAGGAAAGGCTAATTGTGAAACCTAAAGTTTCAGGAAATATACCTTTAAAAATGTAGCCCAATAAATATTATAAATGTATCTATAATATGTACATATTAAACATCATTTTCTTTTCAGAATTAATAGAAAAAGTAGAATAGGCTACTATTCAAACAAAAATTTGATTAATGAGAATAATTTTGTATTTAAAGGGATACAATGAACAAGTTTCCTCCAACATACTCTGCTTACCAAAATGCCCCGCAGTCTAATCCAATATGTGATCAGACAATTGCGATGACAAGACATGATGTGGAAATATGGTGTAAGGAAGCACAGGGATTTGTGACAACAGGATTACATGCTGTTCTTGAAAATGATATGGCCTTTTAATCATTTTTGTGATGTGTACGGTTAAAGAATCCACTGCTGCCTTTAGCTGATGAAAATTCTACATGTGCTGTCAAGGACAAAACTTGTCTTAACTTTAAAAACCACTTCAACGAGTTTCATTGTGCCCTGTATAGATAAGGCAAACCACTTAACACTGGAAAAAATGTCACAGTGTGCTTCCAGACATTAGTACAAATAAAGGAATGCATGGAAATCAAAATACAACAAGAGAAATGTGGGAGTAAGGACGAATAGCTGACTCTTAGATAGAGTCTAATCTATGTCATAAATATTCAAGTAAGGCATTATTAGGATATAAAATATGGTTGAAAAGCATTTTTACTGAGAGGTGCTCTTTCCAACAAGCGAGACATAATCTGTGGGGTTTTTTTCTTATATTCCTCTGCATGCAGGAAAATTCAGTCATGGAGATTTATCTGTGTGTGTGGTTCAGCTAGAGGCACAGTGACAAAAGCCATTTTATGTGCACAGATGATTTGCACTGAACCTTCTGCACAGATCCCCAAAGCATGGATGCAAGGTGTATTTCCACTAAAAAAAAGAAACAGTGATGCGCAATGAATCCCTTTTGTAGGCAGAACCAATAGTTTTCTCTAAATATTCAAATCACTTCATTAAGTCTCTTCTACAAGAAAAAAAATAAGTAACCTTAATTGTACTGTTGAGTATTTCATTTTTTTACAAAATGTGATGCCATTCCTGTCTGATATCTAAAGAAGAAATGTTGAAGTAACCTTTTTTTCTCAGTAGACTTATGACAAGTTTTCCAGCCAAGAGAAATGGGAGTTCAAAACTACAACTGTGGTTATGCAAACTATGACTAATGTGTTGCACAGATTGAATTAAGTGATAGGTGAATGACTGACTGATTCCTTGGGGTATTTTAGCTCTGAAAAGAGGCCAGCATGGTGCATGTTTCTAGGATTGCCAAGGGAAAATGCAGAAGCAAGTAGGTTAATTGATTTGCCCAGGCAGCAGTGTGGCCTAATGTGTTAAGTCTGGACCTGGGCCTCAGAAGACATGGAGCTGAAACGTAACTCACCTTCTGTCACACAAGGGTTTTGTGAGACTTAATTAGGGCTTGCAATTTGCTTGGAAAACAGTTTTCAGACATGCAGTCCAGCTTCAGATGTACATATAGATCTATAGCTGAAAGTCATGAGGATGAAAGTTAGGCAATGGAACTCGTTAATTTAACATAATATAATTGTTTTTCCCAATTACTTAATTCCATATCGACCTATTGGTATCAGGGTCAATTAGGTATCAGGGTCACTTTCTTAAAATGTGTGCCCTCATCATTAGCACATATACATTTATTTGTCTTACAAAAAAACCACATCCTGGACTCCTTATAGTTTCATCTATGTAAGGACTATATTTTACTATTTAAAACAACATATTGCTCACAGAATTGAGAATAATTCTCCAAAATAAAGAGAAAGCATAGAAAGAAAATATTTTAAACTTAAAAATATCTTTAAAGAAGCTATTTTTCATGTATTTCTGACAGTTTAAAGCTTTACCAGTTGAATCATATTCAACAATAGTAATCTTCTGCATTTTACTGGTGGAGACGGACCTCAGAAATATGAAACTGCTTGACTTGATGATCACTACTGCATTTTCAGATTTGTAAGTGAGAGGGAGATGAGAGGAGAGGAGCCAGAAGCAGGGACTCTCTCATTTGAGATTCCCCATTACCACAGCGCTTTCATGGGAGCACAGGTAGCTTGGATGAGAAACATGACCTGAATACTTTTAGAAGTGCCCTAACTTGAAATTACCCCATCCCTTTAACAGTCGCTGGATCACCAAAATAATATGCAACGATATGCAAGTGGTTGTTGTCTCTTTGAACTCTTTTTGGAAGAGCTTTTAAGCTGTTCATGCTCATACAGTCTACTATATACAAAGGAACCAAATTACTGCATTACCTCTACGTTATTTTTTTGTTGTTTTCTACAAAAATTTTATGCACAATTTGGTACTCTGTAGGTCCTTTCATCCTGGCTAACCCTTGGGTCTTTTGTTATGACAGTTTAGTGTAGCCAAGTTGAAAAACTTTGGTATTCACTGATAGAAATTCTGGATATTGAGGGTAGAGGAAGAGACTGTTGGATTGTGAAGAAAGTTCAACTACGCAATGCTACCAATCTTACTAATCTAATAGTGGATCAGAAGTTGTATATATACAGAAATCTGCTTCAGGTGAATCAAGCATTTCCACCACCTGCAACTTTTCTGGCAATTTCTAGTAGTTTTTTCAACCACCTGTGTGCATGTTGCCTTTACAAAGTAATATTTTGAAGTTAAAGTCTTGTAACACTTGGGTTCCCTTTGCCTAAAAGGAAATCTGACTTTTGGAATTCCAGTTATCAAAACTCTGAAGTGCATATGTAATTTTATGAATATAAGCAATAACATAGACTATAGTTGAAGCTTCTTACACTTGTAAGAACATTCTGTTCTGTGTGATATAAATCTCTGAAGGGGAGAATACTATTAACCCAATACTGCAAAAAGAAATATTTCTGTGAGTTGTTCAAATACCTGTTTAGCTACCATAGGATAGGAACAAAAAATTCTTAGTGAGAAAAACCTCTTCTGGCTTGGGAATATGAATAAAAAAATAATATAAACAAAGGACTGGCAGCTTTCTATGTAGAGCAAAATAATCTAACAGTTATTTGTCACTTTTAAAGTTGACTAGTTGTGACCGGTGACTCAGCTGTAGTGAAGTGGTACATAGGAATCACACTGAATCATACCTGTACCCCACTGAGTATATTCTGAAACTCTATATGAAGATGAAGGCCTTCTAACATGCTGCAGGTAGCTAAAATGAGATACAGAAAAAACACATTTATCACAAACACACGTACACACTTCATGATCACAATCAGAGCCTTCACCAATAGACACACTACCCTGTTTAGTTGATGTCAGTTATAATTTAATAATTCATTTGGGCACCACAGTATCCATGAAAAAAAGATAAATCTATAATCATACTGAAATAATTACATCAATAGAAGAGCAAATAAAACTCGTGTGGGGTCTTTTTTGTGTGTTTGCAAACAGGATTCACTAGCACAAATGTATTGAAAAAATTGCAGTCTTGGTTAGTGTATATAATAACAAATTCTTGCTAAAAGCTTGTCAGGTCTATGTACATATGTGAGGCTGGTTCTAAAACACAGTCTTTCCATGATAGATGGCTTTATATAGAGTTTGTTGCTTTTGGGTTTTTGTTTGTTTGTTTGTTTTCTCCTGAGGTGGTTAAATATCTCCTAAAAATATTGTCATATTTATAAGTTGATTTATGTTGCTTATGAGCTTTATTTAACATTTCTATGAATCAGGTTATGTGCCTTAAGTTAGTATTACAGAAACCAAACTTTTATCTATACTATGTATTTTTGGTGTGTAGTTAAGAATATTGGGAGATAACTCTGCAATTATTTTTGCAAATGTAATAATCCACTAAAAGGAAAAAATGCTTTTGCTAATTTTCAAATAATCAGAAATTCAACAATCTGCAATCTCCTGAGCAACTGCTACCCTCTAGTATCTTTCCTTGCCATTTTGTTGTTTTATTGAACTGTCATACACATGCCTGACTAATAACGTCATGTGCTATATTGATTCAAGGTACTATAAGTGCCAAAGTGATTGAAATGCTGTCTCCAATGGTCCTTGACACCTCATATATCTGTATCATGATTTGCATTTATTCCCGTGGGATTTAGTGATTGTCTATGTCTGTATGCCCTTTGAGACTGATGTACTTTAGATCTCTAAGTAGAAGAAATCTGTGTGTGTGACGAGCCGTTTTAGTCATAGCCCAGTGGGAATTCATAAACATAATTTGTCCTTTGCTGTAAGTTCATTGGCTCCTAAGTACAACTTTCTATGGCTTCCTTCCAGGTCACAACATATTTTGTGACAAAGTTAAATAGTAAAAAGCAATGAAGTTTGAAACATCGGTTTAAAAATCACATTCTGAATCAGGCTTGTAAATAATGTTCTGAAGTTCTCTATACCACGGGTGTGTTGAAAAGAAGGAAGACTTTTGTCTTCTATTCTGCTGCAGCAGTCATCTGAAAATGTTTTAAGTGTTTGATGGAGCAGTAAATTCAGGTTCACATAAAATTAGTAGTTTTCTATTTTATATTTTAATTCATTTCCAACTCACCATGTTTCAGTTAATTAATACACAGTTCTGGTTTCTGTTCCTCCTGGTTGATTAAAGTAAGTTGATCACTGAATGTCTTGTGTTGATAGAAATTTGTCAATACCTCCAGATCAAAGTGTTTGACTTATACATATGTATGTATGTGTGTGTATATATGTAGATGCTTTTTTGGGTTCTTTTTGAGATATCACTTTACCACTTATTTCCCTTTTACATTTAACTGCTCAGGAAACAAATGGAACAAAAGTGAGACTTGAACTCAAGACTACCACAATTGTTTCCATGGACTCTATCGGAAAGAGTGGAACATAAGACTTCAGATCAAGCTGTGTTACTATTGTTGATTTGTGATCTATTCTCAGACAAAGACCAAGCTTCTATATTATCAACTTTTGGCTGTTTTTCATAAATTTTATACCTATAATTTTGTTACAGAGCTAGTCTCCCAAATAATTTTTCTGTTACCGTGAAGTCAATATGAATTATTTTCAGTAATATATACTGCCCTTTAGATATAGAAAGGTTTCTGGTTTGGTGGTTTTTTGTTTGGTTGGTTGGTTGGTTTGTTTTGTTATGTTTTGGTTTTTTCAGTATAATGCTATTAGGAAAATTAGAGAACTAAGCGGAGTCTGCCCAGAAATATTGGCATGTATTTCATCTTCGAAAGGTGTCCTGCTATCTTTTCAAAATCCCTCATGTACAGTTTTCTTAAATATGTTGTTTAAATTTTTAAAAAACTGGCTAGTGTAGTTTAGTCTCACAAGACTTATAGATCACAAAAAATGTTCTAAATCAGGATAAAAAAGATTGCATAAAACAAAATTATCTAACAAATTCAGACTTTATGAATTATTCTTATAATATGCTTGCGTTTGTGAAAAAATGCAAATGTCTCTGTTAGAAAGTTGAAAGCCATGTGGATCCCACTCATGCATAACACTTGCTGAAAATGCATTTATACATTGGAACTTGCTTAGAGGGCAGATTTTGTTCTTATTGTCTAGCACAGCAAAATTTAACTGACTTTGGTGCTTTGCTCCACCTGCATAGATTTGTACTGACTTCAGCATACACGAGTTGTGTCCTCCAGATCTGTACATTCAGTATCAAGATTTGTCTTGTGAATTTAGGAAGTAAATTTATTCTTTTTCTGGAGAAAAAATACCTCAGCTTTAGCTGGTATGAGAAGGGACAGATCCTTGTAACTATTTACATGATATTTTTGCTGCTGGTCATGTACCAGTTCCTTTCAAAAAATTGTTCCACAGTATTATTCAAAAGTGTTCTACAGAAGATATTCTTCCCTCTGTTGCACCACTTGGGTTACATCCTCATTACACCACTGAATATGTTGTTCTACAGGAACAATGTAATAGTTCACACTTTGTAGCATGATTACTCTTATCATACTTATAAAGGATTAATAACTGTGTTTTCTAGACATGAAAATTATTTGATTGCAACAACCATTATTACATAAGAAGATACTACAGGTTTTAATCTATTAACCCCTTAAAAACTTTAAAAATTGAACTGGATTTGATAGACTATAAGCATGCATCGTTGTCCTGTTCGCATATAAATTGCTCCTGTGGAACTCCTTTACAATTATGCAGACATTGACAATGATTGCAGATGTTCATTCTAGAGTATGGTTGTCCAAAGAAAATGTCATCAGTGAGTCTTTTAAAACTTGGGCCAAATTTGTCAATGGTATCAGTGGATGCAAAATCATTCATCCAAAAGACATTCGACACTTGTTTTGGGTTTTGGTTTTTTTCTGCAAAAGTAAATAAGCCCCTTTGTTTTCAGAAAAAGTCTTTTAAGATTTTCACTTCCACAGGAAAATATTTATTCCTTTTCAATAACAAGACATCAAGACTGAACAATTAAGGTCATAATCAAGTATGTTATTTTCTTTTTGTCTGATTTCATCACTGCAGGAGGGAAACAAGCCTCGTTACAATGAAATTAATCTTTATTATTCTACCACTTTTAGTCTGGACTGATTGTGGTCAAACATGATCCAAAAAACAGTATATATTAATTTTACAAGTCTTTGCTTTTATTTCCAAAGTCCAGTTTATATTAGGTCATATGTGAATTTAGCATTAAACTGCCTGCCACACAAGACTGCCAGAAATAAGAAAGCTTGAGGGTACACAGAATATATATGTATTTTTTTAAATTCATCCTTCAAAATTCGTGATAGAGAATTAATGCTGCTAGCAGTGCTTTTTAGGGTCAATTGCTTTTGTCTTTTCTTTGGTGCAGACTGTGCATCAATACAATATATTTGGGAAATAGATTCTTCCTGTAAGAAGAATGTGAAGAAAGTCATAAGAATTCCAGTTTGACTCATGCTTCATATCAAAGATGTCAGACATAGTATGGGTTGCTTCACTGTTAATCAGAATTATCTGTCTATGAAAACTTAATATTGAAATGGCTTTTGCAACCTTTACTCTGGCTGCTATGGGAAAAAGCTTTCTTTAATCCTGTTAGAAAGATAATTACTACTGAAAATTACAGGAGATAGTGACTTTCTAGGCAAAACTTAGAGAACAAATGATATAATAACCTTGAATCAATATAGATTAAGTTGGTTTAAGTTTAAATTAAATTAAATAGATTCACTAACAAAAGTAAGTGTAACTATTGCACTGAATTTCAAAAAACAATGATGAACTAGGGGTTGTAGATAGGGGAATACATTAAGCTGCTCAAAAATATAAATGTGTCAGGGGTCTTTCTGTCTATAGAACTAGACCTATCAAAATTGATACCTTAAAACAGGGATTTTGTGCAGACATTTGTAGAAACAGCCTGAAGATCAGGGGGCTCTTGTGCATCAAATAGTTCTATTTAATATACTGTGGTCCCAGTCCAGCGATTGGATTTAAATAGGCAGATATGCCCATGCTGAACTATCATCACTGACTGGGTAAATATAGTAAGATGTGGAGCTAAAGAGATTTGCCATCCTGATTTGCTGCAAGTTTGAATTCAAAAAGGAAAATTTACCTGTCTTCTGAGCACTTAATTCACATTCTGTACAACTTGTTGCTTACCAAAGATGTCAGCTTGTGTGAATGGGGAGAAGCATTCTTTTCTGGACAGGGAAAAGTAGAACCAATAGGCAACTTTGTAAAATATTCTTCAACCCAACCTGTCAAGGGTTTTTTGTAATTACGTGTATTGCCTCATCTATAAAACAAGTTCTGTAGGCATTATTTTGTGCAGCTCCTAAACTCACTGATACATTATGTATCTGCATTGTCAAATGATTCTGTCAGGAGAGGAATCAATTTCTATCTGTAGCAATGAGCTGACTCTAAAATATACCCAAGGGAATAATTTGAGGAACTTAATAGTGAAATCATGTTTTCAAAATATTTTGTCCTCTGACCCAGTTTCACAATATTTTAAAACTAGCTATGATCTAGTATGTTTTTGTTCTTGACATTCAATCTTGCCTGTTTGTTTATTTTTGGGGCCTTGTTTCTGGGGGTTTTCTGGCCTTTTTTTTTCCTTTAATAATGGCAAAGTACCAAGAACTAGTGCTTTCCTTCACATTTTCTGTGCATAGTTGTATTTTCTGTGTAGTCATACTTGGTATTTTAATTCAAAGCAAAAATAACCCTCAGTCTATTTTGTCTGTCATGGTGTTTATCTAAAGCTAGTGTTGATCCTTTCCTTGAAGCCTTCTACTGGAGGTCTCTGTGCCTATGAGTGTAGGCATGGTTGTTCCCAAAGGGCTCCTCATAGACAGGATGGTAGTGTGCTTTGTCAGGGGTGCATCTTTTATCTAGTGTATTTTCTTTCTGTTTAAATTAACTTCTTCTTTAAGCAAACACCTCAAATGGTGTGACAGCCTCTCTTCTGCTATCTCTGACATAGTATTTAAAACTTCTTTTACTTGCTGACTCGTAAACAGCTACAGTGGCTATCTGCTTAATTTTCCCTCAGGCCAGGTTGTAGTATGAGACCACAAGCTTCTTGCATCCCCTGTAAGTATTTGTTCCTTTCTAGTATTAAGTAGTACAAAGATTTTATACAGGAATTCATTTTACTGAGAGACAGTTTGGAAGCCTAAGATTTTTGGCAAAATAAAGTTTTCTCCCCCTGTGGTGAGTTGATCCCAGTCAAAAGCTAAGTACCCACCTAGTTGCCCACTCACTCCCTCCACAGCAGAACAGGGGAAGAAATCAAAATGGCAAAAGTTGAAAACTCATGGGTCAACATAAAGAGAGTTTAATAGGTGAAGGAAAGCTGTGCACACAAGCAAAGCAAAATAAGGAATTCATTCATGGCTTCCCATCAGCAGGCAGATGCCCAGCCACTCCCTGGGAAGCAGGACCTCAGCACGTGTAGCAGTTGCTTGGGAAGACAAATACCATAATTATGAACAAACTCTCTCCCTCCTTGTTTCCCTAAAACATTATTGCTGATCGTGATGTTATATGGTATGGAATATACTTTTGATACGTTGGAGTCAGATGTCCTGACTGTGTCCTCTCCTGAACTTTTGCCTACCCACCCAGCTTGCTCTACTGCAGAGCAGAGTGGGAAAAAGAGAAGCTTGACTCTGTGCATTTACTGTACAGCAATAGCCAAAACATTGGTCTATTATCAACACTGTTTAGTCACAAACTCAAAGCACAGCACCATACGGGCTGCTATGAAGGAAGTTCGCCCCATCCCAGCTAGACCCAGTACACTCTCCTTCAGTTCTTAAAGTTTTTGGAGTATTGTAGGAAACTAAATTAGAGACTTGGAGAAATCACCTTGTCTCTGCCTCTGACAGTGGAATCAATGATACTGATGCTATTCCCAAGAAATGCTTACCTGAATTTTTCTCAAATGTGACTGTGGAATAATTACTGAGGGGGGCAAATTATTGAAACTAATTATCAAGGATGCACTTATTGAGAATCAAGTTATATCCACAATTTCAGCATGTAAGGCAGCTGCACGACAGGGAAGAAATCTGCTCTATATGATTTTACACCCCCAACATGTGGCCTGCATTCTTGGATGGTAGTACATGGGGGAGCCCAGTGTAGTACCAATGAAGACAAATGGGGAAGTGAAGTGGTATGAAGATACTGCAGCCAGGCCCTGTGTAACAAGACAGGTACAGGAAGCAGGTGGCATAGCTGCTGACAATTTTAAAAGATAAAGTATAGCTGCTGTCAATTAAAAAGTATAAATGTTCAGTTCCATCCAAAAGGCTAGTTTCTGAGCCAGAAATTTGTCGAATGGATGAACTTTGCTCATTTTAATCTCATTACAATACCAAAACACACCTCCATCGCAAAAGATACCCAGCTCCAGCACACTTTTAAGCGTGCTTAGTGAAGTTTTTACCTTAAAAATTGAAGCAAGAGCTTTTACACCAATCAGTAACAAAGTTATGTATGACTAGAGTCACTCAAGCTCTACCTAAACTTAGAAAATGATATAAAATACCCTAAAAATAGAGGAAGGGTAGGGGAAGACACCATCACTGAGAAAACAAGGAAACAGCATAACAGACTTCTGGAATCAGTTGACAGACTGAGCTTATCTTCTCCACCCAAAGGGATGCTTTTGGGTAAGATTTGCATACTTGGTTATACCAAGATTTCCCAGGACACTTAGACTTCAAGCTTGTATTTGTAATAACATTAACAGCACTATGTAGTTATCTTAGAATTTATATATATTTGGTACCAATACTTATTTCTTGCAACTAACATGTTTTTCAAAACTAAAGTATATTTTGCAACTAACGTGTTTTTGCAGACAGTGTATTTATCAACGGCATCATTATTTGTGGATCTAGCTGTGAGAATTTCTCAATGAACACACTCAGACTTCTAGTATATATTATACTAATCTGTGCAAGCATGTAAATTTAATGATCATGGATGCCCCACACTGTCAGTGAATCCAATTGTGCAAATTCAACATTTGGACCAGCTGTTGAATGCACTCGAACTTATACTGCCAGCTTCAGGTTATTTGGTGTGATTGGGTGTCACTCAGGGGTTCAGCCCAGCTGCATCACAAGGAGGCTTAACTTCTGCTAAATTAATCCTCTTCATGCAACAGTGACCCATCATGACATTTTCATTTTTTCTCAGAAAACAAACTATTCCAGCCAATGTGAGCATTTTATGTCTTAGAGTAAGTGTGATTTGGAAGCAAATCTCTTGATTGTCCCTGGAGCAGCTAAACTGAATTCCTTTCAGATGAAGCTGAAGTAGAAGACATACTCAAGAAGCACAAATCATGCACCCAGCTCATAAATGCTGGGACCACAGAATGCAACTGTATCTGTAGAGCAAAGCTTCCTATAATACAGATGGTGTGAACTTTGTGGCCTCAGCAGTATCTGTCTGGCTTTACTGCTCTGTTCTTGTTCCACACTGCTTGCTAATGTCAGCATAAGATACGATTACATAAATGCAAGAAAACATTATCTACAGCATAATGTAATCTTAAAATTGTCTAAACTAGCATAGAAAACCAGGTGTACTTTCTCAGAATAATGCAAACAGGCATATCAAATTGTATCTGGGAAAATTAATAGTTACCTCAATGAGATGTTGCATCCTAGCTAATTGGTACCACTTCTCAATGCCACACAGATGCAGCTTCAAACCACCTTAGACTCAAGACCTAGTGTGGTCTCAGCTAAGGCATCTCAGGATGGTGCTGGACTGTGCAATTAAAAAGGAACTCCTGGGTTTGCAAATGGTGCTGATGAAAGGGCAAAAGACAAGTTCTAGTCTGTGCTTTTTTATTTATGTGGCTCCTTATACTCTTTAATAGCTATTAGCAGAACTCTGCCATGTAATCCTTTGAGAAAATCTCAATGGGCAGCAGCAAGAGCTGAATTTAAAGTCAAGCAGGTTTTTAGGAATGCATTAGCTCAGAACACCTGATAAGCTAGGAAAATCAACCCAAGCTTTCTGGGGCTTAATAAACTATTTTTTTCCCACTCATACATATGGATTTTATTACTTAAACTATTTTTATTTAAGGAGTATAAATGTAAGAAGATAAAGAAACAGTAACAATGACTAACTGTGGAAGTGTAACACTGTATTTTTTGTGGGCTTTTTCTTTGGTAAGGCAACCTCTAGGTCATCTAGGTTTATTTCGCCTGCAATCTCACAGTAAATTTAATTATCAGTTTAATATTGTAAATAGTTAAGTCCTTATTGGATCAGTAGGTCTGGTTTAAGCTGCACTCAAGTTGGTGTGATCTGATTCTATCAGTTGCTTCTCACTCTCCTACACTCCTCCCACATGCCAGATATCCTCACTTGCCAAACTTACAGCAGCCTTTCCCTCTCATCGGCCATCCTGAAAAGTACCTTTTACAGCCTTTTCCTACACTAGCTGCTTCCACTAGACTTGAATTGCTCCACTGTCTGCACTTTGCCACTCCTTGCTACCATCTCCAGCAGCTTTGCTAGCATTTTTCATTTTCCAACACTTGGAAAACTACACATGGTACTGAGAAACAAACAAAAAACCAAACAAACAAAACCACTACCTTCTAAAGCACAGATGCTCCTTCAGCCACTTCTGTTGTTCTCTCTTTATGTGATGAGACATCTTTTGTAACTGTTGGTTTGTTTTACTCCAGTTTAAATCAAACTCTGTCATGCCAGAGCTGGAAAACATTGCTTTAACTCAGGCGGCATGACATCTCTCTCTAGGCATCTTCTAATG
The DNA here is from genome assembly GCF_036013445.1 of Caloenas nicobarica. Classification (NCBI taxonomy): domain Eukaryota; kingdom Metazoa; phylum Chordata; class Aves; order Columbiformes; family Columbidae; genus Caloenas; species Caloenas nicobarica. The sequence continues at coordinate 84,047,803 of NC_088246.1, read as the reverse complement.
TCATTGGCCCACACTTCTGTAGACTATTGCAAACGTATTATAGTTTTCTACATTTGTAAGTGGAATCTCATTCAAACATAATATTAATAAACCAACATGCACAAACCAAAACAGGTTCATGACTAACAACCGGTCCTTTTAATTTATCTCCTGTTTTCACCCTCAGATACCATTCAAGCACATCTGGTAAGCTGCTATCATCTCTGGATTTACTGGAGCAGACTGCTTTCTTACTAGACCTTAGACACCTGTTTTCAACATGTTTACAGCACCAAAACAAGCTATCTATTTTTCCATTAATCAGATTCAGATGTTCAAATTTCAAATGTGAGCTTTTGTTTTTTTTCGCCAACTAAATCTCACAAACCCTATCAGTATTATTAAGCATGCAGTTTCATTTTCTGAGCTAAATATGATGAAAAAGGTGTACCGCTATAAAGACAAGGACCTCCTTCTTCATCTCCTGAATATCACAGAAACAATCTCATTGAAAATACTGAAAATGTGATTAAGCTCTAAGGTCAACAGAATGAAGCGTTTAATTCTAGACAGTGAGACAAAGAGATATAGCAAATGAAACACCTATGTTTCTTCTTTTAGCTCCACAGTAAAACTTTGTAAAGACAGGAACATACCAATGTAAAATTCAGACTTGAAATACTACTACTAGCAAAAAAAGGAATCAAGCCCACAGGAAAAAAAGGGTGTCTGAGCCGAAGCTGAGGAGCCAGTGGGTCAGCTTCACTGCATTGTAGTGAACTAAGAAACAGAAACTAAGGTATGTGTGTGAAGCTGCAAGGTTTTCAGCACTTAACTAATACTTCCACTGTTAATAACAAATTTAGTTAAATCATGACCACAGCCTTATCAATGCCCTGATGAAGTACCCATTAAGAAATTGTATTCTTAAAGTTATTTATAAACTATTGTATGACTTTGAGACTTGTTATGGTTTCAGTAGAGCTGAACCTTAGGAAATCTGAATACTCTGTTGGATTCCTTTATGGAAGTCAGCATAATTAAGAGAATAAAACCAACATTCTTATTTTGGATAAAATATGTAAGCCTTTTTATCTTAACATCTTCTATAGGTGGTGTATTTTTTAGGATTTTTTTAAACTGTAATATGTCTGTACTAATATCCTAGAAATAGTAATTTTTGAAATGTGATAAGTGGTAGAAATTACTTGGATTTGCAGTTAACATGACATACCCTAATGCCTTTATTTGAGTAGTCTTAAAAAGAAACCCTGTTGTAGCCTGATTGTTCTTTCAAAGCTCATGGTTCAGTGTTAATGGACATCTCTAGAAGAGCAGAAATATACTTCTGATTCTTCAGAACTATTTATTATACCCTGCCATGACCATTTCTATGCTGTTTCCAGCCCAGTCATCCTCCTGCAAAAATATAGCTCTTGCGATTTCTCCGGGCCTTTACAAATAATTATTGTGGGAGATCTGGAAAAGGGAACTATTCTGGCAAGAAGTGATGAACATCCTGCTGGAGTTGGATGGGCAGCAGGACAGGAGTTTTTCCTGTAAAATATCACTGAGAAAATGTGGATTTTGAAGTGTGCCTACCTTTACTCTTGAGATGACATTTACCAAAAATGCATTACTGTGTGCAATTTGTATAATGTGCTTGAATTTCCAAACATCTCACCTAATTTACATCCATTTTGATTAAACATTTGTGCTCATGGCAGCAAAGGACATTTGGAATTGCCATCACAGGTCAAACCACTGATCTGCTAATCCAATGTGCTATTTCTGTCAACAGTCAATACCAGCTGCTTCAGGGAAAGAAAACACATAATAAAAAATTATGGAATAACCTGCCCAGAGGAAAATAATCTTCCTAATCTTATCTACCTATGTATGTGCATCATTAATTGTGAAACTTAAAATGTAGAGAAAATCAGAGACAACTGGAGGCGCAGGGAGTTGCTAGGGAGGACTTATTTTATGGCAATAAGGGATCAGTAAAATCGTAGTCTTTAACTTATATCATAGTAGCATTTTATAACAGTTTCTATATGAATAATTGTAAACAAAATATATACTTGTTCTTACCTTCCCAATATCTACCTGTATGTAAAGAATCTATAATCACAAGAATGGTGTATGTCCTGCTTTTATTATCTTTGGTTTTAGGTTGTTCTGTCTCTCAAGATTAGAATTCTGCTGGGAGACAGGGGAAAGCTCTTTCTTTCACATGAGGAGAATGCGATCACATAAAAACCGCTAATATTTCAATTCATCTCATGTACACTTTTCTTGAATGAGAATTAACACTCCAGACCAAATTTCAGGATTGAGTTTTGGAAAAAATATTGTTCTCTGACTCCACTTGTGTTGAATAAATATACAGAACAATATTATATCTATATATAAAAGAGTAAAGTATATAACTTAACAGAATATACATGAACATATGTTTTGCTCTGCACTAGCATTCTACAGAGATGTGTTTAAACTCATTGTCTTTTAGTACTCTGTACTAAATGGGTTAGAGAGAGGGAGCTCTGGAGCAAAAGCTACAATAAAAAAGTGATTTCTGCTTGAATACCCCCAATGATTGTAATGGTCTTTGAATAGAGATCATCTGAATTCAATGAAGCCTCATTTTTAAGAAACCAACACAAAGTCTAAACTTTTGTTTTTGTAATATAATACGATAGAAACCAAGATGGCTGATGAATTTTAGGGTGTCCTACAGAGACAACATATGGCTCATACTTGCAAGTGCCTTTGTGCATCAACAGCTCTTTGTTTTTGTTGCTAAGCTGTGACTTTCAAAACTCCCTAATAGATTTAATTTTAATAGGAACTGGGCATCCAAATCTCTCAGGTGGCTTTGGAAAAAAATTCAGCCAAAAATTTTTCTTCCTGATGGCAGAATATGCATCATAAACAGACGCCAGAGCCTTTTCACCTTGCCCAAGTGAAGAAAGTCCTTCAAAGGCAAATAGACCTTGGCAACAAGTAAATAGATCTTTTCGCGGTTGTGTAACTGATGCTGTACAGCTATGTGTTACCTCAAGACTCTTTTTATATCAGTCCTGGTTGACAAAGCAAAATTGTTGCTAACAGACAAAACATTCAAAGGGTGATTATCACTCTTAATTTTCTTTCTGTTCTGGTTTCATTTAGTTTGAGTCACATTGGAAAAAGGATACAATTTGATTAACTACAGATAATTTATTATCTGATAATAGATAAAAAGTGGTGGAAAATATTATCAGCGCTTCATGATTTTTTTATTCTGTGTTGAACTTTCTTTGAAACTTTATAGAGTAAAGAATGATTGTTTGAGGTCAATTGTGTGGATTGCAATGAGCAAATTCCACTCAGGGTCAGCTTCTCTTTTAATGATTTCTCAGCCTCTTTTCAGTTTGTAGATCATTGAAAGTTTATAATATAGTGATTTTCTGTGCCATGGGCTGCTGTATAATAATTATGAATTTATTTTTGGAGTAATCAGCTGGAAACCCTTTAACACTTTTCTGCAAACCTCTCTCCTTTTTTCTTTTTTTTTTTTTTTTTTTTTTTTACGTGCCATTACTTTATATCAACTTCTGCTTATGGTCTTTTAAGCAGCTTTCTGTATTCTTGCCTCAGGTGCTTTGAATTTATTTTCAAGTATTTCAGACAATGGGGTATATAGACCAAAGACTGAAAAGATTTCCAGGTGTCCTAATGCATGGAAGCTTCATAAATCAAACCTTAGTAAATTTGTTGTGGAACTTCAGCATGAAGGAGACCATCATTCTCTCTCTTTTGTTCAGCATTCTACCTTCATGAGGTTTAAGTTAGTTTCTCACTGAGCACTAGGTTATAGCATTTGTTGTCTTCCAATCTTGCAGGTTGTAAATAGTCATTACAACCGAGAATGATACATTATGGAATGTCTAATTTGGGAAAGCCTCAAAGAGCACATATTTTAAATGGAACAGCTGGCCACAGCACAACAAAATGAGTTTGCTGTGCGCCTCACTATAAGCAGCTTATCACCTGTAGGGGAATCAGAGGAAAGTTATTGAGGTACAGCCAAAAGAGTAGATGAGATGAGAAGGAATGCTTTGATTTGTCTGGGATGTGAAGAAGCTGTGAAAAGGCTGTAAGCAGATGAGAGGAATAAGGGTAGCAAGTAAGAGCAAGGTTTGTTCGGGTTTGTATGCGTTCCAATCCTGTCTCTGCCAATTCAGAGATTTAACTGAAAAGACTGACCCATTGAAATTCTGTTCTAAGCCAATTTTAATTTACTTTCAATATCTTTGAAAAAAAAAAATTAATGACTGTGGTTACCTTCCTAAGTGAATAATATGAGAAACCTTCCTCTTTTATTAGTGGGATGTAATTAGCGTACTGATGCATCTGTTGCACCTTATGCAACTAAATGACCTTTTGGTCATTCAGGCCATCCTCAGCTCAAGCCTGGTTTCCCCGGTGTGTTCAGAGAAATGCTGCAATTAAGCCCTTACTACATAAGCAAGTTTTATCCACAGCTTTCATTCTCATTAGCAACAGTCTATTTCTCATATTCTGTCTACATTTTGACATCTTAATTTAGTCCACTTTTCTGCTTGTCCTAGTTGCTAAACCATAAATACTTCTTCTGTCACTAAGCTTTAATTTCATAGTAGTCATGCCGTGAATGTAGTACTATAGATAATGCTATGAATGTAGTACTGTAGATATATAAACTTAGTAAGGGATATTTTCTGTTTCAAACACAATACAGGATCACAGAAGGATTATGTTCTTTACCTAAGACACAAAATTGGTAAGAACATTTGGAATTAAAATGAGGTCTTCTGAATGCCATCTCATTGTAACTGCTTTTATCCTTCTGTAAGCTAAGAAACATATAGTTGTCAGAGCAACAAGAGGTGTTGCAGGGCTTCACATGAATGGTGTTTTAGACAGAGATAAGTAGATATAGTTTATACTGTTGAAATTAGAAGTAAACTGCTTACCTCAGTTTTTTCTTTGCTAAGCCCCATACTCAAAAAACAAGGTACTAGTGTTTATTTACATAGGTGTATTTAATTACATTATATTTCTCAAAGAGTATTTGGTTCCCTTACTCCAAGCTGAACATGATTTTGCCTTCACTTTCTACTCTCTTTGAATTCCATAGTATTACAGATTTGTTCCAACTGATTTCTGCAGTTCCTCTGTCTGGCGAGTTTTATTTTGAAATATTTTATGAAATGTTTTATTAGAATAAAAATCCCTGCTATTTCTTCTAGAGGGCTGATTCCCCATTTTCAGAACCTAATTTTATCCAAGCCTCTTCATTGTCCCATCTACCTTTCTCATTTTAACAATAGCAGATATTTCCACATAGAAGGACACCAGTATCATGGTGCAGCAGACAGTTTACAGAGGAGATTTATGTTCTGAGATGAGAAGATGGCATTAGAAAGGTCCAGCTTTGAGGATATACTCCTCACCTGTGTAAGCACTCAGAATATCTCTTTGTGGGCTGAAGTATAATGGGTGTGTACTGGTTCTGACAGCAAGTCTTGATAATGAATGGCAGTCTCTCATCTAGAAATCAATATAATGAGATTTCAGAAAACCTTAATGAATGTATTCATGAGGGGTCAGATCAGTGCAAAAATGGTGAACATAGTCGCTTGCCACACTAATGATCACTATACCTTTTCCCAGGTAAAATAGTGGTAGACAAGCCTCTATGAACCAATGTTTGGAGATTTTTGATAAAGATGACAGCTTTTTCATTGGCATTAATTATAGCTGGGTTTAAAACACAAAACGAAACAAAACCAAACCTACCTGAAGTAAAAATACTTTTAAATCAGAAATATGTTTCAAAAATGTGGTATGCATATAATACAGCATCAGAAAACTCAGAGAAATGAAAGCATCTCCGCTTATGTGTAAGTTTAAAACATTGAAGATCTGCTAACAACAGAAATAATTAATGACAGAAGTTCCGTGTCTTGGGTTATGTGTTAGATCTGAAATTGTAATACCTTTTTATTTCTGCTTCTGAGTGCAGTCTACTGCCATTAGCACATAAAAAACCCAAAGAGACTAAAACTTATTAATTTCTTGGATAAATATTCCTGGTTTTTACAGAGGAGAAGGTCTACAATATCAGACTTCATATAATTCACTTTACATTGCCAATAACTCAATTTTATTTGGGTACCGATTTGGAATTGTGTCACTTCTTCGATTTTTTTTATCTGAAGAAAACAGGAACAGATACAGTTATTAGCGCTGAAAGGCTCTAGTCCATGTAAATAGGTACTTGAAGTTGAAGTTATTCAGGACAGCAGTATAACCCAAGTCAATGTAAAGCATTTTATTAGAGAAAGTATCTCTACCTGAAGCACCTTTTTAGTATATCCTTAAATTGGAATTTTCTAAAAACCTACGAAAGTGTTTAAAAAGGTACAAACAAGAATTATGGATCACCAGAGAAAAAGCAAAAGCAGATAAACTTAAATCAAGCTAAGTGAATTGTTTCTTCAGAGAATATGTACTCAGTCTTTGGAATGTACTGTCAGAGAACATTGTAAACTTGAATGCAGAAGAGTGGATGAATTTATACAGGTGATGAATAAATTTATGATCTGTAGTAACATTGAATTTTGTGCATGTAAGCAAGTAGTAATGAAATTTCATAGCTGAAAATTTAAGCTGGTCACCCCATCTGTCAGGTTGGACTGTTTCCTGCTATGGAAGCTTTCCTAAATCCTCCTTCTCTTCCTCCCCACTCCTTCTTTTGAAGCATCAGATTATCCAGTAATTTTTTCAAGGATGGTATGTTATGTGTTTTCCTGTAAGAAACATACATCAAGGTTCTCAGAACTGGTCTCAGATAGCAAAGTCCTCATAAACTCAACTGAAACTCATGAGTCTGAAAAACTTTTGTCTTCAACACTTCAGAGCTGTTATTACAATAAATACAGCACAGACTCCACACACATTCTCACACGTCCTACTTACACTCCCTACAGCAGAGCAGGACCTGGTTTTGCCCTGATTCATATTGCATAGACACCCAGACCAAGAGGTGGAGGAGAAACAGGACATAGACCAGAGGAAAATTTTCCCTCTAGCAGGGCATTTTGACTGTTGATCTCCCCTGAATCGATTACCTTCCATCAACTGTACCTGACACCTGTAGTCCCAGAGTATGCTATATGCTGCTAGCATGCAGGCTGTTGAGGGAAAATGAGATGAAGGACACTAATGACTGAAAATCAGAGTGGAATACTTGGTACATCCCTGGATTATGGCAAGTCTGTGAGGTATTTATGGGCGTAAATATGATTCATTCATTAAGGACATGTAGATGCCCCTTGGCAAACTCTGATTTTAGACTTCAGCCCTTTTTTTTTCAAAATTCATTATCGAAACCAAAAAGTAACTTAATTTTTCACCTTTAATAATGGTTATTTTTTTGAGAATGAAGTGTGAGGGTTTGTCAAAAGATAATGTATCCTGTTCTGGTTAAACTCTTTCTGCCCTCAGCAGTTTCCTGTGGTGACAGTAGGTCAAGTTTCCTGACAGTTATTTTCTGTCCAATTCAGTTGGTGAGTTCCCATTCACTTTGAATATCATTAGATAGAGTGAGTGGAGCATGAATCAAAGACAATGTATATGCCAGGCACAAGGAATTCCATGGTCCAGTTCACAGAAGAGAATAGTGATTGTCAGTGGATCTGCAATGAAGCCAAAGTATGTCTGTCTTTTATCTGACTGCTACACAGGCATGAATAAGGCAGAAATTCAAATCCTTCATTCAGATTCTCCTCCTAGAGGAGTGAATATGGCTTTTTTATTTCAGCATATTTAACTGTGATTGGCCTAATTTGTTTCAGACAATTTTTTTAAAATTCTGTTCACCTTAATGGTTGTAGAGATCCAAACAAAAGAAAGCATTTGGTATTATTTATGGCCACCCTAAACAGATTGCAGCTATCCTCTGAGTTCTTTCATTCCTTGGAAGAAAAAAATTCTTTAAACTGTTAAGTTTATTGGATTAAACTTCAGTTTATTTAGCTTTGGAAATTCAAAACAAGTTGAGCAACCCACGGCCTTTGGACTACAAGCAGACCTTTTTTTAGTTATGTTCTCTTTTCTCTGTTCCACATAATTAACTTGCTCTTGATCTACCCAGTTAATAAAAAAGTGGTGATAATGAGTTGTCTTGATATTTTTTTTTTCTTTTTTTTTTAAGGCTAGGAATAGGAAATTGAAGTCTCTATGAGACACAAAATGAGGTGAAACAGGGAAAGCGGTGTTTGCATATAAAAAATATTAGAGGAAAACAGAGCAAACTTCAAAAAACTCAATGTTTTTAACATATGTTATAAATTGTAATCTTTCCATCTCATTCTGTAATTGATTTTCTTAGGATATTCAATATGACCAATGTATCCACAGAGCAGAAGTGAATATCTACTTCAGCCTTGAAACATGAATGAAGTCATGCTTTCAGCTCTGAAATATTTCACTTATTCTAATTCATCTGTATTAAAGTCTGTTTTTTTGTTTATTAGGTCTGTTGCAGAGTGTGCTAGTTGCTCAGTTTGCACGACATTCTCAGTAGTAAAAGTTTGTAGTGGAGAAGTGGAAGTTCTGGTTTCCTTGAAACTCTACAACACCTATTCATTCAATAAGCACTGTAAATTCAAAGTGTCTGTTGTTGTTGTGGATCATGGTCTTGCTAATACTGTTACAAACAATTTCTTAGAGCATTTCTGATGCTTGTAATACACCAGGACCTAACGAGAGGCACACATCTCTCAGGGTGATAATGCACAGCAAATTACTGTCTTGCAGCAGCTGGGTTGTGATTTGTCAAGCTACAGTGTAATGGACAGAGTGACTTTGACCCATACATGTTGTTTCTCAGCTACTCTGCAGAAAGGTCATCTAAAAACCAGCAGATGATGCTTGGAGATAACCAGCACAGCCTTGCTGTCCACAGGTCTGTAGTCTGACAAGAACTACATGCACTTCTGAAATCACGTAATTTGTTTTACTCACCTTAGTCTGTGCAGTAAACAACTCCTACATTACCTCCTGAAGTAGAAGTACAAGGCTGGCTCTCCGGGAGTACCATGAGCCAAGTATTACTTGTAATATATTTTGTCAGTCTGGAGCCCTCTCAAATGAACACGTTTTACAGAGAGTAACCATTTTAAAAGACTGTGTTTCTGTGCACTAGGTGGTTAAGAATAGTCATTAGTATGCATAAATTAATAATTAAGAAAGAAACTTGTTACATGAATATGTCTAAGGCTTTAAAAAGGACAAGCAATAGAATACAGATCTGATGAATGAATATACTCTCCGTGCATTACACACGAATATATTTCATAAAAACCCCAGGGCCCTTACGAATTAATACCTGTTTAAAGAGTAGATCTGTTAAAAAAAATACATTTCACTGCTATGTAAGTATTAGCTTTACAGGTTTTCATATTTTATTTATAAGTTATAAACCTTATTATAAATGAAGCTGATACTGCCAGAATAGAAAGGAAATCTTGAAGATTTCAAGGCAAAAAGGAGACAAAGCCACAGAAGATCCTAAGTGCTCATGAATTCCATCATCTTTAGCTGAGCTATGTTTGCTACGCATATCTGAAAACAAAGCACAGTGACTTAAGTTTTGCCTTAAATTTCATAATCCTAATTTGGGGATAATTAGTGTCTACACAGTACCCCTGTCCTCTTATTATTTTACTTACACAGAGATCCACACTGAGCTCAGAGCCTCCTTAGGCCAGCTAATGGATAAATAAATACATGTTGTGAAATACTCCTTGCCCCAAAAGTCTGCAGTTCGAGAGGAACAGGCAGGAAAACAGATGCTTTGAGTTGAGCTTGATGAGTCTGCAGAGCACAGCAGAGGTTTCTGGTCTCCTGACTTCCAGTCCAGTACCCTAGGTACAGGTGTGTGTGGTGCTTTCAAAGGCGATAAAAGCTTGTTACTTGCACAACACTGAACTCCAGTCAAGGAAAACATTTAGATTTAAGCTTAGAAGTAAGCAGCTACATATTCCTGTTTAACTATCCATGTGATTAAACGTGTGGACATGTGTATATGAACAGCTTTTTTTAGATCAGGACCAAAAGGCTTTGAACTTGCCACAATATAAAGTAAAGAAATACTGCAGACTGTGACCCATGGAGCAGCCTCTGAATTCCAATCAACTTAGTCCTCTCCTTCTCAGTTAGATATTTCTCCCTCACTAGATAATATTTGTTTCTGATGTTTCTATTCTATTTTAATTAAGATAATGTTCTTTTTAAGTGGGTTTTGATGCTGATGTTCTCTGCTGCATATTTTTTCTTGTTCCTTCAAATGATACTTGCGTGGTAGATGCAGAGTGAAAACAATCAGCATTCTTTCTGGATAAGTGTAAACAACTCCTACATTACCCTGCTAATATTAATTTCATGGTTATGTTGTCTGAAGATACACATAACTGGCTTATATAGCCAATGGTGCCAGAAAATACTTGCTATCTCTTTCTTGCAAAAAAACAACTTTGGTGATTCTCCTACATGTCTCATCTATTTTTCTCTCCCTAGACTGTTCTTATTTGAAAAAAAATCTAAAGTTAATAATTTTATCTTTTCCTTGTTTCCTGTTTTTGTAGCTTTTATTTATTAGACTCCATAATACTAATCTTGTCTATCTCACTAAGTTACTAATATACTTGTCATTTGAAGACTATTCCAAATTATTCAGTTTATCTTTTGAACATAAACTTTTTCTTATTCCTGAACTGTGAAGAAAGAAAAACTGAGAAGTGAAGAGTGAAATTCCCACTGGAGAAAATAAGGTCAAGTTACATGTCTGATGTTAAAAAATAAACAGTTTTTTTGCATACTTGTTTATTATTCAGAATTGGTTTGGGCTATTTTATATAAAAATGTTATTTACTATGCATAGGACCTATATAGTCAGAACATCCAACAAATGTCACTTCTAATCCCTCTAAGGAAGAAGGTGAAAATTATATATGAAGATTAAAATAAGATTTTTTTTTCTTCTTTATGCCATGTTCTAAGTCTTTTGAGTTTGGAAGGGATTTACATTTTCATGTATAAAGGTCATAAGTATTGTTACAAAAAGAAAAGCATGCAAAAAGTGCATCAAATGTGCCTGATATGTAGAACACTTCGATCAACAAAAGCTGAAACATGGGCACAAAGATATAGCAACTGAAATCACTGTGCATCCTACGGCTTAAATTGTTAGAGTTTGAGTGGGAAGCTGTAGTAGCAATATCTGCTCATGCCGAAGAGTGAGAATGTCCCATGAAATCCTACCTGAAAATTCCTGGAGTGACATAAGTTTCATAAAGGTAGAAACAGGGTGAAAAACAAACAAACAAACAAACCAAAACAAACCAAACCAAACCAACAAACAAATGCAAAAAAACCCAACCAAACAACAACAACAACAACAACAAAACTCACAAAAACGCAACAGTGAAGTTTTGAGTTTAAGGGTAATAAACCCTCGTAAACACGAAGAGAAAACTTTCCTAAGTGTCCCCTCAATAAAAGGTTACCTCGTCCATAGTGGCAAGCTAGCATAGTTCAATAGTAAAGAGAAGTTAAGGGAAATGAGAAGGCTGTTCCTTCAGTGGAAATATATCTGATACTTTAATGCAGTGCTGAGTCTTCTTGGTATGAATCTGCACAATTCGGTGACCTAGTGAGAGACTCATGTCAGGGGCTAATATATGGCTGCAAGTTTATGAGCATGTAATCATGTGTAGATGGCAGAAGCCTCGCAGCATTTCACCGCAAGGCTGGCAACAAAATTCTTTGCATCTTGGACTGAGCCAGCCCTGGACAACTAACGGGCACAGAGCAGGAGGGCTCATTCTAAAGAGCCTTGGTTATTTAAACAGTCTCAGCAGCACTGAGAGGAACATTGAGGAAAGGCAAAGATACCTTTGACATCTGTGTGTCAAACATCAGTAAACGTCTTCTAGTTAACTCTTCTCAGTTTCAATCCCTTGGCATTTGGGTTGTGCAAATGGACAAACATGTCTTGTCAAAGGAAACTGGGAAACATTCTTTGCTTTTCTTGGGTTTCACGTAGGATCTTCAGCATACCTGTACAAATATACCAAAGTTGTATTTATTGCTGGCCTCATAAGGTCCCTCCATGAACTCATCTCTACTGTTGCCACTGTTTTAGTCAAGACAGTAGGAGATACCAATTTGTGAGACACAGGACTTCCAGATACAGGAGCAAGAAGAATCACAATCCTTTGGATTGGTCTTCCTTGCCTTCTAGAGCTATTTCTATCTCTGCAGAGTGTTCCCAAGGTTACTTTCATCACTACAATTTAAGATCTCATAATCCTCATATCTTTCCTTTCAGACACTCCCATTATGTATCTCTACAGTTTCTACTATTCCTAGTACACCTCCTGGCTTCTCTACAGTACAAGCAAACTCCTGGCATCAGGTAGTTAACTGAGAATTTTACTTCTTACCTTTTTGATGGTGTTATAGTTGTAGGAAGTAACAAACATATTATTGTTTTTGTAAAGCTGATTTTGGAACGTAAAGGAAGAAAGATAGTTGGCTTTTTTTGATAGACATTATCGATTTCTTTTCTAATTTAATAATTTTCGGGTCGAGCTTATTTGCATGTGCTTTACATATGAGGACTGACAACCTGAAGACCTGTGTCGTAGGAGACTACAGGCACAACAGAAAGGCAATACTTTTGTATCAACTGTAGAGCACATATCAGATTTTAGTTGAAACTCCTTGTCTTTGCCCATTATGTTTTTATTTTTTGACAGAATTCAGTGCTGATGTTACACTTTCATTTCACTTTTTCTGGGAAATGTACATATGGTTGCAATTGTAGGAAATTCAGAATATTTTTTTAAGTGCTATGTTTTTTGTGTGCTTTTCATGGTATTATTTGATATCAGAAAAACACTGTTAGTTCCTTTGCTAGGAAGTTTTGTTATCTAAGCTTGAAAGTTCATGAAAAGTGAAAGACATTTGTACAATAAAGGTCACATGCAAAGGCAGGGAAGTAAAAGTTTTACATCTAGAATTTTGAGTTCTTTGATCTGTAATAGTGACTTAAGTGAAGACTCTGTGGGAGGTATCATCTAACCCACAGAATACAATTCAGTCTGTTGTGGAAGCTGGACTGCATGTTCCAGTGATGGTAAGAGCTACCTCTGACAAGCAGAAACTATGAGCAAAGTGGATGGGTAGCTAGTAGAGCCCTGTGCCAGCCTGCTTGGAGTGCCTGTGTTTTTCTGTAGCATTTTAGGTGCCAGCTTTGGCAAATAAAACTTCAGGTTCTTCCACTGCACATATTCACAAGTGAAGAAAAATACTGTATAGCCTCCAATACTTTAAATTAAGTCATAATCTCTCAAGTTTAAAATCAGCTCAAACCATTCAAAGAACTTCATTACACAGACAGTTGTGGCTGAAGCACAGACAGCTTCCTGAGGATTAATAACCAGTGAGAGAAGCTGAAAGCATGAACTGGGTTCAAGGGCCGTTAAATCCAGTCAGTCATTACACTTCTGGAAATGCCCTATGCTTCAGTCAGTATTTGAGAAAAATAAGAAAACCAGTTTCTGCTTTATTCTGTTATAAATTTTGGATCATTCCATTGACTTTGGATTTACTTTGATTTATTAGACAGTAGAAACCAAGTTCCTTCATTATGAGATTAAACTACTTAATTTATCATGCCATTTGTCTTAGCATGTAGTGTACAGAACTGCTTTATGAGTAGGTCATTGAAGTCTATTGTTATTTATATTATTGGAGGAAATAACATTAAATAAAACCATACTTACAATTACCCATATAAAATACTAACACGTTAAAGAGTTACCAGTCTTTGAAAGATTTTTTTTTTTCCTTTTTTCCTGGGAGAAAAATGTAAGATAATAAAAAACTGGTTACTGCTTGATCGAAGAAAGCCATTGATCCATATGGAAAATGTACAACAAAACTTAAATGTTAGGTACAATTAGTTTTTAATTAATTGGCTTTTATGTATGATCAGTTATCTGTAATTTAATTGTATAACATATTGTTACGACCTCTAAACTTTTATTTCCTGGTGATATACAGCTCTTCCTTCATTAGTATTTCATTGTGACAATATGACAGAAGTTGTTGCCTGTCCGAACAAGAATGACAAATCCAATTGAAGATATGTCTGTTTTTTTCAGAAATGAGTTTAAGTATCGGTAGACTAGAAAAGTAATCTATAACTATGAATGCCATATATTCCTACTCTTTCCCTCTCCCCCTATCCACATTCTAAATAAAGGATAGCTCGGTATAGTTGAGAAAAATATTACATTAGATTTGGTTAGGATTTCAATGAAATAATTTACGGTACTAAAATACAGAAGAAATAGGCTATTTGTCTTTTTAATTCACAGGCATGCCTCTCTGTGTTTGGGTGACAAGGAAAATTCTTTATCTTGAGAAGGCTTTCAAAAGTATATCATTCCTGGAACATATGTTAACAGAGAGAAAAATGGGAAAGTTCTGAGCCATTTCAATTATTCTGCTAAAAGACTTGTAGAAGACAATAGGAGCCAAGCTAGAAGACACAGAAAATCTGGTGCTCAAGAAAATAGAAAATAATACAATCGCTGTGATTATACACTGGTGGAAAGGACCAAGGGTAACACGAATGGATTTTCTACATGAAATAAGAAAAAAAAAAAAAAAAGGAAAGAGAAGGGAGGAGACACTTCAAGTGTTTCACTAGTGAAGTTCACACAGTGAATTGAAACAGCTAACAGCTTTTTTTGAAATTAGTAATAAAAAAAATCACAGAAAATATAAGCAATTAAATATTAGGGACTCATAATTGCAGTTATTGAGTAGTAGGAATAAAAACCAAACCAAAACAAAACAAAGGCAAATTGACAACATGAGAAAATGCATATCAATAAATAAATCCAGCAGCTAGAAGTCAAAGACTTGGCTCTTAAAATGTAACTGCTTTGTAGCTAGAAAAGTTGATTTTTTTTTTTTTTTTTAAGACACTTTGTGGGGTATTATATATGAGAATTGTATACTAATTCATTCAATTCATACAAGTCTATTTTAGCACTGTAAATATTTTTTAGTTAACATGAATATCAGCAGATCACACTGAATTCAGTTTTAGCTCATTTATCATCAACAATCAATAAAAGATCTGATTCTAAAGTCTTTGTACTGAGGAATTGCTGTAGCAGAAAGAAACAGGAATAAATTATTTATAAATAAATTACTTTTTCTGGTTGTTAGATTTTGAATGCCAATAGCTGAGGAAGAAAAAGAATAAAAGCTTTAAAAATGAGGAACAGTTTGAAACACAAGGATGAACACACACAGCTTGTCCATAAGACAACTGGACCTCTAGCCTCATCTCCTGTGAGGGATTTAGCCAAAGTGCTTTGCAATGTTGCAGACTTTATGATGTTGGCCTGACCTGCCATTGTGCACCTTATTTATAGCAGGAAAATCAAACATGCTAATGCCTCAGCTCATGCAACAGTGAAACAGCAGAAACTGCTCAGGAATGATTTTTAAGGCTTACATTTGGTTGTGCTGCAACACATTTACTTCTGTTACAGTTGACTATGCACGGTACTAGCTGAAGCCAACAAAGAGTGTGGCTTTGGTGAATATATTGCCTGCAAACTGCAGCAGTTGAAGAGCCAGCATGAACTGACTCCACCAACACTGCTGGGGTAAATTTCTGATGGAGAGGAAGGGCAGACACCAAGAGTGACAATGTTATAAATCAACAAAGCTACACATGCAAGAACTTGTAAGTTTGCATTAAAAAAAACAAAACACCCAAAAAACAACCAAGCAACCATACAAACAAACACAAACAAACAAAATACTACAAACAACAAGAACAACAACAAAAACCAAACCAAATCAAACCAACCAACCAAACAAAACAAAAACAAAACTCTAAATTTATACTTGGATATTTAGATCATGATGAAAGAGGGAATTCCGTCGTCTTTGAAAATATTTCATTTGAAAACATTATCACCGCTGTAGATCATTTCCTTTGCATGTATTTCCAAAAAGAAAGTAGTGTTCCCTCTGATTTTCTCTAAAACATTCAAGTTCTCTGCTCTTCCCTCCACCCCCATCCTGGGGAGAGAAAAATCTTTAAGTAGTTATAGGTACCTGTTATGGGCACCTATTTGTTTTGGTGGCAGCTCTTTTGGAGTAGAGAGGAGCTTAGATTAGTCAACATGTTACTTTTCTAAATATATGTGCAGATGTATCCTCTCAGTAGCATTTATTAATAATGTGATTAGCATGCATTCTCCTTGTATTATTTTGGGGGTCAATTTCTGCCTCTCAAAGCATCCAGTGCATTCATAACAGAAGATAAACAGAACTTCCCAACAGCTAGCAAGACAAGGTCATAATACCTTTTCTGTTACCCTATTAGAATTTCTTCTTCAAGAGAACAATGTTTTCTAAACTTATTATTTCACTGATATTTAAATTCATTCACCTTTATGATTGTAGCTGAGACTATAGCAGAAAGAATCACATTTACAGATAGGTTTTATACAAGCTTTCAGAAGAAGTTATAGTTTTACAGAGATCAAGTTCTCCAAAATATTACTGATCTAAAATTTATCTGGTTTTAATGTGTTCTTTTTTTACCTAGACTAAATGCAAGCTTTGGAGATAAGTCAATACTACTACAAAAAGTTATTATCAACATTTTATTAAAAGTTCCTATTAGCCTTTATATTCATTGGTCACAATGCCACATAGCAGAGGAAGTATTTCAACTTTATTCTGATTTTTTTGCACAAATTTATGAAGTGGCAAATGTTAAACAGAAAGCCATAAGTTAAGCTGATTTTACTAGCCTTGGATTGAGCTAATATAAAGACCAGTATCAGATAAAGAAAATATTCTGCCTGTCCTTAAGCAGCCCAATTCTTCCTCTTATCCTGTTGGCATTTTGTGTTGTTGCAATACTACCTGGAATCAGATGTGAAAGTTTGCAAAAAGCATCCCTTAAGTCTTGCAATATCCATTTTATAATTAAAGTAACAATATTAAGCAGTCTGGTCCTGGAAAAGCAATACCAATAAAATAAAAACTGCTGTAGAATTTAAAAAAAAGAGGAAATATCAGTTGCTCAGAATAAGTTACCATATAGTCCGCACTGTTAAATATCTACTCTGGCGGACCAATTGTGCAGCAAGAAATCATGTCAGTAGGAGCTGTGTTCATGTATGGCAGGAGAATTATAATTTTTTTCAGAGGAACGGACTACTCTAAATGGTACCAAGTACACTGAGTAAAGTATGTTTGTCATATGTCTCTTTTCTTGATTTAGCAAGTGGAAAATACTGAATGCTACCTGGACGCTGACTCAGATAGTGCATTTATGTGCATATAGAGACCCACTTAGCATCATTTACCGCACATGACACCCACCAATATTTCATTTCTTCTGACCTAACTCATTGTGAGGCATTCCTTCGAACTCCAAAAAGTGGAAGGTCATGAGGTTTTCGTTCGATATAATGTGGCATGAAGGGTAATTGTGGCATCCATGAGGAAAGCAGCCAAAAGACCTGTTTCTAGTTATTTTCGTCGTATCTGCCATTTCTCAGTGTAGTAAGAAAGAGAATATTTTACCTATCATTGCCTGACTTACAGCAAAAGGAAAGAGCTGACGGGATAAACATAGATGTTAGCAAGAGCTCAGGAAAAGATAGAACAACAAGGATTATAGCTGAAGGAAGAAACATGGCTGGAAAGCCCAAGTGATGAGAGCAAGAGTTTTAGGAAAAAAAGAAAGTAAGAAAACATTTGTTAAGGAGTGTGTGTTAACAATTTATAGCACTTTTCCCTTCCTCACTGTCACTTCAGTTGGCCACAGGTACCCTTTTGCTAGCAGCTGTGTTCCTTCTAGTCTTGTGCTGGTTTTGGCTGGGATAGAGTTAATTTTTTTCATAGTTACTACTATGGGGCTATGTTTTGGATTTGGGCTGAAAACAGTGTTGATAACAAAGGGATGTTTTAGTTACTGCTGCGTAGTGCTTATATTACAGAGCACTGAGGCCTTTTCTGCTTCTCACAACACCCCACCAGCGAGTAGGCTGGGGCTGCACAAGAGTTGGGAGGGGACACAGATGAGACAGCAAACCCTAATTGACCAAAAGGATATTCCATACCATATGACGTCATGCTCAGCAGTGTAAAGCTGGGGGAATAAGAATGAATGGGGGATGTTCAGATTGATGGTGTTTGTCTTCCTAATTAACTGTTACACGTGATGGAGCCCGGCTTTCCTGGACATGGCTGAACACCTGCCTGCTGATGGGAAGCAGTGAATGAATTCCTTGTTTTGCTTTGCTTGTGTGTGTGGCTTTTGCTTTACTTGTTAAACTGTCTTCATCTCAGCCCATGAGTTATTCTCACTTTTACCCTTCCGATTCTTCCCTCCCTCTCACTGGAGAGGAGTGAGTGAGGGGCTGTGTGATGCTTAGTTGCTGGGCAGGGTTAAGCCCCAAGTCTCCTTGGGTTATACCCCTCTTGATTTCCACAAATCTCATTTTTAAGATTGCAGGGTCTGTGGCCCATCCACTCTGCAGTTATGCTCACTGTCTGGAACTTTCCGTTGACATTTGTCTCCTTTTCATAAGCAGTGAATGCTTACCCAAATCATGAACACATCTACAAATACAGGATAATTATGAATTCCAGCTTTACCTTTACTAAACCAGCAAAACTAACCTGTTGCCACAGGGTGTTTCTGGGAGTTTAGCATTTATCTATAGTACCATATTATTAACAGGGCCTAGACAAGTCTGGGAAAGTGATAAATGGAACAAATTATAACTGTCCCAGAAAGCATGCTAACAATAAAACAATGCTGCAATTGCAGACAATTCATAGTCCTTTTGAACTTTCTGGTACAGCCTTACTATATAAGTATGTTCCTTGCTATATTGTGCTTGCCATGTGTGGAGTGCTTTCCTGGCTATCAGTGCTCACCAGAAGACCCTTCTCCATACAGGAATCATACTGGGGACACTGAAAATTTCTAGAGCATCTTAGAATCCATTCTTATGAATTGCCAATTTCCTCTTCTCACTCCAGCAATTACAGGTAACTGTTCACTGAAATCAAAATACCTAGCACAACTTAGTAGACTTAGAAACCTCTTCAGAAGGTTAATAAGGGCAATATTATAAGAATTAAAAATAAATTAGTTGTTTTTATCAGTGTTTCATTTAGAAAGTTAATAGGTGTTTTACAGTCTTCCTAACAAAAATTGGTACTTCTGCAGCCACTAGTCATTAAATTTCCTTCACAAAACTGAGTCTAGACTTTGGGGAATCTTATTTTGCTTTACACTCCATAGTCCTCTTAAGGCTGAGGGAATGGTTGAAAAGAAAGAAAGATCAGTCTTTCAGACTCCACATACTTTTTCTTTCCCTTCATCTCTTCTTCCATTGGAAAATGTTTTGTTTTCATTCCAGAAAAAAACACTCCATAAATTGATATCTGTATTTATATATAAGGGTATAATTTGTTATCCAGTCTTTATAAAGAGTATACAAAAACAGAGTCCATGGGTACACTTTATTATTGATTTTTTGATTGAGACCACAAGAAAAAATATGAGTCATGCTGGGGTAATGATGTCCTTGGGGTGTACTGGTGGTTCTGACTTTAAGGGATAGTCTTTAATGTATTTGCTTCACTTTAATAAATACCTACAGAATGAAAGTATGATATCTCAGGTGCTTCAACAAGAACCTCATGGAGGATGAGAGCAAGGACATGGAATGGGACAGGAGGATGGGATGGCAGAGGAGGAGATGAAGGCAAGAACAGGTGTTTTTTATTTTTGACTCCATGTTTCTTTTCCTGTGCAGTGACTTCCTACTCTTTAACAGCCAGGTTATTGCTTTATTTAACTGTAGAAATCCTTCTCAGTATTTTCTTCTCAGTAATAGGGGAGAATTATATGTGTTAGAGTGGCCATTTAGCATCTGGTTCCATGAAAGGTGCTTCCCAATTGCCTGATGAGTACTTTACTTCCATTAAAATTTTCATCAATATGTCACTCCCCTTACCTGAACCTGACATGCCAGTTTTAAAGGGTGTGTCTCTCTGTGACTGTTCACAAGAAATTTGACTCTAGGAGTGATTTTTTTAAATATTCCTTTCAGATAGAATTTGAAGTATAGTTTTCTTCTGGAACCTAAAAGTGTAGATAGGCTCTTTAAAGATGGCCTGTCACAATCTGGTCAAATATTTAGGGGACAATGTATTAAATAGGCTAACTTGTTACCAGAGGAATAACCTTGTAATTCTGAAAGAAATTCAGGTTCCTGTGTTTCCTTTACATGGTGAGAGGTCTTTGAAATCAAGACTTTGGCAGAATGGTTCAAGCTTTACCTCACCAAAGCTTTCTCCTTCTTTCAGCACTAACACTATGCTGACTGGTGTTGGCTTTGCAATTTAATACAATCAGAAATTCTTAGTTTCATATAGAGGTGAAGTTCTGTCTTCTTTTCACAAGAAATGCATAGTAAGGTTAAATAAAGATAATGAGTCAAACTGATTTAAACTTCAAATCTAAACTTTTTAATTTAAATTTTTAAACTTTAAAACTCTAAAACTATTTAAATTTAACTCTCATTTTTTTAAAAGACATGCTAGAGTATTTTCTGCCTCAAGGAATGAATTAATCTGCTCTATGTTGTATTTTCAAGTAATAAGAATTGACTAATTGAATATAGTAAGCAAAGCAAATATTATTTCCCTTCCTCCATTTTTCTTATGATGGGAAATTTTTCGTATTAACTGTGATCTTCGTTTAAGTGATATACTACCATCTGAAAGATGTAATCCTGGAATAACACAGGGATCTTACTTGAAACTTTTACCTTTCTATCCAAAAGCCTGACAATACTATTTTTTCATCACAGACAAGGAGAGATTTCAAATCAGCTTATGTTGGGAGAACACTTCGAAGTGTTCTAATATGCACAGTTTAGGGTAGTGGAGTTTCTTTCATGTGGTTTCTTGGGTGGCTTTCCAATTTTATAGATCAGAATGTCAGAGCAACTAGGCTGTGCTCACACTACATGCTCCAGCTGTCCAACTAATGTCAAGTCCTAATTATGAGATTTTTGAGTTGATCCCATGTGACTGGATTTTCAAACCAGAACAGAGGTAATGAGGTGCTGAAGTTCAGTAAGTCATTTTCTGATGGTCATAAAAGAGCAACACGAACGATCATTGTTGGAATATAATCTAGATCTCTTCCTGTCATCAAGCATTCAGTGCGTGTGCTGCATACTCCAGAGCATAACACTTAATTCAAAAATTCAAATAATGATATTTGCATAATTTATTCTATTTTGCATAATTTCCTGTATGATTTATGCTTACACTTTAGAAAAAAATATTTCTTGTATATATATGAAAATATTATAGTGTAAAAGCAGCTTAGGATCATTTTACTAGTGCATTAGTAAATGCCTTCTGTAGCAATCTAATACAGTTGCTGTATCTATAGACAAATACAATTTTTCATGTGTTACATATAATAAGAAGAATGCGGAGTGCACCCAGGCTTTTGTACATAGTTCAGCCTACCAAGAGGAGCAGGATAAACCTCTTAATGAATACCTTAATTGAGCTGAAATCAATCTTTGGAGGTGCGTGCCTCTCTTTTCTGACTTAAATACAGAATTTTAGACATCTCAAGTCCTTAAAATTAAGTGGGAAGAATTTGGACCTGTACCATGGGCTTTGCAGTCATGGTTTTATTGATGAAAATGAGGGATGATGGTGAATTTGGATGCCACATTCCCCAGCAGCCACCCAGACCTGTGGGTGCTTTTTTGTCACGTGAGCTGGTATGAGCCTCGCCTGCTGTAGCTGCACCTATTCAGGAGGGCTCTTCCTGAAAATGGAGAAGTGAACTGGGTGCTGTACGTTGACAGTCTCCT
Organism: Caloenas nicobarica; assembly: GCF_036013445.1. Lineage (NCBI taxonomy): Eukaryota > Metazoa > Chordata > Aves > Columbiformes > Columbidae > Caloenas > Caloenas nicobarica. The sequence goes on along the minus strand of NC_088246.1, from coordinate 84,025,757 downwards.
AAACTGGCCCAGAAAGGTGTGAGATATTATCCTAATATAGTTAAGGCAAGAAAACTACTGCTTGGAAATATGCACTCATGTGAAACGTTTTAGTTACTCATGAACCAGTAGAGCTGCTTTAAACTTTTATTCACATCTCAAGGCAGAGTGCAGAAAAGGCTGCTGTCATTCTCATTTTAGAAAGCCAGAGGTGCAGACAGCAGCAAACTCTCCAAATGACCTGGCCAGATGCACAAAATTGGCAAAACAGGAGGACTCTGACCTGGTCACTCTTGCGTGTTACTCTTGGGATGCTCCTTCCTCAGCCATGGTGCCTCTGCACAGAAAAGGAGGATTGTACACTATGGTTACTGCTATCACCTATGCCAAAGACAGCTTCATAGCCTGTCCTGCAGATCTGCTGACCTGATACATCTGCCTCCAAGGGATCACAGGGCACAGAAAGGTCTGAGCCCTGGGCTGCGCACTCGAAGGAACCCAGCAAGCAGTTACATTTTCCTGCAGCAGGGATGAGCCACAGCATTGCCTCCTCCATGTGGCCTGTGGTCCCCTCTCTCCCTGTGTGACCTGCTGTGTAAGGTCTCACAAGCTGGTCCAGAAAAAATCTGAGGTTCCTGTGTGTGCTGTCAGCACAAATACAGATGGCAACTGAGAATACACAAGAAATGCATGTTTGTTGAGTGTTTAGATTAACAGTCCCAAAATACTCTTGCCTCTAAATGTATTTTTAAAAGTCTCAAGCTTTGAAAAGCTATGAAGTACCGTATCTTCAATGCAGATAAACTTTAGTAACAATGTAGCTTATGAAATAACAAGTGAAGAGGAAATAATTTCGTTTGTTTAAGCAGAAAAAATGTTACCTCCCCAGTCACCCCATCCCTAACGGTTTTAAGATTCAGGGATTTTTTACCTTGGTATTACCTATTTACTTGCCTGGATTTTGCCTGTCAGATTGTAATGTTAGGAACTATGAACTACATGATAACTGCACATAATGACCTTAAAGTTCAATACAGGGCTGTTCTGCTCTGTCTTCCGTGCTTGTGAATACAAGGCAGGACTGCAGGGGAAAGGCCCAGTGTCCTTTGAAGTATCTTGGCAGCAGGAGGCTGATACTGATGACAGCTTCAAAAGTCCCCTAGTAATAACCTCAGGACTCTAACTGCCACTCAGCAATATTATGTGACCTTTGCTCCCTCACATTCATTTCATCTTAATTCTCATGATAAAGAATGAATATCCTTCAACCCACGAGCTGCACCTCAGAGGACAGCCAGGCTTATACAAATGAAATGATCAAACTCTACCCCCAAAATCTAATTTTCAAACCCCAAACTCTTTTAAGATAGAAAGGTATTTTATCTTTTTAATAAAGTACATATGCATTCAGAATACTAGAGAAATAGGGTTTATAATTCTATTATATCTACTTGATGTATTGCAATAATTCCTTAATAAAGAATATGTTCTAAAATATTCTGGTCTTTTTTTTTCCTCTCCTTCAAACTGTTAGCAAAACATCTTTGTGTTTGTGCTTATCAATATGTAGAAAGTGAGGTTCTTTATCTTTAACAGGAGATTCTACTCATCCAGAATTGTGCCAAATGGCCATCCTACTCCTTAATGTGCAAAGGGCAGACATTCAGTGAGGCCGAAAACAATAAAATGACTAAGCAGAAATGAAGGCAAAACATCTTACAGCTGGTAACACTATTTCATTTCATGGGAAGTTCATACTTTTTATACTCTCATTACAGTCACCTGAGTTACGAGCTGAACCAGAAACGTACAGAGCATAAAATTTGTGAATAGCATCCTAAACCAAAAAAAGCAAAGCAAGAAAATAGCACGACACAATCCAACAGCTTGATATGAAGGGCTAAATATAAATAAGTTGAAATATCAAAGACTTAGCCTTAGTAGAGATACTATGTAATAAACAATATTTTAGATACACTTCTTTGATATTAACATCTGAGCATAATTGTTATGCATTGCTAAATCTTTCTGAAGTTTTCAGTTAAGGTCAAAGACTCACTGGGAATGGCTTTCAGATTCTGCAGCGGTTTATTGGAACAGATCAATAATTCTGTAACAAAACTCATGGGATTTTATAAAGTCATTTATATTCCAGAATGAATAGTTAATGTGTAGATGACTAACTATTTAGTGAAGCGAAATATAGTAATGGTATCAGCTTTTCTGAAGACTCAGGAAAATTATAATTTTTAATTTTGGATATATATATATAGATTTATCCTTTGCACGTTTTATTTTTGCTTTTTCTTTCATCACCAATTCATGTGATAAAATGTGTTTGTTTGGGTTTTTTGGTAGGTTTTGTTTGTTTGTTCTTTTGGGGTTTGTTTTTTTGTTTGGTTGGTTTTGGTTTTTGGTTTTGTCTTTCTGTCCTCTTTCTTTGAAAGCCTGGATTCTCAGGTAAAAGGTAATGCTACTTCTGGTAAAGGATGGATCAGAAACAGATTTGTTTGTTTGTTTGTTTTGTGGGGGTTTTGGTTTGGTTTGGTTTTTGGTTTTTTGTCATACATATAATGGAAGGGTACCTTATTTTTATTTACATATGACTAGGGAAATATAAACTGATGGAAAAGTCATTTTTTCCAGTTGTTTACTTGTTATTCTTTGCCACGTTGCCTTAGCAGAATAACAGTAACATTTATTGCAAGACTTCAAACTAAAAGTCCCACTGCCTTTGTAAAAAGGGATATCTTAACCTATTGCTTGGGAGAGCTGAAATTCTGGCATGTCTTATCACACAGGATCACTTCTGGTGGCAGCAGAATAAAAATATGCTTAGTTCTGATGCTTACCCATTATTTATTGTCCATGTAGGACTATGGCCTAATTTTGGTTGTGAACACTGGTGAAGAAAAAATGTTCTAAAATAAATGTTAGCCATAATGGCAGCTTTTTAGTAAACGTTTTAAGATATTTGAAATGTGTATGAAATCTTACTTCCCATTATTAATCAGTTTTGTTCAGCCTATATTCTGTTCTCAGCCGTAGTGTGTTATCTTCATGGCCTTCCATGAACAAAGATGAAAAGCAAAAGTTTGAAAGGAAAAATGCATATTTGTACAGTCTCTTTCCACTGTGCGGCTTTTCAAATGTTCTATTTCAATGCCGAGGTAATGGAAATTCTAATTAATTATTTGATCTCAGTCACTGATACTGCATATTAACCTTGCCAACGAAAAAAATTTTTGCAATTGTGTTGTCATCTGTACCCAGTACTCCTGATAGGAAGCACTAATAAAGTATATAGTAGGATAACTATTAAAAAAGACAGCTAAAGCACAATTTGTGTGCTACAGGCATTGTTATTTAGATTGTGGGAAGACACAATAAATATTAAAGATGAAAAATTAGAGATTTGTCCTTCAAGTGCATATAGTACTTGGAAAATTAGTATAGCTTTGCACCCGAAAAAGGGATCTAGTCCATGGATTAATGGCTTGAATTTAGATTGGTGAAATCAATGATCAGGACCACTTTAAAATTGTATTTACAGAATACTTTCAAGGAAGCTTATCACTCTAGAGGAGAGGTAAGAAGTAATGGAAATATGAGAAGTTTGAGACATGAGTGGTGCTTGCTTGATCTGCTATCCTCCTCCATCTCCTGCATCACAGAAGGAAGGATATAGTACCAAGATCTGGTTCTTAAAAAAGGGTTAGGTTGCAGTGATCCCAGTGCAATAAAAATATTTCAAGGCAAGGAAATGGGAAAGAGAAAACTAGCAATTTTACCTGCATTTTAAAATATTTGGAGTCTAAAACAACAGCAAGCTATATGGAGAATAACAAGTATCGCAACTATCAAAACTGCATATGAGATAGAAATGGGGTTCCAAGGTGTAATGGGAATGAAAAGGCTGAAGTCCTGAAAATGCTGCATTGCTTATTTTCAGGGTCAGGCCTAAGGTAAATATCTGGGATATATATATATATGTGTGTATATACATATAAAACAGCTGTTCCTGGAGATAGATGGCTTTTGGATTAGGTTGTAGAAAATGTCACATAATGATCACTCAACAACCTTAAATGTCTTTTCTAACCTAAACAATTCTATCAAGCTGTGTGTGGTGAAACTGGTTCTTGTTATAGTGCCAGACTGTGATGTCCTTATTTGCTTGACAGCTAGAAATGCAATAGTGTTATACTGTACAAATCAGCACAATTATGTTACTGAGGCTGAGCAGTGGTACCCAAACATGTTCAAAAACTTTATTCAATATCTCCTTCCGGTAGCTGTTTTAAGTAGGAGAATTTCTGTTAATAAAAGTCACCATGCTCTAATAGAAAACGGTTATGATTTATAAAGACAGATTAGTGCTGAAAATTATTAATTTGCTTTTAATGACTATTTCAAAGAGTAACGGGTTGTGTTGTAGATGTACTCCAATTCCTAGCTTCTTTTAAAATTTATCTTGCTGAGGTCTTCAATTAAGATTATGCTTTGTTGTTGTCGTTATTATTATTATTAATATTACTATTACTATTATTATTACTATTATTATTTAGATAACAGGTGACTCCATCTTTTCAGTGTTATCCTTTCATGTTCTGATTTCACACAATTGGGATTTCTTTTTAACATTAGAAATTTTATTCTCATTTTAAATATTGTCTTTAGTCACTGTTTTCTGTACTACCACCTATAATTGCTAGATCAAAAAAACAATTGCTTGGGTAGATTATATTTTTTGTAAATCTCTCATTCATAATACATTCTGAAGTCCTTTGCAAAATTTTGGAAAAACAAAGTAAGCACAATCTGTAAAATCATACTGTTGCTCTTTTTTCTTTTTCAACACCTCTACAAAGTATACATGATAAGGAAAAGTTCTTTCCTGATTCTCAGCAGTCATTTATTTTGTCTGAGTCAGGCAGCGGTTGCACAGTCGAGAGCAAAACTAGTGCCTTCTCCATCGTCAGCACTGCATGGTTGTTTGTAGGTCAGATGCACCCATGTACAAACAGGTGTGTCAACTCTGGCACCGTGCAAGCGGTTTTCACGGTTGTTTCAATTAAGGCTATCAATTCCTCTTTTGTTCATATTCTGTTGTTTAAGTATGTTCCTTTATGCCAATATAATAAAGAGGCAAGAAACACCATAAAAACCTAGTTCAGAAATATTATTCACGAAGTGGTATTATTCCTGAAAAGGAAAATTACTTTTTCTTATTCAGTGTGAATGTTTCCTGAGCCTTTATTCAGAGCTGTTTACTTAAGTATGAAAGGTTTTCTCTTTACTTCTGTTTGCTGTACTGGCCCTGAGTCCTGTGCAAAGGGGGTTTCTACTCCCCAAGACACCCGCCTGTGGCGGAGGGGCTGAACTGTGCCCTGCGGTGGGGCCGGTGGAGCCGCTGGAACCGGCTGTGTCCAGCACGGGGCAGCCCCAGCTGCTCCTCACAGAGGCCACCCCAGCGGCCCCCAATGTTGCTACCCTCAAGCTAGCAGGTAAACCCAGTGCAGAGGCATGAGATGAGTCCTTCAAGGTGACTTCTGCTTCCTGTACTGGCAAATTCCTCCTAGGTCCTCCCAGTCCTGCCACCTCCAGGCAGGTAAATCTCAAATGATTTATTAGGTAAGCTCAGGGTGTGGTAGATGATAAAAGATAGGTTGAAATCTTTTGCCTTCTTGCAGAGGGTGTCAGTCACTGATGTAGCATCAGCAACAACCCTCTGCTCAGTGAACAGCACCTGTACAAGCTCACATCTTTCCTCCAAATTCTCCACAGTAACGTGACTGGATCTTTACTTTTTAGTATTAATTTTGTACATCTGCAGCTGTTTCACTGGAATATCATACAGGTGTCCATCTTTGAAGCTGACTCATGAGATAACTGAAATCTAGGTGTTTATACTCATTCATACACTTTTTTTTTTTCTTTTTTTTTTTTTAATTAACTTATCTTTGAAAATGGCAGTTAATGTGCATGCTCTTCCTTGTCAGGGCTGACTTTCCTTACTGGTTCCTTCCTGTTAGTACTTCATGCTTTCCTCCCAGGAGTCACCAGCTTTTTCTCATTTATTTCCTGGAGAGAGTCAAAATGACTTTTAATAATCTCTGAAACGGTTTCCAAAGCCAACTCTCTCCATGGACCTGCAGGGATAGACATCAAGCGAAACTGTCATGTCTCTGGAGTTTCTTCCTGTGGAAATCGTCATTAACAGTGGCAGCACAGGGAAAAGCTAACATATCACAGACAAACAAGATTATCAAACAAGTAAACATAATGCAAAACAAAAGAAAACTGAATGACATAGTAGTTGCTTCTCCCAAATATGCTTCTCCCCACCTTGTTTTGGTTTGGTTCATACTGTAATGTTACAAACCAGGGCATCAGTACATTCTGTAACATGGAAAGGTCTCTGATCCCAACCATGTTTCCAAAACTGCAAAGTTCCCAAAGTGTGCAGGAAGTCAGTCCTGTTGAAGTCAGGAACCAAACAAATGGAAATGATGATTCTTCAGGTGTTTTCATCTCTTTAACCTAATTTTTGAAGAGCATGTCAATGACTCATTACATTTAAACGAAACTCTAGGTCTGTCTGACTCTTACTTAAGCTTATGCCTAAATGGTATTCTGAAATTGAGACAGTGTGGAGACATTGGACTGAATGTAAAATTGATGAAAGCAAATGCAGTTCTTATTACATTTCTCAGGAACTTATTAATGCCTGACTTAAACAGTGTTAAAAATGACCTGGAGTTCAAGGAGGTCTAAAATGCCAAACAGAGTAATTTTCACTACTCAGAAGGTAAGCAAAACACCCTTTTGCCTTGATATTTACAAACCTATCACAAAAAGAAACCTCTTTTTGCTCACAATGCTGTGATAATTTATAAGTGGCTAGAAAGAAGTAACCAATGACCTACAGTTCTAACCAAAATGGATCACAATCAATTGTCTTTTATTTTTCGATATATGCTTCTGAAATTTTGAAGGCAAACAAACCTCTTGGTGAAAGTCACTACCTACGCATATTCTCTGTAAGCGCTAAAGCAGCTTTTAGAAACAATAGCCTCTACTCCGTACATAAAGAGAATATTTTCTTGATTTCAGTTTATTCAGTTAATTAAAAATAGATTACTATATCATTCACAGTTGAAAAGAAGTAGAAAAGCCTGCTTTAATTTTTTTCTTCTTATTTTTAATCTCTATGTAGAAGTGAGGTAAAAATCTACCAGTCTGAAAATCTTATAGGTACTTCAGAATGGGAATAATCAATTTAATCCACTCACTAAAAAGACTACTTTGCTTAATGTCAGTTTAAATTAAATTCAAAATATTTTATGACAAATGTAAGTTTACTATTTACTGGCAACATTTGAGGTCTTTTTTTTTTCTTTTGTATATGTTAGCATCAGTGAACCCTTACGACTATCAAACAGAGTAGAGGTTGCTGCCTGATAATTTGTATTTTGCAATCTTTTTCAACTGTGTTTCCGATATTTTCATCTACAAATTAAAATTCCTTAAGTCAACACTTTCACTGCCCTCCTCAGAGGTTCTTGCTGCTTCTTCCCACTTCTGTGCTATATAGGACTTTGTGCAGTCTGGGCAATGAACAAAGGTGTGGGATGATGTGGATTAAAATAGACTTTTAAATATACGTACATTTATAAATCAACACACACAGTGAGTATACATATATAGGTATATATTTCTACATTTATGTAGATCAATATAAACTCACTGTTTGACCATAGAAATATTGTTAAAGTTTCCACATAAATGTCTGAATTTGTGTAAAGATACAAGGGAGACCCGATTACTTCTTTTTTTGCCAACGTCATCTTTCCTGACAAAAAGTGTGTTAAATTTTAACCTTTAGCTGTCTCTTCACTGCAGAGAGATGTGTGCTGTCTTATCAGGGTAAAAAATAGAGATTAGAGATCACAAAGCTACTATATAGAAAGGCATGTGCTTCTGTGTAACTAGTCAATGCCAATAAGATGTGTTCTGATTTGCACACTACCTAGTGTTGCGAATCTAAGCAGAAACTAACGTGTCTTTTCCACTAAAATGCTTACTTGGAAGAGCATACACTCAGTAATTGATTTATTTTAATGAGATAATTAAGCTGATTTTATGTAAGGTAGAAGTATCTGACCTGGAATTTTCTAGCTTTAGATTCTGTTGGTGTCTGGTTTTGGTTTTTTCTGGGTTTTTGTAAGATTTTAATATTAACCTCAGAAGTTGGTGGGGAAGGGGAAGAGAAAACCTGAACCAAAAGTGTAATATGAGAACTCTGAGCTAAAATGCATTTGGGAAAGTAAAGTCAGAGAATTTTCAAGTGACAAAAATTTTCAAGGTATTACTTTTTGTTATCAGATGGAAAAAGAATGTTTTTGAATACTTCACATTCTCATACTATGGAAAGAGTCTATTTACAATTCTTTGCATATTTATGACAGAGAGTGTACATGTGCATCATATTGCTGAACAAACATTTATCAGACACTCAGCTAAAATGTTTAGATTCTGTCCCTTTTAGAGTAGTTTGAAAGCAGAACATTTGATTTTTATTGCCTCCGCAGAAAACAGAATAACATTTTCTGCTGTGTATTTCAAAGCAATGAATATCTATGAGGTGGATAATGAAATGTGCCCCCCTGTTTCACATACTAGTGAATATGTAATCAGGATCTCAGCTGCCTCTGACATTTTTTAGAGCATGGTTCCATGAGTTTGTTTTTTTGTAGCAGCAAAGCAGACTTGTGTAGTTACCACCTAGTCTGCTTGTTCCCATATCCACCACCATGTGGCTCCTTGAAAGCAGACGCCAACATGAAGTTTTCTTTTTAATGAACTGTGAACTGTCTGAATTTAAAAGAATACTCCAAGAACATTACAAATTATTCTGATACGTGCTTTCTAATTTCACTAAATATTTTCTTAAGTTCCTTTAGCATTTAAAAATACAGTTGGAAAACAAAATCTCATACGTACACAGATACATTGATGTCCACCTTTCTTAACAGATTTGTGTTGAGTCATGAGATGCTCAAAGCAATTCAGAAAAGATACATCAAGGACCTATCAAATTCTTCTTCAGCTCTAAGAATACTATCGTTGATAATTGTATGTCACAGAGTTGCATCACTATGGTTATATGCACTTGCACTGTCTCCAATCTCTTTGGCTACAACTGGCAGTTTATTTTATGGTCACTTCACAGTCCTGATTCACTGTTTCTGTGGGTATGGGCTTGTGGCCATTTGTGATTTACCTGATTCACAGTTTTGAAGTGTTGTAAAATTATTATCTTGCTCTTCCAGCATTTATAAGCAAGGGATTTAATATTTCAGACAGATGTAACCCTTATAGTAACTATATTTGAAACAAACCAATGAGATTTTGTTGTGGAGATCAAGAAGCAAAATTTTGTGCAGGGAATTACATCACAGACAGTAGCTGAGCAGCTAAAACTTCTATATAATGGACATTATACTAGCAGTTCAAAGCACTTAGATTAATTTCTTCTCACATTGAATTCCGATTATAAATGGTACTTCAGATTATTTTTAGAAAACATTTTAAAAATCACTGGGTTTGCACACTTTCAAATTTATGGACATAAAATTAATGAAGCTATTCATTAAAAAATCATACTAAGGAGAAAAAGACCTTATGAGCTCTAATTCCTCAAAGCACTGAGGTATGCAGTTAACTTCAATTGAAATGGATGGAAATTTGGTACTTATGTAAGAACTGAAGGGTCTCAAGACAAAGACATGAATTGAGTGTCAGTGTAGACACTTACACACTGTTAATGGAATAAGTCCAATTGCTTCGCTCAGCTGGCATCTAATAGAGTGGAGCCCTTTGTGAGGAGGGCAGAATGATTAATTCTAAATTTGTATTAGTGTTTTCAGAGTTAAGGACATTAGACAGAAATTTTATTTTGCATAAGTTGTTTCACTGGAAATGGAACAACTTTTCCCACCTCAGAAAAAAAACAATTTTCTTCTCCTCACGATTCATTCTACTAGATCAGGGGTGTCAAACTCATTTTCACTCAGCTCAGGTGGGCCCCGGTGAAAATGAGTTTGACGCCCCTGTACTAGATATTGCTGTGGATTTTTTTGAGACATATAATAAGAACATAAGGAAGTGGATGGGATTTGATGGGATATGTATTGTTCGTGTTTGTACTGTTATACGAGAAATTCCCAGAGAAAGTAACATGGACTGAGTTGATATGAACCAATCTCATTTCCATGATGCTGGAAAAGTAAAAAATGAGCAAGAATATCTGCAACTGAGGTTTAATACAAAGACTTCCATGTTCTTAGTGTTAGCTCTGCTCTGTACCTTGTGCCAGCAATTTCACCAGTTTGGGAACATAAGATTTCTTTTCCCATATTGTCATAATTGGAAGGTGTAAAATAAGCTAAGACATTCAGTCCTCAAATAACTTTTTCATGAAATTATTTGAGGACAACTTTATAGTTTATTTTCATTCTCCTCTCTCCCTTTGCCCTCCTCCCCCATGTATAATTTGAAGGAGGGGAGAAAAAAAAAATTCACAGTCTTTGTTCTATATGGTGCAAAGAAACAGGTAGTTACTCGGATCACTTTAGTAATGGTTTTGATAACTGAGTAGACTGCTATAAGCAGCAAGGACAAAATGATTGACTGCAATAATAATTTCGGAAATGTACCTGTAGAGGCAGTGGTGTTCTCTGTCCCTTTTTTTTTTTATCAAGGAACAACCACTAGTGTTTAGTGGCAGAGCAGGATTTTTAGAACTTCTTTGTAGTAGGATTTTTTTTTAGATAACATTAAGTTAGAATATTATAAATTAGTTGGTGTTGTACTTAGCCCTAACTGCACACAACAGCAAACATAGCCTGCTAGTTGTGCTTTGAAAAAGTGACAGGTGGGAAATTTTCAAACAACTTGCTTGCTCTTCAGTGATGCGCATTCACTGAAACTAATTATTGGTATGGATGGTTAAGTTTTGAGAAATCTGTCAAATTGATGTTTTCTCGGAAGTCTTGACATTTTTCATTATTAAATTAAGTTTTTAAGCAGAACAAAAGTCATTCTTTCAATTAAAAACTCTTAGGTTTAGGTAATTGAGCATATTGTCGTAAAGAATAGCCAGGTCAAATATAAGAAGTAACTGTAGTCGGAAAAACCCTTCTTTTAAAGAGAGAGGGACTATTTGCAACAAAACTATTCCTAAGTTGTTGCATTTTATTCTCAGCTTGCAAAAGAATTGCATTTAAATAATGTATTTTAAGTGTGCATGTAATCTGTTGCCCAAATACTTTTGCCATTATTGTTCCTTGCCATGTATTAGTTAGGTCTTTTCCCCATATCAGTGTGTGATGAAGGCGGTTCAATATCCTGTCTCGGGTATAGGTCTAACAGTAAGAAGCAGCACTGATTTTCCATTGATGAAGATATCAAACAGAGCTGGTCCCTATATGGACCCCTGAGGGACATCGCTTGTCACCAGTCTCCATCTGGACATTGAGCTGTTGACCTCTGGATGTGACCATCCAGCCTATTCCTCATCCACAGAACAGTCCACCCACCGAATCCATACCTCTCCAATTTCGAGAGGATGTTGTGGGTGACTGTGTCAAATACTTCACAGAAGTCCAGATAGATGACATCTGTAGCTCTTCCTTTGTTCACTGCTGTAGTCACTCCATCATAGAAGGCCATTAGGTTTGTCAGGCAAGAGCTACAGTTAGTGAAGACATGCTGACTGTCTCTAATCACCTCCCTGTCCTCCATGTGCCTGAGCATAGCTTCTCAGAGGATCTGTTCCATGATCTTCCCAGGCACAGAGGCAAGGCAGACAGGTCAGTAGTTCCCAGAGTCCTCCTTTCTACTCTTTTACTCTTTTTAAAAATAGGTATGATATTTCCCTTTGTCCAGGCATCAGGGACTTCACCTGACTGCCATTAATTTCCAGATATCCTGGAGAGTGGCATCAGCCAATTCCCTCAGGACTCTGGGATGCGTCTTATCAGGTCCCATTGACTTACACATATTCATGTTCATTAGGTGGTCATGAGCGTGATCTTCTCTTACAGTGGGAGGGACTTTGTTCAGCTTGAGGTCCATCCACTCAAGAAATGTGGGAAGAGAAGTTGCTAGTGAAGACTGAGGCAAAAATTTGTTGAATACTTCAGCCTTCTTCTTGTTTGTTTTTACTAGTTTGACAGTTGTGTTCATCAGGTGGGTGGGTACACTTTCTTAGACCTTCTTGTTCTGGGACACATACCTGTGGAAGCCCTTCTTGTTATTCTTTGCATCCCTTGCCAAGTTCAGCTCCAGCTGCATCTTGGCCTTCCTGACCCTATCCCTACGCAACCAGACAGCATCCCTTGACTCTGCCTAGGATATCTGTCCCTGCTTCCACTGCTTGGGCATTTCCTTTTCGCCCTCTACTTGACTAGCAGGTCTCAACTCAGTCATGCTGGTCTCTTGCTTTCCTTGCCTGATTTCTTACATCTTACACAAAGCTTAGTCATTTTTTTCATTAATGATGTAATGTATACATATAACTGTCTGTATGTAACAACTTCATTTAGCTGACAGCTCAAGTTTTGTAGTGTTTACTTTAACACACACAGCACTTTGCTAAATCTAAAAAAAAAAGCATTTTTTGCTCTGATATACTCTGCAGATCGTATGAAAATGACATCTGGTAGAGGATTGTTCTTGAAATAACAGCTTCAAATTGCAAGCTAAGGTAGTCATTTAAGATCACAATTGTACATCACAATATTTCTGTATAAGAGAGTCAGTTGATAGATTCTCAGCAATCAGTAAAGCACAGATTAAAGCCTTTTGCCAGGAAAATCAAGATTCATTTTATCTTTATAGTTCTTCAGGCTTCTTGTGCACAATTCTCTCTATATTTTTAAATTTGTATGCATAAAGTTCTATTTTTGTCAATATATATAATTCTAACTTGTCATTCTTCAGACAAGCTGAATATGAGTCAACAGTGTGCCCTGGCAGCCAAAAAGGCAACCATGTCCTGGGGAGGCTGTGACCCCACGGAGAGCCTGTGCTGGAGCAGGCTTCTAATAGGACCTGTGGCCTCGTGGGAGAGGAGCCCACGCTGGAGCTTTACTGGCAAGGCTTGTGACCCAATGGGGGATCCGCACTAGTGCAGTCTGTTCCTGGAGGACTGCACCGTGTGGAAGGGACCCACACTGAAATACTTTGCAAATAACTGTGGCCCATGGAAAAGACTGACGTTGGAGAAGTTCATGGAGGACTGCCTCCCATGGGTGGGACCCCACACCGGAGCAGGGGAACAGTGTGAGGAGTCCTCCCCCTGAGGAGGAAGGAGTGGCAGAGACAACATGTAGTGAATTGATTGCAACCCCCATTCACCCTCTGGCTGTGCCACTCAGGGAGAGGAGGTAGAGAAATCAGGAATGAAGTTGAGCCCAGGAGGAAGGGAGAGGTGGGGACAAGTTGTTTTAAGATTTGGTTTTATTTATTGTTATCCTACTCTGATTTGATTTGTAATAAATTAAATTAGTTTCCCTGAGTTGAGTCTGTTTTGCTCATGACAGTAACTGCAGAATGATCTCTTCCCACTCTTATCTTAACACATTAGCCTTTCATTGTATTTTCTCTCCTCCTGTCCAGTTGAAGAGGAGTGATAAAGCAGCTGCGTGGGCACCTGATGTCCAGCCAGGGTCAACCTGCCACACTAGTTTTCAGACTTTTTGATTTTTCTGTTTATATTTCTAATCATATTTAACCGTATATATAATTACTTTGAATTCAGGGCACCTGCAGCTGCTTTAGAAATAAACAAAAGCTACAAGTATACAACAGTTCTGAAAACCTTGTTGCTTTTTTAATGTGTTGAAATATAGGCTATTGTAGCTAACTTTAGGACTGTTTCATATATAAGAGCTCTGCTTTTTAAAGATTAATCACTGACTCTAATCTGTGAAGCCACCCTTGCAAGTAATATGGATGGCTACCTAAATGAAGAACATGCAAGACACATTAATTCCCAAGAAAAATATATAAAGAACCAAATAAAGTTGCTCTTTTGACAGAGTGTAAAAACATGCAGTTAACTGGTATTTGGAAGAAATTCATAGCAAAATAGAACCATTATAAATATAGCCAGATACTTCAAATTGTGAGTATAACAAAATATTTTAAGTAAAAGAAGCAATTGGCTTATAGTTATTACTTAATTTTATTTTTATTTTCATTATTGCAATTTCTTGCCACATTTATAAATCAACAACAGTTTTTCCAAAAGCTGATGCTGAACTTACTCTCCCAACCTTTTTACAATAACTGTTTGTGTAATGTTCATGTGCCAATGTGAATTTTTGGTTTTTGCCTTCTTTTGTGTAGGTTTTCTGTACAATGTATAAAATGTTTACACAGAAACAACAGATTCAGGAAAGACATTGCATTGTTATTATAGAAAGGTTCAGGAGCATTTCTTATTTATATGCAACCAGACTCTTGAAACGGGACAGAACTGGACTATGTAGCATGGCCTCCCTCTTGATAGGACATATGGTATGTCAGCCAGAAGATACAATGTAGCACAGTAGTAAATTAACAAGATTTGCAAACAGAATATTGTTAAACAAAGCTCTTCCTGAATATGACTTTCCCTTAATAATAAGGGAAAATAATCTGAATTCATTACTCAGTAATTAATATACTGATTAAATTAAAAAAAGGTAATAATCTGTTTATTTTCAGTAGTGTGTTTCATCTCAATGACCTTCACTAATTTCCTAGGTCATTATTAATTTCATTTTTATTTTGACCAAATCACACGTACATCTATATTTGTGACTCAGAATGAAAAGTGTTGCTTCAGGGGTTTATCAACAAGATTTTTTGTATATGTAGTACACAATTTGATATTAAATGCTATTACTTGATCAGTTTTGTCCATCTCAAGATCTAAGGAATACACACAAATCTAATATTGAAGTGAAGTGAATAACAGTGAATAACATTAATTTCACCGGTCATTACTCATTTAATTTTTGTTTTGACCAGCTCCCATGTACATATATATACTTGACTGTAATGAAATATTTGACTCAGAATGAGAAGTGTTGCCTCAGGGTTTTATCAACAAGACTTTTCGTATTAGTGGTACGCAGTCAAATTATATTACTTGATCAGTTTTGTCCACCTCGAGAGCTAAGGAATACATACAAATCTAATACTAAATTGAACTGAATAACAGAGTTAACTTTAACATCTGCAAGCTGTTGCACACATTCCATATATATCAATGACATTTTTGCTGTTCCCATCTCTGGGATTCCCAGAACTGTCTTCTAGTGATTTTAAGAAACTCTAAATGGTTTAATGTCCGAATATTTTTATAACAAACTATATAGCCAAAATTCCACTGACTTTTAGCCATAAAGGAAATTTCTAGAAAGCAGATGAAAATATGATTTTGTAGCTAAGACTTCACAGAGTCATAGAATCATAGCATACTGGGTTGGAAGGGACTGCAAGGATCATCTGGTCCAACAATTCTTGACAAAGGCACAATCTAGACAGTATGCTACAGCACCCTGTCCAGCTAAATCTTTGAAATGTCCAATGTTGGGGAATTCACCACTTCCCTGGGGAGATTATTCCAATGATTGATTGTTCTCATAGTAAAAATTTCCCTCTTGTGTCCAATTGGAATCTCCCCAGGAGTAACTTGTAGTCATTACCCCTCATTTTTTCCATGTGACTCATTGTAAAAAGGGAGTCTCCATCTTCTTTGTAGCCACCCTTTAAATACTGGAACATAGTGATAAGGTCTCCCCTAAGCCTTCTTTTCTCAAGGCTGAACAAACTCAGTACTCTCAGCCTTTCCTCATATGTCAGGCTTCCCAATCCTTTGATCATCTTTGTGGCCCTTCTCTGGACCCTTTCCAGTCTGTCCACATCTTTTTTGTGTATCAGGGACCAAAACTGAACACCGTATTCCAGGTGTAGCCTGACAAGTGCTGAGTAGAGTGGGATAATGATGTTTTTGTGTTTGCTGGTGATGACCTTGCTAATACAGCCCAGTATCCTCTTGCCTTTCTTTGACGCAGGAGCACACTGTTCACTCATAGTGAGCTTGTTGTCCACCCAGGCTCCCAGGTCTCTTTCCACAGAACTGCTCCCCAGCCAGGTAGATCCCAGCCTGTGCTGCAATTCTGCACTATATTTTTCAGGTGCAAGACCTTACATTTGTCTTTGTTGGACTTCATAAGGTTCTTGTTACCCCACTCTTTCAGCCTATCCAGGTCTTCCTGCAGGGTCGCTCTCCCTTCCAAAGTGTTCACTTCCCCACTCAGTTTGGTATCATCGTCTAACTTCATCAGGATACACTTGATCCCATCATCCAGATCACTTATGAAGATGTTAAACAGTCTTGGAACATCCCCCAGTCTCCACGACTTTTCAAAGCTTATGGAGAGCACCCTTGCAGGGACAGATTAGAACCGAAGACCTGAACTTGTGCTATTAGGTTGGTGCAAAAAGAATTGCAGTTTTTGCATTGTTGAAATTAGAATACATTCTTAAATAAATGTGGTTATGTTATACATCATTTTAATTTTTTTTTTCTTGGTTTTTTTTTTCCATTTTTTGCTACTGACATTACTTGCTGTTTGATTTATATTTATTTTAGACTATGGAAATGATGTTAGACAAAAAGCAAATTCAAGCAAATTTCTTATTTGCGTTCAAAAGGGGTCATAAAACAGTGGAGACAACTCACAACATCAACAACATCTTTGGCCCAGGAACTGCTAAAGAACGTACACTGCAATGGTGATGCAAGAAGTTTTGCAAAGGAGATGAGAGCCTTGAAGATGAGGAATGCAGTGGCTGACCATCAGAAGTTGACAATGACCATTTGAGAGCAGTCATCAAAGCCGATCCTCTTAGAACTACACGAGAATTTGCCAAAGAACTCAATGTTGACCATGCTATGGTCATTCAACATTTGAAGCAAATGGCAAAGGTGAAAAGGCTCAATAAGCGGGTGCCTCATGAGCTGACTGAAAATCAAAAAATCATTTTGAAGTGTCGTCCTCTCTTATTCTACACAACGACAATGAACCATTTGTCGATCAGATTGTGACGTGCAATGAAAAGTGGATTTTAATGACAACTGGTGACAATCAGCTGAGTGGTTGGAATGAGAAGAACCTCCAAAGCACTTCGTAAAACCAAAATTGCACCAAAAAAAGGCCACAGTCACTGTTTGGTAGCCTGCTGCTGGTCTGATCCATTACAGCTTTCTGAATCCCAGAGAAACCATGACATCTGAGAAGTATGCTCAGTGAATTGATGAGATGCACCGAAAATTGTAATGCCTGCAGCCATCATTGGTCAACAGAAAGAACCCAATTCTTCTCCACGACAAGGCCTGACCACACGTCACACAACCAATGCTTCAAAAGTTGAACAAATTGGGCTACAAAGTTTTGTCTCATCTGCCATATTCACCTGACCTCTCACCACCTGACTACCACTTCTTCAAGCATCTTGACAACTTGTTTCAGGGAAAATGCTTTCATGATCAGCAAGATGCAGCAAATGCTTTCCAAGAGTTCATCAAATCCCAAACCATGGATTTTTATGCTACAGGAATAAGCAAACTTATTTCTCATTGGCAAAAAATGTGTTGATTGTAATGACTCCTATTTTGATTAACAAAGATGTGTTTGAGCCTAGTGATAATGATTTAAAATTCATGGTCCAAAACTGCAATTACTTTTGCACCAACCTAATACTAAGGAAACCTGGGTAGCTGTGCTGGTGGTCAGTGACTTCCACAACCAGTTCTTGGACTAACATCACATGTTCTTATCCCAGAACAGGGGGTATATACTGACAGGGTTGAAACTCAACTTTATTACACTCATCCCTAAATGAATGACACAGAGGTAGGCATGGGGGCTAGTCTGGGCCAATCCAGAAAATCAGTCTTCATAAGCTTATGTCCTTCTTCTCTCTTTTGAAGACACATCTTATTTATTTATTTTTTAATACTACATTGGCCATGGACGACTAGACAAACTTATTCTAATGATGGGCTAAATTAACATGTTGTGCTGGTTTTGCTGGGATTGAGTTAATTTTCTTTCTAGTAGTTGGAATCTTTTGTCTTTAGTAGCTAGCACAGTCTCTTGTTTTGTATTTAGTATGAGAATAATGTGGTAACACTCTAATTTCCCATGCCTTTGCCTGGGACTGAGTTATTTTTTTCTTTCCAGTAGCTAGTCTGCGTTTTGGAGTAGGCATGAAAAGAATGTAAGGACTCACTGATGTTTTGGTTGTTGCCAAAGAGACAATGGACTTTTTCAGCTTTCCAGCTGCAGGAGCACATAGAAACTGGGAGGAAGCATAACAGGACAACACCTAGATTGACATCCAGGCTGGCTAGTGAGATGTTTCCTACCACTACTGTCATACTCCATATATGCTGGAGCTGGCTTTTCTAGCCCTTTCTTTTCTTCTGGGATTGACTGTTCAAGACTACAGCATTCTTTTTTCTGGGACCGGTGGTTCAGCATGACTGTGTTTGAGCACAAGCTGCTCTCCGGTTCTCTGTTCTTCTGGGATTGGCTGTATAGGACAGGTGTTTACAATCACTGCTCAGGGATAGGCTGATTATTGATCACTGAATGGGAAGCAATTGCATGTGCATCACTTATTTTGTATATTATTATTATCATCATCATCATCTCAACCCGTTAGTTTTCTCCCTTTTCTTTCAATTCTCTCCACAGCTCACTTGGCTGCATCGGCCTAGTTGTTGACTGGGGTTAAACTGAGAAACATGTACTTCTGTACTGTGGAGAACTGATCCTTGTCCTTCTTAATTCACCAGTTTCTTTTTCTTATTCTTTTATGTTGTTAGAGTTTGTTTTCACATAGATCACATAAACTATCCTGCAGACAAAGCTCAAGCACTTACAATAGAAGTAAACAGATGGAACAAGTGGTGCCAAAGAGCTGAACCTATATTCTCTGAGACAATAATCAGAAAGTCTGAAGGTGGCCAAACTGTTTACCAAATCTTCTTGATCCCTGGGAAGTTACAAGTGCACTGGTAGCATAAAAACAAATATGAAAGAATTCAGTAAGGAAAAACAGAAATATTATTTACATTTAGAAGAAGCAAAAGAATACCAAAACTACCTAGTCAGTAACAGATGAGAAGGAAAACAGTCTGAACATATTTTGTGGACATAAACACAAAGTTTGATATTTCATTAAAGATGTGAAAGAGAGGCACAGACAGTACTTGGAAATAAAATAAAGTATAATTTAGAAGAGACCATATTGCAAGACATTTGCACTGTGGGTATGTTTCAAAGCCCCCAAGAACTCCAGGAACCACCGAAGCCTATAGTTGCCTTTCAGTCCTGTCTGCTTTGGACATTTTTTAATTTCTCTCTAGTTGTGGGCTGCCCACAATTGCCTCCACAGTGGATTTTGCTATTCTGGTATTGCCATTCACAGAAAACAATGCAAAAGCTATGACCACTTTAAATATAGAGCTGCTAGCTGACTTAGCAGAGTTAGCTGAAAAAATCTTCATGCCTGCACTTTAACAAGAGCATGGCTTCTCATCTGCTGTAGTGCATTAAGCATTTTCATTCAAGCTAGACACATTTGTGGCGGTGGATCCAGTGGCCTCGGTCAGGAGTGAGCTGCATTACATACCATGTGCAGGAGGACATCAGCCCTGGCAGATTCAAGAATCTAATCTTTCACTCCTGCAAAGGCCTCTACAGATGCCTGGGTGCAGGAGTGATGCATAGCATTGCAATGGATATGAAAAAGACAGGAAAGGATGACTGGAGCAATGATACTACCAGCTAGTTAAACAGGCTAAATACTGTATACATTGCTGATTTCAGGTTCATTTAAAAGGTTTAAGAAGAAACCTGCCTCTTCCTCTGGTTATTTTTATTTTTGTGTTTTAGTGGGAACTCTGGCTTTACTCCTGTCAATGTTTTTTATCAGTTTATTTGTTTTGCTTTTTTTCAAAATCCTTGCTTCTTCTTTTTTCAATTTATATAAATTCCCATAAATTTCCACTATTGTCCAATATGATAGACATAGCAAAAATACAGTGATTGCCAAGAGTTTCTCCTGCACAAATTCACGGTCAGCTTTCTCAGTTAAATTTTGGTAACTTAAAGGGATTGTAACAGAGATACAGGCTCCTACTATGTTAAGTAAAAGACATTTATCTTATAAAGAGAAAATTCTCAGTCATCTTTTAGGTTGACTGTATTCATCATAAGTTGCTATTTAATGAGAGTGCAGTGGTGATGATCCTTGAGGGGGGAATAAGATGGAGAGAGGAATTGTAGGCATATTGTTATGTCTCATACAGCATCTAATTCTTTTGAACTGCTGGTCCACTTCCTTCCAAGACCATAAATTAATTTTACAGCTTGTAGGTCTATGATGAAAAGGGTTGAAAATAGAACCATGGCCACAGATAGAAATAGATATTTAGAACTAGAAACCTTTTATGGGAAAGGACTCTTGCAACTCTGTAATTCAGTATGCATTGTAGGAAACTAAAATTCTTTCAAACACTAATGGACATAAATATGTGGATTTCCTATACTGAAAATACAAAACACAGCTGGTTACTGGCAAATGGGTGCACATGATCATTTTGTGTTGCCACCTACAGAAGCAATGCCAGAGAGTATTCTCTTTTTTTTGACCACTAATATAAATGCTCTCAAGCATTAACACAAGCAGTCTTTTACGCTCTCTTTTGATATCTGCCACCATTATAGACTTACTTGAAAGAATATGCTTTCTGAAAGATGCCACACAAGGCATTGACAGACAGCTATTCAGAGTATGGTAGACAACCAGTAAATCACTCAGCAGAGTTTTCTGTCCTTACAGCCATATCTTACAGAATCTACAATTTCCACCTTTGCAGTATACTTCAATGTCAGAGTTTATGTTCTCTTTAAACTTTTATATGTGATAGTGACAAAAAAGATACACATTCTTTTGCTAATTGATTTTTTCTCTCCTTTCAGAGCTCAGGTGCACAAACCCCAGCATGTGTTAACAAGTCTTTCCAAGTAGTCTGACTGCAAAGCAGGTTTTTTCTTCTCTAAGAAGGGAAAAGAAAAAAAAGTTTGTTAAAAACCAAGTTTTTGAGTCATTCATACTACTAGCTGTTTGTTCAAAATCTATGGATAACGTTCGTAGCTGAAATGACATTTCAGTTCTTGCCAGAGTATAAACTGATAGGAAAATATATGTAACCTTTGCCTATTTCATGTACATTCATTTTTTCAGCTGTTCAATTGTTTTCGGCAGTGAACCAACTCTTCTAAGAGAAGCTTCTACAAAGGCTGCATTAAAAACCCTAGTAAAGCTTCTGTGTGTGTTAGGACTTGTAATAAAACACAACCAGTACTACCTGTTCTACCAAAGGGTCAGTCTGGCCTAGAAATTTTCTGTATCAGTGGATACACATAAACATCCAAGAAAGAGTGAGAAAAGGACAAGCACATATAATACCTACTCCATGAATGTTTCTATTATGGCCAAATAAATTAATCTCATTAAACAGCATTTTCACCAGTTAATACCTATTATGCCTTCAGATGCTCTGGTGGAAACTGTTTTCAAAAAAGACTGATCTCTGCCCCTCTGAAATTTCAGATGTCTTTGGGATGGCTCAAATTGACTGGGTACACCCAGTTTTAGAGGATCTAAATCTTTATCACATGACTTCATATTAAAACCTCAGGAATGCACATCTATTACTATATAAACATGAATGTATCTGAAACAGAAATGATGAATTTAAACTTGGTGTGTAGGCCATGGAAAAGTTTGAGCTGGGGCTGTCAGAGTCTCATGTACACTCCATAACTTCTTAATTCTGGGCTGACCTTAAAACACAGGGTATCGTAGTCCCCATTCTTCCTTCAATGCAATTTTATGTAAGGTAGTACAAGTATGTGACAAAATTTTAATTTCTGAGCATCTTTTCTTTTGCACAGTGGTTTCCAATAGATATTCTTAACTCCAAATAGGATCTGTTTGATTTCTGTTGTCTCAGCTATAGATAGATTTAATGAATATTTTTCTTATGCAAACTCAAATTTGTTACAGTGAGATTCAGATTGGGTAATCCTCCTTCAGGGATACAAAGCATCCTGCATGTTTTCTGGCTGGCCAGAGCCAAGGGTATGTGAGCTTATGTTGCATCTCACTCATGGAGCCTCCACAGGCCCAGCCAGTAGATATGGGAAACGTACACATCCCACTTGTTCCAGGCCCTAAACCAGATTTTAATTCAGCAGGATTCATAGTAGGAAATGCATCAGGGGTTTTGAGAAGTGGAAAAATTTAAAAAAAAAAAGAGAACAAAAAGGCTTTTTCAAGTAATTGCTAGGGGAAATGCCATGGGCAAGGGTACTTGAAAGTAAAGGGGCCCAAGATAGTTGGTTAGCATTCAGGGACTGCTTCTACCAAGCTCAAGATCAGAGCATCCTGACACGTAAGAAGTCAAGGAAGGGAACCAGGAGACCTGCGTGGTTAAACGGGGACCTGCTAAGCAAACTCAAGTGGAAGAGGAGAGTTTACAGATCATGGAAGGAGGGGCTGGCCACTTGGGAAGAATATAAGGCTGTTGTCAGAGGATGTAGGGAGGCAACTAGGAAAGCTAAGGTCTCCTTAGAATTAAACCTTGCAAGAGGGGTCAAGGACAACAGAAAGAGCTTCTTCAAATCCATGGCAGATAAAACTAACACTAGAAGCAATGTAGGCCCACTGATGAATGGGGTGAGTGCCCTGGTGACAGAAGATACAGAGATGTTTATCCAAAATTATTCAGCATTCCAACAATACTATACAACACAGGTTCAGATACTGGTTAGGAGTTTGATTACTACACAATCAACTCAAACTCAGTGGGATCAGATCCCAAAACTCTAGAGTGATGATTCAAAATATGCATCTTCCCACTCTGTGCCAGTGAGCACTCTGAAGGGTACACAGATCGCTTACCAAGTGGGTAAAGTGTCTCGGTCACCAGGGAATGTTCCTTAGATGGGCAGTCTAAGGAGGAGAGTCTTCAACTGCAGACCCACTGCTCTGAGGAAGACCAAGTCACTGAGGGTCTCCAGTGGGCTTCATTTATACCCTAATTGAATCCGAACTGTGGTCATTTATGGTAGTGGTCCAGAAACTTCTCTCAATTGAGGTGTCTAATTTGTCAAAGGCTCTCTGTTGACCAAGGGGTGTGTGCATGACCATGGTGGTTCATCAGCCTAGAAGTTTCAGTAGCTTCCAGGGAGACAGGGGAACAGGATGGGGGAGAGTGCATCTGCCACATCACCCAGCATATTTTTCTTGAAACAACTAAAGAGTCCTTGTGAGTCTTTCCAGACATGAAATTACCTCCAGCAAGTTTTTTCTGAGACTTCAGAAGTAAAATGCCAAATGAAATATTCACAATAAAATAAATTTCTCTCTAGCATGAAAAATAGAAATGGTCCCAAGGTGATATACATCAACTTTCAGTAACAGTGAACAGAGTTACAGCTTTCTTTTGTCAGTTTTATTTTCATCTGTGATTTAAATCTGTTTCTGTCATTTTCAGCATTGTTCAGTGTTTTGATTCTGCGATTAACGGATTTAGATAAAATGTGGTTTGAATGAAGATTTTCAACGGTGTATTTTTAGAAGAATCAGGCTTTAGAGAAAGGGGAATTCTACTAGAGGAAGGAATTGACTTCTCCAGAGTTTCCTGGCAAGCTGCTTGCAGGACAAGAAACAGGATCTTGGTCTCCTGGGTCTGTGCTTGCTCTTCCGTCCAGTGGCCTCAATGGCTGTATTTTACAAGTAACAGTCACAAAAATTGGGGCCAGGAAAATGCCTTCATCATAAACCAGTAAGCAAGATGTATTCAAATGCTTCCAGCAATTGTTAAGCCATAGTTGATTCATAGTCATCCCTCAAAACACCGAGCGTGAAGTGCAGCAACTCTTTTCATTCCTGCAGTGAATGAAAATGCCGTGCATATCTGCATGGCACAGGCATTAGGCAAAGAAGGAGCTGCCTAATTAGGAGGGCTTGTCCTGGCTTTAATGCAGCATAAGAACAGCTGCTTCAAGTTGTGTTATTGGCCTGTGGATGCCACTAAAGATGCTTTCTCCCCTTCAGAATGAATCTGTTCTGTGGCC
The DNA here is from genome assembly GCF_036013445.1 of Caloenas nicobarica. Lineage (NCBI taxonomy): Eukaryota > Metazoa > Chordata > Aves > Columbiformes > Columbidae > Caloenas > Caloenas nicobarica. Next base: position 84,001,497 of record NC_088246.1, on the reverse strand, counting down.
TTTAGCAAATCAATAAATCTACTCAAATAGGATGGAAATACTCTGATTTGGTTAGTGCTTTGTGTAGCATGTGCCAGCAAGTTACTGGCTGCCTGCTGTTACTGCCTAATCCAAAATGAGTCGTCACCATTTTAAATGACATATTGCACTATTTGTAGCATTTTTCTAAAAGGCTGCTTAGCCAGGTGCAACTCTGATCTCACAGGGGCAGGAGCTACAGCTGCAAATGGATAGAAATCCGGGATTTTGTAGTGCCAGTGAGAGAGGATCGCCAGATGGGAAATAAAGCAGGAATTCGCAGTGCCATTATGAATCTCCCCCTCTGCATTTCCAAGTGAAAACCAACACCTGAATGCTGAAAATTATGACAAATTAAACAATTATTGTGAATTGCAGATAGCTGGCTCAAATATACCTGAGTTTCTGGAATTACAGATGGCAAATTTAACAAAGCATTATGACCTGCTTTTGCTGCAGATATTAGGGGAGTGGGGAAAAGTGCATAGAACCTCTGACAATGGCTTCCAATGGTATTGGGAAACCCGAGCAAAGGAAAAGAGTGAATTAACACACAGAAGCTTGGCTATGTGCTCTGCTCAAAACAACATGGTCTACTGCTTCTGCTGTCAGTTGTTTAGTAATAAAAAAATATCCAGCAAATATTGAAGGTCTGTCCTCATAGCAAAACCGATACCCATAAGCATATAGATGCTGAATTAGATTAGTTAGATCACTGGAATGTTTTTAATGAGCACTTTTTTGCATTTGAGGCACACTGTCCTGCAGACAATTGGGAAAAGGGGAGTTAGGGGGAAGGAAGCTGTTGGAAATTAACTGTATTTACAGTGGCAATAATCTGTCTTTTTTGAGGAATGATGAAGAATTTTTTCACAAAATGACAGCTTCCTAAACTTATTGGTCATACTAGGAAAATTTGAACACCAAAAGTCATATGTAACATATATTGGTAGATGATAAAATTCACCCTACTGTTTGGGAAGACAGGCAACATACTAGCGTTAAGCACTTCCTCTTTCCATAAAGCTTTCTTTTGCATGTTTGCATGCAAATATTTCAAGGCATATGGAATTATGTAGAGATATGCAAGGAAAGTGTTTTGTCTTCATATCTTGTAGGACAGTCACAGAGGTAAATGCTCTCAGCTTTTATTGTTCATCTCAAAATAATAAAATATTTTAGTATCTGCTATAGTAATACAATATTAAAAAAATTATATGTCTTAAGATAAGATTTTAGCTTCTTGTATCAAGATTGCTATGTGATAGCAACATTGAGGGTAGAAAGTACTGGTTTTATCATTTGCCAAAGGGGTGGAACAAGGATACCTACCCAAACGTTTTCTTGTGTATCTTCTGAGGATTCTTCTGATTTGGTCTGATAATAGCCAAGTTTGCTGAAGCTACTTCAGTAAATAAAGTGTGATGAAATATATTTCCTGGTCTTAGAGCTATATCATTTGAGAAACTGCATATTGAGTACTGGTCTAGAAATGAGGAGTCCAGGTTTCCTTATTGTGCCATAGACTTCCACTGTCAGGGGCTGAATTTGGATGTCTGGTTCCTAAAGAAGAATGTAGGAACTGACAGGTTTTCCAGAAGTACCAGATCTTAACTCAAGCTTAACCTAAATGAAGACCAACTCTGAAGGTACAAGGTGTGGACTGAGTTGAGGGAGGTTCCATCTGCAGGACAGATTTCTCTGTGACTTTGAAATTAGCCTCTCTTTTACATGAACAGTACATCTGTAAAGTGGAGATAACAGTGTGGTGTTGGAAGGAAAAGAAATAATAAGTTCTGAGGGTGTCCAGAAGAAATAATTCACTAAGTAGCAAATAAAAAGTTTCTAGAATCTAGAGCCTTCTTCTAATCTAGTGGGAATATGATATATTTATTTCATTTTGGATAGTTATTGATCCTGTAAAAATATAGAGAAGGAAATGGAAAAAATTGCAACTGTGTACTTGACTAATCAGCCTTCCCTAAAAAAAAAAAAAAAAAAAAAAAAGTAATTTTGCATTGGGATAAACATAGAAAATTAGTATCTCTAGTTAGCTTTGCAGATGGCATCAAAGTTGGTTAAAACACATGGCTGAGACACAATAAGAAAATACAATGTTATTATTTTAAAATATTCATTATTGTGAGAAGTTTAAATACATGTAGCACCATATTTTTTAATAGAAAACTTTTAATTAATTGTGTTTTTAAAATATGCTTCTTAGAACTGTCCCAGTGAAGCAAGCAAGAAACATTAACACAAGCAAAATGCTACTCCAGTCTAATCTAGTGCTTTTTTCGTGTAAGCAGTGCTTATTCCTTTCTAGTAAGTCTTATCAGCATAGTAAATACTCATGTTCCACAAACTTAGTTACAAATGTGTGCCATGACAATGAAGAAATAATGAAAATTACAGATCTCATTAAAACCTTTGCTAGGACTACAGCCCTGCAGTGTAGCTAAGAACGCACTACTGCTATCTTATTGCTCCACATCATTGTACAGTTAGATGACTGACAGACATAGAAATCTGAGACAACTGATGTATGAATACGGTATTTTGTGACACATATAGCATGCATGTATGCATGCAAGACAGCCTGTGTATAACACTTGGTTGAAATAATTCTGTCAAAACTGATTTCTCAGCAAGCAGTGAACTTTTAAAGTAAACTGATATTTCTTACAAAATATTCCTATTTTCTCAGATATTTTTAAATGACAAACTGATAGTATGTAAAAAAGGCTTTTATTAAGGCCACAGATGTTGCCATCCCAAGGTTACAAGACTCAGAGTAGTTCATGCCAACATAATGACAGAGGGCACTAGGCTATACTAAACAATGGAGAAAAAATAAGATGTAATAAGGCTAAAAAGAATAACTGTTGTTGATCTGTTTCCATGTACTTCTAAACCTGTTCTCAAAAAATTGGAACTTCATTTTATCCCAAAACCACAGAATCAATAAATTCTTTTGAACACTGAATATTATTGAGGTCTCTATTAATACCAAATGTCATTAGAAGTCTTGTCAAGTTTTATAGTCAGCTTTGCAATTCAATTAGAGAGACAGAAGTATATTTAGTAGTTAACAGATATTCCCTATCTAGCATCTCTAGACTATTTTACTTAATAGCCTCTCTTCAGTCTCAGACCTTTGACTGGTTTTGAGTAAGACATTCTCCAAACCCTTCATTTTTTTGTATGGCTCCTTGCATTGCGGATACATCCTATTATTTTACTTCCCGCTTTGCCCCTAACTGCCCTTTGCAAAGTGGCAAAGTTATGCAGGTTCATTTAGGAAAACTGGTTTTTTCTTATATAGAAATTCTTCCTTCAGCAAAACAATTTTATTTGTTTTATAATGTATGTGTCAATATGTAAAATAGTAAAAAGGGAAAAATAATAAAAAAGGAAGGCACATTAATGAGGAGTAAAGACCAAGATACGCTTTTGATTGAGATGTGTCAATAACGTAATTTATTTACTTAAAATATTAATTTTGACAAGAGTCAAGACAGGTAACAATGTTATACAGTGTTTTGAACAGCAGCTAGTTGTGTAAGGAATGTAGGAGATAATCTTGAAAGGACTGGGTCAAATGTGAGAAACTGCGGGGACTCTCTGCAGTCATTTAGGAGATCAGACCTTTTAGGATCCAAACTTTTACAGATGGAGAAGAATCAGGTCTTCCTACTTATCCAAGTGCAGTCAATGCAGAAAAAAAGAGCAGCCAAAGCAGAAAACAGGTGGTCTGGCATTGTCTTAGCAGCAGTCTGAGAAATGACTACACCACCTACTAAAACTGGTTTTCTGGCTTCAAAATAGTTGTTACTACACGACAAGGGCTATATTCAGGCACCATGAAAGTGAGTTTGAAGGATTTGCTCTAGCCTTATTGAAAACTGTTCAATTTCTGTGCCCTAGTCAAATACTGCAGAAGGTTATTCTGTCCTCTAAAATTGCTCAATTTGCCTATGACAATGTACCTAAAAAAAAGTCTGCAATCACTAGCAAAAATCAATAAGCATCAGCGCTTCAGCTTCCAAACCTGAAGATGTGGTGTGCCCTTATTACTACTATTTGTCTTAGTTATTATTTGATCAATTTTACTTAAGACCGAGACTCTGAATGAGACACTATCACTTCATAACGGCATTTTCTCAGAAAGTGTACTTCTAAAAAAGTCAGGTGGACTGAGTCACAAAGAATTTGGTTTTCTTCCCCGCATGACTCACATAAAAAACGAACAGAAATGGCAGCTCTAGATTGTTAGGAAATGACTCTATTCCAGACACAATCACTTCAAGTGCATGGTTGAAAATAATAAAACAGCAAAGAGTTGATTAATCCTTTTGTCTCTGTTTTGTTCTATACTTGTATTATTCCTTTTCTTTTTTCCACCAAATTTTGAAACCAAATAGGATTTTTGTGATCACCTCATCCAATGGGCCACAGAATTTCATTAACAAATTCCTACATCAGACCTGTAATTTCTGCTTGAGCAAGAGCAGGTGCCATTCAAGCAGACAATCTTGGTTCAAACACTTTAAATGATGGAATATCCCTCATAGTCATGGCAACTTACTCCAGCTGCTAGTCAATCATACTTATTTTTCATTTGAACTTGTCTAAAGTAATATCCAGCATTTTGTTGTACTTTTGTGTGCTAAAGTTTCAAATCTTTTCTCATCTTAAACTTGTAGGTTCTCATAGGTAATGGAAAGCTATCCTTAAATACTTGTTGTATAAAATAGATAGCTTTAGATCTTTTTTGTGTGAGGCCGGTTTTCTAGGTGATCAATTCTATCCCTCAGGATTTTTTGCTACAGTATTCTAGAAAACAGTCTTGTTTTGAATAGTATTACAGTCACTGACTGTAAATCAATCCCCAAAACATGGCAGGAATTTTTTTCAAAATTTGATCATTAATGTCTCAAGAAATACTTGTGACACTTCTGTGTACTCAGTTCTACTAAAAAGAACAAATACTGCTATCTGGTTTTTTTATTGGTAGCTGCCCTAGTTAGATTTCAAAGTGACAATAAGTATATTGTACTTTTTATTTGTATTGTTGAAAATACCAGTAATAGTTCATTTATTTTAAATCTACCTTAAGCAATATCAAAGATGATAACATAATAATCAGGGTCTACTTACTGAGATCAAAAGGAATAGATATTTATCTATTGCAAAGAAGCATAACTCTATGGAATTCTGTCAAACTACACTGATTTACATCAGCCCATGGTATGACCTAGAGCCTTTCTTCTCAGTGATAAAGTAAGCATGTTCAAACTCACTTTTCTACAGCATTCTCCCACATTTAATGAAGAGTAGAAATCTCACCATTTTAAACAGAATTTTAATTTAAAAAAAAAAAAAGAGCTGAGCTGTTTTATAGATCTCAAAACTATTAAATATTTTTACTGTTCTCAGTTCTGAAATTAAAATCACTCTCTGTATCACAGACAATTAAATGCATATCATTTGATGATACAGCTATGTAATCTGTCTTAAAACAGCAAGGAATAAAAAATAACCAAAAATAACCCTGGGCACTCATACTAAATTAAACCAGCAAAAGTCTTGAATATGGCATTTATTTCCACCAAAAAAAAAAAAAAAGGTCTTGTGTACATATACATGTATTATTGTAAAAACTTGATTTATAAAATACATGTGTTCTCCAAACTTATGAAAGTCTAATTACTGTCTTTGGTTAGCTGATGAAGTAGGAAGATCATTCTCTTTGTTATGTCCTGCTAAAGGCTTTATCTTGTTCTCAGAAAGGTCTTGAAGTCAACAGGATGGCTTACAGCTACCACATGCAGAATGGCTTGACAGACTAATGTCAGAGGCAGCTGTGCAAAACATGTCTCAGAGTTCCCCCTTTTTACTGCAAATAAACTCTAACAAATATTTCAATGTTTTATGTGAAGTATGCATGGGTACCTATAACATACATGCACGTATTTTATGTACATGTACAAATATACGCAACCTTTCTAATGAAAAAGGAAGTGTTGAACTCTCAACTCCTCGATGTGGGGTGGATTCTTGAATGAGGAGATTATCGCACAAAAGAGACAAATCTCATTGTCTTCAAGCTGTAGTCTTTTCTGCAGTTTCATCCTGAAGGTCTATGCCTTAGAATAAGGTAAGACATGAAAATGACATTAACTTGAACAAGGATGATCAAACTGAGGCATTTCCAGACATGCAGAGAAGCAGAAACCATATCTCCCTGAGAAAGTTTCTCCGTTGATGTTCCAGGTAGTGGGTGAGAGCTTGGTGGGAGTTTCAAGTCTTGTACTGAGACAATTTAAACTGAAAAATCCTTCTGTGCACATGAGTCTAGGACCTTTCACAATTCTGGAGCGTTACAACTGAGTCTTCATACATATGTAAGCAGAATTATGTAGATATTGTGGATATTTTGCAATCCTAGTATAATGTACAGTGGTCAGATAGAAGCTATGCTTTTTTAAAGAAAGTGAACAAAAATTATCTGAAAATGTCAATTAGATGAAAATATGACTTTTAGACATAAGTGTATGCATACTTCTGCCAATATTGCATAACTTATGAAAATATTGCCTAAAACTTACATGAATGTTATAGTTTATGTAATATTAATTTGATCAAAATTTTAAAAATATGGGTATTGAAATGGCTGCTTTTCATATGACTGAAAAATCTGTTTTTCTTCATATTGAAATGGGTTACTTTGTTAACAGCTAATATATTTAATTTCAGCCTTAAGGTATTAGATTTTTTTAGTAGTGATACATTATGAGTGGTTATTATTGGTATGATTTGCTATTATTGGTATGATTTGCTATTATTGGCTATTTCATGGTAAAATAGAGATATATATTATGAATAATATTTATAGTTAGGTATATATATGTATATAAGTCTCTCTATATATATCTATATAGGTATACAAATATTTACATATGCAAAGCATTTAACACTGTCCTGCATGACTTCCTTGTCTCTAAATTGGAGAGACATGGATTTGTCAGATGGACCGCTCAGTAGATAAGGAGTCTGTCAGATGGTCACACTCAAAGAGTTGCTGTCAACAGCTCGATATCCAAGTGGAGAACAGTGACGAGTGGCATTCCTCAGGGGTCAGTATTGGGATCAGCACTGTTTAACGTATTTGTCAGTGACATGGACAGTGGGACTGAGTGCACTCTCAGCATGTTTGCAGACAACATCAAGCTGCGTGGTGCAGTTGGCACACTGGAGGGAAGGGATGCTGTCCAGAGGGACCTGGACAGGCTGGAGAAGTGGACCTCTGAGAACATCATGAAGCTCCATAAGACTAAGTGCAAGGTCCTGTACAGGGGTTGGGGCTATCCCAAGCACAAATACAGGCTGGGCGGAGAATGGATTGACAGCAGCCTGAGAAGTTCAACATGACCCGGCAATGTGCATTCACAGCCCAGAAAGCCAACCGGATCCTGAGCTGCATCAAAAGAAGTGTGACCACTAAGTTGAGGGAAGTGATTCTCCCCCTCTACTCCACTCTTACGAGACCCCACCTGGAATACTGCATCCAGCTCTGGGGCTCCCAACATAAGAAGGACATGGATCTATTGGAGTGAGCCCAGAGGAGGGCCATGAAGATGATCAAAGGGATGGAACACCTCTTCTCTGAAGGCAGGCTGAGACAGCTGTGGTTGTTCAGCCTGGAGAGACCATATAGCAGCCTCGCAGTACCTAAAGGGGCCCTGCAAGAAAGCTGGAGAAGGACATTTTACAAGGTCATGTAATGATAGGACAAGAGGTAATGGCTTTAAACTGAAAGAGGGTAGATTCAGATTAGATATTAGGAAGAAATTCTTCACCATGAGAGTGGTGAGGCACTGGGACAGGTTGCCCAGAGAAGCTGTGGATGACCCATCTCTGGAAGTGTTCAAGGCCAGGCTGGAGAGGGCTTTGAGCAACCTGGTTGGTGGAAGGTGTCACTGCCCATGGGAACGGGCTTGATCTCTAGGGTTCCTTCCAACCTGTTCTATGATTCTATGTATATATGTGTGCATACATATATTATATTTGATATATGTAATAATACTGAATTTCATTAAAATGTAATTTATAATAGAATATATTATGATATACAATATGTAGTTATGATGTAATATTCATTTTTTTCAATATTCTAGTTTTAGATTATGTATACATTTATATTACATTATGCTATATTTTTAAGTTATGTTTTACGTTATGCATATGTTACATTTTAATGTAATAAATGTTTAAAAATATTTAGTGTTGTAGAAAATATCCATGTTTTGTTTAATACTTAAATAGCAATGAAAATATGGCTTTACCAACTGAAAAAAGAAGTTATCACTTCTGAAAAATAGTTGTTACAATGTTTTCTGAGAAAAATATAATACTGTGCTAATTAAAATACAAATTCAAAATTATTTTCCAAAGTGTATATGATTTAAGTTTAAACAAAAAATGAAAATGTTAACGTATGTTGAAATTTCAAATTTTTGTTCTAAAATTTTGATTTTATCTTCTTAAATATTACAGTACATTAACATTTCCCTTCTACTTTTTCACCAGGAATTCCAGATTCCATTTTTTCCCCTATTTTTTTGCAAATTCTGACAGTGAGAAGTGTTAGATCATGCATTTGCTTCACACCCAGAAAAAAATCCATACTTCATCTGGGTCAATATAAGTTTTATAAACAGTGGAGAATGACCTGGAAGATAGCAGTGACTGTTACACGTATTACCTCCCATAATTTATTGACACAACCCCATCTTTCATCTCTATGGAGCAACAGTGTCTCCTGGTGGTCAACTAGCAGTTTACGTCAGGCAACTATTTTTTCAAAAAAAGCATTTGACTGCATTTCAGTTGATATGTATGAAGGTACTACCAAAATAAATCTAAGATTCTTGTGTAAATTGTTGCCCTGGGAAGTGGTTTTATTGAAAATCCATTGAAGTACTTTAGATACCTGGAATTATATATGTGCTTACGTACTTTGGAAGTAAATAGCTTCTTCAGGAAAAAATGATTAATAAAAGCAAACTCCCTGTGCCTGTGGTCTCAGCCCTCTTTGATTATGACCCAAATGCTCTTCCCCTCCCCTGACCAAGGATGTACTGATTAGGTGAATTAGTAAATTAAAAAATAAAAAACAAAAATAAACCACCTTAGTTGTAATGTCTTTAAACATTTTTCATGTGCATTTACTATGTGCACTGCTCGCAGCTAATGGGACATTTCAGTCCCTTGTGAAAAGTAATGCTTTCTAAATCTTTCTAATTCCTTCCATTTCATTTTGTTCACTCTACACAAAAATAAATGTCTCCCTACCTTCAAATTCAATTTGAGACATTTTACTTGATGAAATGTATATTTGCATAAACGTTTCTCACTGGGGATGGCATCTAAATTTGCACTGTGGAACTTGACAGCAGATCTTTATAGTCTTATATTCTACTCATTGATCTCTAGCTGCAGTGTACTAAGTAATTTCCTATTCATATTTAGCTTAATTTGCAAACAATATAAGGTTCTAAGCCGTACATACAGAGATTCAGCAGTATGAAAATACTATGAACTAGACACTGTTACTTGTCAATATGTCTGACCAGCAAAGTGCAGAGTTGAATGAACTTGGATCTTTCTTCCATGGTAGAGTTACAGATTGAAATGAGGTTTTATTTAGCAACAAATTATTTTGCTATGCAAGAAAAATATGCCAATAAAATACTCCAATGTGTATATGGGAGGTGAGTAAAATATAAAGCTGGTGATACTGTAGCATCTGTGAGGAATATCATACAGAACAGGTAAAGAAAGATGTGCTCCATCACAAATAGAGACAAGCATGGATCTTTGCTATCAGTGTTAGTTAAAAAGTATTCAGATGGCTGAAATAATTTTCCAGGAATTTTATTATTAATGTGAGCTTTTCTTTTTCTATATTTTCTTTTTCAGTGACTGAATGTCTATGAAGTTATGATACTCAGTTCTACAACAGCAAACAGATGGAGACATGCTTGTATCAGAAACCTCAAAGTGGATAGATGATGACAAGCAACCAGGTTTGTTGAATTGAGACACTAGAAAGGATTGTCCAGTCACATGGCTAGAATACATTATGAACTTGTTGTATGTAATGGAAGGTGGCACTTGTATTTGTTCTGGGAAACATTATGCAGGGAAAGACTTACACTCAACATGCAAAATTGCACACATTTTTATTAAACATAAATGGAATCGATATATGGACATTTACATCCTTTTGAGTGATTTTAATTTTTATATTTTTCCTCACTATAGAGCTGCTGTTCCTCCTACATCTGAGTTCATTGCAAGTTCACATGTATAAATGCTTATATAAATTCATAAAAGGTTAATAAACATCTTGAACTAAAACTGAAGCTTTGCATCCTAATGAATATATCAATGACATACTAGGTTAGTTTTATTTGAATTTCAGACCTGCAGTAGTTTGACATATTCCTGTGCTAAAACTCTGAGACGTTTTAGGCAGGAGTTCTCATAGAAAATTCAGACGCTGGAAAGCACAAATTTGCTCATGCTCAAATCATGAGTTTTGGCTGATATTGGTCCCATTTCTACCAGGGTTGTGATTTTAAAGTCACATTGTTTTTCTGGTGCTTTTTAAAGAAGGGAGTATCAATGTCTCCAGGTTCCAATTCAAACAAATTCTTCACTAAAAAGTAAACCTTCTAATGTCTTTGGCAACATAGCTTCTGCAGAGCTCCTTTCCCCCTTGCTTGCATGAGAGGTTATTCTCTTCTTATGGGTGCAATGAAGACCCTGTACAGTGAAGAGTTGTCAAATAGCTGCCGCCAAGATAAAATAACTTGTTGATAGAGCAGAGAAGATTATCCAGTGTCTCCAATGCAATTTTTACAAACAGAATGAGTTACTGTAGTAGGAGCCATTTAGCTCCTTTGCTGCAAACATGTGGAATGGTAGAGTCTTTCCTGTCTATATATATCAGCCATTAAATGACTCTCAGAGGGGTTTGTACTTTTCTTTCACTCCTCAGTGGCAGCTTTTTACCATGAAGAGAACACTGAGAAGAATGATCAGCTGGCTTTTCCTAACTCCATCACTGCCTGTAGAATGATTCAGGAAGTTCAAAATACATTATTAGTTTACAGATAGTGTATGCTAGATAGTCACAAAAAGGGTAGAAGAACCAAATTTCACTTGCACATAAGACTGGCCCATTTCTAATTTGACTGTTAGGAAACCACTTGATAACAGCAGATAGGCATTATCTATCATTCCATTTTTATTAATTTTAGTTGCAAACAGGTAAAGTGCTTATCAATAAAACTCTGAGGTTTAAGAAATGTCTGTATTTTGGGCATGACTCCCATGCTATTCAAGTTGCTGAACAAGACTATTGCTTATAAGTTAAGAGAGCACTGTAGAAAATGACTTGCAAAAGTAGCTATAATCAACAAAACTGAAATGGATGGGTTTACCAGGGATGTGCGTGTAAGCATATATAAAAGCAGTGCTGTTTCCTTCAATTTGGGAAAGCTAACAAAAGTTTTTCTGTTGGTTACAATCTATCTTTAGCTGCATGTGCCATCAGCGAGCAAAACAGGTGACACTTCCACTTAAATTTTTCTGCAATGCAGAAGATTGAGTGAGAATAAATACAAATCAACAGCAAAGAACATCTGTAGTTCTCAAAAGAGAAGGGAACAAAGGAGAAAAAGGAAGACATTTCTGCAATTGGTATATATACACACTGAGAGATATATATTGGTGTATATATATGTGTGTGTGTATATATATATACACACATTGGTATGTATATACATCAGTATGTATTGGAGATATAAATGAACTATAAGAATTGTCAGTATTTCTATCATTCAGCCAGAAAAATGTTTGCATTAAAAAAAAAAAAGTGATAAGCTAAACCACTACTTTTAGATGGCCTGAGAGAAGACACAGTGACAATTTCATGTCTAATTCTCAGTTGCTGTGACATTTTGAGCCTGAGCTGTGCTATTACAGCTTATGTACAGGCTAGGTTTTCAATAGAAAGCTCAACACCTTAAAAGGTCTCTCTGTTTCTCAGACACCCTTGTAAGTAGCCAGTTGCCTCTGAAAAGTATGTAACCATGAAGATTTTACTGAGAGTGGCTGCAGCATGATCACACCTGACATTAAGTGCAGAAGCTATTTTCTTGAAAACGTAGGTTTTTAAATTCATGTAAGATTCTTTTAATATGGTTCTGGAGCTTACAGATGCAAGTTCTCCTGCATCTGATCAGAGTGGAGGAGGGGTACAGCAAGTCTGTCGTTCAGCTGGATAAGATATCCTAAATGAGAGACAGAGAATATATAATGGTATCCAGGTTTGTCTATTATGGTCTCTTCTCAGATAAGGGAAGATGAAAAGGGACAACCGTTTCAACCCTTGGTCAGAGTACAACTCTGTAGCTTGCAGGTACTTTACCCTACAAATGAAATCCTTCACTGATCTAAACTAGCAAACATACTGTACTTGTAGTGGATCTAAGCTAGTTGACTTCATCTGAAAGACTGATATGAAACTTTCTTAAGAAAATGTGATTTGCAATTCTTCAATAGTTTTAATTGAATCTAAAATTCAATTTGTTCATGCTATCTGTAACCTTTACACAATCAATGGCTATACAATTTCAGTAATGACTCTTTAAAATTAGAATTATTGAAGAGACCTACAAGTAATGATAAACAGAGTACGGTTGTATTGATTGGCCAGTGGAAGATATTGATTTGAGCTATAAACAGGTATTATGCTAGAAGAATTGAATTACTGTGTACCTTTTTGCTACTCTTATACTGAGTCACCTGTAACCAGCTTCATGGTATTTATTTGATTATGGTTTTAATAGGCTTTTAATAGCTTGAGCAAATTTATGGCTGCGGAAACATGAAAGCCTGAAAAACATAATGTAAAATGGATTGAAGGCACAAGTTTCTGCAGGCTTTTTGCATTTAACAGGTTGTGAATGCTTATGATTTACTCGACAAGTATGCTTGCAACATAAATGTAAGTGTTTAAACTGTGCACATGAGCTTTCTCAGTATAAAACAAAACTTGTATACATTACTTTTCATCTATTATGTTCTATCCCTACTTTAGCCAAACAAAAAATTTTATACTGACATTTGTGAATAGGAAGAGTATGTATGCCTATGCACATGCTGTGTGTATGGAATGCTTCAGAAAAGCAAACTTGAAACTTACTAGAAATCTTCCAGTTTCAGTCAGAAAAATGTAGAATAATATTCTATCCAATCTACAATTAAATATATTGTCATTATATCAAATGACGCAACACCTTAAAAAGAAGAACCAAGGAATCAGGGCTACAGTAATAACAGGCCCTGTTGAAATACAGATGGTGCGCTCTGCATCAATAGGCTTTTAATCCAAATGTGATAGTTGAAGACACAGAGGGACTAATGTTGCAACAGAAAATGTGTTGGTATATTCTCAACCTAACTTTAATTGGTAGATAAGCAACTAAGTGGGAAAAAAAAGAGAAAGATATAGTAAGAATAATACACACAAAATATAAAACTATGTAGAGAACAAAAAGATAATAAAAAAGAGAATGAAAAGAGAGAAAAGATGAAAAAACAGCAAGTCTGCACAGACTAGAGAAAATTGAGTAAAAGTTAAGTTCTCTAAAAAAAAGGTTGAAAGTTCCTGGCAGACTTTGAAACTTACCCTTCACATCTGCTACAGCAGTCTTTGCTTTGGCTGTTGTTGCTCGTCACTCCTCTCATCACCATGGATCTGTGTTGCTAATTCTGTACTTGCACTGTAAGTCTTTTATTGATGCTGGTGGAAATGTCAAGCATGAAGTGTGTTTAGTATATGTAACAGTTTTCTACTGAGAAGAAAATTTTGCCCTGGTTTTGTCTTCAGGCTTAACACAGATCTGACTCCATTCTTAAAAAGATCACAGGGCTTTTTTCACCTTTTTCTCAGTTTGCTGTATGCTGAATATACACCTGTGTAATGCAGCATAATTTCACAATATGCCTGCAACTTTGTATCTGTAAGAAATTTAATTCGGTTGCATTCATAAAACAGAATGATTTTTCTTTTAAAATATCTGCCTTAGTTGGGTGCCTGGAAAAATAACGAAGAGTTTGTCTCTGGCTGAACTGATTGAGGAACATAACTGATGACAAATTTTAAAGTTTATATTTGCTACAACATGATATGGAAGGGGCTGAAGGGTCAAAAAGAAGCACTACAAAGAAAATGCAGATATTAATTTGGTATGCAGACATGATTTTTCTCAAAAAGATTGAAAGTTTCATGTCAGCTTCATGCAAAACTATTTCCTATAAGAGCTACAAACACAGTAATGTAAGTTTTATTGTTTATCCACATCTGTCACTCATGCACACATATCCATATAAATATACAAAAGGATGAGGATAGTAGGGAATCTGGAGATCTTGATGTTTGGGGTATTTTTGGCAGATATGTTTTTGTATTTCTGATTTGAGAGTGTCCTTATGCAAAAGAAGGGTGTATTCATTCAAAATCACAGATGTGAGAGCAGTGCATGCTGAACAATAACACTATTTCTGTTCTGGTGAGTATTGCCAATGGTTGGATATGCTGGTGAGACATGAGATTTGTTTGTTTCATAAACACATAGAAGAACATTTTTAGAAACACCAGGGACCACAAAATCCTCAGAACAGAAACTAAGGAGGACCAGGTACATCACAAGAGAACCAAGATGTGTTTTGGATGAATGACAGTGGTTCAGAAGTTGTAATGAAAAATCTCCAAAGCTCCTTCTCTGAGGGCAACTGGAGGAAAGGAACAAAGCAGCCAGGAGATCAGAGCCCAGAAACATCCCCCCATCCAGGTACTGGGCAGGTGCTGGGTGAGAGTGAGTCAGGAGAAGCTTTAGCAGGTGCCTTTCTCCATGCTCGGGAGCACCTCAGAGCCCTGGCCTTTGGCTGCAGGTCTGCACTGGCCATGGGCTGACCTGACCCACTGCCCTGCCACCCGCTTCACCTGGACATCACTTGGAAATGGGTCTCAGCCCCACTCAGCTCACTGGAGTGTGATAGGACTGTGCCAACTGGGGCAAAGAGGGTAGGGCATGGACCTGCTGGCCTGCAGACACCCACTGGCCCATGTTCCATGGCTCGTGGTGGCTCTTAAGTTATGCTCTGTCTATCATAAAGTAGCTATGCTCTCATTTTTTTAAACCACATTGTTTTCATTGCTTATGAGTTTTCAAGCAACTTCGTATTTACTGTCAAAATGACTCTGAATCTATACATTTGCCTGACTGCTCTCAAAAATAATTATTCATCTAAACACTTATTTTGTAAATGCCTTCACTGGCATTCAGAAGTCGTACTTTACTACTTTCCTGCTTCAAAAGCTCGAGTCATCCAGTCAAGGTCTAGAAGCTATTCTTGATGATCTGGGTGATCAATCATATAGGACTCTAGTAAGCCAAGGCAAGCTAACATCTGAAATCAAAGCAAACTGTTAACCCTGCACATGTTATGCACAAGCACAGAAGTTTGAATTTCAGAGACAAAATCTTATAGTGCCTTTTTAATATTTGCTAAAATGCTACTCAACATTCAAGTTTTGGTATATTTTATGGTTGAAGTTCTGTCATAAAATCCTCCTGTTTCTATGGAACTGTTTGCCAGAATCTAATCTTTCATTTAAATAAATAATGTTGATATTTATTACATTTGGATACCTAGATACCTAGAGACTTTATCTGCATTTGTAGGCTTTTTTTCTCTTAGGCCATACAGATGTAGAGAGCAACTTCCAAATGCCAACAACATATAAGCAGATGCAGTGCTCTATTCTGCAAAGAGCCTGAAACAACAGCTCTGGAAGGCGCAATGTATCTTCTTTATAGCACTGGTATATTAAGTGTGAAATTGAAAGGTGTAATCAAGAAAATTATGCACATTTCACTACTGCTTATGCAATTTGCATCAGAAAGTCAAGGGACTAACTCAGACCCTAGGTACTCTTACGTTACTAAACAAATTTACCACAGGCTGATATCCAAATGGAGACAACTGTAATTTAAAGACGGTAAATTAACAATTCCTACATGATTTCTTAACACATTAAATGTATGGAAAACATTAAGTTGAAATTAGCAGCATTTAATAACATAAAAATGTAATTTTAAAAAAATTTGCGGTCGTAAAAGAAGTCTCTGGTGATTTGCAAAGCCGATTATATAATTCCCTATTTTCTTAAATTTCTGTCAATAAATTCTCCTTAATTTCAAAAAAAATACTGAGTGCTAGCAGAGGAGTGAAGGAAATTCCTCTCCTTCTTCTTCCCCCTCTCAGTGTGTCATGGTTTAGCACCAGCCAGCAACTTAGTACCTCACAGCTGCACTCTCATTTCCCTCCACCCCCAGCAGGATGGGGAGGAGAATCAAAAAAGAAGGTAAAACGTGTGAGTTAAAATAAAAACAGTTTAACAGGACAGTAAGTTATACACTGGGTTACACCTTGTGAATTGTTATACAGAGACAGGGCACTGGTCCAAAAACTAGGAGTGGGATGTGGGGGTACTTCAGCTCTGAAGCTTGGTCTACATGGATTAACGAGTTCAGGCAGATGAATGTGAACTTGTGCAGATGCAAGAGTCCCTTGACACAAAATGTCCTCGACTGGACCATGAATTTAGAGTCTGCAAGACTAAGATTTAATAGATTGAATTCAGCCTACATGATGTCCAAGCAATGTTTTGGTTCAGATTGAAACACCTGAGTTTTATGCTAATTAACTGAAACAATAACTGGGTTTAAGAAGCAGAATTCGTCTCCCTCTATCCCTAGTAAATCTCTTTGTTTAGTGGGGCTTGCTTTTTATTTTTGCAAAGGGCACAGCTTTTAACAGGAACAACAAAACCAAAGTTGATCTATGACTCTGATAAAATACGTAATGATGCTTGATGTAGAACCCTACTTGTTAAAAGACTTTCATCATCTTTCACAATTTTTTTAGTCATGCTGTTATTGTTGCCAGGGCCCTGAGAACACTAATAGGCCTTAATATCCCAACCCAGCCTCACCTGGGACCTTCACCACATGATCTGCCTATCATCCCAGGAGCCCTATTTCAGTGCAAGCCTGGGTCTTCAGCTGTTTTCTTTAGCTGAGTTGTAGGTGCACCTGTCTTCACCTCTGTCTATAGCTGTGCTTCTTTGAGTGACCTTGGACCCCTAGGTAGATTGGCTCCAGTCCTGTCTTCTGGTTGAACCTCTCAGACCTGTGCTAGAGATTCTGTCTTGTCTCTGACCTCGTCTTATATTGTTTCTGACTGGACCCCCTGACTGGATCCTGGCCCTGGTTTGCTGCTTGCCATAGTGTTGATGTTCTCCAATACTAGTACCTGATTCTGCCTGCCATGACCAGGTACTGTGGGACAGCACCTGTCAGTGAGGGTACTGCCTGTGCTGGGTCACCTCTAAGTTCCTGGCTACTCCTCTGTTGTGGGTCAGTCCCACTATTTCTACTCCCCATAAAATGTAGGAAAGGGAGACACCACTATTCTGGTTTTGTCAGGAGTATATAAGGCAAGGTGGATGCACCAAATTTGGCTGAAGGAAATGGGTAGAAGGATGATCTCATCAGGCTGAGGAACAAACTGCTCAGCTGCTCAGCCTTACGAGACGTGGTAGCAGTTTCATTCCATGTGCGGGAAAAGTTACTCAGGAGATTTTCACTTGACTTCACACTTGAGGGGCATATTTAGAGATCACACTTGGCATGCTCTTAGGTGTTTGGAGATGTGATTTTTCTGTATTTTTACTACTACCACTTCCTTAACCGTAATTTAGAAGCAGCCGTGAACACTGACAACCAATGCTTTGTCCCTGACTACCACCCATCTGAACAACCTATTTGCAGGCAGCCTGCCCAGATTTGCTTGGCAAAATAACAGCAGACATAAGTATTGAAATCTTTTCTACACATGGGTTGGTCTGGCTGGTCTGGAGACTTCTGACAGAACTGAAGGAAAAATTATTGTTGTAGGGAGGCACAGGCTGCTCTGTTTGACCTTCCTAGTCAGAAAAGACCTGTAGGTATTTTAACACAATTAATAAACAGAAAAAACCTCCTTGCATTCCTTTTGTAGTCTTGCCTTCATGCTACCTTAAGCGCTAAAATGAAACATGAGATGATTTAACCACAAGTCACTGGAAAAAATAATACAAATGATTTTCCTGGTAGAATAATTTCAAAATAAATTGTATGCCCATAGTTCAGTGGGTGCGACATTTCACTGTGATGATTTCAATATTAAAGGCTTAATCAAGGCATTTTAAAAGTCTATGCCATTTCTTATTCATCTGAACTACTTACTGAGTAGAAAATAGCTGTGCATTTCATTATTTATTTTATATTTCTGGAGGAAAATGGGAGTCTGGTATGTATTTTTTTAGGATAGTTCTTCACTGGAAAAGTGAACAGTGTTTTTGAACTCTAGTTATAGGATTTAAACTTCAAAGTCTTTTTTTGTTCTTTTACCACTTCTATCTCCAATAACAGACTATTTTGTGTATATATATCTGTACAGAAACAAGCTTCAAATATCACAGGAAATTATTTTAGCAATATCTCAGGAGGTGGCCTCCAACAGAAATTTTTATTACTGCAAGGGATGATATAAACTAGATTTTTGCCTTGTGTCTGTTCCCACATTGAATCCAGGCTCTTCTCTGTCAGGGACAATTATATTTTCACTACTTTATCCTCGGAACTACTCGTCACTGGTTCCTTCCTATCTCACAGGATTCATAAGGCTCTGAGGGTCTTCTAACAAGATGTAATGGTATCTGCCTTTTTTTTATGAGCTCGAATTTATTGTATCTTAAAGAATGGAAAAGATGCACCATTATTACTTGTACTGAAAGACCAGGAAATCTCAGATATGCTCAGGATTCGTTGTGCTAAATGACTTGTCTGTACTAATAGAGATTGTTCACTGAAATAAAACTGGGCATATGGTAGGTACTAGGTCTGTTGAGACCTGAGGGCTAAAAAAAGTGGTGCTCTCTATATTTAGGAAACTGGAACTTAAACCCCTTGATTCAGCAAAGTTTTTTAGTACTTTAGGAGTATCTTTAAGCGATTTGCTTTACTGTTAGTGTTATTTTTAGGAAATATTTGGTGTCTTAAACTAGGAACTGTCCTGGGTCATTGAAAGGGGGCAATGAGAGGAGGTGGTCTGAGTCAGGTGGCCACAAATTGACCAATGGGAGTATTCCATCCCATTCACGACTTCCTGGATTTAAAAGGTGGACCCGAAGGACTCTCTCTCTCTTCTGCTGGGTCTCCTGCTGCTTTGCTTCATGTCTGTGTTTTTCTGCTGTCCCTGCAAGCTGAGGCCTCGTGACAAACTGAATCTAGTTCTGGCTGCCTGAAGGATCCTGCCGAAGCAGCTGCTGGGAATTGCAAGACTGGTTCTGTAATATTTGTTCTGCTTCATTTTTCTCTATGTTTATTTAGTAGCATTAGTAAAACGTTTCCAAATTTTCCAGCTTTCTTCTCTCTGTTCTTCTTTTCCTTTCCTCTCAAAATTGCCTGTCCTTAGTGAAAAAGGGGGGGGGGGGGGGGCGGAAAACGGGAGGGGGGAAGTGGGTTAAGGAAAATACATCTGCCGCAGTTTTTGATTGTCTCCCCATGATCAAACCATGACAGGAATATATTCTCAAATCTATGAAATAAATGTCTTTATCATTGTCTCACAGGAAACCTGTTGCAGCCTTAGTAATTGGATTACTGCCTCCTTATTATGAATCCGATACCATGACCTTAAATTAGTTTATTTTATGGATATTTGGATAGCAAATCTTGGCCTTTTTACAGGCATTCTGGCTTTTTAGCTCTACACTGATGGCAGGATTACAGATTCAAGAAGACAGGTGTATTTTTCTTTTTGTCTGTGCTGTCCTTCAGCATTCGTACCAGAGTCAGTTTATTTTCTGTTTCTGACTGAGAGCAAGTGATCAGTTAATGTAGATCTAAAGTAAATATAATGGATATAGGCTCTTTTAAGCCTATTGAGACACAGTAGAAGAACCAAGCAGCTGCAAGATGTTCTTTTTTGAAAGAAATTGTCTGATATGCTAGTGAATAGGGAGAAAAATCATGCTATTTGTATTTTAGTTGATCTGGATGTACACAGATGTCTTAATGATGCTATTTAATTTTTGTTGAAAGTTTGTTAAATAATACTGTGGAGTTTGGGGGAGTTGTGTTTGAGGATTCCGCGACCTGGAAGTGGGAGGTTGGAGAACGAGTGGAATAAATTAATCTGTAATGACAGAGAAACAATGTTACTCTGAGTGAGCATGATCCAGATGAGGCATAAGGTATTTACCTCATTATTGGTGGGGAAATGAGGGGCATCAGTACAAGTTAACCAAGCACTTCACCGGGAGAAGTTAATTTCTACCTCCAGAATGTTCATATCACTTATTCTGGCACAGCAGACCATACCTATACCTGAACAGCATAACTTTCCAAAGGCAACAGGGCACTTTTAAATGTTACCACAAGCTATCCTGCACCTATTCTTACTTTGTTGAAATTTGCAAATGATTCATTTTGAGGACAATGTTACCTAACTGTATGGGAATTGCGGAAGATTGGGTGAGGAGGAGAAAGGTAAACACGCTGAAGTGACCCGCAGCTAGGGTATAAAGAAAGCACATACATCACACATTGTTTTACTGACCTTGTGTACTTGACAAGTAGAACCTCTGTGTTAGATAACATAGGCCTGAGAGAAACCCTATGGTACCTTATCATGTCTGAGATTCCTGCTTTGTCTTGAGAAAGAGCAGAGCACAGCAAGAGGCTGCGTCTTCTCTAAGTCTTGAAATATAGACGAGCACAGAAGGCCTAGCGATCTTCCAGCAGGGCTGAACTTACTAGCGCCTGCATCCCCACTATCGTTAGCCTCTGCCTGGGAGCTTAGGTGTGACTTTGGAGATCCCCCAGTAGAGAGGTAACTAGAATAAAATTTGCTCTTTGCAATTGCGTTCGTGGCCTCTGGCTCTCCTTGCGACATGACTATGCTTGTGCACACACCTAACATACCACATCGATGTTTGCAGTAATGTTTACTGTATAAAAAATACTTAGAAATATATCAGAAACTCTATGAGTACAACTTCTGTTCCAGACTTTAAATTACTCTTTCAAAATATTTGTATCTCACATTTCTGTAAGATACTTTCACCTTCTCTTTAATAGTGCTTAATAGTTTTGGTGGTATAAAACTTTGATTCCTCTTCTGAATAGAAAGGATTAAAAAAAACAAAACTGTGTTTGGAAATGGTGGGAAGCTCTGTAATATCCTTCCTAATTATAAGCAAGCTCATGCTAAGCATTCTTTTCTTGGCTTTATAGATGCTTACTGACAAAAGAGACTCTTCACTCCTTTGTGTATGAAAAGGTCCTGATTATAAATGAAGACATATTATCAGTACTGAGAAAAACCTTTTGTTCAAGGATGTATCTTTTATATTTCATGTTTCATCAACCCATTAAAAGGGCTTGGTTGTTAATAGAGTATTTCCTTTGCAAATATAAAACAAAGCAAAAATAATGGGTCTTACTCAAAATTGCAGCATCTTATGATAAAATCTCTGTTATCTCTAATCCTTATCAATTGTATGCCTATCTTATTCTGTGAATTCTGAGGACAAAGCACTTCCTTCAGAGTGCCTATGGGAGCTCAGCTAAGCATCATGTTCCCTGTGCCCATCTCCTCTGGCTGCAAGCTCTTTCTGAATCACTTTCTTGCCATCCTTGCTGACTGCTGAGGTTTTACCTCTTCAGTCATGTGGGAACTGCTAACTCATGCCTCTTTTGTTGAGAAGTTATTTCCCAACAGAGCCTTGGCTGTGGCATTAGTGCAGTCCTAGGTGAGCTGGCATTAGTGATCCAGCACCTGCAGCCGTGCCACCTCCTCTCAGGGCGATGAGCTTTTCCTCACTCAGTTGAGGCTCAGAAGGAGCCACCTTTTATGAGGCATGAGTTTCTGGATTTGACAGTAACACCATATTGCCCCTGCATGAAGGAACCTCCCCAAATGTCCTCCAAGGTCCACCAGATATATTGGTGTGGTACTGCTGGTACATGCTGCTGAGCTGCCAGGTGTTTCCCATGGTCCATGTAATCCTACTGCCGCCTACTCCTCCTCCTCTTGTCATGCTGGTTTCCAGCTCTGCAATTACCTTACAAGGGAACACGGGGCTCTGGAATATCAATTTATCTTCAGGACCATGCAGTTGGGTAACAGACTCTTTATTTCTGGTACAGCATCTCATTATTCTAATTTGACCAGGCTTACAGATTGGTTGCAAACTTTCTGTAGTATAGGGCAGGCTCTGTCTAGAAAAATGTGTAGCTGTTTGTAATTCTCATATGAAGGCTAAATATCCATTAAAGTAGAATTGTTAGATTAGGTAAAGGTTTATTTATTTGTATTTCTTTACTGGCAAAATCTAGGTGGTTTCCATATCCCTTAGCCATCTGAGAAATCTGCGGTGATAAATTCTCAGCCTGATTGGTGACACCAGTAACGAGCGGAACTAGTAGGCACCTAAATTTACCAGATTAGAAAGACCTTCTGAAGTGATTAATTGTCTCTTGGATATGAAATTGCAATTCTTCTGTTCAAAGGACAATTACTAGTTTTAGAAATAATTTTCCTCTAATGGCTGGTTTTATACATCTGGAAGACAATTATCACATGAAGTAAGCCTGACAGATAAAATGTAATAAATACATAGTATAAGTGAGGCCTGCAAAGTTATACAAGAATATATAAAATACCTTAAGGATGCTGTTGCATTAACTCATGTTGAAATATATCTTCTAAGTCTGACTGAACTATGATTCATAATGTAATTTAAGAGAACATTTTGAGACACGGTGTGAAATTTAATTTATAATTTTAATTAACACAGATAATTCAAAGAGAAATAATTTGATAGAGCTTCTAAAAAGTAGAAAACTCATATCTTCCTCTTTAAAAAAAAATGGTTTTTCTTAAACACATCATTTTTTTTTTTTTTTTTAGAGGTGGCTAATTTTCTTTGTGTTTATACTCTGCATGGCAAAAGTAATTAAAACACTTAATAAATTCTCAAGTTTTTCAAATTTAAAATACAGGGTGTTTCAAAAAGATGGACCCAATTTGAAATCACAATATTCTCAACTATCATCTCGATATTGTCCATACATCAGGTGGAGAGAACATATAGTGTTTATGAAAAGATTGCTAAAACTTGATAACTCATTAAACCTTGTCTAAATTTTTGTGCACTTGCAACATGTTGCCGTGATGAAATATACTGCTTTGAAATTGGGTCCATCTTTTCCAATATCCTGTACTTAAGCGTCAAAAAATCTATCATTCAGAAAAAAAAATTATCTCATTCTGAAAGCATTTATATGGCCATGGTTGTTCTGAAGCCTTGTAACATCATGGGATAGTAATATTAAAACTAAACATTTAAGGGAAATAGAGAAACGCTGTTTGATGTTTTTAAATATGTTGTTAAAATCCATGCCTTATTAAGCCTAAAGTATACAACTTTTATTTACATAAACTGAGAATTCCTTTAAATACTATTTTCAGATATTCTTGTTTTAGGAGCCATGATTTTAAATCAAATTTAAATGTAACACCAAATAAATAATTGATTTGGAGTGATGGTTCATTACTATATGTGAGTACTTTATAGAAGTAATGACTTCACTAATTATTAATTGAATATAATTACTTTAAGAGATGAAAAATAGTTAAAATAGGGTAAAACTGGGGAAGCCAGGGAAAATGATAAGTTTTTGTGGGCAGAGTCAGAGTAAACACTGTTATAAGGCCATTCCTTATAGAAAATGACTCTTAAAATTTTAAACTAGAAAATATTGGCTATTAAAAAAATAAATAGGAAATGAATACATAAGTAAACAATTTCAATAATCAACAATTTCATTATATAATCTATACATATACAAAGGATGGTATGTAGCTTTAACATAAGTTAAAAGAAAACATTAGAAATATTTTAGATAACACAGGTTTGTTTAACTTTATTAACAACTACACTCAGGTTTATTAAGCAAAATGCCATCAGACAGTCACAGTATTTCAAACTTATAAAATCCCACAAGGCCGTGTAGCCAAAATGGCTTAAGTTTTTCTAGAGCGAAGAGGGGATATATTTGCAGTTTTCAAGTAATCAGGTAGAAGAGATGTTATGCTAGCTGTGTCTCAGTTCGAAGAAGTTTCATTGTGGTGGAAAGTTCAGCTTCTTTCGAGAATCTCTAGCTAGACAAAAAGCATCTTAGTGACAAGCTAGCAAATGTTTTGCATGAGGAGTTTTATTGCAACTTATATAAACAGGGTGTTCAAGCAATCTTGTATGAAATGGTTAGTCGTCTTTATCCATAAGTCAGTAGTTCTATTGATTTGATGAAGTCTGAAATATTATCAATTATATTCTCTAGCCACAAAATCATTTCAGAAGGGAACTTGAGGGTAAATGTAGATGTAAACTGAATTTTAAATCTGCTTGGTTGTACTTGTTTGATTTCCGTTGTCGAACATTTAATAATACACATTTTGAGATGTAAATGTGAAGAGGGAAAATCTAATATGTCATGTACAAATACTGACATTTAAAGGAATGGATATTTAATCTAAGCATCCCCTTATGTATGGGGCATTCTGAAGCACACAGACAAGGACCATTGAACCTGGATATTAAGCAAACTGACCTTTGCATGTTGGGTCATTAATGTGAAACATACTGCATTAGTAATTATATTGGTTGGTAGTTATCATTGAAGTTCATTTCGTTGTCTGATAATGATTGGACATTAGGGTCCACTTTAGGGTCAAACAATCAACATTAATCAACTACTGAATGTGGAAATGACCATGGGAAATGGGTAAAGATGAGCTGGCTGACTTCCATTGATAATTGTTAATTATTAACATATCTGGTTATTAAAATTTCTCAAAGGCAAGCCAGTAAATTTATTCTAGTCTAGTAATTTGCTTACTCAGTGCCTTTAGCATTGTACTTGGGAAATGAAATTAAATGTTCACAATACAAATAACATTTAAGTGATTTGACTCAGTTCTTACAGATACATTTTTATCATTTGAGGGAGTGGAGGAGAAACATTGTTTGAACTGTAACATTGGTAGCTTAGGAAGTTTTTTCTCTTAATAAAACTAATTTCCATGGGAAGATTGTCACAGATATTAGCAAGTTTCCAGTGGAGGAAGAACATAAGAGTAGAGGGAAATGAGACAAAACTTAGGTGAAACAGCATCATCTTTTCTAAAACCAGAA
Source organism: Caloenas nicobarica (assembly GCF_036013445.1). Taxonomy (NCBI): domain Eukaryota; kingdom Metazoa; phylum Chordata; class Aves; order Columbiformes; family Columbidae; genus Caloenas; species Caloenas nicobarica. Next base: position 83,976,029 of record NC_088246.1, on the reverse strand, counting down.
AATCTAAATAATAGTATCTTGGGAATTCATTTCGAGGCTCCTGAAAACTTTCAGTTCGTCCTTTAACTTAGTCATAATCACAGAGTCATTGGTTTGGAACGGACGTTTGGAAGTCATCTAGTCCAGTCACCTTCCTCAAGCAGGGTCAGCTGGAACAGCTTGCCCCTGACCATGGCTAGTCAAGTGCTGAGTATCTCCAGGGACAGCAACTCCATAACCTGTCTGGACGTTCTGTTCCAGTGTTTGATTACTCTGAGAGTAACAAAGGTTTTTCCTTTTTTAGATGTAATTTCATATAATTAAGTTTGCAATCTGTTCATGACATAGGTTTTAAATAAATTTTCTTATAAACAACAGTGTTTTAGGCAAATACCTTTCACATGCTGGAAGTGTGTCAGCTCTCAAGTGTCCTGTGAATTGCTGTCATTTGATTTTAGAGACATGTTTGGACATGGACTTTAACCTAACATGCTAGAACAGGACAAGACCCACCGTAACTACCCAATCTGTGAAAGCTTGAGAACACAAATATTTACTGCATAAGGTTTATGACAGGAATGTGATGTGTATTTTTAATTTGTTAGTCATGTAACTAAATACATGTGCAGTTTTAAAACAAGCATCTACTATAAATTAACTCTTTAAACATAACCCTTACTTAGAAAACTGGCAGTGTTTACTTCCTTAGAGTTCAGCTTTCTCTGCTCTGGCACCTCTTGCAGTCTCTACCGTAGCCGTATCTGTTGACCCAGAAACACTCTTGCTTACGTCTAACATCTCTGTATCCAACACAGATTAAACTGGTAGTCAAGTGAGCCATGTGGACCATGTACATTGTGGATGCCTATGGCTAAGCCTCCTTGCTGCTTCTGCTATAAGAAGAGCAATGAAGAAATTTATATGGAAGTAGTATAGGCCCTGGCAGAACTTTTCTCCCAACCAGTGAAAACTCCATTTTAGAAATACACAGAATAACTACTGCTTGGGTCAGAATTAACAGAAGCAGACTTTCCCGTGTTTAGGTATTTGTTTCTATGCAAGAAAGTGCTCAACTATGTTTAAGAATTTTAATGGTAGTTTTACTCAAATTAAGGTTGAGTTATAGTAGTTGTTGTCTCCAAATGTTTACAGAGGATATTTCAAAGAAGTCTTGATTTATGCACTTGTAAAGTGACACAGAATGCTACTACACAGTATTTTTAATGTGTGCAGAAGTTAGTATGGTATGGCAAGTACAGTATGGAGACTCTCATTGTTTTGGAAATGTGAGTTTTCCCTACCTTTATTTTCTATTAGAACTACTTTCTGAAAGAAAAAGGTGACCATTATAAATATAGTGTTTAACAACTGCACAGACCATCTTCATTACTTATGTCTTTAACATATTTAGTGTGGGAATTCACACTAGCTGTATTTTACATGCACATATGCTTCCATGCTTTCTTATTCTAAGTTACTCTGATGTTATAACCATATCCTTAGTTTAGTTGGGTTTGTGCTGATAGTTTCACGTTTGAATGTCCAGACAACTTTTTTAAAAGTAAGGTTTTTTAATTGAAATTTTACCTTTTTTTCTTTTTTTTTCTTTTTTCTTTTTTTTTTAAAGATAGGCTGAGGATTAAAATGTATATGTTTTCATAATCATGGAGAATTTAACATGAGTATCATTGTAACCTTCACCAGAGCAGTTCATAGCTGACCTGGCACTGGATGTGTTGTGTAGCTCTAGCTTGAATTCAACAAAACTGGCAACACTGGAAGTAAGGTCATGCACAGCAAGGCATTCACAAGAAGATTCCATGCAGTGAAACTGGAAGAGTTCTGAAATGTGCTCCCAGCAAAACATAACCCAACTGTAGAAGGATAATTAGAGCAATTCTGTGACTTGAATTTTGTTGCTGAGGAAAGCTCAGGCCCAACAGTATTTAAGATTTTATGAATTCCATTTGCCTAATGAGGTGCAGCAGAGGTGACAGCATCCCTAGTGCAGAGTGTGTGTTTAATTTTGACAAGATATGCATGGCCAGAAACAGCAGTAATTTCCTTTTGACAAGCGTTATTACTTATAAATCACATTACTGGCACAACAGCATTAATGCAAAAGGATGAGCAGATAAAGCAGAAGCTATTTGATCCGCCCCTCAGCTCTCATCCCACTGATGCTCACACAGCAAGCTACAGACAGTCCTTTAGTTTTGGTCTCATGGTAGATCACACCTATTTTAGTTGCTTTATTCTCCACTTAGGGCATTCCGCATCCTGCTCTGTGCTGCTCTAACAGGGCATGGCTGGGCAGGCTGAACAACAACCTGTGGCAATAAAGGAGGCTCAGGTAGCCTGGAGTTGCTGAGCTCAGAGGTCTTTGCAATATTCAGTGTTTGGGGGGGCTTTGCTAGGGAGACACTGGCAGAGGGGCACGGGTGGAAGAGACCATGTTCTCGGGAGAAGCAGGATTGTGGGAGTGCCCAAGGTGCAGCTCCTGGACAGCATCAGTTACAACTTGCAGATGAGAGGTTGTAAATGCACAGAATACAACCGTGACCTTAGCAATGGAATATCCCGTATTGGCTGGGAATCACACTTTCAACGCATGGCAAAAAATGCCTTAAAACTTGGGAAACATGCACATCAGGAACTTTGAAAAAGAATCTTAAGACTACACCTACTCTTCCTAAAAACGAATAGTTCATAGAAATGTTAGGAGCTTCAACAGCTTGAAATACCTCTTTTCACCAAAAGCCGATTGTGAATAAAACAAGCTTAAGTGGTTGCAGCTGTCTCGCTGCAACTTGTTGCCATGCCATGGATGCCTTGTACAAGTTGTACAAGCCTGAGTTTCACATGGCATGATTCTTTTTGCAAGTAAAATTTTGTTGCTCAAATGTTTAAAAGGGAAAGAAACAACCAAAGGGAACTGTTCTGTCTAGTAAAGGCTTGTGTAAATATTGTCACAGTATTCCGCTGACATCACTTCAGGGTAAAGTAGTAACTGTGCTGTTGTGTATTTTCATAAGAATAATGAAATTCTGAAATCATATAACCTTGAAGTGGCAGCAACTGCTTATATTTTTGTTGAGAAATAGGGAAGAGACTTTTTTTCTCCCTCGATGTGATTGTGATTCAGCCAAGGATGGAGTTCAACATAGTTTTTAAACCAATATTTGAAATTTTTTTTAGTTATGTGTGTACATACAATAGTCTGATCCCAGCCTGCACCTACAATGTCACTTCTTGATTGGAAAAAAGAGTGGGGGAGTATGTGCTGCAGTGAGATCACTGTGACTCACTGATTTTATGACATTTCCCTAACAACTTTCCTCACCACAAAGTGAAGGAGGATACTAAGCACTGAAGGGACTGCACAGTGCTAGTATCTATCATAAGGAAATCACATTCTTAAGTTATGTTCTAAGAACTTAATGCTCTTAATCCCTAAATAGAGTGACTATCTCATGATTATCTTCCTCTGTGGGCAGGGGTTATAAAATTACTGTTGTTGAGTGAAGATGTTTTAGGACATTTCGATCTTAGAGATGGAGCTGCAGTTCTAATCACCTGAATAATGTGGCTCTTCTCTGTTGTTTATCTATATCTATATATGTAAAAGAAGATCTATATGTGTATCTTGTCCATCTACCTAGGAAAATATGTATATATTACTTTATATTGTTACTCTATATATTACTCCTATATATGTTCATATATTTGTAAAACAAACCTCAAAAAATATTTGATAATCATAATAGTAGTTATCCCTGTTAAATCATGTTATTTGAACCTCAAACCTTTCAATGATACAATGCACTAGATATAATTTAAACTTGGAAGATACAAATTCTAGCTTGGCAAACTATAAGGGTTATGAACATAGGAGTAAGGTATGTAGCATAAAAAGAACCATGAAGAATCCACTGAATTTCTGATAAGAAAAAAACAGTGGTACAAACTCATCAGTAATTATCATTACAGAAGGAAAAGGGAATTTAGGCATTTAGACTAATATTAAAAATAGTAACAAGAATGGTTCATTCATGGAATTGAAGTCATACCAACACCTGTGCTCATAAATACAGTAGGTAGACGCAAGAACAGTTGATAGAATTAACATAACAAATGATTTAGTCTTGTGGAGAAAATGATGAATTGAAAGTCTGTCTGGCTTTGATAGTTTTTATTTTCATAGCTAGCTAGCAGAAAATCCATTGAAACAAAATTTTACCAAGTTTGCAGGTTGTTTTCCATAGTTTCACCAAGATGTTTTGCTTTTAAAGTCAAAGCATTTCAAGTTAAATTCATTTTTTTTGTGACATATAACAAGTCTAAATTAAAAGAAGCTTTTAGTTCAGAGAAAAAGCATGAGAAGCTTTGTTTTTGTGGAACTGACAAAAAGAAAAAAAAAAAAGCCACCACAGGTGTGATAAAGTAGCTAATGGGCTTGACAAACACTGAGAACATTATTTGCAGAATACAAAAGCAGAAAATATAAATTATTTTCACACATTTATGGCTTTGGGAGCTGTAATTCTTCATTTATTTTTAAGCTAGCAGTTTCAGTAAAAACTATTTACACATTCACAGATTATGTAGGTCCTTCAAGTTTATACAAATTAATATATGACAAAACTTCTTGTATTATGTAGACCAAAAATATTTTTTTCAACATCCACAGAAATAATTAATCTGGTATGAATTGAAAATGCCTTTTAAAAAATATTTTTCCATAAAATACGTATAACTGCAACACATGCTACTACTGTTTCTGTAGCTGGAAGAATTTGCTCCAGAAATAATATTCTAATACAGTCTCTAAGCACAGGTTGTTGGTTCTGACAAATCATACCTTTTCTTTGCTTCACTTCAGCAATTCTTGTGGAATCTTGAAAGGCTTATCAGCATTTTTTTCCTGAAAATGGATTTTTAAATACTTGTTTTTATTAGCGTGTTACATTTAATATCAACCTACTGCTTTCTTGTTGCTGCATGTGCTTAGCTCGGTAGTGGTCTTTTCATGACTGCAAAATGTAGTGTTCATTTATCTTTGGGAAATGCAGATCCTAAAGAAAGACATTAAAGATCATATAGATTCAAATACCAACTGAACTTAATGATAGCTTGGTTTATTTTCTAAAAAGTAGACTTTAGAAATTCTCATTTAAGGTGAGTGTACGGCTAGATGAATATATTCTAAATCCAGATACCACATAGGCAGCAATGGCAGCTCAGTGCAGGTCATTTCAGAAAAATATACCTTTGGTTCTTACTGCCTATTTGTTTGCTTGTACTGATGACTTGTATTTCTCTTCAGTCTAGTGCTCTAAAGTGTGAGTTCTTTGCAGAAAATTCTATTCACATTTTTACATTGTCTAATTATATTCACTAATAATAATAGGTAATGTCATCTGGGGCCTGTGAGTAGATAAAACAAAATACTGAATATGTTCAGAGTGCTATCTTTCTACTAAGGTTAACCAGATACTAAGTTCTTGCAGGACGTATTTCCATTAGAGAAAAAATCAGTTGGTATACAGTAGTGATTGTGATACAGAAGGGGTTGCAAAGAGGACATAGGCACTATCTTCCATCTCTCAGGAGTCTCAGCGTAAATGTGTAATTCAGATGACCAAAAATCAACCAAAAGGACAACTCTGAACAGAAATGTGAAAATCCCTGCAATGCTAGAAAGACCTCTAGTATTGCAGTATTTTCTTCCAACATTTAAAGTTCCTAAACTTCCTATCACTCTCTGGAAGCAGTATTTGCTAACCAGGGCAGCTAGTCATAGTCTGGTTTTTGTTATGGGTAATGGTTTTTACTCAAAATTCAAGTAACTGTTTTTAATGGAACTCCTAATAGCTGAAGTTTCATGGATAAGGAATTTTCTCCTTCCTTTTATCTCTCTTAATTTAAAATACATTGGGTAGTGTTTTAATAATAATGATTCTATTTATTCAAGCTGACTGAAATGAAGTGTCCTTTTGACTAAGCAACAATTTACCGTAAAGTATAGGTTCCTTATTGTTACATTGTTGTTTCAATTTCTAACTCAGTTCTGTGTCTTACAGGATTTCCTGATGCCGTGGTTTAGCCCGAGCTAGCAATAGAACCACGATAGCCACTCACTCACCCCTTCCCTCATTCACCCCCAACAGGGGAAAGTATCAAAAGGGAAGGGAGAAACTTGAATTGAGAAAAACACAGTTTAATAAAATAACAAAATACTAATAGACTACTAGTAAATATATATAAAATAGAAATAAAAGATACTCAAGGCAATTCCCCACAAACATGCTGAGCAGCCAGTCCTAGGAAACAGCCCAGTCCCAGCAGCTGAACACAAAGAGAGAGAAGAGAGGAAAAAGGCAGGAAAGCCCAGAGAGAGAGAGAGAGAGAGAGAGAGAGAGAGAGAGAAATGGAGAGAGAGTGGCTGGGGTGTTACCTGCTTGTTCTCAAACTAAGTCCAAATAATGAGCATGCTAGCTATGAAAAAGAAAGGTTTCTAATTGCATGAAGAAAATTAACCCATTTGCAGTCAAACCAGCACACTTGATATCTGAACCTTATTGGATCAGTGATTTAAAACTTCATCCATGTAAGTGCAATTCGTGAACTATTTTGGGGAGTCAGTTGCTTACAGTGGGTACACTGCTAGATGTGCTCTGACTCTTCTGTGTGTGCACACTTATGTACATATATGTTTTTTCGTCTTCTCACAAACACTTGAATTCTGTTGTGCAACAGTTATTCAGATTATGGTACTGTATTTGTGTGTTATGATTCTGTCAATGTAACTGAGAGTACAGTTTTGGTAAATGACCTCTTTAAATGTAAGATAAGAATATTGACATAGCAGCCTGATTCTCAATTAGTCCTTTAATTGCTTACAACTAATAAGATCAGGATAGGTCAGTAATAAAATGGTCCTGTCAGGTTAACCGCCAGTGGAAAGTTTTGAAAAATAAATCTGCTTAACGAAGGGAGTAGTGATGTGGTTTGTTCAGCTACATTGACTTCAGAATTATAAGGTGGATTTTTTAGATTTAATGAGTTATTTTGGCAGTATTTTCCTGCTTTGGAGAGCTAGTGACTTGAAAAATTTATTTTGAAATACACCATGGCCCAGATCTTGCTTTACATGTCAGACAGTTACATAGGATATAGCCCCTGAGTTTTTAGTGCACCGATGCTTACTTGGCCTCTTGGAGTTTTCAGGAGACTGCAGTGAGCTGACAGTTCCTGACAGCAATGTAAATCTTCCACGGGTTCCTGCCATCAGGGACAAAGTTACACACTACAGAACCTTAATTATGATTTAGAAATACCAAGAAATTATCCTTAAATCCTGCTTTGAACCAATAGTCTTTACCTGCTCCAATCTCTTGAGTTTGTTGTATCTGTAAGCAGGCATATGGATCAACTTAGATTGTTGGTGTATGTGGTGAGTGGTTAAAGTTGGAAGTCTGGAGTTTCTACCTTAGATTGTGCTTTTGTGTAGCCTTCTGTGTGAATGAAGAAATTGCAGGAGCACTCATAGACACAATTTTCTGCTTTATGGATTTAAATAATTTTTAATGATCAGACTATGGATAGCTTTAGCAGAAAGACATACATACACCAGAATGTTAAATATAGTTTTAGCACTCATTTTCAGATAAAAAGCTGAAATAAGTATTTTCCAATAAAGCACAGTTAAACTAAATATTTACAGTAACACAGGCCAACATCAAGAATACAATACTGAAGATGCCAATGATAAGCGAAGTGTTAAAATAAAAAGGTCACAATTAATAAACATATGGTGCAAAGTGAAATAAAGTGGTATATATTAGTTCGAGTTTGGTTGGATGAGATATACCAGAGGATCTTTTACCTGAGATTTTAGAAAGGTTCCAGTGCTATTAGTTGCTGTCTGGGATTTAAAAGGGCTTGATAATCTAATTATTTTATTATCCTTTGACCAGCTCAAGGCTGAGACTTATGATTTTAAACTAATTTTAAAATCTGCATCCTTATTAAAGATTGTCTTGAAAAAAAAAAAAAGAAAAAAAAAACGGACCACATAATAAAGACAAATTTGCAATGTATTTTAACCCAAATTTGTATTTTACAAAATTTGTGTTTTACATTTGCAGTGTATTTTAAACAGTCTGTAGACTGGCTATCTCAGGGCAATGGAATTTTGTTGTCCTTCTTAGATAGACTTTGTTACTTTCCTCCATTACTGGAATTACCTCTGTTGATCTACTTAGTTTTGGGAATAGACGACTTCTGTCTGTGCAATGCACCTTAGAATCCAAAATAGTGTATGTTCTTGAACAAAACAGTCTCATTTCACTCTCACTGAAATAGAAAGCTTGGGAAAATATTTTAAATCGTAACAACTGATAGACACAATAATCTAAGATCTATTAAAAGTTTTATCTTTTACAAAAATAAAAAATACACTAAAAAGGCAACACAAGTGTACATTTAAGATCTGCTAAGGCTAGTGTACCACATACAAACATACACTGTGTGTACTAGAAGGAAGATTAATTGTCTAAATAGAGAAGAGAGAGCATAATGTTAGAGACTCATACAGATTACCAGTTGTTACAGTAAAACTAAACTGAAACAAAAATTAAATATTTCAAAACTTTGTGTTTTAAAGTTTACAAATGCCTGTATGTTGAAACTATGCAGAATCAAAAGAACTACCCTGAATTTGACATGGAAGAGTGGGAACATTTTATATAATCTTATTTTTTTTTTTATTCCCTTCAGAGTTTAAAGATTTCAAAATGTCATGTCTACAAAGCAAATGTTAAATGGAGTGCTCCTTATCTACCATGTAGGTTACCATAAGTAAACATAGTATTTTGCAGATCAGTCACTGGTCCACAAATATGTCTTTCTGATGCCAGACTGGGTATTTCTTTGTGCTCCCACCCAGTTTGGCTGAACTTCAATGAAAGCTTATAATATCATGGTAGTGTACAGAAATCAGATTGAGATGCAGTTCATATGTTTGTTGTTTTTCATAGACCTTTTAACTTACTATTGCTACCTTTTTAATGTATTCCTATTCTGTTCATGGCTCTGTTGATACTCTTTGAAGCTTTCCCTTCAAGTAAAGCAAATCTAGTTTGCAATTTGCCAAAGCGCTGAAGATAATTATGTATCATAATATTTTCCATTGCCACATTAGTTTTACAGATCTTTATGTCACTGTAAAATGAAACGAAATACTGGGATTATATTTGCTGTGATTTCCAGATGAATGTCAGAAGCTAGGGAATCTGAACTGCTTGGCTTAGCAGCAGCTGTCTTTGGCAGCATATTTACTTGCCTGCTATGCGTACCTGGGTCCTTCTAGCAGCCTTTCCTCTGGCTGGCTTCTTTATCCTATTTTGCCTTCAGGCTTCTGGAAAGAGTTTAACTTCTTTGCTGTGCTGTCATGCAGTGAGACTTCCTATCCGCTGGTCAGGTAGCTACCCTGCTTCATAAAATCATGGTAGACTTCTTTGTTGACATCATGGTAGACTTCTTTGTTGAGATATTCCCTTTAGAATGCTCCTTTGATATTTTTTGTCTAGGAAGAGAAGAAAATGTCCAAGTGGGGTGAATCAGCATTATAAATCCCCTAACTGCTCTCCTTTGCCACATCATGCATCTAACCATGGATCCTGAAGACACATAAAATAAAGACATACCTGGGCATTGTCCTGTCTTCTCCACTCTAGGTCTAGACCATTACCACTCTTGTACAGCAGATGCTATGTTTGTAGTCATTTTGTGGTGCTGGAACTGACTCTGAGAAACAGCACAGAGGAGAGTGTGACATCTCATGTAGAGTTCCAGTTTATTAGAAAATACAACCTGATAAAGGTTCAGAGACAGGTTGCTTTATTTGGTACTTAATTCAGCAAGCGTAGCACATATTTTGACAGTTCTATAGCCCACCGTTTCTCTTTTTGGAGTGAATTAAATGATCAGTGTATTGTGTGAGAACTGCTTAGCATAGTAATCTCATTAATAATAATATTTCTCCTCATATATTAGGTGCAAAGACATTGCTATACACTGAGTGAAACAATTTGTTGGATTAGAATAGCTTCCAGCAGGAGCTTGATGGTTTAAAGAAAAATGAGTTGTGCATTCCAGGTATTCTAAAGTATCCTCTCAAATCTGTTTTGGCAGAAAAAAAAAAAAAAAAAAATTCAGAAACAGAGTCCTCCTAGGTATTGATGCCATGCTGTCAATCTCAACATGGAGACCATCCATGTCATTGTTTTCCATTAATAACATGAACAGTGATGAAATTATCCAATCATTTTTTTTGAAGTCCAGACATAGTACTGAACCTGGTGAAATTCTTGTAAGGAATTAATGCTGTGCCTGTCAGTGAAACCAGTTTCTGTGACAAAGGGACTGAACCACAACTACAATTAAGTCCATAGACCTGGAAGGGACTTATGTGGCAGTGAAGTCACTGCTTTTTATTATTACCTACATCAGTGTGTTATAACACCATTCAGAATGCTGAATGTAGAAAGATGTAAAAGAAAACTATAGGTGGAGTTTCCAGCAAATAATTTCTCTCCCCCCTTCCCCTATCCTGGCTCACCCAAGGATAAATCTTTTAAAATACGAAATAGATATCCGAACTGCTTCTGCTACTAATATGGCCGACTTCAGCATGCTTTCCAACTTTCATTGCCACTGTCAGTGTTCATTCAGTTCTGAGCAGAGGCTGGTATGCAAATTTTTTCTCTTAATTTTCCTTATGATCCTTTCTGGTACTTGGCAGCAGGTGTCACTCTCTGTGCAAGGCAAGAGATCAAACAGAGGTAAAGGAAGGGATTTTCTGTTTACAGGGCAATTTTGCTTCAGAATTACTGTGCTTTGCAACTACCATTTTAAAATTATAGTAGCATTAAACCGACATCTATGAGGTAAGGACAAAATAAAATCAAAAATCAGGAGATATGTGGTGCCATTTCTTGAAAATTATTTAAATTAAATTGAGGTAGAGGATGACTTTTATTATAATCCTATGAGTTTACTTCCTAAACACAGCTATCTTTTGCAATCAGATTGCCTAATTAGGTTTTTATATCCTACTGCAACTGAAAGAATCTTAATGCTGCATGGAGTTACCTACTTTCACATAAAAATGGAAAGAAGTAGCAATATTATGGTTAATTTGATTAAAGCTAGATTAAAAAAAAAAAAGTTTGGTTTGGTTTTGTCTTTAGCATGTCCCTCACTTATGTACTCTACACACTAAACACATTTAGTTTTATAGAGTTATTTTAAAAATTATTCTCACTTTTGTAAAAAAAAAAAAAGCCTTCAGCCTCATTTTGTTGTGTATCTAATTTCGTATCAAAAAGAAAGCAATTTAAAATAGCTTATTTGAACAATATGAGTGTTGGTTGTTTTCTCCTAGCTTGACTATTATACTGAAGCTGCAACAGTCATCTGTAGCTCTGATCATTATCATAGTAAAAGAGTGTTGCTAATGGTAGAGTAATGAAGATTCTCAGCTCAGTTTATAATGAAATCTTCGTAGATTTAAAATAAACAACTGAGACCAGCTTTCCTCCCTCCCTCCCTGCCTCCCTTCCTTCCTCCCTTCCTTCCTTCTTTCCTCCTCTCCTTCCTTTTTTTCTGTTGAAATACAGGTGCCGTTGGAACACAGAAAACAGGCAGACTTGCCTTCTTAAATTAGCAATTAAGAAGAAATTACTGCACCTGAACCACATTTCTCTGTTTTGTACAAACTTTCAGTGTAAGAGTGTCTTTATACAATGTTTAACTTTTAAGTGTATCTTGCTCTTGAGTGAGAGCAACTTTGAGTAACTCTGTTGCAAGGCTAGGTCATTTAGTTATGTGGTAGAAATACAATGTCCCATAATTCCAGTGTTCCTTTCATGAAGAATGATTTTTCCCTTTTACCATTTTTGAAACAGAAATGGTAATTTTTATTTTTTCTTCTTCTTTTTTTTTTTTTTTAATCTTCTTCTAATCTGGAATTTTTAATCTACTTACTAAAAAAAAAAAAAAAAAAAAACATTGCTCTGGCAACAGTGACCATTTTCAGGAATCTTTTGTTCCCCTCTCTCTGAGCCATGATAACATGTGGTAGTTTGTGAAGGCAAGTTGATTCAGATGTTTTCAAAATACTCTTCCACATGGAGTAGCAAGAAGCCATGAATTACACTGGTTGATTGTTAAAATACAGCATTCTGCTCTTGAAGAACATTGTCCAGTAAATTTTCAGTATCACGGAGATTGTGATGTTATGAGCACATATGGTTTGTTCAGGTCATCAATGAAATTAAGAAGTAGTTAGTTCAACAACACGCTGGGAAGTGTATCTTATTTGGGGAATAGAAAGAGTCACAATTATTTTTTGGACATCTTTACCCTACCTGTATAATAGCTTTGTCTGTTTCTGGTGTGTTTTCTCATTTTTTTCGATATATTCTTCACTGCTTTCACCTATGCTTTTCATCAGGAAAGATTTTTTTTCTGTTTAATAGTGTATGGTTTCTCAAGAATTTTGCTCAGCTTAGCTGTGAGTGTTCTACAAGCAGAGGAAGGTGAATGAGATATTTTCTTCCTGGGCACATGCAAAACAGACAGCTGCATGATTTACTTGCATTGTACCAAAGAATGACAATAGTTGAGAGAAGGATGAAGGAGTCTAAACTATCCCAACACAGTGGCTGTTTTTTGCTGCAGGAGTTTGTTTCCAGAGCTCTCCAAAATAAAAACAATAAGGCCTGTGTGTGCTTTTGGTCACTGACAACTGCAAATGAGGAACTGCAGTGTATCTGCCTACAAGAGCAGTTTTTTATTTGAGTTGGGCTCCTTTGCTCCCTGTATAGCACACGGCAGAGTTGTCTCAATTAGGAATCTGAAATAGTCCTTATACCATGAAGGATATTGTCTTCCTACAGCCAATGGTAAGTGTGAAACATAAAATTGTATATAAGGTTCCATAGTTTTTTTGGCATACAGGCATAGGTACCATCTAAAACTTGACTCAGTCCTTTTTTTTTTTTTTTTCAAATTGAAAAGAGGCTGCTGAACTTTATCGAATCAAACCTCCAAATCTAGTGTATGTTGTTCTATATGTGACAATCACAGGCCTCTTGAACTTAGGCAATAATCAGTAAAAATAACAGAGCTATCAGATACTTGCTCCTAAATATCAAAGTTCGCACAAGCTACACAAGAACAAAAGGGATCTCAAAGTGCCACAGCTTCCAAGTGATCAGGAAACATATGGTCATACAGATCTAGAGAAACCATATGAAAATTCTGCTCAGAAACTAACTCTTTTGCTTAAGTTTTTGGGTTTGGGATGATAGTTCAAAGGCTTCTTTGTAGAAAAGGCCGTGGACTAGTTTGTTAGGTATCACTTATATTGTATTTCATTCTGCTAAAAAAGTCAGGTACCTTGGAAAGGGATTACTCCAGATAATAAACAGTGACATTAATCAATCCAGTAGGAGCAGAAAACCACAGAATTTAGCACTACTCTAAAAGCGGAATGGTTTTATATCAGGTACAGGCATGGAACCAAACAGCCATTACCTGTTACTAACAGGTTCAGTATTTCAATTAATTTGTGGTTGGTGGTAGTCTCACACAGGGTTCCTAAATTTGGGGCATTAATAGTCTTTCTCTTACTTGGAAAAATTCATCCTTGTTTCTATTATAATAAGTATTTTATTCTGATAGGACTGTCCAGAAGATCCACTCACAACCCTAACTGATTTAGAATGAAATAGATCACTTGGAGATGGGGAGGTGGAGATGGTGGGGAAAGAGGTATTATCTAATGTTTTCCATTTCAGGAGTGAGACTGATTTTTGTTTTGTAGTTTGGTTTTGGTTTTTGTTTTGTTGTTTTGTTTTTTTTTTTTTAATCCACTTTTGTACAGAAAGATTTTTTTTTTGTCAGCAATTTTGAACACTCTATTGGAAATTGTGTCATTTATCATTGCTTTTACCACATGGAACGAGACAGAAGAAGCCTTTAATTTACCTAGAAATATGGTATATCTAGAATGTTTGTGGAAAGGCCTTAAAGACTAAACTTCTCAACTTCTAGATCTCACTAGCAACTTTAATGGTCTGTCAGGCAATAAGGGTAAGTCTCTCATCTGGTGCAGTAGGCTGAAAGCATTTCTGTTACTGGAGTTCAGATTCTGCTTTTTACTCTTCTCTAATGTCTAAGCACAGATAGTAGCATCAACCTGACCTTAAGGACTAGCTTTAATACCATATAGCATTGTTACATGATTTTACCTTTAAATCTATATATACGTATATATATTATATACATCTATCACTTTGGGAAGGCTTACATACATGTGTGTACATATATATGTCTGTGTGCGTGCTTGTGTCTGGAGGTACTTCTCCAAAACTATATAGGTTCTACTTCTTTTTAATAACAATTCCAATAAATATTTTTGACATGTCTTACTAAGTATAATCCTAATCCTTGCATCTAACATAGATTCCTAAAATTAGCCACTGCATATCTGTGTATCTGATTTCTCCTTTCTGAAAAAAACCAAGATATTTTCTAACTTTTTTTGTGTATAAAACTGAAGGTCAAGTTGTGTTTTCATTAGCTTATGCAAACTTAGACTAATTGTGTTTAGAATAATATTGAATTTTACAACAGTAAAAGTAAGACTATGTACTAAGAAAAGTATTTAAAAAGAAGTGCTTGAACCAGTTTGGGTAGAGTTTGTTGTTTGGTTTTTTTCTTCACTGGTACAGTGATTTCATTCTGTTTGCATAGCCATAACGAAAACTTTCCCCAAGTGAACTTGCTGCTGATACTGCTAGTAAGGGAGAAGTGTTGTTATTGTTGCTGACATCCCATTAATTTTGTTTACAAGAACCTCTTCCTAGTAACCAATGACACAACCTACTGGAGGTAACATTCCATTTAATCTCACATTGTAGCCTTTCTCTGTCAATCATTGCTTATATTCTGCTACTTGAAGAATTGCTTGAAAGCCTGTGTTTTCTGTCAGGCTTGCTAGAGGGCTCTCCACCCATTTGATTTCCTTCTGTTTTTTTCTAGCATTTTCATTCTTGTTGCAAAACTTGAGTTCTGTGATTGCAGTGAGCAAGGAAGAAGTTTCCCTGAAGTACCTGAGACTGCCAGAGCATAAATCATTCTCTTTAGCACTGAAATTTCTCATATGGCTTGTTGGCACATTCTGTTTAGAATCGCAAGTAGTACAAGTTTTACAGTCAGAGTTTTTCAGGTCAGATTATCAGGGACCTTTGCTGTTTTGCCTGTGCAGCAGGAGGCATGTTCTGTTGTTCAGATACCAGAGAGTTCTATTTAACACACTTCTTGCTAATGCAAGTGACTTTGGATGTTAACAATATCCCCAGCCTTTCCTGCTCTCTTTGAGTCATAGTATAATATTGACCTCTGGCTCTTCATTTTGTCTGAAGCTATTCTCATACGCTAGGAAGCCATGTAGGTGGAGAAGGTGTAAAATAGGTATTTCACTGACTTTTCAGAATTAAACCTCAGTTGAATTGATACCTTTGACTGTGCTATATGTTTGTTTGTTTTCAGTTCTGTATTCCTAAATAGCTGATGCCTTCTCCTTGACATAACCAAATTCAAAACATTCAAGTCACCTTCTAAGAGGTGGTCAAATAAGAAACTCTCCTATTATTATGTTCACAGGTGGCTGATGGCATTAATGAAGTAGAGTTGCAATCAAAGTATGCAGCATATCCTTAGTCTAAAGCTAGGTCAGTGGTACCTCCACAATAGAAACCCTGCGTTATCCCAGTGGAGGGTGGTGAGCTCCTGCAAAATGTTTCCTTGTCGGGAGTTTGTTGAACAGAACTAGTACACTGAGAACAGAGCTTGTGGTTGTAATACAACCTTTGATAAGGTTAGAACAGCCTTCTGGTTTTGTAATAAGAAGTGGATATTGCTAAGAGAGGCTTGTTTCCTTACAAGAATTCTGCCAACATGGAAGGTCAATATTTATTGTTCCCTTTTTTCAGAGTAAGAAATGTCCAGTTATTAGACAGCGCTGACACCCGTTTGCTAACCTAGGATCAACAATTTTATTATTACTCTAAGCAGTATACCTAACATTTACATAGACTAATCAGTTTGAATTCCTTTATCTTCCTTTTCCCACCTGTCCTGTTAAAGTGCAGAAATTTTGTAATATTGTAGTTTGAGATCATCCTGGTTTTACACTGAGTATCTGCAGATTATTTTTCTTCCCTTATGCTTTTATTATGTTGCTTCACAGAAAGTTGGTAGGTGACTAATGATTTTATGGAAGCCATTGACTATGTACAAGTTATTTTGCATATGTAAACATGTAAGAGTTTTTATGTGGGAAATTGTAATATTGGAAGTTGCCAGGTAAATGTACATGTTCTACTTAGCTGAATTAATTCTACTTAGATTTTGAGAAATGTTACTTACTCTAATCTGGTTCTAGTTTTAGAAGCAGACTTAAAATGAAAGTCTCAACTTCTAGAAGTAGTGCTTCCTTCTGCAGGATGTATACCCACACAATACTAGAAACTTGCACAATAACTTTCCCATCATTACTTAAGATTCCCAGTCCTTCCTTCAGCAATTTTATAAGTTATAACATTTAGGAAAATTAATTTGAATTTAATTAAAACAAATTACTTAAGTTGGATTAAACTTATACATTGGCATTTCCATTCAAAATTTGCCAATTTTGCATTTGAAGTAAACATAAATCCAGGCAGGATATTTGTATACCTGAGCATTTACACAAATATTTAACTGAATTTAACTATGTGGCTTTAAAATCTGAAGAAGTAAATAATATGTCTCCAAGTCCAAAAGGTAGCAGCTGACAATCCCATTTTAGAGGAGCAATTAATGACTATTAAGAAACAAGCTTCCTATACTGAGTTCCTTTAAAACTATAGTCTTAAGGGAATGTTTTCACAGTGGTAACACACTGAATATTAGCACTTTTTTTTTAAATTAAATTTTTTCTTAATTGCTTCAATCAGTTATTATGCTTCAGTAACCAGGATCAGGCTTCTAGTTTGGACTCAAGACTGTTCATGTACGCTATCTATGCAGGCTTTAACATGTATACTATCTCATTGATATAATTACTATTATATAATAAAAAATATTTGATATTTTGTGGTGATATTTTACAGTGATTGTCATGTCCTACCCAGAAGCAGGGCAGGGAGAGGTGACTCAGATTCATCAGTCCCCTTGCTTGGAAACAAGTATACAAGATACTTAAGGCATAAGCAAAAGACTTTTATTTGCAGCTTGGCCAAATTGGTAAATGATTTAGTGACAGAAAGATTTATGTAAAAGAGTTTTGCAGGACATTTAAACCTTATGTTACTATATCACTTATTAAAAAAAAAAAAAAAAAAAAAAAAAAAAAAAAAAGAATAGAAAGAAAGAAAAAGAAAAAAAGACAGACAGATTTCACCACCCATTTGGCACCCACAACATGTATGATGGGATTTTGTGGTTTTGGATCCAGCAATGTGTCCTCTGATGCTTAGCTCATTTCCCACGAAAGAATGATGGGGTTTGTAGTCTGGAACCAGCAATATGTTGCATCCTCCTGTGTCTGGCTCGGTTCCCATGATGAGACTGGTGGGTGGAGTAGTCCTTAGGATGGTAGGCGCACTGACAGTGCTTGTACAGGTAGGCTTTTTATAGTCTTCTGCATTGCATGCTTGCATAATCTTTGGTCTTTTGCACAGGTGTAACTGGGGAGTGATTGCAAATGTGGAAGAGTCCCAAAGGGTCTCGGGTGACCTTGAAGCATCTCAAAGAGTCCTGAGTGGTGGCCTGTAGGTTTGTATCACTGAAAAGCCTATGGGCTTCTAGGAAAGGAGGACATTGAAAAGTAAGATAGGAATATGTGGGGTTTTGTCTGATAGGGCAGAACAATGTGTAGGAAGGGAATAGCAAGAGGTCTATGGGCATACAAAAATGCCATGCACTCAGGGAAGGGGCAGGGTAAGAATCCCTTATCTGACTTGTGTCTGGCTGAAGATGGTGGTACGATTTTGAATGAGACCTCATGTCACACAATCCCAGCCTGGTTGGGAAAGGACTGCAGGAGGGCCTAGGTCTGACCTCCTGCTGAAAGCAGGGTCAGCCATGAGACTAGAGCAGGTTGCTCAGAGTTTCATCTGATCTGCTCTTTGTGAATCTCCAAGGATGAAGATGACACAGCCTCCCTTAGTGCAGTGCTGAGCCTATCAGAACATGTAACTGTGTGCCCTTCTGTGGCAGCTGGCCTTTTGTGTGTGGCAAGTTGGCTTGTCCTTGACGTGTAAATTGCAATTCATCTTATCTTGATGTCCCATCTCCTGCTCCTGTCTCTTGTGGCTGGATATTGCAGAACGGTTTTTGCCACAATGTTTGAGACACTATCCTTTCAGTCTTTCAGTGATTTGACTCTGGAGAAAATATAACGGAAGATTAAATTATTGCTTTATTCATCTCCAATGTACCCTTCTTAAGGCAAGAACATGAATCTTTCAGTTCCTGCTTTGCAGTGTTTATTGAGGGAAAGATGGTTTGAACTGCAGCAACTCTGATAATATTGATGATTTTCATTGACCTACTGGTCGATATGTCATTTTAATTTGGTTTTCTAGTGACTGACAGAGATGAGAATAAAACTGAAAATTAGTCAGGTGAGGCAGAACACAGATAAGACAATAGTGATATTTTGTGTAACATGGGGTAGAGGGTGGAAAGGCTCTATAGACAGATCTGGGACAGGCTGGGCTGAGGTCAATTTTATGAGGTTCAATCAGGCCAAGGTTTGAGTCCTGCACTTGGGTTACAACAACCCTATTCAACACTTCAGGCTTGGGGAAGAATTGCTGGAAAGTTACCTCACAGAAAATGATCTGAGGATGTCAGTTGACAGCTGGCTGAATATGAGGCAGTGGTGTGCCCAGGTGGCCATGAAGGCCAACAGCATCTTGGCTTGTATCAGAAAGAGTGTGGCAGCAGGACTAGAGAAGTGATTGTTGCCCTGTACTCAGCACTGGTGAGGCTGCACCTTGAATCCTGTGTTCAGTTTTGTGCCCCTCACTACAAGAAGGACACTGAGGTGCTGGAGCAAGTTCAGAGAAGGGCAACAAAGCTGGTGAGATGTCTGGAGCACAAGTCTTATGAGGAGTGTGTGAAGGAACTGGAGTGGTTTAGTATGGACAAAAGAAGGCTGATAGGAGAACTTATTGCTCTCTACGACTACCTAAAAGGAGCTTGTAGCGAGGTGAGTGTCGATCTCTTTACTCAAGTAACAAGTGATAAGACGAGACGAAATGGCCTCAAGTTGCATCAGGGGATATTTAGATTGGATGTCAGGAAATGTTTATTCACTGAAAAGGTTGTGAGGCACTGGAACAGGCTGCCCAGGGAAGTGGTTGAGTCGCAGTCCCTGGAGGTATTTAAAAGATGTGTAGACTTTGAGCTATGTGGTGCTTTGAGCTATGGTTTAGTGGTGGATTTGATAGTATTAGGTTTATAATTAGACTCAATGATCTTAAAGGTCTTTTCCAACCTAAATGATTCTATGATTCTATGGATAAACAAATAAAGCCATTGCACTGATTTTGGCTGGGATATAGCTAATTTTCTTCATAGTAGCTAGTGTGAGGCTAGTTTGGATTTGTACTGAAACCAGCGTTGATAACGCAGGGATGTTCTAGTTATTGCTGAGCAATGCTGACACAGCATCAAGGTCTTTTCTGCTTCTCATATCACGCCACCACTGAATAGGCTGGGGGTGCACAAGAAGCTGGAGGGAACACAGCTGGGACAGCTGACTCCAACTGACCAAAGGGATATTCCATACCATATGACATCATGTTCAGTATTTAAAGCTAGGGGAAGGAGGAGGAAGAGGAGGATGTTCAAAGTGATGGTGTTTGTCTTCTCAAGTAACCATCGCACGTGATGGAGCCTGGCTTTCCTGGAGATGGCTGAACACCTGCTTTCCAATGGGAAGCAGTTAATGAATTCCTTGTTTTGCTTTGCTTGTGTGCACAGCTTTTGCTTTACTTATTAAACTGTCTTTACCTCAACCCATGAGTTTTCTCACTTTTAGTCCTCTGATTCTCTCTCCCATTCCATCAGAGGACAGCGAGCAAGTGGCTGTGTGGTGCTTAGTTGCTGGCTGGGGTTAAACCAGGCCAGACATTCTAATTTCCATAATGAGTTTTGAGTTCCTTTGTTATCAAGGTTCATGATTAAAAGGTTCCTTTGAATCTTGAGGGTTTTTCACCTCAGGGATTGGCAGTGATCAAGAATTGTTTTTATTATCTATATTTTATTATTGTAGAAGACCACAGACTTTCACTTTTTTAATATTTTTATCCTACATGCTGTATGACCTATAAAAAGATCCAGTCTCACCAGTGTCTATGTCACATTGAGAAACATTGTGGCTTATTTTCTGATCTTCCTGAAAAACTTGATTTCAGACTTACAGTTGACATTGGTGGAATTCTTGTTGGCCCTTTATGATCCTTTCTCTTCAATGAGAAATAAGACAATTGCCTTCCTGATCTTGAACCTATAAAAATTATATAATTATTTAGTAAAATCACATTTTGAAAAAGACCCCAGTCCCCCCAAAAACCTGCTCATTTGTTTTTAAACCAATACACAATACTTTGTTCCTCCCAGTGAGGGACTATGTGGGAAGTGGTCTGAGCTACACAGTGAAGAAAATTTAGGTACAATATTGATAATAACCACATTCTTTTTTCCTCCATATGTAGTTTGCATTTCTATTTTATTTTGTTTCTTATTTTTACTTACATATTTAGTACAACAAATTTCAGATTGAACCAGAAATGCTACATTCTGCTGGTTAAACTCTTCGATATTGTCAAACTGCATTAATCTCCTGATGCCAGTAAGCTAGGAGCTAAAAAGTGATCTAGTTCTTATTATAAGAAAAGCAAACATTGATTCACCTCTGTATGTGGAATACCTTTTCCTTATTAACAAGAATCAATCTGTCAAACTGTATTTTGTTCTTTTTTTTGGAAATTGAGTTCTGATGATCTACAGCTTGAGGCACTTAAGCTTAAATGGGAAAACAGACAGCATCGTATACTGTATCATTTTTCTGACTACACTTAAGTGCAAAATTAACTGCTCCATTGTGACATAATCTTATTCTTTCAACACAACTTTTAAAAGTTGTTCTCTTTTTTGAGTTCTTCAATACGGTCTTTCTGTGCAGTGACTTTCTGTTCTATATGAAATATTCAGGAAGCATATTGATCACTCAGAATAAAATAGCTAAGAAGACTTAGAGATTGATCAAACTCAGTTGTGGAGTAGCTGCCTTCCAGAGCCTTGTTCTTAGGATTCTCTAAGGCAGTGACTCAGGAAAAACACATATCAGATTTACCCGTTCTTAGATCAATCAGTGACACAGAATTCCTTTTTGTACTTCTTCCCTCTGTTTCTTTTCTTCATAAGAAATTTTTAAAGGTGTCTACAAGTTCTGATAGCTCAGATGAAAAAAAAATAGATTTCTTAAAATGTATTTAAAATTTTTTTTAAAATCTATCTATCTATCTATCTATCTATCTATCTATCATATGTATATATATATAGTGTAGATAGTTTTAACCAGTGGAGAAAATGGATACTCTTCCCCAGCTAGACAAAAGCTTTTCAAAAACAATAAAATACATAAATAAATAATGATTTGGATGAAAATTTGATAGAAATGTCTACCACAGAGTCTGGCAGGCAAGTTTTGAAAATTTAGCTTCAGGTTTCTGAAGTCATGCTGCCATAATTCACATATTGCTAGGAAAACTTGCGTTCAGGACTACTTGGGATAAAACTTCTGGCCCAGGAGTCTCGTGGCCTCCAGGAATGGATTTCCCCAGAGCTGTGACCTTCCCTGCCTAAAACCAACACGATTTTTACGTGGTTCCTTGCTGCTGCCCAGTGCTGACCAGTCATGAACTGAAAAGACCAAGGTAAATTTTAGATAGCACCTGTCTGATCTTTGAAGGAATATATTTTCCTTTGGCAAATTTCTGTTGCTCTAGAAGAATGCTGCGAAAGGATTTCCATCTGCAGAAAAGATTAAAGTTTTGGTATTTGGCCTCATTGGTATGGAATGTTTTCAAAAAATTTAACCTGTCAAAAATGGAAATTGGGTTTCCAGTTGCTGCTGATAAGAACTAGCCCTATTTTTCAAATTAATGCATTCTGGGCTTGGCAGTACTTCACAAAAATCTAGCTCTTTTTTTTCTTGCTAGGATGGCCTAGAGCCAGTAGCTAGTTGTATCCTAGAGACCAATTACCTATACTATATGAGCAGTGACTGTAATTACAGAAATGTACTATATATCCAAGTACAATCAATATTAATTCTATTGAAAATAATAATGATTTATAACTTCCACCACAAAATTATACAATGTAAATTGCAACTTTGCTAATCATAGTTAGTCAGTGAAAAGTAGTTACCTACGGAGACACTTCTTATCCCAATTTATATTAATATGTTTATTGTAAATTCTCAATATATTAAAGAACTGGGGTTTGAGAATGAAAACAATGCTTGCTGTTTGTGAGTCTCATTTATGAGAAATATAATTTTTTAATTAAAATATTTTTATTAACTTGTGCAATCCCGAGCATGATTTTTAGCATGGTCGATTATGTGTCTTAATATCCATACTAGAAATGCACTCTCCATGATGTGATGATAAGCTATCGTAAGAAAGAACCATGTTTAATGTCCAGGAGAAAAAACCTGAACCTTGAGTAAGTAATCATTCTCCCTAAATAGCAAATATAAAGATGAAATAAGTGTGGAAAACACATAGTATGAAATTATTGCTTACTTTTTTTAAAAAGATTGGATTGCAGACAGCTTAGTCCTCTAGCACAGGACAAATTAACACTGATATTTAGAGCCAATGCAAGTAAGTAAAATTCTACTGGAATCAACTAAGCATTTAGTAAGAAGAGTGAATTTGGTCTCCATCTCTCTAATAATGCATGATTTAACATTGAAATATTCATATCAAATATTAAATTTCTTTTGAAATTACTAAAAACCTCTCAGCCTGTATACACTAATACAGGAATTCTCGTAGTATTTTCTTGAGGGGTACCAGTCATATTTTATTGAACTCCTAAAATTTTAGTGAAACAATATTCTTCAAAATCTATTAAAAGTATAATTTATCATTAGGTTTTATTACCAATCTGATACTTCAATATCTTAGAGGGTTTAGTACAACTTACCTTTGCATAATAAGATATTTAATGGTCTCACCCTTTCAGTATGCATTTTTGGAAGTAGCAATAGTATATCTAAAAGGCAGTTTGATGCAAATTAACTTTGCCAGTGGTTTGTTTTTCTATTAGTTAGCAGTAATGGACACAGAAAAACTCCAAGTGCTGAGACTAGCGATAAGTTAGAGACAAAGCAACCGTAAAATCTGTATTTTTTTTGAATCTTTCCTGAAGGAGCATTTGTTTTTTCTTCAGTGAAGTTTATCCCAAGAGTTGACAAATCCACTGTATTGTCAATGGATAACAGATTTTTGTGTTGAATTTTGACTGAAGCCAATGAACTTGTACTAGGTAAGACCACTGCGTATTCATTAAGCCACTTAGTATAAGTAGAGCTTTTCACCCACCAGCAGGCAGCTGATGTGCTATTTTCAATTATGTAACCTTAGACCAAACTATTGGGATAAAAACAAAATAACAAAATGAAACAAACCCACAAAAAGCTTAGACATTTTGTGAGCTGCTCCCACCTAGCCAGACACCAGCCTGTGTCCTTGCACTAGTGCCTCTTGCCCAGGCGCAGCATTTAATATTTGTCCTTGCTGAATTTCATAAATTTCTTGTTGGCCTGTTTTTCCAGCTTAAATAGGTAAATTTGAATGGTATTCCTTCACTTAACTATATTGACTGTCTCCCTGGGATTTGGTGTCATCTGTAAATTTTGTCACTTCTTCCAGGGCACTGATAAAGATGGTGCCCTTGTGGTTCATAAACCAAAATTAGCTGGAGAAAACTTACTCTGAGAACTGTCCATGTGAGGTCTCAGTTCTATTACATCCATTGTATTCAGCTCACTGTGGTGGTACCATGGTCCAGGTTGCACCAACAGACCTTAACTGCCCCGACCAGCTTCACCTGGGGCCTTCACCCAGTCATTCTCTGCCTGTTGGTCTAGGAGATCTGCTTGGGTTCAGGCCTGTCAGGCTGGGGCATCCTGACCTGGCCTGAGCTCTTGCCAAGCCACTCTCCATGATATTTGAGAAATCATGGCAGTCAGGTGAAGTCCCTGGTTACTGGACAAAGGGAAACATCACACCTATTTTTAAAAAGGGTAGAAAGGAGGACCCCAGGAACTACTGACCTGTCAGCCTCACCTCTGTGCCTGGGAAGATCATGGAACAGATCCTCTTAGAAGCCATGCTTAGGCACATGGAGGACAGGGCGGTGATTTGGGACAGCCAGCATGACTTCACCAAAGGCAAACCCTGCCTGACCAACCCAGTGGACTTCTGTGACGGAGTAACTATATCAGTGGACAAAGGAAGGGCTATGGATGTCATCTATCTGGACTTCTGTCTGGTCTTTGACACAGTCCCCCACACCATCCTTCTCTCTAAATTAGAGAGGTATGGATCTGATAGGTGGACTGTTCTGTGGATGAGGAACTGGCTGGATGCTCGCATCCAGAGTATAGTGGTCAATGGCACAATATCTGGATGGACACTGGTGACAAGTTATGTCCCTTAGGGGTCCATACTGGGACCAGTACTGTTTAACATCTTCATCAGTTATATGAACATTGGGATTGAATGCACGCTCAGCAAGTTTGTGGATGACACCAAGCTGACACACCTGAGGTGGGATGCCATCCAGAGGGACTTGGACAAGCTCTTTGGTAGATTTAACCATTTCACAGGTCTAATACATGTGCCCTAATCAGGCATTTATTGTAGAACACATAGTATCTTTGTTCACTAAGGCTTCCTTATTTCCAACAAAACCCTTCTGCAGCCTGTGATGTAGGTCAGTGTAGAGGAGGGCTAGACACATGAAGAATTCCAGCCTTAATATTATGGTAGAATAATACAAGAATAGGTGTAAAAGCCTTGACATCATAAAAATTACTTTCTTTTGGATAAAATAAACAAGTCTTTTATATAGTAGTATTATAATTTTCAGTTTCTTTAAGTGATATTACTGCTTCCTGTGGCACCTACCAATGGCAATACGAAAGTTTCTCAGATTGATAGGGTATTACAAAATACAGAAATTTAGTTTCTAATTTTAATTTTCTGTTCTCAGGTGTTTCATACTCTTTCTTCTTTTTATAGTTCTGTTGCTTATAAATGTTTGTTTTCTGTTTAATTCATATCATGCTAAGGAAACCATTCCAAAGGGACGTGGGAGATCATTTCCTATTTTCAAGAAATTATTGAAAGGTGCGTGAGAGTCACAAGCTCTAAGTTCTCTTCTTCATCTTCACAGCTCAGTTTAGTGAACAAAGTAGTTCCCTTCCAAGATTTTGCAGTGTGATTATACCAATTTTCCTTCATCTATAGGACAGAAGTGATTATATTGGATGGTTTTGTTTCCTGCAGCACAGCAATTTTGTGCATGACCAGCAATAATGTAATGTGGGAAATTTTAATAAGGGACAATTATTTTTAAAATTACACTTTAAACAGGGTGTAGATTGTAATAATACGGCAGAGAAGTGCACAAGATTATTGAGTTCCTTTTAAAACTGTTAATGTGCAATGCACCCTTCAATGATTCAGAGTAGCGCAGGACTGCCAGAACAACAGCAATTTTTTTTCCACTTTTTCTTTCCTTCTTGTTATCTGCTTCATCCAAACCTTCCCAAAACTTCAATACAGAAGAAACAAATTCCCACATTCATAGAGACAAATCTAAACATTGTTGGAAGCTTTTTTAAAAAATATAATGTTAGAACAGTGTAAACATCAGAAAATAGAATACTCATGTCTGGAACTATCACATTCCAGACAACTTTCTCGTACTAGTAGATTGATGGCAATCTTTAATATGTGATCAAAGCATCATTTTGCACCTAAAAGCCAGAGTGTGTACAGAACACATTCAGATTCTCTGCCGCCACCTCAGTCTGGCCACATATAACTTCTCAAACTATAGTGCAAGGTGGTTTCCTTACTATGTGAGGATAAGTCAAATGCACTATTGTTACCATTACGAATATAGGAGGATCTTTATGACATTTGTGGGTCTTTAACCAGAGCTATTGAAGTTTCTGTTATTTTGTACAGTCAGCAATTTCCAAAATATGTTTAAAATATGCCCCATTACTTTTCATTAGAAGTGAGAAAAGACAGGAAGACATCTCTGAGGGCAAAATGTCCTATTTTCCAATTTTGTGAGCTTGTTCCTAAGCATGAGTCTACTGCAGTATTACCTTCCCTCTTTTGGTTATTTCGGATTTGAGAACTTCACCATGTAAAAGAAATTCTGTAAACAGGAGATACACAACTGAAGAATACAAGCAATTATTTATTGGCTAATACACATAGAGCAGATAGAACTAATGAGTTACAAGGGCTTAGCCTAGTTAATGTGCCCATTAATATACTCATAACGAATCTTTGCTAGATGGTCTTAGATTAGGAGGCATTAGCCTGCATTGCTTCCTGGAATGGGCTAGTGTTTGGTGTCAATCCATGCTCAGCATGGCTGTTTCACTATGTTTCAGTTTCCTGGTTTGTATTTTTTTCTTACTATTGTCTGCTCTTTATAGCTGTAGTTTTCCTCTTGAATCTTTGAGCTGTTGGTATATCAACTATCTCATCTCTGTCTTTGTTTTCTTATCTTGCATGACTCTACCTCAAGTATTTTGTTATGTAATCTTTTTCAAAACCTAAGAGGTTTAGGGGTAAACCTGATCCAAGGTTGTGCAGCTTGATGGATCAGATGTGGGCACTGGATCACAGACATCTGAACTGCTGGGCAAATGGATACAGAGGGATTCAGGAAAAAAAATCAATAAAAGTATTTAATAAGTGCAGCAAGATCATTTCTCTTGGTTCCATTCTCAAAAAAATGGCTAAGGTTGAGTGGTTACATATCTCAAAAATTCAACATAAGGCAGACATTTTACCTAGAATGTCAAGGATTTAATTCTAGAAACCTCATGTCTAATTGTAACTCCTGTCAAGCAGTCTTAATCAGTGGTGCTAGAAATAATTAAGCCTACCCACCTCTTTAGCTGAAGATCCAAAGTTCTGGGGACAGTAACGGACCTTTTCTGGTACAGATTTCATACTGGGAATAAAGCTGTAAAATCCACTCGTATAAGCACTGAATAACATAAGGACAGAATTTGGTACTGAGCTTATAAAGGTCGAACGGCTACCACTTTTGTTAATGGCTCTGATTATCCATGGTAACATTCAGAGTAACTGAAAACAAAATGAAACTTAACTTTGGATTGTTGAGCAGGTCATTTGGATTTTACAGAGCATTTTACAGAACATGAAGAATCCAGAACCTGAAAGATTCCCTTAGAGTTCAAGGTTACTGTCATGAGAAAGTTCAATTAAGATTTTGGGAGATATACATTTAAAATAAAAGTTAATTGGCCCAATTTAACATAGGAAGCTAATACTTATTGCTTTATTAGATCCTTTCAGTTGAATACTTCTGTTTTAATAATTTTCAGTTATTTTATTTTGCTTTCCATGAGTGAATCAGAATTTTTAGGGGACAACAGAATATCAGAGCCATATTTCAAATTCCAAAACACACTTGACAAATAAGAACATATTCAACTGGAATTTATTGGAGAAACAGCACAGCAAAACATCAGAGTGATGTTGAAACTGGTGTAATTTGAGACAGAGAAGATATTCAGTGAATATGTTTTTATGTATAAGACTCTCTGCACAAGCAACTATGTTGTGAGAAATAAAGTAAGATGCAGTGTGCAGTTAGCCAACTGGGAGATGAGAATGTCAAGATCTTAAGCCTGATGCAGATTGACTCTGCATCAGTCTTATATGTGCTGGGTTGGTTGACAGTGCTTTGCAGAAACCTGATTCGTATGAAATGAACGCATTTTAAAACCCAGGTAAGTTTTTTCTTTTCATTTTGTTTTCTTCTTATTATTTTTTCTCTTTAAGTGATTGTTTTATTTTAAAAAATAGAGAAATAAACAGATAAATAAAATTTTAGACTACTACTTCACAGACTTCTCACTAATCCAGCTCTTGACAAGAATGATACATCACCAATCTAAATTGGACCTTGCATCATGGAGAAAATTGTCAATTACTTCTCCCATGTAGTGTTTAAAATGGTTGATTAAAAAAAAAAAAAACTACTCCCAATTAAGACAGTTTTTAATGTAGTTGTCAATTTCAATTAGCATTATGAGATTTTCAAAGTCAGAAATGCTGAAAATTTAGTAGGATATATGTACCTCTCTCTCAATGATTATTCAAAATATCTCTCTGTATCTGTTATACCTGATGATGGAGCACCCAGAGTATGAAACCAGGACTGGATTTTGTGGTTAGGAATACAGTACATTTGAAATATTTTTCAGGAGTTTAAATGGAGCTCTTATTTTCTGTCCTAGATTGAATGATGGCAATATGGAGAAAAATTAGCATCTTTTCCTGACAAAAGTTGTGCATAATCTGTAAAAGAAAAATCTAAACAATAATTTCTCCGTTGTTGCCAGATCATGTGAAGTAAAGTGAGAGAATTTCAGGTTCCCAAATAGCTGTCTGATTTGTGTGTCTTCTAAATTATTCTTTCAACAGCTGCAAACAGCTTATGTAATTTCATTTTCAAATTAAAAAAGGAGCTTTTTAAGGAAACTCTATCAAAGGCATTCATGTCTCTTAGATTTTTAAAAACATTTTCTTTTATTTCCTCAAACTCTGAATGGGACAATTTTATTACATGGAATTAAGAAATTGAACTATTCTATGACTATTAGGCATTAAGAAATCGAACTATTCTATGACTGTTAGGCCACTGCATGTTTGCAGATGTTTTTCATTCTAATTTTTCATTTGTATCTGATACAAGTTTCAGTTTATGAAAGTACGTTGCCTCAGTCAAAGACCACTTTGCATACTGCAAATAGTTGCAGTGATTTTGATGAGAACATTCATGCTTTAAGACCTTAAACAATTTTATATATTTGTAAATTTGATATCTTAATGTGTGTGCTATTTCTAGAACATCCACTTTCATTAAGGAGGTAATTTGTTTGTCCTGTGCTATAAATTACTCTTATTCACTGTTATTTCTTCTATGTGTGTACATGTGTATATTTTTCAGAAATCTTAGTTACTGTGAATGAATGTTCACAATTACTCTTTAAAAGAATATTAACATTAAAAAAGTCTTGTCTGGAGTCTTTAAGGAGGGAATATATCATTACAAGTCTTGAAGATTTGAGCATTCATCAGTATTTTATCCTTTTGCAGATACCAATCTATTTTCTGAGACTGTGACATACTGACTAAGTCAAAAGTTTTCAACTTACTGTGTATTTTTTTTCCTTATGCTAAATACTTTCTGCTGGGCTGATCTAGCATTGGAATAGATTGCTGTGACTTACTCAATTCCTAGAGCTGAAATGTGAGTCACTGCATAAACGTCTACAATGGAAGAACATTCAGTGGAGACAGGCAAGGGTGATGTGCCCATGAAACTCAGAGGATCATGAAAAGAAGGTGACTTTATCTCAACACAAATGGGACCAGAAGGTGGTCTTTGTTTTAGATAAAGAGCTATCAACAGTTGAATGGATCAACTGATGTGTAAATGTCTCCCTGAGTCAGTCAGACCAGCATGAGGAGTGAATACATGGCTCATCCCAACATACAGTAGAAAAGCTAGACATGTATTTTTAAAGACGAATATTACGAATTTTACGAAAACACGAATTTTAAAGAGAGCAACAGGCTTGAGCTGGCTTCAACCCATTTATTTTTTCCTAGCAATTGGTCTCATACAACATTGTGACACTGAGCATATTATAGACACCGGTAATGGGAATCACATTGGGACTGAAATGTGTATTGCAATTGCTATGTTTTTCTAAGTCTAACTTACATTTGTATTGTGTTTTCACTGTATTTTATATCACTCTGATAAATCAGAAACCCTGTGTAAAATCAACTATCTCCAAATAAGTAAATCTGGTATTAAACATGATGCCCTCCATGTGTGGAATATCTAACATAACCTGGTCAGAGAGTATTGGACTCTGACAATTGCCCAGAGAGGTTCTAGTACCTCCACATTAGAGACTTTCAAAGCTTAACTAAATAAGGCTCTGAGCAACACTGATTCAACTTTTAGTTGAAGTCAGCTTTACTTTGACATTGGACTAGATGACATCCAGAAGACTCTTCCAACCAAAACTATTCTATGATTCTATTGCTTGCATAGTCAGGTCATCCTGGGGTTTTTGTTTGGTTGGTTTTGTATGTTTGTTTGTTTCTTTTTTTGTCTTTTACAGTCCAGAGTGGTGTGTATTCCCATGTCATACTCAGTGTGGTAACAACTTGGTAGTCTAAGTCATAGCTGAGTACTAGTCATAGCAAGTACCAGTAAACTGAGTTCTCCATTGCCTGTATTTCCTAGGACAGGGTATAGCAATTTCTTAACCCTTCATGCCATAGCACATCTGGAATTATCTGATGAGAACTCCTAAAGATATTTCAGAAAAGACTAGGAAAGATTGAAAGGGTGGAGACCAGTTTGTCAAGAAAGGATTGAAATGAAATTCCAAGATGGGAGGTTAGATTAGCTAAGATTAGAGTCTGTTGTTATTAATGTTCAAAGACTACAGAGAGAAAAGATCAAAAAAATAATAGCACTAGTACTATGGGGTGGGTATATCAGGTAAGAAATTCAGGTGAGTATATCAGGGAAGAGATGAAAGGTGAAAATTCAGGATACCTATGAGCTCAGGAAAAATAGCAGTTTATTTGCAGATAAAAATATGTGACTGTGAAAATATTTCTGGAAAAAAAAAATGGAATGTGAGCTGTAAGGAGGCTTTAAACTATAGGAAGCCAACCACAGATAAATGTCTTACAGGAAAGCAGAGTGTGGCACTATCAGAGGTAACAGCACATTATCATAAGTCTTTTCCCTCTTTGTTGATTCTCATACATGGGAATGATATAGTATTTTACATAGCTGAATAAATGCATCAAACATTCAAATCATTACAGCTGCATTCCATTGCTATTTTACGATAAATTGGTTATTTTATTTGTAAACTTGAATTGGTTAGAAATCTTATGCTTTATTAGAACCAGTTAAATAGAGGTATTCATCCAGATAAATGGTCTTCATATCCAGATGTTTTTCCTGAAGTTTTCCCCATAACTGTGTAGGAGCTGATTATCCATCTTCTTAATCCTTCCTGCTAGTTGTTATTTGGAACGCATTAATCACCCTTGTGAACTAGCAACCAGTAATAAACTGAACACAACGGTTCAGATACTTTGAATAGTTAAAGGTTATTTCCTTTAGCTGTCCTTCAGATATTTCCAAACACTTGGTTGCAAGTTTAGTTTATATCTCTACTCTACCTGCAGTATAGTTGCATCACTTGTAGTCAGTAACATTTTCATAAGACAAAGCCTGTTCCTTTCGAATTGAAGACTCCTTCCACCCCTTAAGCACAGTCTATAGAAAGGAATAGTTTCTGCCATGCCTGTAGTTTAGGACCTATTTATGTGTCATCTATAGAAGTGCAATGTTATTATTTGTATTCAAAGTATACTGATTTCTGCTAGAGTTATTGAAAAAGATCAGAGCCTTCAGAAGTTATTAGACTCTAATTAGACTTGTGGATGTCAATGAACATTGAATGTTCAGCATCACATTAGGGATCAGTGATATATCTGATCATGTGAGTAGTGCTTTTGAGCACCCTATTTTTCATATTGAATATGGCTTTACCATTTTTTTACAGTTCCTTGTACGGTGTCTAATTCCTTCTGTTTCACTGGACATGATGTTGTCAAGTAGAGTGACATCAGTTGTGATTGTAAGATAGTTGTGTGGCTGCCCCCATAGCAGCAAAGAGTATCAGTGGCCAAATATATTCTGTTGCAATGCCCAGTTAAGCAATGAAGCGTGTCATCACCAGAAGACTAAGGAAAAAGATGACTGAAATTCACTTGTAAAAATTCTGGAAATTGTTACTTTGAATGGTATCTTACTATTTTCTTAAACATTTCACAGAGACACTTTCCCATATCAGGCCCTATCTCCCCAGAAATAAGGAAGAAGAAAGATTCTTCAGAAGTTTCCATTCTGCTTTGTTATATAGTAATTGCATCACTTTGCTTTGCTTTTTGAGATGAACACATGGCATTTGCAGTCATTCTTCTAGATGCAGGTGAGGAAAGCCAGTAGACTGTTAGTCTCCAACAGGGATGTTTTGAGCAGATTTAGGGAAATTATCAACATTTCACAATTACAAATTACTTTTACATTGCTGATGAAATCTCATTTCCTCTCCTATGTTGCCTTTCACTGGTAAGTACAGATTTCTCTCCCTCTGCATATAGCTTCTCAGTCATTATGGTAATATTTTGTGTGCTTTTATGTGCAAGTTTCTCCAAAGAGTGTGAATTCATACTACGCATTTATGTGCATTTTTCTAGTCTTAGGAAGAGACTTTCATACTGTTCCTTTTTCCTTTTTTTTTTTTTTTTTTTTTTTTTTTTAGGTATACAGGGGTAATAATAATCGTTATTATTATTTCATCAGAAAATAAAATATATCATACGGAAACAGGAAAAATTTAATTTATGCCACATTCTGTACTGCAGTGAATATAAATCTGTGAATCCTTGAAGGCTTGTGGAATTGATATGCAACAGCAGGAGCTTATGGCATATTTAGAGCTTTTGATGGTAGCACCACAAATAAACCACTACAAAAATTATTTATATAAATTGTGGGTTTACTGATGACTAATAAATGGTACCACATTAATAGGTAGTGCAATTGTTTCTAATGAGATTATCTGTTTTAGACTTTGGTGGTGGAACAAAATCAGGTATGTTATCCTGCGTTGTAATATCTTCAAAACCACATTTTCCAACCTATTTTTCATAACTATGTAGTTAAGGAATGCTAAGCATTCCCTCAGTAGTCTGCTCCAAAACTTCATGCCTTTAACAGTATCTTCACATGAACATAGTCACTGCCAGATCCATTTGTGTTTTGTATCTGATACTGGTCCGCACCACTTCAAAACAAGCACTTCAAAACCGGCAGGTGTGGGATAATAGCCTCCCAGCTACATGATATTATTTTAACACTTGCTAATCAGAGATGAAATGATAAAAATGTACCGCAAAGTCTTATAACCTTTCTGGTGGGTTTCATAAGCAAAATCTCTTATAATTTTTTATATTTTACAGTTATATTTCTGTAAGTGCGTATTATTTTATTTTTTGCAGCAGGCCCATGGTCACAGTGTTAGGGAGAATACAATCACCCTGGAGAAATCCCTTCTTCCAGAATTTAAAATACCAGTGCAAAACAGGGGACAGGACTTCGATGCAACCAATTTGAACAAAATAACAGATGATCTGTTTCATTTCCACAAGTTCTATACAGACAGAAAGCCCATTTGAAAGTTTAATGGAAGTGCTAGTGCCTAAGTAATAACTTGCAGCAGAAATACATAGAAGGAAAATGTGGAAATCACTTAGTAAGTGTCAAAACTATAATTTGCTCCTTCCTCTTGATACACTGCACATAGTTTATCTACTCCACTGCTCTTACACAGTATAAAGAACAAAAGTTCAGGGCATAACAGATTAATGAGACATTTGTAGCAATATAAATGAGGAGGTTAGGAGATTTACATTACTGTAAGCTACAAGATAGATTAATGTAATTTCTTTTTGCAGCCTCAGATTTAATTCATCAGTGTTTCCAGGAGAAAATGCGTTATTGGGAACATGCTTCAAGAGAACTTTGGAGTA
Organism: Caloenas nicobarica; assembly: GCF_036013445.1. Taxonomy (NCBI): domain Eukaryota; kingdom Metazoa; phylum Chordata; class Aves; order Columbiformes; family Columbidae; genus Caloenas; species Caloenas nicobarica. Next base: position 83,941,917 of record NC_088246.1, on the reverse strand, counting down.
TGGTTTTATTAGAAGTGTATAACTGGAGACATCTATTATAAATACAGAGCTTAATTCCATAAAATGTTGAACAGTTTCCTAATAGAATATAACTTTTCTTTGATAACAAGATGAGTAATGTCAGTTCTGTGTCTAGGATTTGGAATATATGTGAAACAAAAGAATGAAACTACAGGCGGTAAAAGTTAGAGAGCTCTAAACCTACATTTTATTTCCTTCACCATACTTACAGCACTACCTTGATAGATTTTCAGAAACTTTGGTCTGAATGTTTTCTGTCTTAATCTTCTCAAATTATCAACTAAAAAAACCCCTTCATTTTTTATTATGAGGTACAAAAAAAGAGTGAAAACACACTGCTAATCCTTAGCTGTAATGTGACATGCCTCAATTTAGAAAAGGATTTAGAATAGGTTTAAATAATTTGCTGAATAGGGATGGATTTATATATATGTGTAAGAGTCATTGCTATTTTTCTCTCTTGATCTTTTAGTATATTAGATCTGAATATGATTAAGTATTTTGACAATCTCCATAATGATTCTCTTTTGTACCAATTAACACCTGAAATTAGGCAAAACTGCAGTTCAGTACTGTAAAAATTAATTTCTTTAACGTAGTTAAAATGGGAAAAGTGTCCTTATTTTAGAGAATTCATACTCGTGTAAAAGATAGGAAGCAAAATTTCCTATCTGTGAAGAGAACTAGGCCCTTTCTTGGCCACTTTCTTTCCATTTGTCTCTACCTCCCAAACCACAGCTCTGTGGTGGCCCATACTGTAGTAACTGCCTCTTTAAATCAGTTCTCTCTGTTTAAGCTCTTTTATATAAATATAAATGTCATCTGCAGTAAGGGTGACTCTACCAACACTGTGTCGTTAGCAAATTAAATGGTTAAACAATATAGTCAGGCCATTATAAAATATAAGATAGGCAGGGTCAAAAAGTCCAAAGATGATATTTCACCAGAAATAAATGAATGAATAAATTAGTTCCTGGAGCCTTTCTCTTTTCTTCCCAGACAAAGCTAAGACTACAGCAGAAGTTTGTGATGGGATAGGGAAAGAGAAAACTCCATGCGACATTTAGATTCATTGTGTTATCTCTCCAGGCACTGAATGAGGAAAATAAAATAATAGAGAAATCTGGTTTTTATTACCAAGTTCTTGAGGCATTACAGTTATGTGCATTTCTTATTTGTGAGTAAGTAGTGGCTTAGTGGTTTTTTAGTGATATAAGGGTATAGGAAACAGGACTGAGATTGGGTTTCTTTTTTTGTTTGCTTATTTGGTTGTTTTTTGTTGGTTGTTTTTTTTAAGTGTGAGTGTGGGTTTTTTGTTTGGATTGTTTGGTTTGGTATTTGTCTTTGGTTTAGTTTGTTTCTTTTTTTTTTTTTTTCTTTTTCCATTAAAGGATTCATGTAGTTACTTTTGGTATGCAAAAACATCTAGAAAGATCTGGAAAAAGGAACATGAGTGTTATTATGCACAAAAAGCCAAAATCAAAATTGCTGGTTTAGTGTGTTTTTTTTCTAGGTGACTTACTAAAAGATTTTCTTCTATGATTCTCTTAAATAAAAATAGTAGAAAAATCTTTTGGATGATTGTGTGTTGTATGTTTACAATGCCTTTTCTTTTGCTCCCTTCCCTGTGTTACTAAAATGAACAAATAAACAAAAACCCCTGTAAGCATTCCTTCAGTCACCTCTTTTCTCTCTGCACAAGTATTCTATAACCAGAACAAAACTTTATTATCTTCTTTTGATGCTGAGGATCATAACTGCAATATTCAAAACATGGGTACATCATAGATATATATTTATGCCTGTTCCAGTTTTGGTCTTTGTTCCATTTCTAGTAACTCCTAAAACTCTAATTCCTTTTCTTGACTGCAGCTGAACTGTACTTGATGAACTTCATTCCTAATAAATGGTAATGTTGAAATCCTGTTTCTTTAATTGATTGTTTCTTGTAGGTGTGGAAGAGAGGAAAGACTTAAATAATTTGAGATTAATCCCTCTCTTCAGCCTTTTGTATCATCTTCTTGAGTTTTGGTGACCAGCCATCTGTTAATCTTTTGATGTTACTTGAACTGATTCACATCTCCACCTCTTTGACAATGACAATTAACGAAACTTAAAATAGAGATAGCCTTGTCCTGGGATGATTGATGGGAATGATCAAAATAAAATAATGGTTTTATATAGGAGGGAAGGGAAGGGAAGGGAAGGGAAAAAGGCTAAAATGACCTTAATCCTCAGGGTCAATTTTAAATTTATAATATACATAACCTGTAGAGGCAGCATGACTTGTAGTTTGTTTAAAATGCCATGGAGATTCTAGACTTCAATGATACAGAAATATCTACTGTAGAGATTTGGTAAAAAGAGGTGCCATTTGGATGGATTGCAGTGTTGCTTATCTGTGTGCTTGCTGGCTTCTCCAAATAATGTTGATTACAGCTCAGTCAAAGCTTCTCTTTATAAAGGCTCCTCTTATTATTACCCTCATATTCCCATTATACTTTATCTTTTTACAACTGGTTAGAAATGTAAGTCATATTGCAGAGAAACTCAATCCTCTATTTCATTTGCTAAATATTTGCATAACTGAATTGACTTATTTTTCTTCATAGATAGATAATGTTATGTGTTCGTCTAATCTAGGAAAATATGTCATATTTTGAAAAAGTTAAATTATTAATGGTTCAAATAGCATGAAAAGCAGAAGGAAAAATGATAATGAAAACTTCATATGTTTCAATACCAAGAGACACAAAAGAAAACTCAGCTTAAAGGCATAATATTGCTGGACTCAAAATCATTAAAAAAACATCAATAGAAAATAAAAAAAAAGTCAGAAGATGAAAAAAAATCAATTGAAAGTTATTTAAATAATGATGTAGAAAAATATTAGTAATTTAAGCATTTGTGTTTGCATATTTTGTGCATATTTCTTTCTCTTTAAATACATGGTAGCAGAGCAGCAAAAGTCCCTGTATATCTAGTTTCTCCTGATGATGGTCTTATGTCAAGAGATTGAGAAGTAGTAGACAAAGCACACCAAAGTCAGTGGAAAACATCTGACTGAGTTCATCAGTCTCTAAAGCAAGCTTCATGGCAGCATGGATATAATGCTGAGAGAGGGGTAGGTGCATGCCACACTACTCTGAAATGATGGAGGAGCAGGCTAGGGAAACCACAAGAGGAGAAACAACCTCACATGGGGTTTTCCTTTTAAAGGGATACACATTGCGAGAGCAGCATAATGTGCTGAAGATTAAACACCTTTACAAAAACAGTAAAAGCCAAAAAAAAAAAATCCATCTACAATACTCAGTGTTGAAAAGGGGACAAGCTTGTTAAAAAGAAGTAAAAGCAGGCAACTAAAAGAGTTGAATTTTTGCAAGTGGGTTGGAGACTGAGGCGTGTGGTGGACAAAGACAAAACTTGAGGCATCTGGCATTGCTAAATAGCTGGTGTCAGGGCCATGACTGCACCGCGAGGCTCTAATTGCCCTGAGGAACTGTGTCTGCACCTGCAGGGACTGCCCCGTGCTGGACACAGGCAGTTCCACCAGCCCCACCGCAGGGCATAGCTGAGCCCCTCAGCCATGGGTGGGCGCCTCAGGAAGAAAGGGCAAAACGCTGCCCGGCAGCCAGGGCTGAGGGAAACCGAGTGAGAAACAGTCCTGCCAGCCCCGAGGGGAGAGCAGGAGGAGGGCAGGAGCTGCTCCGGATGCCCGCACAAAGATTCCCCTACGGCCCAGGAGAGACTCCGGTAGGGCAGCTGGACATGCCCTGAGGGAAACTGCAGCCTTCGGAGATCCAATGCTGGAAGAGGTTTATCCTGAAGGACTGCAGCCCATCGAAAGGCCCCAGGCTGGAGCAGGGAAAAGTGTGAGGAGGAAGAAGTGGGAGAGAGGAGCTGTTACAGACTGACCCCAGCCCCCAATTCCCCATCCCTCTGCACCGCTCAGGGGAGGAGGTAGAGGAGTGAAGGGGCAAGGTGAGCCCAAGAAAACAGGATGGGGTGAGTCAGAGGCAAGTTTTTAAATTTTTAATCTTTGTTTCTTACTACACATATCTTATAACGGGCAATAAATTAAATTGATTTTACCCATTTTGAATCTATTTTGCCCGTGACAGTAACTGGGAAGCAATTTCCCTGTCTTTATCTTGACCTATGAACTTCTCCATCATGATTTTTCCCCCTGTCCTGTTAAGAAGGCAGAGTGAGAGATTGGTAGTTTGACCCTCAGCCAAGGTTAACCAACCACACCTGAGCATTCTCACCAGGAACCCTCCAGGCATGCCTTCTCAGTCCATTAGACTGAGAGCTCCATTTAAGCTCAGGCCTAACGTTCAGTTCTTGCCTGAGCTATATTGTGGTTGCTCCCATTTGTGGCCCTAACTCCTGAGGGGTTCTTGCACCTGCATTGTAGTCTTGTTTTCAGTTCTATTGCTAGGCCTTTCTCCTACAGCTCTGACTGGACTCCCTGGATGCATTCTGGACCTACGTTATCATCTCGACTGTCTGGGACCATCAATGGAGCTTGCTATCAGCCCCTTGCTTGAGTACTGGGGGACAGCCCCCTGGTCATTAAGAGCACTGCTGCCCTGCCTTTGCTGGGGTTACCCTTGTTTCCCACCCATCTTCCCTCACTGGGCAGCCCAACTCTTACAGCTCCATGACAACAGGTGAGTTAAATTACTAATAGTGCATCATTCACTACCAACAACCATAAGCTTTTGTAAACTTTATGTAAAAAAAGCCCAAAAGCAGCTTTGAGGGCAAAACCAGAAAGATAACAAAACAAACACTATATGCTTTTAAAATACCTTATTAGTAGTAGGCTTGTCAGATGATCTGTAGGGCAAATAGATGATCAGGATATCGAAGCATATGAAAGTAAAGCTATAGCATAAAACTAAATGTACTTTTTGCATTCATGTATATTTAAGAAGTCTGAGGAACGTGGCCACATCTCACATTTTTCTTCTTATTAGGGATTAATGAGATTTATATTACATTAAGTGTTGGTAGGGGAAGTTATGAAACAAAGTCATAAAATGAAATATAAGAAATCAGTAGATGTCTGTAACCTTATAGCCAAATAAATACAGTATTACCCTTGCTAGTAACAGATCAGTGTCACTGTGTTAATTCTGCAGAGCCTCAGCATGAGCACTTGACAGGCTTGCTTTGTCTGAACTTACCTCGGCCTGACATTTTATCTTGTTTACCTGTAATAGCATTTTTTTAACAAAACAAGTGACTCTTAATTTATTTCATGTGATTTTGTATTATTTTAGTTTTGAATGATTGTGTGCTCACTTTGAACAAAGTATTAAAAAAAAAAAAAAAAATGAAATGGTTGAACAGGTATCTGTGATATATATAACTTCTCTCTTGAAACTACTTCACTTCTATAAGACTGAATGGTAGAAAAAGTGATGCTGTTTTTCCAAGAGGATTCCAGGGGAGATTAGCCAAGCAGATAAATACACTGAGTAAATTAATTGAAAAAGGTATTGTACTAATGTGCATTTCAGGCCATCAGCATAGAGCATCTTGTGCCTTATCAAAACACTGGTCAGCCTGAGAAATGCACAAAGTCACACAAACCCTCTCACTCTTTATTTTCCTCCCTTTCTTCAGGAATTGTTGCACTAGCATATTTACGTACAGGTATGAGTACAGGAGAAGGAGTTTATAAAGCAAGGGGGTCCATTCTGAACCTTATGATTCAATGTGAGAGCCTCCCTCTACCCTTTCGCACCTCCTGTCCCCATATAAATCACTCTAAAACAACCCTCACCAACTCTCCTTGGCATATTTCTTCTATGCAGTAAGTGATAGAGTGAACCTTGTAAACTCTGTTATGTTGCACTTTTATTTAAGTGATATAAACATTGTTCTGTGGCAAGCAGGACCCTAAATTGCTGCTCCATTATATTGTCCCTCTTCCCAAGGGGTTTTTTTATTCACAATGTAGTCATAGAGTCCCTTCCAGTCTCAGAATGAAGTTGTTGCCATTGCTTGCAACAAGCCACAGGTTTTACACCGGTTAGGCTAATCGGACAGGCCTGAGGGCCTGTCAGGTTTTGTCTGGGCTCATCCTGCTCGGAGATTTGGTTTAGCTTCCTTAGCTGTAACAGCAACTGTGTAATGACCAGGTAATTATTAACTTTCTTGGTTTTGTTAAGCTTTGTACTGCAGTGTGGGATAACAGTAATTGCTATTCTATATTTGTAGCTAATAGGCAATAAGTAGTTGTTATTCTGTGTAAAATGAGCCACATGTAGTCTTAGAAGAGAATGTAGAACAGAGGGATACAGCTATGGGATGACAGCAGAGGCCTATAATGTATAATATATAGGCAAGGGTGATAGCCCCAGGGCTATAAACCACTTGCCAGTGTCCAGCTGGTATTCAGAAGGAGAATGTTTCTTCAGAAGCTGGGCAAAATAAGGTTCAGGAATAAGAAAGGGAACAAAGAGGAAGTATCCAACCTTAGCAACACACATCTTAGTAAATCTGTGTGCAATGTGGAGTTGCAAACAAGTGGGGGGTGGGGAAGGGTGTAAAGTGGAGCACACTATCAAACATATTAAAAATTACAGATGCTGAAGTGATAAAGGAGAAACCATCAACATTATACTCCTGCTGCAGCAGGCCTTGCCCTTGAAAACACTTTGAGTGTTAGAAACTGATGAGAACTCAAGCCAACCAATAAGTGGTTTGGATGCATCAAATTAGTAACAGCGGTTGAGCTTTGCATATAAAATAGGATGTTGTATTGTACTACAGAAGCTGAGTTAAAAAGCCCCAGTTCTTACTCTAGAACATTACTGTTGGTTTTTTATATGTCCTGGCAGCACAGAGTATTCATATTGGTTATGAAGGACTGAATAACAAGATCTCATAAGAGAAGGAAAAAATATTGTTGTTTTTTTTCTACAGAAACTTCTGCCTACTTGAACCACTAGAATTTAATAGCACTTGAAGTAGATTGTACAGATTTTCACAGTGCTATTCTAATTGCTGTCATGATCTATGGTTAAAGGAGACATTTTATCCACTGCTACCACAAAAATTAGTTTAGTAAAATCAAACTAGTTTGAATAACAAAACATCACTTTATTTTTACATTTGTAAATGTTTTGATTTCTACTACTTGCAATCTAAAGTACTTATTTAAACATAATTTTCTATACAGATTCTATCACTTTCACAGAATCAACCCTGAACTTTAATGAGTTCATGGAGTCTGAAATACCCCAGCTGACTCTAATGCCTTCCTAACTGTATTGTGAATGTCTGTGTGTGCATATTCCCTATTTGCTGTGAAGAGCAGAGGAGAAGTGTACGTTAATTTAGTTTTACACTGCATTATAATGGCTTAGAGGCATGTCAACAAAAGGTTATACAAGCATACTTTCAGAAAACTGAAGAAACATGGCAAAGAATGCCATCTTTTAGGGAGGAGTCCATGGTATGTGAGTCTTCTGTGGGATTCTGAGAAGTAGAATTATTGCCCAGGTGTAAGGCTTCTGATAGTATTAAGATGGTCCCATAAGCAGATGCTTTATTATGTTGATATGTGATTAGTTGTTTGAATTAATGCCTTAAGAGCAGCAAGATTGTTCATTATCACAGCCTGTGCCATTGTCTGTTCGAAGTCTGTATAAAACTTCAGTGAAAGCTTTGAGAATTTCTCAGTTTATGTTAGAAAATTGGTTTGGTTTTTGTTTCAAAAGCTGTAATTTGGGCTGCTGAACTAGTTATTTGTCTTGGTATAGTTCTAATTTGAACTCCCAGCCTTCACTAAATTGTTTTTAAATACTAAAGGATACAACTTGTAGGCATAACATTATTATTTAACATTCTGGACTGAGGTATTTTATGTTAAATTATGTACTTAAACAGCTAAACTTTAAATTATTTCATAAGTGTTTGTTAGGCTTAGCTTGCCCATTGCCTTGTTAGTTGCAAATGGTTACTACTGGGCATTAGACTCTTATCTGCACCTAAACCAAGCTAGAGTTTTGTAAGACAAATAATATTAATAAAATTCATGATTCAGGTAAGCAGCAAGAAACACAAATGTGCCCTGAAATATCCTGATAGACTTATATGCTTATTGTGTTTATATAAAACTGGATGTTGAAAATGGTCATGGGAATATATAAGTAATTAATTGTGTGCTGTTTGCTGTGGTTGTATGCAGGTGAGATTGGCAGTCACCACCCCCACCACCCCTGGTGTTGCAGGGGGCAAGGGGATTTTTTTTTTTTTCCCCAGGCCCCTAAAATGGTTATGTTTCCTCCCTGCCATGCTATGGTCTTGTTTGTCATTTATTTCTCTTAGACAAATTAAGTATTTAGGGTTAATACTGACAATGCATGGTGGATGAACCTGCAGGGAATTCATTCACACAATAGATAGATTTCATTTTTTTATTTATTTATTTTAAACATATAATCCTTGTGATGAGTCTGTATACTTTGTTCCCTAATTTCATTGCTATTTGCTGTTTAGTTAACACACATGGATTCTCAGCCAATTTCAATGCATGAATGAAACAACACTGAATATTCCTCCTAATGTGAATCCATGTTATTACTGTAGCTGTAATTAATAGGTACGTCCCTTTAGTTCTTGAATAAATTCCAAGATATCACTTAACTCCCAGAAGATCAGACCAGTATCCATAGTCATGTTTATGTGGTATGTGGATGATCATAGTATTTTCACACTGAATTTTTGTGAAGTAAATTCTGTTTAACTATTTCAGTATTTTTTGTGTCTTCATCAGTTCAGCTTTTGCTTTAATGAAGGTGTTTGAAATACAGTGTTAGATATACATACTGTTACAACAATGTACATGATGAACAACTATGTTTAAAAATCCAAGTCAGATTCTATACTGCCTTACAGCAGCATTCATGAACAAATTCCAATATTTAAAGCTGAAATATTCCAAACCAATATTGCACAATACTATGACACATTGCAAATATCTCACGGAGAAGGTGTTGCGTTTTATAAACTTGAAAGAATAAGTAATTTGAAAATTAAATATTGAGAGAGGGACCTAGGTCTTAGTATTTTCTCAGCAGTAAAAAGCTATTTTCCTCAAGATGGAATAAAGTCTACACCCATTTTCTTAGTACCTCTTCCCTGTCCACATTTTTCCCCCCCTCTAAAAACTGGGGAATTAGAGTGGCTGAGAACACAATGCTGCTTTTGAATTATTTTTTAGTATATTTGTGTGTTTTCAAGTTTTGCGATAGCATTAATAAGTGTTAACTGTGGAATACTCTTTTACATTTATTGGGAGGTATACGTAATGTATTTGTTCCTATAAGATGTTCATAACATTTTAAAATATTAACATGTATATTCAAATTTACTCCTATGATAACTGTTGGTTATATTATATATTCAAAGAATTTGGATTTCATTTTTTCACATATCCCTTGAAATTTTTAATAATTAAACTGGTAAATGCTTAGACTGCTGATTATAGGAAGTTAAGATTTTAAAAAGCTTCTGCATTACAGGACTATTATGTGGATCTGAATGTAACTCTTTAGAAACAAAAATGCTTTTAAAATTCAATATTCATTGTATCAATGTCTTGGGAATATTTCTCAGGTATAGGATGCAACTTGAGAGAGTGAGCTGCTTGCAATTTAGAATTCCAAAAAGCCTGAAGATCAGTGAACAATTCCACAAGAAACACGTAAAAAGAAATCTACATCCAGGTTATATAGCTAATAGAGTCTTTACATGTTTGGGACTTTGGTTTTGGATCTCAACATTGTGTGACAACTAATTGGTCAGTTGCAGTTGACTCCAGCAGAGTTGTAATGTTATGCTGAATTCATCAGCCCTTACAGCCCGTCTCAAGTTTGGTGGAGTAACAGGCTGCACTGCTTGGGGTTCAGAAGCCACTCTCTACCACTACTAGAAATGAGTGCCTACTAAATAAGCCTGATTTAAGTCTATTCCTGTGATGCACAAGGATTTGGGATGTTAGACTGCTTCTCTGTAAACAGAAATGCTCATAGGTATGTGATCTAGCATTTAGAAGAAAAGGCTGATACCTGTTGTATCTATGCAGGTAAACTCAATAATCTTTTTTAAAACAAAAGAGGGTACTAATGGTATGCTCATGGTGCTATGATATCTTGCAGGCTGCATAGATTACTCTTTACATGGGATATTGCTGTAAATTTTATTCAGTAAATTTCCCTGAAAAAATATAAAATTAACACTTATAAGTGGCACATACAAGAGACAAATCAAGTCATTTAAAAGCTTTAGTGAGAAAAAAAATATAAAATACTTTAAAGAGCTGATAAAAGTTTTTGTGAAGTTTTTGTGCATAGCTGTAGTTATGGACTATTTGGAGGAAACAAACAGGATGTGCCTGGAGAAAATAGGCAATGTAGGATGTGCAATATTAATAGTTATCCAAGAGCACTATGTGATGACTGCTTTTGGATAATTCATTGCAAAAACTATATCAATAGCGCTGTGAGCTCGTGCATTAAGTACTGAAATCTTTGTAGTCATGGCAAGGATAAATTCCTATATGTGAAAATGATCAGCGAAGGAAGAATTACTTTGCTTTACTGAAAGAGAGTTAAGACACCAAAAATAACATTTCAGAAGCATCTGTCTCAGCTTCAGTTTACAAGTTCTAGCTCTGGTAGTCAAGGGTATGACAAATCTCAACTTGCTTTATAAACTTACATTGGATACCTACCCTGTACTTTTTTCATTTTCTGAAAGAAGTTGGTTTAGTTCAGGAAGTCATTGAATCACTGAGCTAGTGATCTCCCAGAATTTTGGAGGAGTTTTTAATTGTTCCTAATTTGTGAAATTTAGGAACTAGACATTCAGGCATTCGGATAAAGAAATAGGCCAAGTCTTAAGAGGTATTACCTATTGAGTTGTGCAGCTAACTGATGCAGATCGGTCCCACAATTCATATCTCAACACTAGCTGGACAACTGGAGGACTAGTTGTGTGAGCTCATCATTGGGAAGTCATAGTGACAATGACTTTTCCCACCCATTTGTTGCATCAGAACCCTCCTTATCACAGTATTGGAGTGGAGCTAGAAAAACATCAGGTTTTCTCTATCTGGGGATCCTCATGCATGTGCTCACAGGCTTTTTACTTGGGTCTGATGGAACTTGGTAAATCGAAATACCTTGCTCATACTCTACAGAAGTTTAGAAATATAAATTATACAATTGTTTATAGGGAAACCTTTATTATTGGAGCAACAAAAGCCAGGAGTTTAAGGACACTGTGGTATCCATGACTAGAAAACACAAAGGGTAAAACTTCTCAGGAAAGGCCCCACTGCATAATTTTCTGAGACTTCCTCATGCTTACATGTATATGCTAAGTTTTCCAGACCTTTCAAAGGGTGTTCCCTCTTCTTCCAGTGTCAAGAAAACCATTAACTATTCAAAGCAGCATTCACGTTAGTTGTTTCTGAGGAATAGAGAAGCAACGTTTTTTCTGATTTGACTTTTCTGTTTTTAATGATTATCTGTGTGGTCTTATTAATTGTACAAAATCTCTCACTGAAAAAATAAACAATGTATGTGCTGATAGACCTTTGTCTGTTAGGTAGTTTTCCAAGACACTGTATTTTATTGATTCTACTCAGATTTCTTCATTTCTGCAGTCTGATTTCTGGTTCTTCCCAACAGCTCTGTTTTGTAGTATTTAGATTCAAGCACTTATTTTCTCCTTTGAAGAAGCTGGGTTCTTTCTGTGAGTCTGCCTTATTTAATAATAACAAGAAATAACAAAGATTATCTTCATCGAAAATAATTACCTTGTTTCCATATTATGTCATCGTATGCGTGTATGTTGTCTTGTAGCTGAGTTCCAACTCATGTCACAGCTACTCCTGTCCTATGGTTCCTTGCTTAGAATTTTTCCAACAATGTTTATAAAAGTAGGATGATTATACTCATTAACAGGACATTTTAATAATCCTATTCTGTAATTTAGTAGGTCCCCGAAAGTATCCAGGTTTGTTCCTTCTTTCTCCCTTTCAGAGTATTCCTTTGACACTGCTAGTATCTCTTTCCACAGATCTACTTGGCTGTAGATAGAAGTTCCATTTTCTACAAAACATTCCAATCATGAGTAATTCTGAGCTGTTTCATTATCCATAATTACTATGATTCATGTCCTGGGTCACTTTTCCTCTGTCTTCCACCTTTATGTTCACTAATAATAGTATTTTGATAAAAGCAGAATGATAATTAAGAGCCAGTAACTTTTCTCCACATATTTTTGTACTAATTTTAGGTTACCGATTTAAAGTTTCTTTGACCATCTGCAGAGTCATGACACACAACTGTGGTTGTTCTGCTACTGTTGAAATCCCACAGCTTGGTCTTTCAGCTACAACATTAATTACTGTCATTTGCCACTCTACCCTGGAATGCCAGAGACTTTACTGTTGCTAGTATTCTCCTTCTGCCATCTGTAGTGTTTTTCAGGGTATGCAACCTGCAGGAGTCATGCCCTTACATTGTGTTTTGATATTATGTAAAAAGCTGATGACATCTTTTGTTGCTGTTGTTGTCTTTATACAGCAGTTCTTATACAAACCTGGCAAGGAACCACATCTACATTTTCCTATCAAACTGTAATTTTTGCTTCTGAGACACTGGAGGGGAGAGAGGCAGAAGAGGAAACAACAATTATTTTGCTTTGTTTTTTTTAAAGGATGTTTATATCTGTATGAGGTATATATCAATGTGTATATTTGGCCTGTTTCTCTGCCATCTAAGCGAATACACATGAAAATACGTACCCTTTTCACTATCCTGTTCGGATGTGTTTTTCTCTACTTATTATTTGTGATGGAGATTATTGTCCCCCAGGTATGGCTGAGGAAAATCTTTCTCTTGAGCTTCTGGTATTTCTCATTCAACACATTCAAGTTCAAAACTCCGTATAAGAATTTTGTATTTTTCTTGGACCAGAGAGTAAACTTTTCTTATCAAAAAGATATAAGGCACTTTGGGGCTTTCACTTGTCTCTCCTTATAACGTGTCATTCCTGTTCTATTGAAACAATATTCACTTTAAATTTAATTCAATGCTTGCTATTATACCATTGAGACTTTAGGATTTTATTGGTAGCTCCTCCACCTACCACAGTACTACCTAATTTAACTTTAATAGCTTCCTTTTTACTTTATGAAGTGCTACCTATGCCTACTCCTAACAAGAGAAAACAGTTCATCTTTGAAAAGTATAAAAATCTGTTGGAGACAAGGTTGGAAAATACCTGGGATTAATTTGAGGAAAGTAATTGTTTCTGCCTTCAAGTTTCTATTAAAGTTGTCAGCAATGCATAGAATTAAATTAAAGGAGACTGGAAAGCTTAAGAACTTCAAATAGAAATAGATAGGTCAGGAATTGGTTGGAGGAGTTACCTCTCTTTAACTGGGTATCAGAAAAGATTTAATGTGTCAGAAGTCTAAAGGGAAGAGGTATGGTTGAGTAAGGAAACACTATCACTGGAAAAAATGCTGACAGACTGGGTAATTACACTTACAAGGAATATATTTCAAATACTGTAGTCTGTTTCTCCCCATCTCAGAGGCAGGGTATAAATCAGATGTGTCTGAAGTAAAGATAAAGAATGCATACTTAGGAAATATGCACACACACAAGACTCTAAGCCTGTTCTTGTAAGTTAAGTTCTGCCTATCTTCTATCTTGTCTCACATGCTTCTTGTGTCTTTTTGGAAAAGAAAACACCACATATCAGTAGCTCTTAAAGATCTCACTGTGGACATCTTTAGGTCATTGCTGGAGCTACTGAGTTTGGTCTGATTTTCCGAAGGTCCTACCCTGGTGCTGGCCTGAGAATGGGAGGCTTTATAAGAAAGCAAGACCTGAATATGACAGTTGAGGTGTGAGGTGTTCATTTGGTGAGAACTTCAGGAAAAAACAGTACTGTAACTAGCCTGGTGGCCGTGGCTTTTGTAATTTATCATGTAGTTTTAGATGAGTGTTTTGTTGTATAATAAGTCACGAAAGTTCTGTTCTGTGTAAATTTATGCTGTGCCTGGCAAAAACTTCGCATTTAGAAAAGTAGCACATCCTGCGTGGATGAGTCATTAAATTTGTTTTTAAATGTTTCTGGATGAAAGTGCTAGAATAGGTGGGAGGACTTTGCTTCTTTTCTGTCCCATTAAAAATTTTTTTACTGGCATGATGAGTTTTAAGATCTGGTAGACTCAGTGTAATATCTAATATGACCCTCCTTTGAATGGAATTTTTAATCATGCTTAGAGTTATCCTCAAGGGTGACAGAAGCAGCTTGCCATATAATTAATATTAGTTTATCTATAACATGTATCTTCCATATTTTTTATTCATTTTAACCATTAGACCAGATCTCTATTCAGTGCAGTCTGATCCAGTCTTCCTGCCCGCTCCCCACCTTTTTTTTTTTTTTTTTTTCTTTCTCCAGTGGAAACTACTCTTACAGCAGCCTTGACCTGCCAGCTTGTGGAGGCCCTCAGCCAGTGGCAGATCCTGGCACTTGGATATCTTGTTGACTGTAGCCTAAATGCTTTGCAAATCTGTGGCATTTATGAGGCAAATCAAAAAGGTAGAGAGATGTCAGTAAAAGATTTGTAGCACAGTTACTATAGGAAATATTCTGCCTTTTGAATAATTTTTAATCATCATTCTAAATTTTGAGCATCCCCTGAAGCTAGTCAGCTGTGTAGTAATTGGATTCCCCTTGGTATATCGAACCTGTGGTTTACAGTGTCGTCGGAGTGTTTAATTATGTTGGATAAACCCTGTTACTAGATGGTTTTCTGCTCAATGATTTTGGTTAGAATAAATTTGCTTTGAGTTCATTAACTGTCTGACCTGATTTTTGCTGTGTCTCTGTGACAGTATATAATATTTTGCCATATTCCTTTCAAATATTTCTGAATAGTTTGACTTTGTCAAACATAAGGTCCTAGCCCTATCTGTGTGCTATTTGGCTGAAGCAAAGTTTCATACAAACTGATGTGAAGTGTTCTGTGTTGCTGAGGACGTTTTCCTAATATCCAATCTAAACCTCCTGTGGTGCAACTTGAGGCCATCTCCTCTTATCCTGTCACTTGCTACTTGGGAGAAGAGACCAACACCCTCCATGCTACAACCTCCTTTCAGGTAGTTGTAGACAGTGATAAGGTCTCCCCTCAGCCTTCTTTTTTCCAGGCTAAACAGCCCCAGTTCTCTCAGCCACTCCTCATAAGACTTGTGCTCCAGGCACCTCACCAGCTTCATTGTACTTCTTTGGGCATGTTCTAGAGCTTCAATGTCTTCCTTATAGCGAGGGACCCAAAACTGAACACAAGATTCAAGGTGTGGCCTCACCAGTGTCCAGTACAGGGGGATAATCACTTCCCTAGTCCTGATGGCCACACTATTCCTGACACAAGCCAGGATACTGTTGGCCTTCTTGGCCACCTGGGCACACTGCTGTCTCACGTTCAGCTGGCTGTCAATCAGCACCCCCAGATCCTTTTCTGCCAGACGGCTTTCCAGCCACTCTTCCCTGAGCCTGTAGCACTGCCTGGGCTTGTTGTGACCCAAGTGCAGGACCTGGCACTTGGCCTTATTGGACCTCATACAATTGGCCTCAGCCCAACGATCCAGCCGGTCAAGATCACTTTGTATGGCCTTCCTACCCTCCAGTAGATCAACACTCCCACCCAGCTTGGTGTCGTTTGCAAACTTACTGAGGGTACACTTGATCCCCTTGTCCAGATTGTTGATCAAGATATTAAAGAGAACTGGCCCCAATACTGGGCCCTGGGGAACACCACTCCTGATCGGGTGCCAATGGGATTTGACCCCATTCACCACAACTCTTTGGGCCTTGCCATCCAGCCAGTTTTTTACCTAGTGAAGTGCATACCCAGCCAAGATATGACCAGCCAGTTTTTCTAAGAGAATGAGATGAGAAAGGAGAAATTAATTTTGAAAATCCACTTAAGTTCCCCAAGGTCAAGTATTTAAATTTAAGAATTGAATACTGTACTGTCATAGCGGTATTCTGACAAAAAATCATGTTCCTACTGAAAACACTACGAAAGCCTGTAGGTTTTGATTACATGTTGTCTACTCATATATTTTTAATCTAAAATATAGTTTGAAAATGAAATGTTTATTTGACTTTTGATATGAGAATAGTAACACTCAAAAGTTGAGAATGAATTTATTATATTTAATTATAGTGACTGTTCAAAAACTGAAAAATTTCATTTCTTACTTACGTGCTGGAATAGGGTAGAACCTATAGAAATTGTTAAGCTGTTATATTTTGTTCTCATCTACCTCTAGGAAACAAGAGGCGGGGAGGGGGCTATATAATACTTTTGAAACTCTGTACATGTTAACATTTCCTTGTGATTAGGTTTTTTGCCTTAGGGAGAATGCTTGAATATTGAGTTCTGTAGCTGTAATCAAATGTTTTCTCTTTTTAAATTTTTGTGTGTGTGTGTGTGGTAATGTCACCTAGTGTATGGACCTAGAAAGAATAATTCCAGGTTTTGTACTCCGATACATTTCCTTCCTTTTAATTCAGACTCTCTCGAAATCTGCTGAAAATATTGCTTCAGGAATTTCAAATGACAAAAAAAAAGTATTTTTTTTCCAAAACCATAGAGAAGTTAGACTAGTAGCATATTTATCAAATTTCAGATTACCGTTTATGCAAGTGACAAGGTACTAGATACTAATCAAGAAAAGACCTTTTTCACCAGAGCTTTTTAATAAATAAAATCTATACCACGCTACTTTCTCTTTCCAAATTAGTCTGTAATCATTACCTGTTACAAAATGCTGCGCCTTGCCTTAATCTCTGAGTGGAATAAATAATGTCATTCTTAATGCAGAAGTGTCTGGCACTCTGAAGCAAGATTTTGTTAAATTATATATGCCCTCGAGTAAAATTCTGGCAGTCACTACAATAAAGATAAGCAGTGTTTTTTATCAGCTGTATGTCAGGCTGGAATATAACCTTCCATGGGGCTATACTAAACTACATTTTACATTGAGAGGAACCCAAGGGATCAAATGGATTATGCAGTTGTAAGAGACTTTCTTTTTATTCTAGACCAGTGCTAAGCCAGACTGCTTAAAAAATGTGGAGTACCTCCAAATTGAGGGCATTTGGAAATGCACTAGAAACCTGGAGAAGTGCCCGCTGCCATTGGGCTGCTTGAAGTGTACAAGCTATGTAAGACTTGTGCAGAAAAAAAATAGGGTTTTTTTTTTTAATGAAAACAACCTATTTGCCTGCTCTTACTTGTGCTTTAGCTGCTTTTGTATGGCAATTTCTTTATTAAATTATATCTGTTCATATTGACTATAAGAAGACAATTTGGAGCCTTAACCACTGATGTTCTGGTCACAAAAACACAAAGAAGCTTCTGCTTATCTGGTCCTTACTACAGCAGTGTCTCCAAAGGATTTATTAATAGAAAAAAATGTGTTTATATTTTTTTCTTCTTCCTGTAGGATGAAAAGGCAACTTAGCTTCCCTGCCCATGCTTTCAGTATTACAAGGATAGGTGGACCAACGTGCAGTTGGGCAATGAACCTGTCTCATTTGCTAGGTTTAATACACATCTTTCCTCTTGGTATCTTCATGTGAGGGATAGCTTTGTCATACTCTGCATTTTCTATTTATTCCTTTCAAGAGTGGGAGATTAATTAATTCAGGAAACGGCTTAAGTCCAACTGCACATCGTTCTCCCTATTATTTTGTTGTTGTTAAGTACTTAACTCCTCTGTAAAGGCAGTAATCTATTCTGCTTAAAGTTCTAGAACAAACCCCTTTCTGTAAGTGCGAAAGCTGTTGCTTTCTTTTTGTAAAGGGACAGTTCTCTTCAGTGTACCTGTTTTATAGGCATGAAAGGAGACAAGTAAAGCAAATAGTCATTGTTCTATGAATACTTTTTCAGAACAGTAGTTCCATGAAAGTATTACCAGAGCAGGGAAGAATCTTTTGGGTTTGTTTTTTTGGTTTGGTTTGGTTTTTGTTTGTTTGGGGTTTTTTTGTTTGGTTGTTTGGCTTTTTTTGTTTGCTTTAGTTTTGTTTTGGTTTTGGGTTTCTTTGGGTGTTTTGTGTTTGTTTTGTTTCTGTTATCTTGCAGCTCTTAAATTAATTTCTGAAATCCTAGATGAAATACAGAGAACTTTCCTAATCTTTAGTGTGACGTTCTTCAGAGGTACAGTAATAGCATACTCACAAGAGCATTTGTACAAGAAATGAAAGACCAGTATTCTGTCCTTGGTTTGCTTGACCTGCATCAAAGTTTAGCTTAGTCTTTAACAAGCCTTCTGTATAGTGGTTCTTCTATACTTTATCGTGCTTGGAGGCTTTGATAGGTATTTTTGAAGCTTAGTCTGGTGCATTTGTACATGTGTGGCTACATTAGAGTCCCTCCTCCATTTTTATGTTTCTTACACTTACAAGTTGTTAAGTCAATTTTCAGTTTTCATTTCCAGTGTCCTTGGAGAAAAGTATTGGGTGTGTCTCAGTTTGGTTCTACCTAATTTAGATATATGGCCTCCTAAATAATCAATATTAATTTTGTCAGCATAGTGAAAGTCTTCCCTTCTATATGATATAAACTGATGGATCTTCAGCCCCACACATTCTCATCTGATATGTATTATCTTTTTTCTTTTTTTTTTTTTTTTAGGAACACTCATATAGAACAACAACAACAAAAGTGTCGTTTTGTTTTTTTTTTTTCCAGATGGCAAATATTTGCTCACTCTGTGCTTTCTCTGATCTTGGAAAAGTATGTTAACAAACTGATTTATAATTGTAGTTTAACAAAAGTCTTTATTTGGGTAGGTGTGCTGGTTTTGTCTGGAATAGAGTTAATTTTCTTCCTAGAAGCTAGTATGGGGCTATGCTTTGGATTTGTGCTGGAAACAGTGTACATAACACAAGGATGTTCTAGTTACTGCTGAGCAGTGTTTATGCAGAGTCAAGGCCTTTTCTGCTTCTCACACTGCCCCACCAGTGAGCAAGCTGAGGGTGTACAAGAAGCTGGAGGGAACACAGCTAGGGCAGCTGACCCCAACTGGCCAAAGGGATATTCCATACCATATGATATCATGTTCAACAATATAAAGCTGGGAGAAGAAGAAGAAAGCGGGGATGTTTGTAGTGATGACATTTGTCTTCCCAAGTAACTGTCAACATGTGAGGGAGCCCAGCTTTCCTGGAGAGGGCTGAACTGCCTGTTGATGGGAAGTAGTGGATGAATCCCTTGTTTTGCTTTGCTTGCGTGTGAGGCTTTTGCTTTACTTGCTAAACTGTCTTTGTCTCAAGCCATGACTTTTCTTACTTTTGCTCTTCCAATTCTCTCCACTGTCCTACTTTGAGGGAGGGCAAGCGAGCGGCTCTTTGGGGCTTAGTTGCTGTCTGGGGTTATACCACAGCCATGAGTCACTTAGAAAGACCTGGCAAAAGTCAGGAAGTCTAAGATACTGATAATTATAACTTCATAAATCATTACAATTCATTTTATCCAGTGAAATTACTGATTTGCATGTACTGAACATCTTTGCCCTACATTATGTTTAACAATCTTCATCTGTATACTTTTCTTCTCCTATAGATTTTATGATTTATACAACTGCAAGTCTTTAGGAGGAAAAAACTTCATTTATTAGAGATGAGTGCCTGGGAGATCAAAGAATTTAAATAATTTGCTTATAACTACACAGTGTAATGAAGGCTTATTTTGAGTACTTCCTTGACTTACTGTCATTCTCCAATCACTTTTCCAATCACTTTTCCAATGGAAATCAAAGGGCTTGGCTTAATGCATGAGAACATGGATTTTTAACAATAGTATTAATCATGTCATGCAAAGGCTACAGACAAAATAGCTGATGTGAAAGAATAAAAAGAGCAGGGCAAGGGAGTTTTGGGATATGCATTGTGACAAAACTTAAAATTAAGCCAGAGCAAACCAGTTTTAAGTTCTGTTAACTGTTAGCAAAGGTAATCCTGGCTGTGTATTTCCAGCTGCCTGATCATCCTACGCCAGCTTCATTAATAGACCATCAGCAGTGTAGTGAGGGTCTAAAATTCTTCATGTGATAGTGACCATGGAAGTTAATACTATGAAGGGCATAAAAAACCACCTAATATTTAGATCACAGCTTTTTATCAGGGTCACTTTGTCCATCTTTGAAGTAATACATGAGCTATGAATGAACAGTGATATATTCCAGTACAATAATGATAAAGATAGATGTATATGTTGCAGAAATCAGTCTTTCCTACATGGGCAATACTGATACATGCTTAATTAAAACTTACAATTGGAAATAAAGGTGGAAGAAAGGCTAGATGAAGAAGATGAAATGTTGAAATTGAAAGCCAGAGTTGAAGGAGAAATGGAGTTTAGTGACAGGTGAAGTGGAGATCAAAGCACATGCAAGGCAGAAGTATTTTAATAGATGTTATGAAATATAACACACAAAGAGAGGTGATACAGGCTGCCCAGGGAGGTTGTGGAGTCTCCTTCTCTGGAGACATTCAAAACCGACCTGGACACCTTCCTGTGTAACCTCATCTAGGTGTTCCTGCTCTGGCAGGGGGATTGGACTAGATGATCTTTTGAGGTCCCTTCCAATCCCTAACATTCTGTGATGTACTTTAGCATATCTGAGACATGTATCTGGAAGATAATAGTTGCAGGAGGTAAGAAGTTTACAGTCACAGGAGCAAGTGTAAATCCATGCATGTAAGGAAAGAACTGGAGTTAGCTATGTAGAGGACCTTAAATACTGGATGGCATGTTTGTGCTGTGGTTATATAAGCAAGGTATGAAAATGCAATAGGAACTAAAACTGGAGAAATTTACGAACATAGAATTTCTGTCTTTGCTTTTCTGATGGAAGGACAGTCTTTTGAGGTTCTTTCCTTAGAGATTTGATTTAGCTGTTTCGTAGTAATAAATTTGAGTAATTGCATCAATTGAGGATGTAATGAAAGAAACTGGCCTTTCTGAATTAGCTAATTTTAAATGTAAATCTTGAAATTCTTAAGAATGTACTCAGATTTTATTGATCAATGTACTAAAAATTAATAAATTCAAGAATCCAAAAATCTAAGTTACTACAAAAATTCTGGCTACAGCTGGATGAAAATATTACTGTTGAAAGACAAAACGAAATACAAGTAAATTGAAAGCTGATAGAGCCAAGATTTTGTCTTGAAGTCTACATGAAATAAGCAGAAATTACCTAGAAGAAATAATTAAAACACTCAATTAAATAGAAAGGGAAAGAATTTTTAAAAATTCTATCTTGCCAAAAGTTTCTAATACTGTGGCTGTATGTGCCCAACTTTACTTGCAAGCCAAGGTGCAAATGAATAAACATAGGTAAATGCAACTTCTCTGGGTTTGAGTTGACTAACTTGTGTCATGGATGGTGTACTGCAACTGTAAGTGCAAATTACAAATAATCAATGCATGTTGAGTGTTCAGATTTTTCTATTCTTTTGTCTAGGCAGTATTGTGTCTTCATGCTAATGAAACAAGTTTAAAATGTGTGGTAATAAAAAGTGCATTGTTATGCAATGATGCTGGAAGAAGCCTGTTGGGAATAAATACCCTGTTTACAAAGAAAACAAATGTATGTTTCCATTTGTGGATTCCCATGGAAACTGCCTGAAAAATCATCGTTACTATACTCAGAATCAGAAACAGCTATTTTAGAAAAAAGAAATTTGTACCAGTTTTTCAGACTCATTAATGTAGTTATGACCCTTTCTATGTCAGGCTGATATGAAACATGTAATACTGATTTGGGTGCATGTTGATGTTGGAATGCTTTGTGACCACTGAAATGTCTTTGTGACATGGAGAATGCATCCAGCTGCGAGACAGGTGCCATAATAAAGTGCCAGTCAAGGGACATAAACTCTTGCTTCTTTCCTAGAAGACTGAATTACTGATAAAAGATGTTAGTAAGCAGATTGGCTTTTTGTGTGTGTCTTATTGTCATTTGTGTGTGTGTTTTGTTTGGGGTTTTTTTGTTGTTGTTGTTTTTATTTTCTTATTTAGTTATAGTTCAAGTATAGTTTTGGCCCTGGGAATACAATCAGTAATCGTTTAATCTTTCTAAAATCTATTCTGTAATGTAATATAGCTCAGTTACACTTTCCTGAATGACAAATTAAAAACACAGTGGAGTTCTAAACGTGCTGAAAGCTCCCCCTGCTGTTGAAGAGCCATTAAGAGATGAGTCATCTCCTCGGATTTTGTGTTTACAAGGAAAGCTAAGATCAAATGCTGTAAACAAGCTAATGGTCAAAAAGTGTTGATTTCGGTGATGACATTTACAGTTGATGAAAGAAAGAAGCTAATATGTTTGCATTAGGGTTAGATTACTGTAAGAATCATGACATAAGAGAAAGTCCATAGTAAGGAAGAAGATATTTCAGTTAAAACAAATGAGGAAAATGTTAAGCATAAACTTTTTTTTTTAAACTGCACCACTATTTTACATAGATATTTGAATTACGCATTCTTAAGATAATGAATTTATTCTGCTTAAGATCAATTAGGAACCTCTGAAGATTACACTTTTGAGAATTTTGGGTAGTTTATTGTAGCAATGCTGTATTCTGCAAGTCAGGTGTAGTGAAATTCCTTGAACAGAAATGGTGTTTGAACATAGCCTGATTTAAGGTACCCATCTTCCTGACTTCACTACTGTAATGAAGAAAAACATATATATACAGGATAGATGCCTTTATACCATTCTGCATATGAACAATGTGCTCCTATTATCCATAAAAGCAAAGTCAGTTGATTAGAGATATACATGCAACTAAATAGCATACTTTGTGGAATTGATTTAAGGAGAATATCAACAAATATATCATACAGAGCATACTGTGCACAGATCAGAATGCAAGTCACACTAGTGCAATAGGACATGAACTAGTGAAATTACATGAGTGCAAATGAAAGGAAAACACCTGAAGACCATCAGGACAGAAGAAATAAACTGGACCTTCAAATTTTTTTTTTTTTTTTTTTTTCTGTATTGGGCTTCTTCTATCTTTGACAGGGGAGTAGCATCACAATTCTCACTTTTCCTGTGTTTTATTCTCCTCAAAGTGCTGGTCACACCTGACTGTTTTGGTATGTATCAGCAAAACATGTAACAGGATATGCAGGTCTATTTTCTTCCTCAAATTTCATACTCTGCAGTTATTTATGTTTGTCTTTGTGGTGGGTTGACCATGACTGGTTGCCAGATGCCCACCCAACTATTCCCTCATTCCCCCTTCTCAATAGAACAGGGGAAGAAATAGGATGGAAAAGTTCATGGATCAAACCAAAGACAGATTACTGACCAGTTACTGTCACAGGCAAAACAGTCTCGACTTGGGCAAACTTAATTTGATTTATTGCCCATTAAAAATAGAGTAGGGTGGTGAGAAACAAAGGCAAAAAACCTGAAACACCTTCTCTCGACCCTTCTTCCCAGGCTCACCTTCACCCCGAGTCATCTATCTCCTTCTCCCCCAGATGGTGGGGGGACGGTGACTGAGGGGGCTGTGGTCAGCACAGAACAGCCCCTCTCCACCACTCCTTCCTCCTCACACTTTTCCCTGCTCCAGCCTGGGCACTTCCCAGGGCCTGCAGGGAAACACCTGCCCCAACGGGGTCTCTCCCAGGGCTGCAGGGGAATCTGTGTGGAGGCACCTGGAGCAGCTCCTCCCAACCTACAGTATGCCCCCAGCCTACTCACTTTGAGCGGGTAAGGGAGAGGGAGAGAAAGCCTTGATGCTGTGCAAGCTCAGCTCAGCAATAGCCTGAATACCGGTGTGTTATCAGTGCGGTTTTAGCTACAAATGCAGAGCGCAGCACCATATGGTGTCTGCTGTGAGTAAAGTTAATTCCCTAAATCCATCTGATTCAGGCCTTGTCTTATTTATGGTGGTGAGACCTCTCAAACTTTGAGTGTTTGGTTGCTTGTCTTCCCCTCTTGATTCTGGATTATGAAATCTTACCTATTTTGACACTTTATCAGATTTTGCGAGGAAAGTGTGGCAGATTTAGAGTTCCTAATATCAGTTTGTAGTTGCAGGCCTTTCTTTATTTAGAAATGTTTGAGGTTTTTTGGAAGTCTTGATCTGACACTCCATTCCCAGGCTCCATCTATATCATGACAGATATCTTGTTTCATTCTGTCAGGATTATTTTAAATAACTCTTTGATTTTCAGTTCCCTCTTTTGTAACTGTCTCCTGTTATAAGGTAAAGGTGTTGTCAAGTGTTTACCTCCCCTTGTCTCAATTCCAAGTGTTCGACATTTCAGAGGTGCTGCCCGGCACCTTTTATACCATTGAATCATAAATTAGTAACACCTTACTAATGTAAAAAAATGTTCTTGTCACTGTTCTGCACACTGCTTTAATTTCAACATTTTATTTGGTGACAGCTGTCACCTTAATACATGATTTTATTTTAAATAGGGTAAAATATCTTTTAAAAATTTCACTTCTTAAACTAAAAATATTCTCTATTGTTTTGAGAAGGTAAAATATTTCTAAATGAGTCATCCTAGAAATCAGCAACTGGGAATCTTGCATACAACAAAATTTAATTGGGCTCAATTGACTTAGCTAATAAAACTGTTTCATTTTTATGCTTGTCTAATATTCAAAACAGGATGCAGCAATGAATAATATAGCCCAAACATTTGTCTCTCAGAGGCACAGTCCTTTCTTGAGAATCTTTTGGTACAATGCTGCTCTGGTTTTCCTCTAGTCTGAATGAGTCAGTTGAAGTGAAAACTGATACGGAATTTCAAATTACAGTTTTTCCTCCACTGTTTGAGATCTCTGCTTAAGCTCCTTAACTGTAGTCTGTGGTTTGTGCAGTACAGTAGGTCTATACTAAGGGTTTTACTGCTGCTGGTACGTATAACAGTGGTGGGTAAAAGACCTATTTTACATGAGGATTTATGATGATATGAATGGATTGTGTTAGCAAGTACACATTACCCCAAATACAGGCTGTAGAATCCATCTCCTTTATTTATGTATTAACATTACCCTCATCATCAATGCATCTGACATTTCATGCTTATCGCATGATTTTTATTTTAACAAAACTTACAAAGAGGGAAGCTATTACCATGAAATTATTATAATGTGGAATGGTGTCAGGTTTCAGGGATAAGTTTTCAAGAGAATAATTGAAAATATAGTCATACATATAATGACTAGAAATAAGCATATCATTGTTTCAGAACGTCATGAGAAGACAGCTTTTGGATTTGGCTCTCTTTCTGTGTGAATACTGGACTGTCCTTGCTCCTTTGTACCTATAAGCACTTTTTATTTTCTTCGAGCAAAAATCAGCTGAAAAACATTAAAAAAAAAAAAAAATCTAAGCTAAAACTGATGTCTTTTACCTGGAGCCAGTTAGGAAGTGTTATTAGAACCTGATATTATAGAGTACTAGCTGGATTAAGAAAGAGTCATCAGTCAGTGGCTTAACAGGAAAACTGACTGAGCCAAGGCTAAGATGTGTCTGCCAGCTTGAGAGAAGGAAAGATAAGAACATATTAGTATAGGTAAAAATTGAATTATGCAGGTATCAAATTGTTAGTTATTTTTGTTTAAAAGCAATTGCTATCAGAATATAAGCCCTGTAAATTCCCATACAGAAGTAAAAAATCTTATTTTCAGTAGGACTTGTGCAAGAGCTTAGCTGAACATGTGATTCTGTTCTGTATAGAGTAGAAGACAGGGGAGAAGTAGAAATTATTTCTAGATTTCACTTTTAACACAATTTTAGGATAATTTCATCTTGGCAACGTAACCGTTTACTCAGTTTGGATTTCTTTCTGCCATCAGCTAACCTTATTTTTGCAGTTTTTGAAGTTACATGTGAATAGAGATGAACAAAGGGCAAATTATGGTTAGTCTTTTCATGGATATGCAAGGGAAGAAGAATGAAAGTCCAATGAAACTCTACTTTCCATCTTAAATCAGGAGCAAGTACATTGCTTTTGTTCTCCATACAGTTTCCTTTTAGCCTCTCATTCCTGACCTACAAGAAGTACAAGAGAAGAGCATGACCACACATTTCATAGAGGCAGGCATATTCTTTAGCACCTGAATAGAAGTTTCAGGAGGCATTATTCTTACCTTGCATGGTAATCTTTCACATCTGAGTAGTGTTGAGTTGAATAACCCCATTATCTGACCATAGACAAAAAGCTACTAGGTTTCCTAGAAATGCAAATAGTTTATATGTGTTCAATTTCAACATAATATTGATTTTAATGTAATGAGTTAGCTTTGAATTACCAAAGGCAAAATCAGTGAAGGAAGGCTTCAGATAGACAACATGGAGAAAATTGAAGTTAAGTCAAGTGGCAATGAAGTGACCTGGCAAATAATTTACATAAAATGTATTTAAATATGCAATTTAAAGCTGCATGCACAGTAGTCCTGTCTTTGACATGTTGACCAAAAGGGTGAGATACACACACACAAAATAAATCATATTACCACTAGTTCTATTTCAGAACTAATCAGTGCTTAGTTTACCATCTTAAAGGTAAACAGGACAAATACTGACTAGCAGGCTGCTAATAGATCATTTAATGCCTATGGAGTTCACAGAATCCATGAGGAAGTAACTAGAAAATGATACAAATGTCTTAAGATTTCAGCTGACGAAAATCAGCATTAGGTTTAACTGACTTTATGAAGATATTTCAAGTTTCAATGTTGGGGGATGAGTGCTTATAAATACGAGAACATATTAATGTTTAATAAGGGTATAATTTTGGACATAGCAGATTCCTCCCTCTCCTCCCTCTCCTCCCTCTCCTCCCTCTCCTCCCTCTCCTCCCTCTCCTCCCTCTCCTCCCTCTCCTCCCTCTCCTCCCTCTCCTCCCTCTCCTCCCTCTCCTCCCTCTCCTCCCTCTCCTCCCTCTCCTCCCTCTCCTCCCTCTCCTCCCTCTCCTCCCTCTCCTCCCTCTCCTCCCTCTCCTCCCTCTCCTCCCTCTCCTCCCTCTCCTCCCTCTCCTCCCTCTCCTCCCTCTCCTCCCTCTCCTCCCTCTCCTCCCTCTCCTCCCTCTCCTCCCTCTCGTATAATTTAAATTAGGCATTATATTTTCAGGGAGGGGCTGGTTCTGTTTGTAGTTATGCGTAAAAATGGGACATGCACTGTGCAACAACATTGTTAGAGACATAGCTTAGTCTGAAGGGTGATAAAATAACACAGTGAGAATCTGTCAGCCATTGAATTACTTTGGATGATTTTTTTCTTATAAGAGTGTGGTTGATGTCACTATGTGACTGTCATAATTGACATTACATTAGAAAAGTACTTATTTCCTTTCATTTTCAGAATCTTAAACTGCTATGCACCATTTCAACACATAATGAGAATCAGTGCGTGTCTATTGATAACATATTATGTTAGGATTCAGGAGGCCTAGGTTTTATTAGTGACTGCTGGTGCTTTTACAGAATATAATTAAATGTTCTGGTTTCTGGGGTGTTAGTAAATAAATATATATCATTATAAATAATGAAGTATTACTATAATTCTGTTTCCAAGACTTAAAACTGAGTTGCTCAATCATTACTTTTCTTTTTCAACATTTATGTGCTTAAAGTGTGCCTATACAAGTCTTTGTACTAATTCCTAAAAGTATCCTTGAGTGACACAAAAAATACTACATACTATAGTATGTCCTCAGAAAAAAATGAAAATGTAACTTTTTTTAGGGCTTCTGAACTCATAACAGTAGTAAACTTCTTAATGGTTCCAATGACTCCCATATTTAAAGATATTATCACTTTTCATTTTTGAATATATTGGAGGATGAAGAAAAGCAAGGCAAGCACCCTTAACTAGCAAATTTATTGTCAATGTCTAGATATGAACAGAAGGGCTTTGGGCCATGACAGAAGTGATTACTAGGAGAGTGTCTATGTTAATAAAAACAATAATTTCTCAGAGGAAGAAATACAATTAATGATTGTATTTTCTAAACTACTACTAGAGTGAGGATCATTGGTGTAATATTGCTAGAGGAACATTCGCTATCATTCACTGACATGGAACTTTAGTACTTCTCAAGGCCGTTTCTGTTTTCTCCCCAGCATTCTTGGTTTTCTTCGGTCTCTTCTGGGATTGCTGGCTAAATCTTTATATTGTTTGCTACTGTGCTGCTGCATAACTGAATTGTATAACCTTTAAGGATCTGATTTAAAGCTAAACAACTCTAAACAGTAGAATTGTTGGTTAATGTTCAGTATGTTCATAAACTCATAAGGAACAGGGCCTAGGTTTTTTTGTTCTGATGTATCTCAGTTGCATGAGTTCTGTGGAAGAAATCAATGTCAACATGCAAGTACAGACATGCTCAGACTACAATTCCTTTGAACCTGTCTGTATTCAAGCTGTCCTTCACATAAGCTGAAATGTTAGCCCTAAATAACAACCCTGTTTTAGTAAACAGCTGCAGTTATCCTCCACTAAGGAGTGAATATTCAAATGAAGATTGGTAAGCCCATGTGTGTGTACTTGATGTTTTTCTAATTTTTGTCTAATTTTCTGTCTAATTTGAACTCTTAATATTTTAAGTGGGGTGAAATCTTCATTTTCATTTACCTTGGCTTCTTGGGGCTACAAAAAGCTGCATTTTGGATGCAACGAAGTTTATCAGCTTTGTGAACAAGGGAGAAGATAATTGCAATCTTGAAACATGGAGAGTCTGAACTTTTAAATATGTCTGTTCTTTTAAACTTATATCTTATTGTGTTTTAGGGAGAGGTAGTAAATAAGGGTCTTCTAAGAGAAGATCAAGTTAATAATAATTGATTTTAGATATGTATATAAAATCACTTGGATAGATGGCAGTGAGATTCATAAGACGACAGTACCTAACACTAGTTCACCTAAAGCTTACCTATATCTCACTATTGACTTGCAGCTTTTTCAAAAAAGCAAAGCACTCATGAAATAGTAATTCAAAACTCTACATAGTTTGTAGATATTTGTGTGAGGGTGGAAAATGGTTTGAAGTGTATAGCCCATGCATTGGAGAACTCACTGTTTCTCAGATTAATGCAATAATTTCAAGGGTTTGGTGAGATGTGAGCAGGAGGAAAAAAAAAAAAAGTAATTCAGGCCCTAGAATTAAATACAGAAGGTTCTGTTTCAGCAGTGATGAAGGACAGCTATGTTAATCACTGAAATATTTAGAACATGAAACCTCTTACTCCATCTTTAATTCACTTTCCTAGTAAGTGATCCTTGCTCTTGATCTTTAGTTTGTCCTCACAGTTATTAACTTTTTATCATAGCCACATTCCAAAAGCATTCTTGGCTCATAGCAAACACTTATGAGAAGTTACTTTATTTGATTAAATACCTATGGTAGCTGGGAAAAAAAAAAAAACTCGCTGTAACTGTGGAACTGATAATGCACTTCCATAATACAGTACTTATTCTATTTTATACATGGAGCTTTCAGGATAGTGTTTATGAGTCCTAGCATTAGTCACCTGAAACTCCATCAGTTGTTTGTGTCTTAAAGACAAATACTGTGCTGGAGTGGTTCTTTTGTTTTGTTTTGTTTTCTGAATACTCCATCCTTGCATCACTCACCTTGGGTTTAGAGCTGGAGTATTTAGCTTCTTTTATACTTCATGAACATGTTATTGATTTCTTGTTCTTGCCTTCCTTCTGGCTTCAAAACACCAGCAAAAAGTGGCGTGATTTTTCTCTTTCTATGACCACATAAATTAGTCCTCTGGTGCAGAATTTCTGTTAGGTTGTCTCTGGTAATGTGTTCTAATTTCTTGTGTGCTAGCAGGGACGTTATACTGTATAGTATAACGATGACATTTCAACTACAAAATTTTACCACTAAGCTCTGTGGATTTTATGATTCTTTTAAATGTGATAGAGGGATTGTTCATGAGGCTAAACTATGGATTTGTGTATTTATTCTAGGAATAACTGAATATTGCCTAATGAAGTCCAGAACTGTTGCTGATCCTTACATGATCTGAATTTGATGCTGCATGACAAAAATGAGCTTATTTTTGCGATTGAGTCTATTCAATGGAAATGTACAGCTAGAAATTCTGTAACCTAGGGCACTGTAATGAAAGTTTTTGCAGTTCCAAAACACTGAATTTTAATTTTTTGAATGTGCCAGCAGCTCTGAATAAGCATACACAAAACTAAAATATGCACAGTTTAGCTCATTTTTTAAAAAAAATCTAGTTATTTTGCTTGTAGCTTACTTGTTTGCATCTGATGTAATTTCTATATGTATTGATTTTTAAAAATAAATTTCCATATCACATTACACAGTGTTGCAACACAAACCTGCAGATTCAGTGATGAATTGAAAGAATTTGGTGTTGATAGCATTAGCTTAATTTAGGAATTGTTCAACAGAGAGATTAATGTTTTGAAAGATATATTGGGAAACAGTTAACTTAGTTGTTTGTTGTAGAGTCAATATCATACATACAATGGCATTGAAATTGCTGCTTGTCAATAGCTGTTGAGTCACTGTGAATTAGGTACATAGAAACTACTAGTTCTTGGAAAAAAAACCAACTGTTTTCTTATACATATAAATTTAGCATCAGTTTGCAATTTACATTTTATTTAAGTGTATTTTCTATCTGTGTGGCTTATTTTGCATTTTGTAAGCTTTTAGTTCATGTCCCCTGTTAGAAGAAAATGGTCACCTCATCATCTTTCTTTTGTTGTCTTATTTTCCAGTGGCTCTTCTGCCAAGCTTGTACTTTGTGTTTTGCGCCTCATCTTTATTAGTCTGACACTTGTGTTCTACAGCTCATTTTAAAGGCCAGGTATTGCAGATATCCAGATAGTCATTTGCAGGACAAGGCCACGGCACTGAAGTTTTCTCATTAAGGTGGGTTATGATGCATGTTTGGTTTGAGATTTGGTACTGCCTATCTGTTTAGGCATCTAGTGTTAGAATTTGCATAAGTAGGGAACAGTTAAACTATCTAAACCAAATGTTTAACCTAAAGGTATATTTTAACCATCTGTCATTTGCTATTTCCTTGAAATGATGTTGTGAAGCAAAACAGGTGGGCCTTTCCCATTTACTTTAATCATTCAGCAGTTTGATCACTCACCAAGAATTTCCTTCTTTGCCTGAGAGGGGTCGAACTCAACTCTACAGCTGCAGTGGTTGCATCAGAACATAGTTCTTAACATCCACGAAGTTTTATTGCAGGAAAGTTGAACACAAAAGTCAGACCGAATGTGATCTCAGTTTGTAGGAAGCTTAAGGAGATTGAAATGCTGCATTTGGCCCAACTGTGGTATATTCATAGATTCAACTGTTCTTATCTGAATTAATCATACTGAAAGGAAATATCTGGGAGGTAAGCAAAGCTGAAGTTGTGTTACATGTCTCAGCTTAATTGAGCAAAAATGTAAAATAATTACTCTGAGCTTTGTGAACAACAGGGATAAGAGGAAGAGCTTCTTAAAATGCTGTCCTGGGTCATTGAGGGGGGGCAACGAGAGGAGGTGGTCTGAGTCAGGTGACCACGAATTGACCAATTGGAGTATTCCATCCCATTCACGACTTCCTGGATTTAAAAGGTGGACCCGAAGGACTCTCACTCTCTTCTGTTGGGTCTCCTGCTGTTTGCTTCGTCTCTGCATTTTTTCTGCTGTCCCTGCAAGCTGAGGCCTCGTGACAAACTGAATCTAGTTCTGGCTGGCTGAAGGATCCTGCCGAAGCAGCTGCTTGGAATTGCAAGACTGGTTCTATAATATTTGTTCTGCTTTACTTTTCTCTATGTTTATTTAGTAGCGTTAGTAAAACGTTTTCAAATTTTCCAGCTTTCTTCTCTCTGTTCTTCTTTTCTTTTCCTCTCAAAATTGCCTGTCCTTAGTGAAAAAGGGGGAGGGGGGGGGGGGGTGGAAAACGGGAGGGGGGAAGAGGGTTAAGGAAAATACATCTGCTGCGGTTTTTGATTGTCTCCTCACGATCAAACCACGACAAATGCATTGATTTGAAGAGTTCTTACAAACAGACTAATATTTATAGGAAAGCTCACTTTGAGAATTTTTTTATGTCATTGGATTTTTTTCTAACCATTTTTCATATGTAGAAGGAAAAGTAGACGCTGAGCAAATAAAAAGTCCATTCTGGAATTTAGGATATTTACTTTGATCTTATATTTTGCTGGTTAACAAGTCTCTATTCCACTTTATTTCCCTGCTCTGCTTCTTCACCTTTCCCAAAGATGTAAGCCCAAATTATGCTCCTACTCATCTAAGTTCATAATCTTGAAATTGTTAATATTTTCCTTATGACTGATGTGGTCTTACAATTTTGAGACAAGTATAATCCCATGTGAAATAAAGTGATTTTTTATGAAGTTTGGACAGTTAACAAAACCAAAAAAAATTACTACTTGCATTTTCCTTCCTAAACCATAATAGACTACTAAAACATACATTCTGACATCTTTTATAAGTCTCTTATAGCCAGAAGTGGATCGAAATAATGCAATAATATTACTGGTAATGATAATTCTGGTCTTATACTCAGCAGATATATCTGTACTGTACAATTCAGTGACATGAGCAACCACCTCACTTAAGACTACAGGCAAAAATCCACTTGACTGTATTTCCTATAGGGGAGGTGTGGAGAAACTAGGGGAAAAAAGCATACATTTTTTTTTCCAATTACTTTTTAGGGCTATGAACCATTTATCATTCAGAGAAGTGGTAGTAATAGAGCTTGCCACAGTATTTGGAATATTAGAAATAGAATGCAGAAGAAAAATGCCATGATGTCAGTAATAATGTGAAGTCATGCTCCTGCATTTACCGTCTTGGTTAACATAATACTATTTAAAGAAGAGACATAAGGAATCCAGAATTGATGAAAAGGTGCAAAAGTTGTATATTTAGTGGTATGTAACCTAAGCAGTCTGTACAATGCAGATAAATAATTTCTCTCAGTGACATCCATATCAATACAATTGTTTTGAAATATTTTGTCATTATTAGGATTTTAAAGGCTTCCTATTCATTCTTTTCAAACATGTCATGAATTTGAAAGAACTTGTTTGGTGATATTCTCCCTAATTAAAGCTCACAAAAAATGTTGTTCAACATTTATAAAAAGAGATCTGGTTTCCTGCAGACCACTGATTCATAAAATAAGAGGGCTTAGCTTTACTGACTTTCTCTAAATCAAATTATCCTGTTCTGTCTCATACAGCGCAGTCTTCTAGAGAATCGAAACAGGAGTATTTGTTCATGGCTATACTGTGAGCTCCTAAAATTACTCATTTTATTAGCTAGCTGACTCTGCATTGTGCATAAATAAGTGCTGTGGAAGACAGAATCTTATAATCATTTTAGATTAAGGTTCAAGGACCACACAAAATGGATCACATTAAATCTATGATGAAACTGGTATCATCATCTTGATGAACTGTTGGTGGCCTATCTGAAAACAAATTCAATGTGTCCTTAGTTACATTTATATCATAACTGAAGCCATAAAAAAGAACATTTTTTTCCCATTTTAAAGTAAATTGGGAAACATAAAAGGGATGTTTCTATGTATTTAAATATAGGCTTTTTTTGCCTATTTTAATTATTCTATATTTTAGAATTTGTTGTTAAACAAATTTATTTCTTCTGGAATGCAGAAACCCCATTTGTTTTCTATTAGCAGAATGACTTCCATAATAAACAGTATATACAAAATAAGCATTAACATACTGTCTAGGTTATTTTTAAATAGCCAGTTAGTATTTTTTTCATTGTTGTCTGAGTTTAAAAGTATCTAAGTATTAAAACTTTGTTAAGTACAGCTTCTATTTTATTAACTTATAAGAAGTCGTAAGTCCACAAGCACTCAGTTTACACTAGTAGTATGGTCTGTTTTTTTTTTTTATAATCTTGTGTTCTAGAAAAGGAAAATATTATATATCATTTGAACCATCCATTGTAACAACAACTTGAGAGATTCATTAATGAATACTTAAAAGACAATGAAAGCTCTAGACAAATAGTTAACATTTATTTAGTTGGTAAAAGCATAGATAGTGATACCTTAATGCCGACAACACTGGCGTCCTTTGGAAATAATTTGAATGATCCATTTTCCATATCAAAACATGAAGCAGCATATGAATTTCTCAATGTGAAGACCATTTCCTTTTAATAGCAGTTAAAGTATGTTATCTTAAATGATTCTCATAATGGGGAACCTATGAATGTTTCTGAGAAGACAAATGCTTTTAGGTAAGCAGAATGATTCCAGGTAGGACTACTAAAAAGGGAAATAATATTTTACAAAATTATTTCTTCTCTTATTTTCCACAGTATAATATATTTCAGAGGATGTTGGTCATATTTTTATTTTCTTTATTTTTAA
The DNA here is from genome assembly GCF_036013445.1 of Caloenas nicobarica. Classification (NCBI taxonomy): domain Eukaryota; kingdom Metazoa; phylum Chordata; class Aves; order Columbiformes; family Columbidae; genus Caloenas; species Caloenas nicobarica. Next base: position 83,907,356 of record NC_088246.1, on the reverse strand, counting down.
TTTCCCAGAGAAACTGAAATTCAAGCCACTGAACTAGAGGAGTCTTGCCAAAACACTATTGGGCTTTAAATATATGTAACATAAATACTGATTTACAGTTTTGGTGAAACCATTGTAATACATTGCAAACTTTTAAAGCCTCAATAGATCATTAAGAAAACACCCCATATGTCTCTTTTATGGGAAATTTTAAAGTCTAATGTATCTTTGAGTGTAAAACCTTTCTTTAGAAGTACTCTACATTGGGCCAACTGGAAATAAAGTGTATAGCTGTGCACAATAATGTGTTAAATGTGAAACACTGCACTTCCTTGAAATCTTTGTGCTGTAAAAACCTGAATTGTTATAATGCCTAAGGAAGCTGACATATATACTGTGAGTTTTTATTGTGTTGAAATGAGACATTCTTTTGGTGGTAGATTTCCCCTTGACATCTATTTCCAAACCCAAGCATATGTTTGTCTTAACTAAGCTGTGAATAGAAATTATGAGCTGAAAACTGCTCTAATATTCATTAAAAAAGTTCTGAAAACAGTCGACTATTATGCTGAAGCTGTACATAGGCTAGAATTTCAATGAAAATAGTAGTATTTTTTGTTTCATAAATCTTTCCTTAATCTTTTTGTCTTCCCTGTGTCATTTGGCACTTTATGGTAATTTTACTCTATCTTCTGAAAAAAACTTAATTTCATCAAGAGCTCCAATGTCACATTTACATCATGGCAGTTAGTACTTATAGCTGCCACTCTACATCCTTTTGAAAGTGTGAAATTTAACTACTTTGATTTTGATCAACCAAAAAGCATCTTATTAAGTATATAGATACTACCATGAAACATCCTTAACCCTGAAGCAAATCTGGTGTTTTAATGGTATTCTGGGTCAAGCATAGAGAGGTCACCTTGTAGGATTAAAATGGTGCTCTCTAAACATTTTAATTAAAAAGAAACAGCCAGAAAAAAATACCATCCCAAACCCTAGAATCTTCTTTACAGTTATGTGAACTCCAGTCTCTAGTAAAGTTAGATACCAAATTCAGTTAATTGCGCTAAAGAAGGCTTTTCACATGGTTGTACTGGTTTGAACAGAATTTAATTTGAGAGGGATTCCTGGGATTCAGTGGAGAGTATTTAATCAGAACCCCAAAAGTTAATCTAGACAGGCAACAAGCTCCAAAAAGACTTTGTTCTAACCAGAACTGTTTAATAGAAACCAACTACAAACAGTGTTTATCCAGAATTATTCAGCACTCTGATAACATTATACAACACAGGTTCAGATACCAGTTAAGAGTTCAATTACTACACAACTGACTCAAACTCAATGGGATCAGATACCAAAACTATAGAGTGATGATTTAAAATGTACATCTTCCCACTCTGTGTCAAAGTGAGGACTCTCAAGAGTACCCAGATCACTTACCAGGTCAGTAAGGTGTCTCAGTGGCCAGGGGGTGTTCCTTAGATGGCCAGTCTAAGGAGGAGAGTCTTTGACTGCATACCTCCAAGGTATACCTCCTGCACTCCTCCAAGGAAGACCATCTCAAAGAGGGTTTATGGCAGGCTCTATTTATACTCTAGTTGGATCTAAGCTGTGGTCATTTATGGTAGTTGTCCAGAAACTTCTCTCAACTGAGGCACCTCCCTGGTCAAAGGCCTTGTCTGTTGATGAAGGGGTGTGTGCGTTACCATAGGGGTCCACCAGCCTAGAAGTTTCTGTTGCTTCTGGGGTTGGGGGGATGAGAGTGCATCTGCCATACCACAAAAGACAAAAAACCCTTTTGTTGAATAGTCTAGTGATAGTTAAGTAGTGAAGCTTATACTTCAGATACTCAATATTTAAATTTAAGTCCTTGTTTTGGTATTGTATCATTACCTTGCCATTAAGTCCTTTAGCCATCTCTGTCATCTCTGTTGGATTCAGTGGATGATTTTAATATAAAGCAGAAACACATCTGGGAGAGACTAAGCTACCAAACTAGAAATTTCAGTTGAACACTCAAATAGGCATGAGAGTTTGCAATTCAAAGCCTGGCTTTTTGTGTGACAGAGCAATTATGTAAGTTAATGTGCCTTTTATACCTTAGATGAGCATTCTAACTGCTAGATCATTAAGTTTCAGAGTATAAGAAAATGTATAAATGCTTCTCCATGAAGTTGAAATACCTGTGTCCAAGTGTAAGTTGACATCTCTGTTATTTAGAGGAGGTGCAAGCTATTTCATATCTGGCCTTAAAACATAAATAAGAAAATGCTGGGGGGGAGGGGGTGATGCGCAGTGTGGATGAGGAAAGAAAAACCCTGAAATGCCAAAAAGCCCAAACCACTGTTGAGAGTATAATTTTCTGGAAAGCTTCTGTTCTGCAGCTGGATCATTCCGACGGATGTGATTCTATTTTTCTTGCTCCCTTCTTTCAGAGCTTCAAGTTCTTCATTATTGCTGTTGACATTTGCTACTGGCTTTCACATGTTTGACTAGGTCTTCTTTTGGGATTATCCAGTCCAGAACAACATCTCCTGTGCTCGGTTTATAGATCACATATGTCAAGAAAACATCTTCAGGACACTCCATGTATTTCCTGAATGTATGTGCCCAACCCTAATGTCTTTTCAGCAGATAGTAGAATGATTGAAGCCCTGGCTGAACATGCTAGTTCTGTGTGACTCATGAATAACATGATCTATTTCAAAAAGCTTTCACAGGAATCATTTAAGTTTCCCACATCTATGTCTTTACATCTATTACATATCTATTATCCTATCAAAGCACATATTTCTATTTTTTCTGTTTAATACATCCATAGTCTAGTAACCATGCTCCTAATGATATTTGATCACAGTTAATATCCTGCGTAAAGGAAATAATGACAGCTGTTTATTTATTCATTCTGTTCAGTTTTTTATAAATCATTCTAAAATCTTATCAAGACCTGAAAGATTTCAACTGAATGAATGCTGTTTGTAACTGTCAGGCTGGGGAGTTTAGACAATAAATATTATACAACATAAATGGTAATTATTTCATGTTTTAACTATTTTGAATTTGAGCAACCTATAATTTTTCAATGTAGGTTTCTTCCTTCAAATTAAAAAAAAAATCTGGATCAAATAATAATGAAAACTAAGGTTACCTTTGGTTTATGTCAGGTTATTTGATTGCTGGGTTGAGTTTGCGTATATCTACATTGATAAATTGTAGGAGATGGCTCTCAATAAAAATGTAATTTTGCATGACATCTGTAAGTTCCAAAAAGCATTGTTTCATATTGGCAATAATTTAAAGTGATGCAGACACTATGAAAATATTTTATTGATATTTTGCCTCCATTTCTTGTCTGGAAATGAGCTAATTTCAATTTTTGATGTCGGTCTCATTTAGTTTATCTGTCTTTAAAATACATATTATCTTTCTGAAGACTGGTCCTGTTCTGTAAAGGAATCAATACTCTGTATCTCTACTTCATACATTTTACTCACTGTTTTCATGGGAAAATTTTAAAGTCCTGAGAAGTGTATTATCAACTATTTAGGGCTCAATTATTTCAAAATTATTTTGCTGTAGATAAAAAAATTTAATTTATATACAGGATTAAAGCCTAGATAAAAATAATAATTAAAATAAAAGGCTGGAAGGTATTGTATTCAGTGACAAACCCAGCTTATTTCCAGATGAGTTTCACCACATGTATTCAACATAGCCCAGTATTCTCTGGAAAGAGTTAGGTGACATATGAGAAATGTCTATTGTGAATGAAGACTCAGATCCCACCTTTAGGTTTGTTATTGTTTGTGATATGTTTTCTCACTAACTCATAAACAGTAATTACATTTACTAACTTATGGCATCATGGGAAATCTCTTATGACTGAAATTATGACTCTTAAACTGAAAATACTATCTCTGCTTATATGAGTTTGATTTCAGGTTAACCATTTGTCAGACACATATTCCTGTTTGCTCGCCTTCTGCTGTTTTTTGCTTTGAGTGATGAGGAAGAGTGAACAAATTAAGTGACTTCTTAAGTCACACACTTAAGAAGTTGGCAAAAGATAGGCTTTCTGGTTTGATATGTACTCATACATACATACATGTATAGGTGTGTGTTTGTTATCCAGTAAATTTGATCCATTTTCTGACTGAAGTGGTAATTTATTAAGTGTTCTTTGGCTTATTAGATCTGAGTTCTAGCCATAGCTGGGAATTTTCTCCATTGGTGCTTTTGAAATCTAGCTTTTAGCCATACCAATTCTTAAATAAACATACTTCAAGTTGACTTCAAGTTCCTCTGGTTACACCTGCAGTGCAACATAGCTGCTGAGTTATAACATACTATTAGTTTACACTAAAGAATCTCTCAGATATTACAGGAGGTCTGGTTTAGATTGCTATTATTTCAGTTGGGAATTTTTTTTACATTTTAGGTTTTAATATGTTTAATTTTTTATTAGAAGATTGTATAAACTGTATGACAACTCTGTGAAATAATTATTATATCTATGACTTATGAAGAGTGCTGAACTACTTTGGATGACTGATCTGAAGTCAAAATATTCCTAATGATTTTCAGGGTAATAATAGTTTTAATTTACTCATTGTGTTACCTAACTTGAAATTTCTACTTTCTGTTCTTCCAGTCAATCTTTATATCATATTCACATTCATAATTACAGCTACTGTACAGGGGTAGTATAAGAATTGATGAACTATTACATAATCTGAAGAGTGGGGAAAAAGATCAATGATCTGCTTCATCATTTCTGATCAAAGCAAAATTAAACTATAAGGTCTTCCATAGATGAAAGAAAATACCTATCATACACAGGAATATGCAATATTTTACTCAGCTTTAATAAACTCACTAAAGCATGGCATACTGTAAATTATATTGTCATCTATTTTTGACCTTTTTTGTGAAAAAGTACAATAACTGTAACTTTAGATACTCGAGTATTGAAATATTTCTCATGATCATAGAAAAAATTGCAGAATCATGGAAAAAAAATCAAGTCTTTTCCTTTTGATCTTCCTAAAGCTGCCATTAAAAATAACTATAATAAAGAGCATGCTTAGACCTATTGTCTGCTTCAAAATCCTAGAAACCAATACATTATTTAACATCAATTTTATTCTGTCCTTTTCATACAAGTATAAGAGAGATGTGAACAGCAATGCATTATTTCCCACACAATGGACTTCATCAGGAAGATAGTGAAGACACATAATTTACCAAGAATAGTATAAGCAAACCCATGGCAGAGCTGGAAATGAAGCTTACATCTCTGCATGCTCTGTGTGCATGGTTCTACAAACCTGTGGAAGTTCTGATGTTGATTTTTGTAATTCTGAGAGAGGAACATCACCTCTAAAATCCCAGGCCTGTATTTAGTAATAAATTTTACCTCTTCCTACTGTAAGGTACAAAGGGGATTCCATTCTTTACTCAGTACTTCTCCTTTCATAAAATGCAACCATATTTCATTTATACCAGAAATATCTTTAACAATTGTGGAGTAAGTAGTAGGCAGGTATCTATCATCAGATCAGAGATGCATGGCTGTACCATGATGTTCTTCACTAGTGTGTTTTCACTTCTTTTTCCTACCTTATACTCTCTCATGTCAGCTGAGAGGACTTTACAGGGTTTTCCTACAATTGTTGCTCTATAGTAACACTACCACTGGGCTAAAATCTGGCCTTATATCTTAGTTGAGAAGGGTGCTGATTCAGTATTTTGTGCATGTAAAACAGTCTTCCAGTAAATACAGTTCTTTTAAATAAAAGGTAGAATCTGACTGATTCAGTGTTTCGTGAGCAACAGAAAATATCTAAAGTGATTAGACACCTCCAAAAGTATTAACGCTCAAAAATTTTTGCACAAATTCCTTTATTTCTTCAGCATATAAGGCGTAGCCTTTGGCCATGTGATGCAATGCAGCCAAGTTACGTGTGATATCTGCAATGATAAAATACATTGTTGTTATTGCTTTTATAATAGAAATAAAAATTCTTACAGTCAGTATTAATAGATCAATATTACAGTTTCAACAACTTACTGGGTTCATTCTGCCTCTTCTAGGCTAGTAGGAGTAAAATGAACTGAGGCCAGACTGGACTACAGTCTTCTGGTGAGCAGTATGTGGCTCTCTGCAGGCAATAAATTAGAACAAAATACACTTTGCATTATCCTTTTTGAAGCAGATGTAATTGAGGTGTAAGGATCTTTGTCTAAAATCCAGTAAAAAGAATGCAATCCTGTGAATTCACGAAAGGAGGTTATCTACCCATAGTGATTACAACATAAAAGGTTCATGTTTCCTTTGCTTGGGAGAAGTAAAACTATTTCTCTATAATTGGTTCAAATTGCTTTACAACGATTTCTTTTTGCTGGTGGTTGTCTATAAAAAATGGTGACAGGTTGTTTTTCCTCCATCTTTCGTATTGAAAGACTTTCATGGAAATTTAGATTCAATACCTTTTCCTCGAAGACAGAAGTGTGTGAATTGAGTGATCTATCTAAGGTATACAGGTTTTCCCTTGAGTTTAATACAGGAAAAGACGCTGGTTTGTCAGTGTGTTGTATAACAGATTCCTTCCAGCTTTGGGCTATAAAATGCCGTCTGTTGCTCTTGCAGAAAGCAGTCATATACCAATTCACAAATTTGTCAGTCTGCATCTTTCAAATTCCCTCCCAGTACTCACCCCATAATTCGACAGGGAGAATATTTTGGAATCTCTCGCTTTGGGTTTCTGAACTAAATGTGAATATTGGGAGTTTTGTACACATTGTGCCTGTGCCACCCCTAAATCCCTTTGCCCCATCATTTATGTATGCACAAGAGATGGGCAAGGTTTCCAGAAAGAAGGAATGGCTTTTACTGGACCATTTTAAGTATTGATATAAAGATTAGGAAAACTGTATGTATGCGTTCATTCCTCAGGTTTTAAAAGGATTATATTTTTACTCAGTAAACAGGTACCTGGCAGTTCTGTATCCTTAGGCATCTATATCCAGGACATGGCTGAGATATATTGTGACATTCTTTTGGCCAGGTACTTTTTCCTTTCCTCTGAAAACCAGAGAAGAGAGACAGTGTGGTATATGTGAATGTATTATTTGCAGACTGAGTCAGGGTGCAGACAAGTGATGGTGGTGGTTTTTGTTAAGTCCAGTTGGCAGCTAAGTACCACGCAGCTGCTCACTCACTCCCTCCCCTATCCTGCACTGGGACAGGGAAGAGGACAGGCAAAGCAAAAGCAAGACAACTTGTGCATCAGAATAACGGCAGTTTAATAAACAAAGGAAAGGGGAAGAAGAAGGACACCCCCCCCCCACCAAAACCCACAAAACAAGCCACCTCCCACAAGTAGACTGATGTCCAGCCAGTCTCTGAGCAATGACAACCTTCCAAAAAAAGTCTTCTCTCTGTTTTTATTGCTGAGCATGACTTTATATGGCATGGAACATCCCTTCAGTCATCTGTCCAGGTTGTATCTCCTCCCAACCTCCTTCCTACCCCCAGCCTACTTACTAGAGGGCAGAGCTGGAAAAAGGAAAAGCCTTGGCTCTGCAAGCTCTGCTCAGCAACAGCCAGAACACTGGTGTGTTATCAACCTCATTTTAGTCATGAATCCAAAACCAGGTACATTACAGGCTGTTAAGAAGAAAGCTAACTCCATTCCGCCCTGACCCAGCACAGAGGTATAGTGGACATAATAGCTGGTATTGGTCTTGGGCCCTTCAATATTTCTCTCCATCTCCATCATGAACTTCACATCCTAGGTAGGCCTTCATTTTGCTCTTCTGTGCTCGTCTCAGTAAAGGCTCTGCACTTAGATTATCTAAATGGTTCTCCACTGCTCTGGTTAGGACTCTTATTCTGACCATGAGTGCCTGAGCAATTTAGATGAGATGTCACTAGTATCTTTTAAAAACAATGGTATCACCTGTCTTTCTGAATTGTGAATGTGTCGATTCATATATCTTAAAGATCAAGTTGCCTTTTTTTCACAGGTCCATTTCAGTGGCAACTGTCTGTCACTTAGTATCTTTTCCCTCAGTATTTCTGACTACTCAAGTTCTCAGTGAAGAGTCAGGATTCGTATCAGTCCTTAATGTATTTCTCCTGTTAAATATTTCATTTCTGAGACATACCAGTCTGCCGGTGTTTTACAGAGTTCTAGTCTTTTTCTGCATTACTCATGCTTCACAAATTTATGGGTTCCTATTCAGATATCAGGATATTTGGTCTTTCATTAGTAAGACATTCTTTCTTGTAAACCCACTGCACTAACAGGTCAATACACGTGCTGGTATATGACCAGTTGGTTCTCTTTGGTCTTTCTGGTATCACAGTTACTTTCTCTGTGCGGAAAGAAGAAAATATAAAGTTTACAAAGCATTACAAAGATGGCATGTCTACATGATGCTGAACCTGAGCTGATTACCCTTGGAACAGAATTACTAGCCCAGGCCCTGTGCCAGGCTAATGTTCTTATTCTGCATTCTGGGTTCAAAGCAGTATTGTGCTCTTTTGTGCTGGGTGAATGTACTAGCTCCCTAGGATGTAACTTCAGGCATGTGGGGTATGCTTCAGTGGCCCATTTAGACATGGGTTCATAGTCATGAGGACTCTTGAGGAGGCATGATGTGGAAATAAATACAGAAATAATTCTGGTTATTGAACAGTCCTAAAATATGTATTATATGTTAAGTATCATAAGATAAATGAAGTCACTTCCTGACACCAGTGTTGCTTGCATTTCTAGGAGCAGTAGACCTGTGAACAGTCTGAGATTAAACTCAGGAGGGGCAAAGACAGCACAGTGGTAAAATTAAGACTTTCGAGAGGCTGTCAGGTTATTTTTCTCTCTAGGAGCATGAAGTCTGCATCAATTTATGCTTTTTTGTCAGTCTTTTACAGCATGAGTTTCGTTTCATTGATACCAGGTTGTCCACATTTTCTTATAATAGAAACAGCTGTCTAGATGTCAGTAAGATACTGGCCCACACAGGTTGTTTTTGGTTGTTGTTTCTGTTTGTTTGTCTGTTTTCTTTTAAAGCTTCTAAATTAAATAGAACAGTTTTCCAACCAAAACTGGCATATTTCTAATCATACTTACCTGGAAATGTAAGCACGTGTTTATCCCCAAATGGAAATTTAGGCATTCTCTGCCTAAATCAAGGCAATGTGACTTTTGTTTTAGCTTGCAAAATTCATTCTGTTGTTAGAATTTGGCTGACCAGAGAGTTTTTGCATGAATATTTTTTTTTTCCTGTAATCAAGATGTCTTCCTCGAGTGTCCCAGCCACATCAGAAAAGAGAACAGATTTGAAATGGCAAAACAAACAAAACAACAAACGAACAAAAACCCCCAGATCTGAGAATGCTCTAACCTTTTTTTGTTCTCTCAGAATACAGATAAAATCTTATAGAGCATCACAGCTGGCTATGTCCCTTCTTCATTTATTCTCAGAAACCAAATGTACTGCACAAACAAAGGAAATTATGTTGGATTTACTCTGAAATGTCAAATAAATAAATACAATTTAATTAAAGCTGATACTTAGAAATTAAATGGAATGTTGGTCCATTTCAGATGAATAAAGTCAATGTTCATCAAACAGACATGCCAGCAATCTGTTGTCCCAGGTGTGTTTTCACTAATTTTTGTACTGTTGGGGTATATTTTGAAGAGAAGGAACCAAATCTATATGAGGTATTTTAGCATTCAACTTTCTCAGGAGGCCCTTATAAGACCTCTGTATGAGACTTGGTAGTCTGTTCTTGTATCTTAAAAATCTAAGAGGCTTATAGATTTTAGTGCACACTGAGCTTTATTCAAAGAGGTAATGGCACATTGACAATTGCCTCTTCTTCCATATGCAAATTTATCCATGCAAAGCAAAGTCTTTTATGGTTCGTAACACCTATGTATTGTTTCTCTGAATAAAAAAATATAAACCAAAAATAAACCAAAACATCCAGCTGCCCATTGCATAATTTTAAGTATACATTTCCCACTGAACTCAATCAATTTTGTAAGAGAAAAAAGTAAAAAAGGAACCGTTTTTCTGATTGAAATATTTTTACTTTGAAAGGAAATCAGAAGACAAGGATATATGGATAATTGCATTGCTCTTAAAAAGAAACAGAGTCTAATATCCTGCTAAGACTCCATTATACTTTGTTCTTTGTAAAACCTTGTTAAGAGGTGCTAGAAAGAAAATGGAAAGTGGGAAAGGTCTAATGCCTCCTTTGATTTGGGTAGTTAAAAATAAGGAAATGTTTCAGTGGTTTTAAAAGGTCATATTTTACATCTGTTACTAAAACACAGGCATTTATGCTAAAGTGATTCTTATGGAGACCCCTAGGGTGATAATTTTGAACACAACAGTAAAGACATTTAAGTTCCTCTAACACATTTAATCCTTTAATTTGATTTGCAACTATTAAACTTTCAAAGTCTCTTTAAGTCTCACTGTTGCAGGATCAGATTGTTGATTTCTCTTTACTTTCTGTTCAGTGGGCAAATAATTGTAACTTGATGAAGTGTTAAAATTTACATGATTCATAGGCTTGACAGTAACTATTTAGCAATTCATTTCCTCTCCTTAGAGAAACCACGTCAACACAAGATAACACTGAAATGGCAATTTTTAGTCAGTTATTTGTTGAAGATTTTATGATTAGGATTTTAAGGTTTAGATTAACCTTACTCAGAGGACAGGAGTTTTCAAAGGTATAATCAGTGTGGTGCTGAGCTGTACTGTAGTTTTGTACCAGTGTATTTTTTTCTGATTTTAATTACAAAAATTATTCTCTTCATTGCCCTAGTGATTGCTCTAGCATACTATTTAAATTATTCTTAACAGTTTGGTAGTGCATCCATGGAAGGCTACAGTCTGACAGGAAAATAAATCCTTAAACTCATAATGATGATGTGGTTAGAAAAAGTTCATGGAGAAGTGGAGAGAATAAAGGAAAGCAATTAAGGTACAAAAGGAAAATTCCATGCTTCATTGTCCAGGATTCTGAACTCCTTGGTTAACTGGTAGGTTTGGGTTTGCATTTTCTGTCTTGTGTCTTTATTTGGTGGGCGATTACCATGGCATCAGTATCTTCCATGACTTACAGATTTTCTGTATAAATTGCACCATTCTTCTCAATATTATTGCATATACAGCAACATTTCACAGCTGTCAAGTAGGAGAAGTCTCTTATGAAATAGCCAAACCAAGTGTAGTCAGGGGAATTAGATTTAAATGCTTCCCAATATCCTTGGTGACTATTCATCACTTGTTGAAATACACATATATCAAAATACTGACCTATTCATATTACATTAATGAATTGGCAACCAATTTACCTGATACTCACTTGCAGCTTCTCTTGGAAACTGAGGAATTTTCTTGCTTCGAGTGGAAGGAATTCGATTAATCTAGTTTGGGGTTTTAACACATTCTGGTATTGCTCCATCTGTCAAGTCAATTACAATTTTGGATGAATTGAAGAATGAAAGCCAAATTTGTGTAATGATAAACCTTGCTTATAAGGCAATAACTTGGAAAATTAAGGCACATTCTCATTGAATTTTGTGATCCATATAATTTTTAAGGGAATTCCTCCAATCAGCATTTGAAGAAGGTTCATTAATATTGACACTTCCTCTGAAGATTTTTTAAATCAGTTTGTAAATATTAATATTCTTTAAAATTAAATCAGAGGCAGTACTTTTAAATGTATAAAAGACATCCACATTAGGTTACAGACTTATCAGAAACTTTAAGAATGGTGTGACAAGGTTTGTTCCCATGGAAGAACTTTAGAGCCTTAGCTGCCTCTTGAAATGCCCACACAAATCATGACTTGACCCTTAAAAATCAGATTCACGCCTTCCTTTTCACAACCATAATTGACATTTTGCAGTTAACTTCATGCTCAACCTCTAGTATTTCCTGTCACTTTTTCTGGGGAGGTGGAATGCAAATTTTGAAATACAAATCAGCACAATGGAAAGTTGCTCAAAGTACTACATTCATACTCTGCAATTGCATTCTGAGAAGAGAGATTTACTGACCTTGGAGAATGCAGGTGAAAAATCATTTCCACAGAAATTGAACTTATATTTTCTAGGAACCTTTAGATAAAGTTTATGAGCCTTTCAGAAGTTATTAGATGGGCACAGCTTTCTCATTTTTGAGCTTTATCATCTAGCTGAAGCACTTCGAAGTAGTCCTACAGATTTGTGAGGCAGGGAAAAGTCAATTACAGTCTTGAATTATTAGCAATTAGAAAACAATACATTGCCAGATAAATTTGGAGACCTCCAAATTAGTAACTCTTCATTGCAGAGCTAGAAATACTCAGCAAATGCATATGTGTAGATTTATTCCATTAGGAGTTAATATTGCTTTCTATATGATTGTATCCATTATGAAGATTAAAAAATATATATTAATTAAACACAGATCAAATATACACTGTTGTGTGAAAACTACTTGCTTTTCTCTAAGCAGCTGAATATACTTATAATATCTCAGTAAGTGTGTGCTGGAGGGCTGATAAACTGATATGGGTGGAGTTCTAAGACATACTTGCATGGTCCTGTGATGTTCAGCCTAGCTTCAGACAGGCTGTTATGTCTGCACAAAACAGTGCAATGCTGTTCTGCACAGATCTACTACTTTGGGTTCCAGAGTCCCAGCAGACCAAAGGTCCAATAGTGCCCCCTTACTTCACTGGACCTGTCACAAAACTGAAAAATGTATGGCACTAGTGCTTTGGGTCCCAGAGCAAGGTTAACTGCAAACTGGGTTGACTTGCTTTCTAAAATGTGGTACACTATGACGAGGTGGACACTACCTGGTTCGTGATCAGTAGCAAGCCATATAATGGAGGATACTTCAGCTTCCTTAGTGTTCCTGTGAATTGATATAAAGCAGCTAATGCAGCTTTACTGATTAGAAAAGGTTTAGATCCCCTGCTTTTCATAAGAAGTTAGTTTTGTTGGCATATTCTTAGTGTTGCTACTACTAAGAAAGATATTGTGGTCGATCATTACAGAAAATGTTTCTTCTGAAAGTTAATCATTAATCACATTTCTAGGCAGAGTGAACTACTATAGCTTTATTCAGAGGAACTGCATTCCTACAAGTTAAAATGGAATACAGAAATAAATGCTCAGGAAAACACCAAATTACAGAATTATAGAATCATTTAGGTTGGAGAAAAACCTTTAAAATCATTGAGTTCAACCATTAACCTAACTCTGCCAAGTCCACCACTAAACCATGTCCCTAAGCACCATGTCTACACAGCTTTTAAATGCCCCCAGGGATGGTGACTTAAATTACGTACCATAGCTATTGCAGTAGTATAAAACCGTCTCTCTCCAAAAAGCTAAAGGAATTTGAAATGGTTTGTAGGAAGATTCAGTTTTGTAGTTGTATCTTCTAAATTAGGAGGCATTCCATTTATTTCCATAAGTTGCTCAACATTATACACGAAGGAAGCAGGAAAAAAAGATGACTTTTATATTTTATGCTTGGTTGAACACTGCTGTATGCCTTCAAGAAATTTACTTTTAATTTAATACTATATACTAGATACGTCTGTACATTTATTAAAAAAAATATTACAGGGTACTTGAAAACTAGTTCCCATCAGACATCCATAGGAATAAAGATGGGCTTTGGCATGCATTTCATCTGATATTTAGCCAGAATTTCTTTTTACAAGAGGAAAATCTCATTTTCAGAAACATAGCTACATCAAATAATGATTTATCTCCATTCTTTGTTCATTTTCCTACAGATTTTATCCATACAGTTCTTCCCACAAATGTAAAAGTTCTCAATTCTGGAATGGCAGTATGCTTTTTGTGATGATATAGTGATGTCATTCCAAATGCAGTGTATTTTATGTCATGCAGTGCTTGAAAACTCATGTTTATGTACATCCCCCCGTGTGATGAAGAGTATCATATATGCACAAGATTAACTATACTGGCATCCATTATTATGATGTATTACTTTTTAGAGAACTGTTATGCTTGGCTAGACTAATGAGAATTTTGGTTTTGCTGGTTAGTGTATAAGTAATATGAAGTGAGTCAGTCTCTGCCCTGAAAAGTCCACAGCCTGAATAACAGGATACAACAGGAATAGCAGAGTCTTATTATGTAGCCATATACTTAACAATGGGAGAACTTTGCATCATCTTGTAAATCAAATGTGTGAATATATTTAAAAAAATAGTAGTCAGTTCTGAATTTACTTTTTTTCTTGCCAAGACTGGAAAAAAGTTACATCCCATTAAAGCTATCTTCTGGTGCATTTTTATATTTTTGTGTTTGTGCTCCAAAACCAGCCAGTGTCAGTCAAAGTTATGGATCTGGCTTGGTAGCTACGGAGCCTGTATGAAGGATGGTGCCAGATGGATCACAGCAGCCTCTTCTAGGTACAGTTCAGTATCAGCAAGTTCAGTATCAGCAGAGTCAGCCTTATCTTCTGCATAGGCCTTGGACACGCGCTATAGGCAATTCTCTCTGCAGGCCTCTCTCCTTGTGGATGGGCCCTGGCTCTGACTTATGCTCTTCCCCTACCTGGGACTGTCACTGCTCCTGTCATTGCCTCAGCCCTGCTTGGGTGCTGCAGGGCTGCACCCTGGCAGTGGTGGCCTTGCTCATCCTCCCTTGTAGAGCAGCCCTCCTCTTGCTGGCCCCTAGCACAGCCCTTTGGGGCCAATTTGCTGTTACTGGGTCATGTCACTTTTCCTCACAGTGTCTGCTAGGTGGGGCATACACATACCTTGTTTAGAGTGCACTTGCTTTTCCAGCATGAAGTTGAAATTCATGTTTGCTTTCTTTCCCCTCCTTTTCTTTCTGTCAGAGAATAAAATATCACTTCTGATAATTTCTCTCAGAGGTCTCCTCAAATATCACTTCTGGGATGTGTATCGTTGTTGTCTGTCACTGGAAAGAACCATGTTCTGATGGTGGTTACTCCCCTAATTTTGTGAATATAAGTAGCATACTAGAGTTAGCATTGAGATGCCAGAGTTGTTAATCTCCATACGTCAGAAGCCTGAACCTTCAGGGAATACATTAGTCCGTGATCTTGCACTGTACTTCTGGCAGTAGGGCAGTCCTGCCCTAGTTAGCTCCAACAAGGCATATGGAGAAAGAGATGACTTGGAATACCTTAAGCTTGTGCAGGGCCTTCCCTACCTTTGGTTATATCTATAAGGTATAGCTTCGGAAGTCTCCCTTGTATTTTCTAAAAAAAAAAAAAAAACCCCACCAAAACCAACAAACATTTGCACATGAGGACTTTTGGTCCTTAAAAAAATAATCCTACCTTCATTGCCTGTTTTACTGTCATTATCTAGGGAAAAGCACAAAGTTTTTCTCTTACAAAATCCATTCCTAAACTTTTTTTTTAATCGTTCCTATAAAAAGTATTTAAGGCACGTGTCCCTTTTGTTAACTGCACACATAAACCATACACTTCTGTTTTCACCAGTCAGCCGCAAAGCCACCAATTCTAGTTGACAGGGATGATTTAAGGGATCAAGTTCTCTTTCCCATGCCAGCCTCAAAATCCAGCAAAACCTCATTGCTCTCAGCGCTTTTTTTATGGGAAATGACAGAAGAAAATTCTAATGAGAAAAATCAGGAGTCATAGCATCATTTCAGTTGGAAGATGCTCTCAGGATCATTGAGTCCAACCATAACCTCACCTAAATCTAGGACTGAAACATGTCCCTGAGAATCTTGTCTAAACGCCTTTTAAACACTTCCAAGGATGGTGACTCCACCACTTCCCTGGGCAGCCTGTTCCAATGCCTGACAACCCTTTCTGTGAAGAATTTTTTCCTAATATCCAATCTAAACCTCCCCTGGAGCAACTTGAG
Source organism: Caloenas nicobarica (assembly GCF_036013445.1). Taxonomy (NCBI): domain Eukaryota; kingdom Metazoa; phylum Chordata; class Aves; order Columbiformes; family Columbidae; genus Caloenas; species Caloenas nicobarica. Next base: position 83,891,443 of record NC_088246.1, on the reverse strand, counting down.
GCCGTTTCCTCTTGTCTTATCACTTGCTGTTTGGGAGAAGAGACAAACCCCCTCCATGCTACAACCCCCTTTCAGGTAGTTGTAGAATGTAATAAGGTCTCCCCTCAGTCTCCTTTTCTCCAGGCTAAACAGCCCCAGTTCCCTCAACTACTCCTCATAATACTTGTGCTCCAGGCACCTCACCAGCTTTGTTGCTCTCCTCTTCACTCTCTCTAGTACTTCAATGTCCTTCTTATGATGAGGGGACCAAAACTGAACACAGTATTCAAGGTGGGGCTTCACCAGTGCTGAGTACAGTGGCACAATCACTCCTCTAATCCTGCTGGCCACAGTATTCCTGATACAAGCCAGGATGCTGTTGGCCTTCTTGGCCACCTGGGCACACTGCTGGCTCATATTCAGCCAGCTGTCAATCAACACCCCCAGATCCCTTTCTGCCATGCAGCTTTCCAGCCACTCATTCCCGAGCCTGTAGCGCTGCCTGGGGTCATTGTGACCCAAGTGCATGACCTGATACTTGGCCTTGTTGAACCTCATACAATTGACCTCAGCCCAATAATCCAGCCAGTCCAGATCCCTCTATATTGCCTTCCTACCCTCCAGTAGATCAACACTCCCACCCAGCTTGGTGTCATCTGCAAACTTACTGAGGATGCACTCAATCCCCTCATCCAGATCATTGGTCAAGAGATTAAACAGAACTGGCGCCAATACTGAGCCCTGGGGAACACCTCTGGAAATGGAGAAGTGAAGGTTTGGACATCTGTCAGCTTTTCGTTTTACCCTTTTCTAACACAAGATGAAGAAGTAGTTGTGGAAAACGCTGAAGAATTATCAGAGAATCTTTTATCAGATGCTGTTGAGTTATGGAAGAAAATAGAATCACATACGTGGTATGAACAGAACAGTGTAATGATTTCAGGAAGCAGTAGTGTTTAGTGCAGAGGAACTAAAAATTTTCTACTTGGGAATTTCAGCTATATGAAAAGAATAAAGGCAACATAAAATATTTACAGAAGAATATTTTAGCTTTATAGCCATGTGAAGTAGTTAACAGTGATGAATGCAATTTACTATCCATTTTTTTGTAAAGGGTAGTGTGTGTGTCAATATGTATGTGCACATGTCTGTACAGGAGGAACATTTTCCTTTTTGTGTTGAATTTCTGTCTAGGAAAACTCTACTACCTGCATTTGCAGATTTGCAGAGGCAATTCTATACTGTGCCCTGTCTCTCTCATGGAGGGAAGCTTTGTGATACTAGAGAGGGACACTCATCTACCACATCCAAGATACTTCTTTCTTTCACTCTTAGTGCCTAAATTCTGAGACAAGTAGGAATAAGTTATTTTTGTAACTGCACAGTAAAACCTTACACTGAGAAACAAGACGTTATGTCTTTCTTAATTTGCTAAAATTTCCCATGCTCACGGAAAAATAAAGGGGTGAGGGGAGAGTGAAGAGACACAGTAGTTTTTGGAAAGTCCAAAGAAAGGATTTCTAGTGGAACCTTTTCTGAACTTTGACCAGACTTTAAAACGTGTTTTTGCAAAATAATATAAATTCAACTTTGAATTTGTAAATATGTTGAAATTATACTCCTCTAAATGATAAAAAAACCTCCTGTATTGACAATACCATACTTTCATCAGGAAACTCCTTATGCCATCAGTTAAAGGGTGGAAAGAAATTCAGTTTTATAGCGAGATTGTCCTCATGTACTTTTGAAGTCTCAAGTAGCTAATTAGCAGCACACAGTGTGCTTCCATATACAATGACTGAGACAAACAAGGACTTCTTCATCCAACTGTTTACACTTTATTTCATGTTATTGAAGATGAAAGATTTAATTACTTTTAACAATTTTTCTAAATTGTGCCTTCCATTATGATTTGTTATTTTCCCAAGGAAATCAGCACCAACAATAATTTCTACTCAGTAATTTCACAGAGTGAGAAAATGGCTTCATCAAAGTTAGGGAAATAGTCTATTTAAGTCTGAGAATTCAAGGCTGGTTCAGATTTAAATGTAGGATGGATAACAATGAATTGTAAAACAAACAGAAGACAGCTTTATGGTATAATATAGTGTCAGATTCTGCTGTGGAATAAGAAGGTGTAAATGCTGAACAGCTGAAGCTACTTAAACAAATAAATTCCAAGTTTATTCTGTCAGTACTGTCAGCTGTATCTGACTCTGGATTCCTTCATTATTATGTGTTGTTGGTGACAAGATTTTCTAAAATGCTCTGATAAGGGCCTTTGGCTCAGAATGTACTGTGCACATTTAAGGAACCTATAATTACATTTCTAAAAATTGAGTCTTCTCAGTTGAGTACTATGATGTTTGTTTCTTTGGTGAATTTCACCTGGCAACATTCTGGCAAAAATGAATAATAAGAAGTCACAGTTGAGGTATAACTGTAGAGAACTGGATTCTGTAGTGGATTAACATTTATAGTATACATAAATGTAAATTATTTTTTAAATAGTCAACATTTTCATAGTCCTTGTACTTAAATGGTAGAATGAGCTTTAACTAGTTCAAATCCTTTCCGCTTGTGGTTTATCAATATTTCCAAGTAAGATCCAACAGAAATATCTCCTGACACATCCTAGAACCACCTTAAAGAGTCACATCCCTTCGTTGTGATCCACAACTCATTCATGAGAAACTCAAAAAATTTTGCTCTTTTTAAACATCTTTTATTATATTAACAACGCTAGCAACCTGCATAACAACTACAGACAACCTAATAAAATCTATAAAAGCTGTCTTCTTGCTTTAGCCCATAAATCATCCTTCTTACCAGTCATCTTTGTAGAACAAGGGACGGGAGAGAGAAATCATAAACCCAGAAACAAATAAGGGCCTGTGGATGCGAGCACAAGTGTGAGCGTTCAAGGATACTTGCTGCATCAGCTATGAGAAAATAGTGTGAAAAATGGCTGGATGGAACACCTGGAGAGTTCAGTTGTTAATGTAAGGCTCTGCAACATCAGCACTTTCTTTCAAAGTAGCTTGTCAAAGGTTATAGCCATTACACCAGTTTAAACTTTTATTTGATAACCCTACACTGCACAAGATAAGTACATTCTCTGAAAAAGACAACCTAAAGAAAAAAGAATGTCACTGGCCACAATTGCACTGGAAGACATCCCTTTAATATGAAATTACTGAAAAATTTGCTTGAATAATTTCCTCCTTCTGTGCCTTACAAAGAATGGGTAAGTTTGTAACAGCTTTTCTTGATACTGGAAGCATTGCCTGTTAATCTTGTTTTGTGTTCTTCAGAAGGCAGAAGGGAATCATGAGACTTAGGTTGCATGTCACTGTATTATCCCCTTTCTTATTTACGGAAGATTGGCAAAGCTCTGCAGTATTGCTTCTGTTTGCTCTTGTGTCTTCAGTAGGCAAGAATTCAAATTGAAACAAAATTAATCACAGAGTAAATGGAAAATCACATATAATACCTTGATGAGAAAGCACTGAGTGCCTTTATACCATGCTGTAACAATTACCTGACAGAACAACCATAGAATTCAGAATGACTGGCTTAGACATTTGAAATTGTTACATTTGTTTAAAGATAACAATTATACAGCTGCCTGCACTATACTTGTGCGTCATCCTCTTTTGATATCATTGTTCTATTCTTCCACAGAATCTCCAGTAATAATAAAAATAAACAATAATAAATCATAGTAAGTAAAAAAAAAGTGTTCTGTTTAATGGAAGAAACAGAGGGTTGGAAGAGAAAAAAAATACAGATAATTAGATAAAGAGGGAATTTACTACTCAGGGTTAGCTTTCACAAGCTGCATGTCCTTGGGAGCAACTTCTCTTCAGGAAGTTTGTATGTGGAGAGTTTCATTGGGGGATAAAGCTTTTCCTGACCTATAAGAAAAATATAAAATTGGTATGAGTGTAATTAAAGCTGCAATGGTTTCCTAACCCTGACCCTTATCCCCCATTTTCTATGCATTTTTACAAATAATGCAGTAGGAAACACTGTACAAAATGTACTTATGTACTTCAGTCCCAATTTGCTCATGATGCAGCTAGGTTCTTTCAAACTGTGTGAGAATTTTTTCCACCATATATAAAAAAATGTAGACTATAAACCTGTTAGTGATATTCATTAATGGTGCAATCATTATGTTTTTTTGTATATTGCTAGTGGAACAAAGTTAAATAAAGATTTTTAGGCATGTTGAGTTGGGAAAAGCAGCAAGAAAACAAGATGTACATAGCTGGGTATCTGTCTAAGTGGCAGATATCATTGAATAGTTTTGCCCAGAGTGATTGTGGAGTCTCCATCCGTGGATATTCAAAACCTGACTGGACACAAACCTGGACAGCCTATGGTAGCTGGCACTGCTTGAGCAGCAGGGTTTAATTACATTACCAGGAAGAGATCCTCCTGGGAACTACACTAAGACACATGGAAAATACTGAGGTGATTTGTGACAGTCAACATGGCCTCACTAAGGGCAAATCACACCTGACAAATTCGGTGGCCTTCTACAACAGAGTTACAGCATTGGTGGAGAAGGCAAGAGGAACTGGTGTCATCTACCTGGACTTGTGCAACACATTTGACACTGTCCCACATGACATTCTTTTCTCAGGGATCAGTATTGGGACTGACATTTAATATCTTAGTTAGCAACATCAAGAATGGGACTGAGTGTACTCTCAGCAAGTTTGCTGATGACAATAGTATGTGTGGTGCAACCGACACACTGGAGGGAAAAGATGCCATCCAGAGGAACCTTGACAGGCTTGAGAGGGGGCCCATGTAAACCTCATGAAGTTCAACAAGGTCAAGTGCAAGGTCCTGCACAAGGTCCATCCAACATGACCTCGCAATGTGCACTTGCAGCCCAGAAAGCCAACTGTATCCTGGACTACGTCAAAACAAGTGTGGCCAGTCGGCTGGGGGAGGTGATTCTCTCCTTCTATTCCACTCTGGTGAGACTCTGCCTGGACTACTGCATCCAGCTCTGGAGCCCTCAGTATGAGAAGAACATAGACCTGTTAGAACGAGCCCAGAGGTGTGTCATGAAGTTGATCAGAGGGTTGGAGCACCTCTCCTATGAAGACAGGCTGAGAGAGTTGTGGTTATTCAGCCAAGAAGAGAAGGCTCTGGGGAAAAATTATAGCAGCTTTCAAGTACCTAGAGAGGTCCTATAAGAAAACTGGAGAGGGACTTTTTACGAGGGTATATGGTGATATGAAAAGTGGTAATGGCTTTAAAGTGAAAGAGGGTGGATTTAGATTAGGTCTAAGGAAGAAAATCTTCACCATGAGAATGATGAGACACTGGAACAAGTTTCAGAATAGCAAGCAGAATTGCAACCCTGGACTTCAGCAGGGCCAACTTTGGCCTTTTCAAACAATTGCTAGGGGAAATACCGTGGGCAAGGCTGCTTGAAGGTAAAGGGGCCCAAGATAGTTGGTTAACATTCAGGGACTGCTTCTACCAAACTCAAGATCAGAGCATCCCGACACGTAAGAAGTCAAGGAAGGGAGCCAGGAGACCTGCGTGGTTATACAAGAACTGCTGGCTAAGCTCAAGTGGAAGAGGAGAGTTTACAGATCATGGAAGGAGGGGCTGGCCACTTAGGAAGAATATAAGGTTGTTGTCAGAGGATGTAGGGAGGCAACTAGGAAAGCTAAGGTCTCCTTAGAGTTAAACCCGGCGAGAGGGGTCAAGGATAGCAGAAAGAGCTTCTTCAAATACATGGCAGGTAAAACTAACACCAGAGGCAATGTAGGCCCATTGCTGAATGGGATGGGTGCCCTGGTGACAGAAGATACAGAGAAGGCAGAGTTACTGAATGCGTTCTTTGTCTCTGTCTACTCTGCCAGAGGCTGTCCTGAGGAGCCCCGTACCCCTGAGGCCCCAGAGGAAGGTAGGACAATGGAGGAGTTTGCCTTAGTTGATGAGGACTGGGTTAGGGAGCAATTAAGCAATCTGGACATCCATAAATGTAGACCGGTCAGCCTCACCTCCATTCCTGGGAAAGTGATGGAACACCTTATCCTTGGTGCCATCTCAAGGCATATCAAGGATAAGAGGGTCATGAGGGACAGTCAACATGGCTTCACCAAGGGGAAATTGTGCTTGACCAATCTCATAGCCACTATGAAGACATAACAAGGTGGATTGATGATGGCAGAGTGGTGGATGTGGTCTACTTTGACTTCAGTAAAGCATTTGACACCATCTCCCACAGCATCCTCACGGCTAAACTGAGGAAGTGTGGACTTCCAATCCCTAACATTCTGTGATTCTGTGTGATTCTGTGATTCTCAGAGAAGCTGTGGATGCCTCACCTCTGGAAGTGTTCAAGGCCAGGTTGGTTGAGCAACCTGGTCTAGTGGAAAGTGCCCATGCCCATGGCAGGGGGGTTGGAACTAAATGATCTTTAAGGTCCCTTCTGACCCAACCCATTCTCTGATTCTGTCTTAAGTCTCTTCCACCCTAAACGGTTCTGTGATTTTGTGTAAGTAAATACAGCATACGAATATGTATTCATTAATTTTATGAATTTTTAATATAAAATACAGCATTGATGTTTACTGTCAAAACTGTAAACAGTTGTTTAAAAAATAAACAGAAAAAAAATCCCTGCCAGGAATAAATGAAAGATATTAAATCATTTGACACAACTACCTGCAGAAAAAGTATTCCAAAATGATTTTTCCACCTCTAACAGTGTGCTACTAGATTTTTGTTATTAGAAATTTGTGACTATGTAATCTTTCACTGTCATTTGCTTAGTCTGCTTCAGTCTATTCTGTGGAGTAAAAGCTTCTTCAGTGTTAGCAAAGAATCTTTGGCCACAGTCACACGCGATCGATCAGACTTTGGTATTTCCCATTATCAATTCTGCTTATATTTTTTTCCTGCAATCTCATGTCCTCTGGTGTTACTCAGATTTGGTAATGTTAACCTTTTTTTCTCCTGATAGTTGCATACTCTTATGCTCACTGTATATCTGGGCATTTGCTGCTGTCTAGAAAAATGAAGTTGTCTCACTACAAAAATATCTGTAGTTTTCCACCAGAAGTCTCGCTTTCTGTGGCAAGCTTGAACACGTTACCCATATTATTTAGTAAGAAACTATGTTGACAACTCTACCCTTGGAATGGCATACAATTATTTTTCTTTTACAGTACAGATTTTTCTGAGAGGACAAGTAAAGGGAAATGGATTCCTGGAAATATTAAGCTATAGATATTGCTCACTGCATTCTGACTCCGATACCACAGAAAATACACTGAATCACACGTACAGTGTACACTGCAGAACAAGAACATACATGTTTTATCCTTTAGTTTTATCTTATTATTCTTTGGAAATAGTAAGGTTTTTCATATTACAAATATATTTTTATCAAGATAAATCTTACAAAGTCCCTAGTTCCACCAGCAGAACACTGCTAAGAGAATATTCCTTTTATATTGCTTGTATTTACTTGTGAGCAAATACAGACAATGCATTTCTAGTGAAGAGTAAATTCCAGGTGCAGTTGTATAAAGTTAATTTATGGAAGCTTCATTTTAGAACAACAGATTTTGGAGGCCTGGTTGCTGGCAGGATTATATTTATGTGACGACTGACAAGAGAAAGATGGGAATTTAGTTCCTGGCAAGAAGCAAATGCAGGGTGCAAACATTTAATAGTTCATTTTTAAAGATCAGAACGAGAAGGATGTGTAGAAGTGAATTCCTGCCTACACGAATCCTGTACTGTGCCAGGCAAAACAATTGTCCTCTTGGTAAGACTAAACTAGAGAATTTATTATGTAGCGTAGTATAATCAAAAATTGCATCTTGTGTGTGAAAACAAAAGTAAAGATTTATAACTGTTGTTTGTAAAGACAAGAGACTTCCTTTTTAAAATAAAAACTAACATTATGTGAAAAAAGGAATGGAGAAACTGTGTAGTCTTAATTATGATGTTAAACTAGTCTACAGATGTAATCTCAAAGTTGCATGCTTATTGTAAATAGCATCATATTTTTATTGAGATAGGATAATTTGGCTTTACATAGCTAAGAGGAAAAGGATTTGACTGTTTTTCACCCCATTAGTAGTCCCCATTCCTTTTATTATTATTTCTGTTGTTGAGAGCTGTTTTCATGTGGAGTGAAACTACTGTCATCATTGTACTTTTAATAACAGTCATTTAGACAGATTCAAACTTCTCACTGTGCACAAATGGCTCAGCAGTGTCACTTCAGGACAGTGTACATGGAGGGTTGTGTGGAATCACATCACCCCTTATGGAGCAGAAAAGACTTTATGGCTGCAAGCATCTACTACACTGCAGGGATTAGTTTAGTGTCTCACCAGTGTCATTAGTTACTTTGCAGAGAGGAGATGGAGCCTGGTCCCAGTATCCTGCTGGTACATAATTTTGGAATTACTGGGCAACCTGAGAAAGGACTATTTGTGCAATCATGTCATCTATTGAAAATAAGGCTGGGAGAGATTATTTTCAGGCCAATTTGGGAGATAACAAAATTTAGTTTAAAGAAGGGGGTTTGGTGACCTGAAGAAAGAAACAATTATTCTGAGCAGAGAATTCTACCTGGTGGTCAGGTCAATATTAAAGGGTTCTCTAAGTTCCTATCTAGCCTTGCATTTCACTCACATCATGTTTGGAAGGGCCAATCACAGAATCACACTGAATCACAGAATCACAGAATCACAGAATCACATGATGTTAGGGATTGGAAGGGACCTCAAAAGATCATCTAGTCCAATCCCCCTGCCAGAACAGGAACACCTAGATGAGGTTACGCAGGAAGGCGTCCAGGTGGGTTTTGAATATCTCCAGAGAAGAAGACTCCACAACCTCCCTGGGCAGCCTGTTCCAGTGTTCTGTCACCCTCACTGAGAAGAAGTTTCTTCTCAAATTTAAGTGGAACCTCTTGTGTTCCAGCTTGAACCCATTACCCCTTGTCTTATCATTGGTTGTCACCAAGAAGAGCCTGGCTCCATCCTCGTGACACTCACCCTTTATATATTTATAAACATTAATGAGGTCACATCTCAGAATCCTCTTCTCCAAGCTGAAGAGCCCCAGCTCCCTCAGCCTTTCCTCATAAGGGAGATGCTCCACTCCCTTAATCATCTTTGTGGCCCTGCGCTGGACTCTCTCCAGCAGCTCCCTGTCCTTCTTGAACTGAGGGCCCAGAACTGGACACAATATTCCAGTAGAGGGGAAGGAGAACCTCTCTCGATCTACTATCCACCCCCCTTCTAATACACCCCAGGATGCCATTGGCCTTCCTGGCCACAAGGGCACAGTGCTGGCTCATGGTCATCCTGCTGTCCACCAGGACCCCCAGGTCCCTTTTCCCTACACTGCTCTCTAATAGGTCATTCCCCAACCTATACTGGAACCTGGGGTTGTTCCCACCCAGATGCAAGACTCTACATTTTCCCTTATTATATTTCATTAAATTTTTCCCCGCCCAGCTCTCCAGCCTGTCCACATCTCGCTGGATGGCAGCACAGCCTTCTGGCATGTCAGCCACTCCTCCCAGCTTTTTGTCATCAGCAAACTTGCTGATAGTACACTCAATTCCCTCATCCAAGTCGTTGATGAATATATTGAATAATACTGGTCCCAGTATTGACCCTTGAGGGACTCCACTAGATACAGGCCTCCAGCCAGACTCCGCCCCATTGATCACAACTCTCTGGTTTCTCTCCTTCAGCCAGTTCACAGTCCACCTCACTACCCGATCGTCCAGTCCACACTTCCTCAGTTTAGCTGTGAGGATGCTGTGGGAGATGGTGTCAAATGCTTTACTGAAGTCAAGGTAGACCACATCCACTGCTCTGCCATCGTCAATCCACCTTGTTATGTCTTCATAAAAGGCTATGAGGTTGGTCAAGCACAACTTCCCCTTGGTGAAGCCATGTTGACTGTCCCTCATGACCCTCTTATCCTTGATATGTCTTAAGATGACACCAAGGATAAGGTGTTCCATCACTTTCCCAGGGATGGAGGTGAGGCTGACCGGTCTATAGTTACGCGGGTCCTCCTTCTTGCCCTTTTTGAAGACCGGAGTGACATTTGCTTTCCTCCAGTCCTCAGGCACCTCTCCCGTTTCCCAAGACTTGGCAAAGATGATGGAGAGTGGTCCAGCAATGACTTCAGCCAGCTCTCTCAGCACCCGCGGGTGCATGCCATCTGGGCCCATGGATTTATGGATGTCCAGATTGCTTAATTGCTCCCTAACCCAGTCCTCATCAACTAAGGCAAACTCCTCCATTGCCCTGCCTTCCTCTGGGGCCTCAGGGGTATGGGGCTCCTCAGGACAGCCTCTGGCAGAGTAGACAGAGACAAAGAATGCATTCAGTAACTCTGCCTTCTCTGTATCTTCTGTCACCAGGGCACCCATCCCATTCAGCAGTGGGCCTACATTGCCTCTGGTGTTAGTTTTACCTGCCATGTATTTGAAGAAGCTCTTTCTGCTATCCTTGACCCCTCTCGCCGGGTTTAACTCTAAGGAGGCCTTAGCTTTCCTAGTTGCCTCCCTACATCCTCTGACAACAGCCTTATATTCTTCCTAAGTGGCCAGCTCCTCCTTCCATGATTTGTAAACTCTCCTCTTCCACTTGAGCTTAGCCAGCAGTTCTTGTATAACCATGCAGGTCTCCTGGCTCCCTTCCTTGACTTCCTACGTGTCGGGATGCACTGATCTTGAGTTTGGTAGAAGCAGTCCCTGAATGTTAACCAACTATCTTGGGCCCCTTTACCTTCAAGCAGCCTTGCCCACGGGATTTCCCCCAAACCGAGGATGATGCCTATCCATTTAAATCAGATGCTCAAATCTTGATGCAATGGGAGATGCTAAAACTAAATTTCTCAACTCTGAGTATAGAAGTGAAAGATAAAGAGAAGTCAAATGTCTTTAAAGTATTTGTGGGAGGAATTAGTATACCTTTAGGTTAAAAGTAGAGCTCTTTTTTTTTTCGGTGGCCACCTGTGGTTTGATTGTTTTTCTAAGATGCATCAAATTAGTAACAAAAGTGTTAATGTAAGTTTCCTTATGAAACTCGTTATAGCCATTCTCAAGATCAAAGAGTATCATTGTTTTTCAAAACAGTGTTTCTAGAAATGCGTGGAAGTTTTTAATAGTTTGGATCCGGTGGCCTGTTTAGACTGCTTTCTTACTGTGAGATGGAGAAAAACGTGAAGGTGCGAATCCTCTAGTTCTGAGAAAAAGCTGCCTGCGATTTTCGTGAGATGTATCAAACCAAGCACTGTGCTACAGGACAATGCTGAAACTCCTTTACTAAGAGACACAGGATGGCAAACATAAGTAACACTGGATGATAGTATGCAGTATTGAATAACTCAGTGATTATCGTAAATGTAGAGTAAGTGTTAAAGTATATGAGATGAACTTCAACCAAATGGACTTTTCACTTTTTCCACTCACAATATTCCCTCACTTATTCCTAGGTGAGCTTCCAATGATTTAAGGAGATTTGTTTTAGTGTTTATCCTCCCGAAGTAGTTTGAGCCTTATCAGCTGCGCTTTGTGAGAAGCCGATGGAATTAGAAAAGTTCATAGCAAAACTAAACGAGTTCTTTTGTTTCTGCTTGAAATTTAGAAATAAAATTTGCAAGGAACTTATAAATGTCCTGACAGGAAATTCTCTTCTCAATGATTTATGGAAAAGATTCACAAGGCAATAAGCTCTCACTGCAATGTGCAGTGATGAGGACAAGGAAAGATGACTGAAGGCATATTTGGTTAACCTAAACAGAGAAAACAAATATGTTGTGTGCCCAGAAGGCTTGAGACCGAGAACCCTTATAGAAACAAAAAAGACAAAGAAAATAACCCCACAACCTTTAATGATTCAAAGCAGCAGTGGCTTTAATGTCACAGCTGTAGAACAGTAGAGCAAATCCAAATGGGCATGTTGGGAAAGAAAAACCTCTTTTGCTTTGTCCTCTGTATTGTTTGACCTGGCTTAGAGGTGTGGCTGAATTTCTGCCTTGCTTCTTGTGCAGAGAGAAGTACATAGTTTCCTCACACTTGTCTGCTATAGTTTGAAAGAAGGACAAGATGTGCAGGGAGCCAGAGGTGCTACTTTTTGCTGCTTCCTGGAAGGGCCCAGTGGATGGGATATGAAAACACAAGAAGAGCCTGAACTTTCTCACTTACTAGACATAAAGTCTCTTGGGAAACTTTAGAAGTCAGCACTGAAAATGAAGCCCCTGCAAATCTTGATGCAAGTGTTACAAGACAGAGTGCTAAGACCTTTGGTATGTTTCTTGCTGGGGTGTGATTTCTCCACTGCCCTTTATCTTATGCTTTAAACATAGACACAGCAAGATGAGTATTCCATTGCAGCACAGACAACAGTAGTCATCTACATTTGACCTCAGTGTCATAGCCAACTATGTGAACAGGGTTCAGGATTCAGCACAGACCTCTGACTAGAGTCCAAACACATTAGGGACTTTTTAAAGTACAATTTTTGATAACTTGATAGAAAATATCCTGTATAATGCTTACGACTCCTTCAGTTCTCAGTACTTGGTTTAGTCCAATGATAATACATTTATGTATTTCCAAGCCATGTTTTACTTTTGCTCTATATACTTTATAGGGAAACTTTAATGATGCAACAGTTCTTAATGTTGCATTTCTAGTGTTCCACAACATTGGTGGCTATATTAGAATCTTGTACTCAGAGCACTCAAATTGTTACACACTCAAATGTGGCTTGGAGAAAGAAAACGGTTGAGAGCTGGTGGAAGAAGACAGAGAAAGTCATAAATTGGCTGAGTTTGAGACAGAATACATATGGCACAATTTCAAAAAGTAATGTTCATCTAGAATTTTGCTTCCCTTCTCTTATTTTGTGGGCAAATTAGGTTTTCGGGGTTTTTTTTTGGTCTCTTTATTCCAGAATGCTTTGTCTTTTGGGCTTTGCATTCTCATATATATACTGTATACAACATCCTTCTTCATTCTCTTTCTGGCTGCAGATTTTGTGCATTAATAACTTTTCAGAAAGCTTCCTTTAATAAGATGACTAAGGAAGTGTGAGCTGTTTTGACTGCATACCTGTGGGACAAATTTTTGTGGTAATTTTAGTGGAAATAATGGTGGAGTAACATACCAGTGCTCAGCCTAAAAAAGGATGAAGACTGTGGACTTGATTTGTTCTATTCGCCTTTACAGCCTAAGAATTTAGTCTGAGACAAAGGTCACTCCTTGAGTGCTGACCACATTCATTGAACAGTCTGTGGTGAGGAGTGAGAGAAGAAGTGTGGGAAGGTGGCAGAAAACAAGACGTGTGTATGTGGGGGAGAAAACCCAAAATGCTTCATTTTGAAATTTCAACTTGCTGTTTCAAAATGAAGTCTCAACCCTAAATTGGGTCAAATTGAAGAACAAAAAACAGCCAACAGCAAGAAAACAAACCAAAAATGTCTTTACTTTTTTAGCTCTGGCAGAGAATGTTTACTTTGACTGAGAATTATGTTTGGAGGAGATAGGGAGAATGCCATTTCTGTAAGTAAACAGAAATTCTTTATTTTTGTATCATCTGCCCTAAATACTAATATCTTTTCATTGTTTTGGGTTTTTTTGTTGTTGTCGTTGTTTGGTTTTTGTTTTTGTACAGCAAACAGATCAACACCATCAGTTATTTGCACAGCTCTACCTGCAAATTAATTTTGTAATCCTAATGCTAAAAACTTTTTTCTTCCCTAAATAGTGCAGTTTAGTTTTTCTCAGTAAACTGTATAATTTACTGTAGACATAAAATAATGTAGCTACATTGCTCAGTCTTGCAGAAATTTCTTGCAATTAAAGGTATCTCGTTAAACTGTCTTGAGCGCTGTGGCCTTCAGGTAAGATACAGCGAGTGTGAGGTGCAAAGGTCCTAGTTTTTGGTCAGAAACAGCATTTTATTGCATTATCCTTAATAAGACTGTAGAACACAAAACTGAAGAGGTGGCATCTGGAATTTAGCTTGGTTGGCTTGGTTGTGAAGTAAAACACAAAGCTAGTCAGCTAGCTATTTATCATTGCTCTGGAGAAAAAATTAATTCAGAATGAGGGTGTGCCATAAACTCTTTCCTGCTAAATTATCTATGAAACAATATTAAATATGGTTTGTTGTTGGTTTTGTTTGTTTGTTTGGGGTTTTTTGGTGTTTTGTTTTGGTGGGGGGGGGGGGCAGGGGGAGGGGCAGAGAGTGTTTTTTGTAGTGCCAGATCAGTATTTTTCATAGCAAGTTTTGTCTACATAAGTGAAATATTCAACTTGAAGTGTGAGGCACGAGTGGAAGCATTGCTTGGCTTCAGGCTGTCATCACTGTAATTGTTGAAACTATAAATTTCTATGAATCTACATAAATTCATATAAACATAAACCCTAGGAGTTTCAAGTTGACAGTTTTACCCGCCTGAGAAATGCTATTGAAGATAGTTGCCTTAAGACAAATTCTGCATAGAATCACCTCATCATGCTAACTCCTACTGCTTTAATGTTTTTCGATGGGGATAAAAAACAAAAAATCACAGAGGGAATCTAGAAGGCAGCTTATACTGTTGATAGTTGATGTCACTGCATAGCTTATTGGTTGGACCATTGCTAGGAGTCTAGTCTAGTGCTGAATTAGCAGTGGTGAGAACTGGCTCTGGTTTTCCCAAAACAGCTGACTCTGGACCTCTCCAGGGATCCAGAGGCAGGCTGCCTACTGCTGTGTCCCCATACCTGCTCTCTCCAGCAATGACAATAATGCCCCAAAGGGAAAGAGGCAGTGACCCAGCCCTTCCCTTTCTCCTGTACTTGTCGTTGTGTCCTGGGAGAATAGGGAAGAACCAGGTTTCTTTCTTGTACTTTTCTGGTTTAAAATACTCCTTTCCAGATGCCGTGTCTTTGTAACAGAATGATTACAGAAGCCCTAAGGTAACACATGCTGCACTGAAGTATTGTAAAAGCCGAGGTTTTGTTTGGTGGTTTTTAATTGCATTAAAATAGGTACTACAATTAGTTGCCAGGAGGTGCCTTGTGAATGTTATATTACAGTTAAGGAGAAGTTACTTTGTAAAGGAGAGTAGAAAACAGAATGTCACATTGCATCCAGTGATCACAGAGTCTTTTTCATTCCCCTGGTTTGCAAAAGGAAATTCATGCAGGGCGTTATTTCTCACAGTAGCTGGTGCAAGCTGCACTGCTCACCATTGGACTCCCGTCAGGATACTTGCTCTCCTCCACAATTCCCGTGGTGTCTTCGAGAACCAATTTGCTATGCAGCGAAGTTTCTAATCCATAATGGTTTAGATAACTTTGGAACATTTATCTGTCCACTAACTCCCAGTTGGATTTATTTGAGATATTGTGCAGGAGGTCCCTCTGCCCTCCACCAACAACTTGCCTGTATTTGGTTTTGTTTTCTTGGAAATACATTTGCTGAAACAAAATTATTGAGCAAAATTGCCAATTAATTTTTTTATTGGAAAACAGTGTTTTCACATGATTGCAAAACCTGCCCTTTGACATTAAAAAAAAATTGTTAAAAACAACTTCTTGCTTAGAAAATGTATTTTATCTGCAATTTCTTGTTGAAACGATTTCAGTAATATAAACAAAGCATGGGAAACTTTTTAGGTTTCTTTCCTAAATTAATTAACGTTGATGTCAAGGAGAACTTGGAAAAATTTTGAACTTCTTCCACCAACGTAAGATGAGAATAATTTTCAGAATTGTCACAGAATGGGGAAATATTCTTTCCTCATTTTTACACTCCATTAAAAATTGCTGACAAGTTCTATCTTTGGAATAAATAGTGTGAAATTATGAAAACATAACTAAATAGTAAATGCTAACATATCTACCTTGTAACAAAATTCTTCCCTTTTTAAATGAATTGTTTGTTTACATTAACATTCTGTAAATGAGAAAGTCATACTGAGTTTACCTTTTCCTCTCTCCAGGTTTTCTGAATGTCTTTCTGTGATCTTCTTCATTATTCAGCACCTTCTCAGGTGGACTTGACCAGGTTATTGCTGGAACAAGACTGATTAATCCCTGAAGCAACAACACAGTGCATCCCAGCAGTGAAATCAATAACTGCAGACTGAAGGTTAGCTGGTAAATGGGATTAGGTCTTCTGTTATGGGGCTATAGATCTTCACATCTCTAAGATGTTTGTTTCTCAACATCTTTCTCTTAGAAAACATATTCATTCTGGCAGAGGTAAATGAATCCTACTTCTTCTACTAAGAATAATTGAATGCTACATTCTTCAGCTTAAGTACGTGGCCCTGGGATACTAGTCAAGCAAACATCTAATTATGCTAATCTAAAATGTTAATAGTAAAATGAGTAATTATTGCTTTAAATGTCAACTAGAACTGAATGAAAACTTTCTTTGTGGATATCAGCTTTCACTTACACAAGGCAAATAGCAATATTTTTATCTTCTGCTTCATCAAATAACTACATTTCTTGCTTAAAGGTCAATTCTTTGAAATAATGCGATAGTTTACATGGAACTATCACCTCTCATACTCCTTTATTAGAGGCAGTATACTGTATTCACTTGGGACCTTATACCCTTGTATTATATCATGCTGCCTTCAATGATATCTTTGAAAAATGGTAATAGGATTCTGAGGACAAGGGAGAAAAAAATGCCTGTCATTCTTCAGGCTTACCTTCAAGTGGCACAGTTCCTATTATAAGTTAGAACATCCCCAAAGGCAAGCTTTATCAGCTGCCAGATATCTCCCCACAGTCTTCAAACAAATTGCTGAAATGTGGGAGAGACCTACCTACATATTCTTTAGCTATAGTCTCCAAACACACTGGGGAAATGTAGGGTACTGCTTTGTAAAACTCACCAAGAGTGTCATTAAGAATGGGAGATCTTAAAAAAAATTGCTGTGAGTCTAGGCAGGAAGCTGGCTCAAAAGGAAAGTTGGCATGAAGAATTATACTAGAAAGTAATACAGTTAAAAATGTGTTGGTCTAATTTCTTTGTCTGTAATTCTCAAATCATCAAATGATAAAGCATATGTTAATCATGGTAAGAACACTCCAAATCCATATTACTTATTACTTTCTTCTGTGACCTTTTTTAAATAAAAAAACTGTCCAGCAATGGAACTACTTTGAGATCTTGAAAAGACTTTTCCAAGCTGCTGAAGCATAGAGTAAGCAAACCTTTAGAAGTCTGACTCTTCTAAACCCAAGGATTCCAGGCTTCCTGATTTTGCTGTTATTTTGATTATGATAGTTATTCCATGACATCCACAAAGTTAATATTGCTAGTGCTGTCCACGTGTCATACATAGATATATGGTGGAGAAATTTATTAGGCCCCTTCTCATGTTTCATAGCAGTGCGTTACCTAAGGATGTGGTCATGTTTTCACCTAGCATCTTGCTGAACCGTAACTATCAGCCTGCAATTTGGTAGAAATATATTAAGTTAATTTTCAGCACAAGTGTTAAGTATTGTGATTTCCAAATAAGTATTTCATAGCGATTAGTGGTCGTAAGTAAATGGATGTAACAGAGAAATTATGTAAAGCAGAACAAAATCATCCACAAAATTACTTCATGCCTGCATCTGCATGTGGGCAATTATCTGTGTTGAGCTCATAAGCCACGTCAGAATCCTCATAGAGATCTAATACTGAGAAAAGTTTTAATACAGGGTTGTAATAGAGAGTCTCCCCTGGGGCATGTTGTCTCGCCAAATTCTTCAGTTTGCCTTTTAGGAAAGCACCATATAATATAAAATAAATACCTCCCTGCCCCCCCACCAAAAAAAGACAGTGAAATCTAATCATACTGTGGCTAGAGAGGTTTTACACTCTGAAGACTGTGTTATGCATCTGTAAAATGCATGTAACAGTAATGCTAACCAAGGAAGGAGGGGACTAATAAATATATACCTGTTTAATAAGCTGGTAGGTATATTGATGGAATTTCTTGAATTAAACAGGGCAGGATTTAGAATCACCATAGAAGAGTTTAGGGACCTAAAGTGGCAATATTAACATTTTCTGAAAAGTTGATTCTTAATGCCTACCTAACTGCAGCCTGCATGATTGGCAAGGTTTGGAAGCAGTATCACGTCTTTGATTATTAATCCAGTTGGTAAGAACTAATACAATTAACAGTGCCTGAAATTGATCCATTCTTTTTCCACTAGAAAAAAACAGAAAAGGAAATTATTCTCTGCAACAAATGAAAAGGAAATAACTCTTCAAAATTTGATGTAATTCTAATGTTTTGAATGTTAATGTTAATGGACGTATGGATTTAAAATCATGTGAAACCATTCTTTAAACGAAGACACTTCATATACATGTATGAGAAAAAAATATGCCTCACAATTTTAGATGTGATAGCTTCCTCTAACTTAAAAAAACCCCAATAGTCATTGTGGTAATAGGTGCTGATGCACCTCTGGGCATTTTTAATAAATACTTCTCTCTGATTGTTCCTTTCACGTTTGAAGGAAACCAGTATGGTGATTTAGGTCCGATTCCACAGAACACGGGACCTTTGGAAGGCTGTCGGAGTTAGATTTGCTAAATGGGAAATCAGTTCAAGAAAAAAGAAGTTGATTTTACTGATCTGTTTATAACAACTTAAGCACAGAATTTCATTTTAATATTCACAATGGTGTTTGGATACATCCAAAGTTGTGCTACACCATGTGACTTGATTAGCCCAACTGCACCCATAAATAATATTTCTGATATATGCATGTTTTCAAGTACAAAGGTAGATAATGAAAATTGAGACATAATGCTTCTTTCGAAGTGTGTGCTAGTTTATTGGTAAATTTCTATTAATATTGGACATAAACCAGTAAATAAAAAAGTACTATATCTTTTGGTATCCTAAAACTGATGTAATAAACCATAACGGAACAGTCAAAACATGACAGTAGAGGTGTGAAGAGCAGAGACAAATAATGAGTGTATGGGAGCTGAATATTGTAGTGAGACTCAGCATTGAGACTAGACGAAGCCACCTAAAGAAGAGGTATAGAAGAAATTATGCATGGTATTTTACATTCATCGCTTTTATAAATAACAGTATAATAGTAAGATGATATAATACCAATAGTATACTGCAGTGGAATAGTGACAGAATGGAGAAGGAAGACTGAAAGAGATGAGAGGTATAAAGAAAGATAAGTGAGAAGACTATCATGAAAGCATGAGTGATGAAGATACCAAAGATGAGGGACTGACTGCTTTTTCTCAGTGGCTGATTGTTTTCCAGTGACTGTATGTTATTAACTAAGAAACAATTCTGGAAGGAAAGAGAAAATTTTAAGTAAACATCCATCCAACTTTTTTCAAAGTCACAAGCAGACAGCATTATTGTAGTTTGTTTTGTGTATCGCCTCACCACCCCACCCCAACCCTGCTGCTGGTTATATAATTTTTTTAAAGCTATTGAGTTGTTTTTGTCAGAATGGAAGACATTCTTACTGATCCTGAAAGATAATTTGACATAGGGACAAAAAAGGACATTTTTCACTGGAGCTGTTTTTCACAAAGCTAGAGGGAACCAGAACTAAAGCAAAAAAAAAAAGAGTATGAGTGTATTGCCTTTTACTGGTTTGGTTAATAAATCTACTGGTGTCGAGTAAGAGAGATGGGATAGCAGTTTGAAAATAGAATGGATAAATTATCACTGCATTGAAGACAGAAAAAGTAGAATGTGCTAGGTTTTGAAATGAAGAGCAAACATGTAAGGGGAAAGGGATGAATAAAAAGGAGAGGCATGGGACTTAAGTAGATATGAAGACAAAGTGAGAGACATAGTAGTTGAATACAAGGAAAGCCTTTGTCAGGCAGGCTATATTTGTGGAATATAATTCTGGTGATGTAGAAACTCTGGGCTCTTATGTTTGGTGCAGAGAATTTTTTGTAAAGGTATCCATTACTTTGTTATGTTTTATCTAACAACTTGGGAAAGTACATTCCCTAAGTAGTGGACATGTGTTCAGGTCATCGAAGAAATCTGTATATGAATCCTTGGGTTAGGTAGCTGAGTGGTCCATGTGAGTAATGCATAAAGATTATTTTATTTATTTGAGTGTTATGCATTTGCTTGTTTAACTCCATGGTCCTACATTATTAAAATTGCACAGATACTTGTCACTGTTGTCGGTATGTGTGGCTCCAAGCCCTGTGAGGCAGACTCATCAGCATTTGTTGTGCAGAAACAGAAGTACCTAAATGAAACTGTCATATAAAATGTGCATAGTCCAGTCTTCACCCCTTCCTGGAAGAAATAGATTTGTATCTAAAATATACAGGGAATTTCCATATACAGCTTAAACTAACAAATAATCTTTAAACTCAGTTCAAGGAACTATTTACCTTACACATATACCTTAAACATTTCTCCTCAAACATATTCTGACTGTGAGGACCTGCTGCTGAACAGTTTCTGAAATATGAAACATTTTCAGAGAGTTATTACATTTGTAATTAAATAATTCCTGACAAACAATTTGAACAACTGTAGTGTTCCTCTGCAGCTGGACAAGACCTATTTTCAGTTCAATTCCTCTATGTGTTTGCAGAATTGAATCTATAATTCACAATAAAAAGTAGGGATTGCCGGTTAGGAAAAAAACTAAAGAAAGGAAAAAACTAAAGAAAAATAGATTTGAAAAGTATACGTCCACTGACGAGTAGCACAGTTTCACTTCTTTTATGTTTTTTTTTACATTCTTAGTCCCTTCAGAAGTTAAGTACTTCCTAAAAATTAATCCATTTTTCCTCCTTCCTCTGAGGCAGAAAGGTATTATTTTCTTCAGCTCAGACTGGGAAGCAGTTTCAGAGAGATTTGTGTTATTGAACAACGAACAAAGGAGTGGATTTTCTAGATTACATGGTTACTGCTGTAGAACCAAGGCTGACAGACTGATACATACGACAGGGGGCATTATGGACACTCATAGCAAGAAATTATTTTTTAAAAAAAAGGAGAAAACTGAGAGGCAAAATAAGGGGATTATTTCTGTTCTACTGGTGGGGAATTGCAACAGAGAGAGAATTTTTAAGAGGAATTAAGGCAGCTGGGCATTTCTTTTGGGTGGTGTTATTTAGCTTCGAATGAATCTTTGAACATATCCCTAAAAATCTAGAATTATTCTGCTTATCTTTAAACACTGAACTGTGACGCCCAAGCTAGCCACCTACTCACTCCTGATTCCTTCTATAAATCAAGGAAGACAGTTGGCCTAAGATGAGGCTGCATTACTCACTGAGACATCCTGTCCTATTTCAGAGTAGAGAAGGAGACTAAATCATCCTGAGAAACTAGAACCAAAGAGGAAAGCAGCATGTGTAATTAAATACTCTCCTTTTATTTTTTTATATATATATTTTTAAACCAGCTTCTCTTGTATGCTTTTAAAGTCTGCAGGTCATTATTCTTTTAGACACCCGTTCTGGCATATTGATGAGGTTGTTTTCCACCAAGAAACAGCTTTCTCAGGGATTCATTAATTTCTGAGGTGTAGAATGAAACTGTTCTTGTTAAAGAAGGAGAAAAAGATAGAAATACTTTCATGAATAAAGTTTTATAAGTTATCCATAACAGTTCTGTTATCATTTTTAAGTATCTAATGTGCAGAAAATAAAACATCCCTGTTTCTTCACAGACAGTCATTTCTGATGCAGAAGATATAGACTCATTTATAATTTTATGTACAATGGTGATAACTCCAGCTGGTTTATACAACTGGATTCTTTCTGCCTAGAGGGCTCAAAAAAGTCTCTGTATTTCAATTCACACTGTTAATCCCTGTGGTTCCCTCTCCTTCTGTCATGGAGGTACTAAAACTAGACCACACAGGTAACAAACTGAAAGCAAACTGTAATCTAACTGAAATAGTTCAGAAGAAAACCAAACTAGGGACAAGGCTTATCAAAATCACCGAGCACTCCAACAGAATTATAACTACAGGTTCAGGTTACCAAGTGGGAACTAATTATTACACAGAAAACACACAGAGAACTTAGGGAATTCCCAAAGCTCCAGAATGATGATTCCAAGAACACACTAACCCACTCACAAAGAGGACCCTCAAGGATACCCAGAATCACCAACAGGGCAAGGGCATTCAAGGGCAGTCCAGAAGATATAATCACTCACTAAAAGGCAAGGGCACTTAGCTTCAAGGAGTTTCCTTATGTGACATCTTGATTTTAAGGGAAGAGGTTCTGACTGCAAACCCACTGCTCTGAGAGGACTAACTCAAAATGGAGTCTTTGGCGGGCTGTATTTATAACCTTAGGTTGAAAACTGATCTGTGGTCCGTGGTCCAGAAGCTGCTTTCAACTGAGGTGTTTCCCTGGCCAGGGACTGTGTCTGATCAGGGAGCCTTGCCTTTCCTATCCTTCGGTTTTGGTGAACTCATGGGATGGGATCCATTAGTCAGAGGCGGGGGAGGGAAGGGTACCTGCTACACCTTCATGTTAAAACAGCCAGCAGGAGAGTTTTTCTAATGTATTAATATGTGTCAAAATCTCGTCTTCCCCATACACGGCCAGTGACTGTCAGTCCATTGTGCATAGTCTCACAGTAGCCAGTGAGACTTCTAAAGTGGAGTAGTTTCATGGCCCAACTTATCAGTAGGGTAAATGGACATCAGTTAAGTTTTAGGAGAGTGTGAGAAAGTTCATTTGCTTCTGGTGTTTGCCATCCATTCATGGCCTCGGTTCAGTATGGACAAATTTCTACCTCTAACAACATGGTTTTGGCTTGGAGAATTGAACAGATGATTAATGTGCCAAAAATGTTCACGCGAAAGTGCTTTACAAAATCAAGCCAAAAGAAAAGTTTTAGAAAAACTTTTCTTCTTCTTAGCTCTTGCAGATAGTTATTTATAGATACTGTTACAGTAGGAGGGATGAGCAACAACCATCTCTGCCTCTGTTACTGCAGGCTATTGATAGGTATTATTGGCAGCTCCATAAAAAACCCCAGATGGAAATTGGAGCTGGAGAAGGATATACCTGCTTAGTAACTTGAGTTCCTTTTAGAAAGTACATCAAACCTGTACACTGATACATGCACTGACTTCTCATTAGTTTCCAGATAAATTCTTAGCATTTTTAAGCTCAGATCTGTAACAAGCCAAAACAAATTACATTCTCATGGCTTTTGGCCAGTGCAGAGAACACTCAAATCAATCTCATGTACATCTACAAAATCCCATATGTACAGTGAATGCCACACTGATGTGATTTGTTACATTTACAAAAATTGTTGGATAATATTGTGCAGTTTTATTTTGTGTGCTTTAAAATGCATCAAAACTGCTTGGGCTAGATCCTTCCTTTGTTCACAGTAAGAAATATTCCAGGGCAAGTGACAGGAGTTATCATCCTGACTTCCAAAATCTGAGTACTCTGCAGTTACTTTTGCCAAATGAAGGTTCCAGAGAATGAATTTTTTTTTTTTTTTTTTAATGTCTAGCATAGAAAACGTTACAAAGTAATTAACCTTCAGGGATTGTGTGGTTGAACTTAACAATTGTGGTACTAGTATGTTTGAACCTGGTGGGGTTTCTCAGAAAGTTTTATGGAAAAAGGTTGTGTCTCTCAGTGTGTTATTTCCTTGAGTTCTGTTTTACTTAGCTGTTTTTGTTCATTTTCCTGTATTCCTAATGGAAAACACAAGACTAAAAAAAAAAAAAAAAAGGAAAAACACCTTTAAAAGACAGGAATGGAATTACTTATTCCTTTTGCTTACTTGACAATTACACAGCGTTAATGAGAATGAAGCAAGTTAAGAAAACCACATGAAAACAGTAATCGAGATTAGGGAAATTCTGGAGATAAATGTATTTTGAGTTATTCAACAGAAACCCCCATTTATCTCTGAGTATTAATGGTAAAATTTAAATTGCATCCATAATGTAAAAGTTTACATATTGCTTGCTGAAATTTTGGCACAAACGTCTTCAGAACTGATTGGTTTACAAAATCAACCTTGAATTAAAAGGAAAATGCATATTCGCACTTTTTCAGTAGTACTTGGCATGTAATTCCTCACTGATATGAAAAAGAGCTTATAGCTTTTGCCACAATTCGTTGAACATTCACCTGTCAGCTATAATAAATAATTTCAAAATCAAGATTTGTATAACTCTTGAGATCTAGATAGGAACTAAATTAATCTATCTAAACAACCTCCTGACAATGGGATCCAAACACTATGGCCGTTTCGTCAGTTTATCATGTTTTTAGCAAAACCTCTCTATCCACCAAAGCTACTGATAACCTCAGACCATCTCACTTCTCCCATGTGTTTGTTAAAAAGATAAATGAAATAGCTCGAGTGACTTTGCAAGCAATTTTGAAAGTAGTTGTCAGCATTAAGTAGTTGTCAGCATTCTCTATATTAACATTTCTGACTATATTGAAAATCAGTGGACAGCTTTTCCTTGTTGCTTTTCAAGCAGGAGTGAAAAAATATTCTGCAGTAGCACACTGCTGGTTTAGATTCTTTTATAAAATACAGGGCTTTAAGATGCAAGCTAAATGACAATGTTGCTCATTAAAAATATTATTGCTATATACTGGCAATATTAGTAATGTAAATATTTTAATTATTTCTCTTGGATTTTATTCATATTCATATTTATTCAGTAGGAGTTATGATGCAATTTAATTTTTCTGCGCTAATGCACTAAAGAACAGACAGAGTTTTAACAGTATGTATGTCTCTTCTGCAGAACTCAGTAAAAGCCATTATTTCAGTATAACAAAATAATGATTTAAGGACATTTTAAATGTCTTATGAAGTATTTGTCAGGAAACTGGCACCAGCAAAAAGCCTCTCAAAACAATAAAAAAGTGAAAGAGGGAGCAGGGGAAGAGAGAGAGGCTTTGGATTTGCTATATAGCAGATATCTCTGTAAAATACCTTCTTTCCATTTTTTTTTCTCGCTGTTCCTCTTCCTATAAAATCAAATATTTTGCCCTTTTCCAAATTAATAAAAGTTTCCCTTTGGACTCATAACACTGGAAAGCTGCTTCTGCTCAGAATAAAGCATTATGGGGGCTGTCCATTAATTGCATTGTAGTTAAAAGCCTGTGTTCTCCATGTCTGAAAAGAAAATCTATTCTAACTCAAAGTACTCTTGTCATTGGAACTCTAAATTGGATCATATGTTAATGAGTAATAAAAGTAAAAAAAAAAATCAGACTCATAAATGACTGTATTTTCTATCATTGTTAAGTAGTAATAAATCATGTTTAAAGAAAAAAGTCATAAACCTAAAAATATTTCTGTGCATTATTACTGGAATAAACTGATGTCAGAAAGGGTTGTTGCAACATTTTGAAAAGCAGGTTTGTCATAAAGAAGTGCTAGTCAAATCTTACAATTTCTATTCTGTGAGAAATGTTTGTATTTGAATATCTGATTTCATTTTATGAAACAAATTTATGCAACTATTCTGAAAACATCACAGTGTATTCTGTTTCCAAAAATGAATATGTACACAAGGATACCGGAAACTTCTGAATTCCCAGATCCTTTGAGCTGCTGAATTCTGACCATATTGGATGCATGTGCAGCAAGTTCTGGTCCAGAGACTGTCAAGTGGGAAGTGAGAAGAGCTGCTGTTAGAAGCTGATGCACTTCTTACCTGCTTCATTTAGTTGCACAACTGCATAGGACTATTCTAAGAAACTGGTCCTACTGTAGACATTAAGTTTTACCCTAACAAGGAATCAGTACTAGAGACAAGTCTTGAAACTCAACACTTCTGTAAGGGTTGTCAGGCATTGGAACAGGCTGCCCAGGGAAGTGGTTGAGTCGTCATCCCCGGAGGTGTTTAAAAGACCTGTAGATAGGGTTCTTACGCACACAGTTTAGAGGTGAACTTGACAGCAGTAGATTAATGGTTGGACTTGATCTTAAAGGTCTTTTCCAACCAAAACAATTCTGTGATTCTATGATGTGCAACTGTTGCCTGATGTGCAACAGCCTTGCAGGATCCATACCCTGCATCATGCAGTGGTATAGAGGATTCTTCTTTTATTGTGATTTTAAGAAATTTCTTCCTTTTGAGGTCTCTGATAATCATCCAGTTAAATTCAGCTTATAAGCTGTCACAAGTCTTGCTGACTTGGAATAATCAGCACTTTTGTCATAGCTGAATTTGGTCCATTGCTCTTAATAAAGCTACTCATAGCGCTCGGCAGGAGAAGCATTACACTAAATACATGAACTGTGGAGAGCCATTGTCAGGTACTTGCTATTAATTTACATTTATAAAGTACAGAAAGCTCTCTGCAGTTGTAATATACATCACACAGTATTGTTTGGTAGGAGTCAAGACTCTCTTTGCAGTCAGTGGTACTGCTCAAAAGACCTCAGAGCCTCCTGATTTCTCATTAGCTAGTGTTTGGTTGTCAAACCATTTTAGTCTTTGCCAAGTTTTGGCCAGGCTGGAGTGACATTATTATAGAAAGAACCATTATCTCTGATACTAGTATATCACTATAGAGTATACAACTAGGCTAAACTCCATACACCCTGATATCATGCTTTATAAAATATTTGCAGATTTTCTGAATAATAGTCCTTTTCCACAACTTTGAAAAGCTAAAGGCACGTAGGTAAATGACTTACTACAACAAGAACTACTGCTGACAAACCTTTGCTTTTTTGAGAAGAATAGAGAGGACAACTGATATGAATCTGTGGATGGTTGTTGCAGTCTGAACAGGTTAAGAAATTGTGCCTATATGGAATTTAGCATTGTTTGTGCTCATTCTTTTAAAATTTCACACTGAATTAAAACAAGAACTTGACTCTTCTAGAGTTCATGGAAATTTCACTGTTGGCCATAAGGTGAGCTAGTTTTCAGCCTTTGTTTCTGTGATAAGAAAGAGAAGAGAGAGAAGAGAAGAGAAGAGAAGAGAAGAGAAGAGAAGAGAAGAGAAGAGAAGAGAGAAAAGAAAAAAAGAAAAGAAAAGAAGACAAGACAAGAAAAGAAAAGAAAAGAAAAGAAAAAGAGAAGAGAAGAGAAAAGAAGAGAAAAGAAAAGAAGTAAAGAGAAAAGAAAGAAAAGGAAAAGAAAGAGAGAAAGAGAAAGAGAGAGAGAGAGAGAGAGAAAGAAAGAAAGAAAGAAAGAAAGAAAGAAAGAAAGAAAGAAAGAAAGAAAGAAAGACTATTGTATAACAGTATCACCGTGCTTCTTGAGTACTTATTGTTTCTAAGTGTAATTAAACCCCATGGGATACCGCAAAGTTTACATATACTGTAACAAAAGTGTTACGTCTCCAGTGCTTTGAACACATCAAAGCCCCTTTTCTACCTTGAGAGGACTCTCAAATCTAGTAGCCACACGAGGGCAGCAAAGACGCAAACGCTGAGAGAGGTTGATGTGAGCCGTTGATATACATGACAGAGTGGCTTTTTGGTTCTTCTACTTCCCTTTTTCTTTTCCCAGCTACATTTCAGGAAGGTCACGTCAGTGACAGTGGAAAGTCCATCCATGCAGCCCTTTAGAAATAACTAGACAAGACTTTGATGGTACATACTTGATGGCACTCTCTTGCCATGAGGAAGGTTAAATGGTTTTCAGTAGGCATTTCCAACATTAATTTGTAATCCCAAACCAGACTAGTAAAACATGTTTTCTCCACACTATGGATGAGAGGAACTGATCCATGACATAAAAACCAAAACTCTTCTCCTTTGTTCCTAAGGTCCAGAATATGGGAAGTTTTCCAGTGGTGCACTGCTTCAGAAGTATTGCTTGTTTTGTGTAGTACACTTTGCTGTTCACATTCACATCTGCTTTTTCGGTCATATTGATTACAAAGCATCTGAATACCATGATATTTATTAATATCTTTCAGTTCTCTATAAATTCCACAAATGTAAACTTTATGTAGTCTGAGCCAAGAGAACCCCCAACTATCTTAATGCCTTTTCTGTACAAACTTATCTTAAAAGGCAAGAGTTTACTTTCTAGTGTTCATATTTGTCATAGAATAAAGTTAAAAAGAAATAGGAATGCAAAAAATTTAGGTGAATAAGCATAAATTACATGCAGCCCTCTTGGCTTGTACTAAACAGAAAATATCACAACTAAACACAGTAAAATGAGTCAAAATTTATGTCAAAATTGAGTCGAGTTCCTGTGAAATGTAAAGACTTTGTTGTAAATTAAAATTCTAAAACCTGCGAGCTGTATGGTTTGATATGTCACTGGTGCTATGCGGCTGTTTTTAAAAAGTTGATGAAATTCCCATGCTTCAAGATTCTTCACTCAGTAGTTTTCAACCAGTATAGTGCCATTTTCTGAAACCTTATTGATGACAAATATGAATATGAATATTACCTGAGCCATTAAATATTTGTAGTAGGAGAATCTGAGATTTGCCAGGAATGAAACTTGGTCATATATCACATAGAGCAAGAAACCGATTGTGGTGGTCACCTCCTTAGTCTTCCATTGTTATCCTAGTAGAGATAAGAAGTTGGGCACCATTACTTTTATCATTCTTATTAATGCTTAGATGAACTTTTTACCAAGTGACTGTAACAGTGATGCTCAAGTAGAGAAAACAGAGATGAATGGTAGATATGTCTCTTCCACAGCACCCTTGCCCTATCCATTAACTCCCAGCCCCCATTAATCATGATCAAAACTCAGTCTTTCAAGCAGGTAGCAAAGTGGATTTTTGCTTATGTTGGAGTTGCCTTGCACATGCTGGGAGAATACAAGTTCTCCTTAGCTACTCTGTTGAGTGAGGGAATCCTTGCAGTGAAGGATTCCTTCTGTGTTTACTATATGTAAGGGACACACATCATCTTCCAAACAGCATTCCACACTTTTTTTTGTGTATGGGAAAGGACTACATGCCTATCATACCTAATTGGAGGCATAAGTATGTATTTGACCTGTCTCAAAGACAAAAGATAGATTGCTTATCAGCCTCTGGTGTTTTTGAGATGTATAGTCCATACGTGTATTTGTGTTCTGCTTGTCTTTCTTCCCCCTAGCAAAGTCATCCTCAGCTGTTTCTCAGAACAAATAAAATAGCTGCAAACAGACTCCCTCTAATATAGAGCATATCAAGCAAGAGGATGGAAGCAAGAGGTGGAGCATACCTGATGCAGTTAGAGCAAAAAAGGATCTCAAGGCCTCTGAGTAGTAGCATGAGTATACTATGCCACAAAATAGTTATGATAAGGAGCATATCAATTGTGCATCAAGATCTGTAATGAATGCAGGTCTGTTGTGAACATTTCAGTAGAGTGTTGCAAAAATGTGAGTTAGTGGACAGACAATAAATTAATTGCATATTTTGGGGTGTAGAGGCTATACCCAAGACAGAATGATTTCATGATCCCCTTTCTTTGTGGTATAACATTTTTCAGTCAGTAATGTAAACTCAGCCAGTCATGCAAACTCAGCCAGTCATGTATTGTAGGCCAGAAGAGCCTGATTTGTGTAAAAATGCATGGCGACAGATTTCTTTGTGGTGCTACCAGATGCTTTAAACCATCAAAGGCTTTCAAGCCTTTCCAAATTCCCTCTAATTCTGTTTCACCTCATTTTCACATTGCAACATAGTTGTGCTTTGGACAGAGGTTGTCTATACCATAGAATCATTAATTTTGCACCATTTTAGCAAACTAAGAAATCTCAGCCTGAGTCTTTATATTGGAATGATTCGTCCTAACAAAATTGCCAGATTAATGATGAAATATTTTCCTTAAGTTCCTTCAGATGTTTAGAAATCGATGTATTGAAATGTATTAATGATTAAAAAAACAAAAACCAACCAAACAAAAAACAAAGAAACAAAAATAAACAAAAAAAACCAACAAAAAAAACCCAAACCACTTCAGCCAATTTTCAATATTTATTAAAAATGCTCAGCATTTGGTTTTAAAAACTAATAATTTAAATTAAAAAGTTACTGAATTTGATTAAATATTTGTTAAAATACCTTCTTGATGACTGGGGGAAGAAACATCAACAAAGTGCTTAAATGCAATGTGATAAAAGAAACTAGACACCACCACATCCAGATAAGTAAGATTATTTCCTGAGTGTTTCTAAGTATTAAAAAATACTGTCAATTTTTCCTAGTATGCTGTATCTCATTTATTTCAGTGGCTTCTCTTTACTTCTGTTTGTCCTGTGAGTTGTACTAAAACTTTCTGAAATGCTTTGAAGCCATGCTTGACTAAGTTCATGTATTTGTTCTAAACACATTTCCTGTTGATATTATATTTCCTGTTCCAATGCCTAGAGATGCCAGAGTAGACTGCTGTACTTTTGTACCATTCCTAAATGACATCTCATAAATCATAATTAACATAAAATATATATGTTTTCAGTGAAAACTTGTTCTGTACCCCAGAACAGACTTTGCAACTCAAAATAACTATTATTTGCATGTACAGGGCTTGTGTCAGTGTAAATCAAGTGTGTCTCTAGTAGAGTTCATGCTGTTACAATACTGTAAAACGTTGTTGTGGTTTAACCCCAGCCGGCAACTAAGCACCACACTGCTGCTTGCTCACTCCCCCATCAGCAAGATGAGAGAATTGAACTGTGTCCCCTCCCAGCTTCTTGCGCACCCCCAGCCTACTCACTGGTGGGGTGGTGTGAGAAGCAGAAAAGGCCCCGAATCTACATAAACACTGCTCTGCAGTAGCTATAACATCCCTGAATTATCAACACCTTTTCCAGCACAAATCTGAATCACAGCCTCAAACTAGCTACTCTGAAGAAAATGTACTCTACCTCAACCAAAACCAGCACACATGTATGAGACACGAAAAACATCATATAACAAAATGATGTAAGTAAAAAAATTAAAAGATTGTTAGATTTTATTGTTTAAAATATTTGTATCTGGTAAGTAGCTAACTAGCATAACCAGGTGCCCTGTCACACACAGGGAAAATGGTGTTCTGATATCTCATTAAAAATTGCTTGCTGCTTTTCAATGGATTTTCTACAAAGATTTTTTTTCTTCTAAATTTTACTTCTCAAGCTCTTGGTGTTTGAGCACTGCAGGAGGAAGGCAGAAAACAGTTTACTCCACATATTTTTTAAAAGGATTACCTGCAGTAGACACTTTCGCAAGTGTTTCTCGTGCTATAAATAGAAAAAAAGAACAAAATTCTTCATTTCTGTTAATATTGCTGATTCAGTATTCAGATAAAATGAACAGGTATTGAGCACTTAGAAAAAAGTTTTTTTCCTTGCTTTTGTTGGATGGTTACAGAAAGCAACTTCAGGTCGGGAAAAAAAAAAAAAAGAAGTCTAAATGGTACTATACTTCAAGGTTAGCTCTTGGGCTAGGCATCTAGGTTTCTATATGCTTCAGAAAGGTGAGTTGGAGCAGCCAATTTATTAGCGAAACACCACAGAGAAGGTATCAGCTTGTACTTGACAAGACCTAGTTGGAGCATCTTTAGTCCCAGTTCTAAGAAACATTTAAAGACCAGCCTACATTTATTCTTAACTAATCAAGCACAATCTTCTTGTAAAATAGGTATTTCAGTTTTCCCATGTACTTACGTTTCTTCTGCTGCTTAGCATTTGAAATGGGAGTTTCACTCTGCTCATGACAACGGTTTTCTAGAGCTATTACCTAGATGACTTGTCAAATCGGTATGCTCTTTCATATAGTCTGAGCCCTGGAAGGGCTTTCTTCTCTCCCTGACCATCAAGACAGAATTCAAACACCTCTGTCAGCTTGGGCTGCAGAGCACTATCTTTCAGATAGGCGAGAATTCAGACAAATCCCTGTGCTCAGTATATGCTATTGAATATCTCTAGTCAGCAGATAGTTTAATTAAGTTACATGGTAAGTTCACTTACTGTGGTCTTTTGACTACAGATGTTATTAAGTACTTTCAGTCACTTCCTCTGGACCAAGCTCAACTGAAGTAAGTAATCTGAAATAATTTAATTTAAGTCACTACAATTGCAATTATATAAATTAGTCCTAGAAAGTAAAATACAGGTCTTACCAATTGTAGAACATTACTGAAAGCAATAATCATTCATTGGTGAGGTAAATTCCACAAACCTGAAAAAAGTTAAACTGAATTTCTGTCCTCAAAATTTTCTTTTTAAGAATTGAAGAGTAACATCTTGCGGTACTGTATTTAAACATTTGCATGTATTTCATTTGTCATTACCAATCTTTCATAGAATATATTTTCCATAATTTAAGACTAAGAAATAAAATTGAGCTAAGAAATATTAGTTTATTTATATATACAAAAGAACGCTAAATACAAATAGCAGAAAAAATAGGACATAACACCTCCAGAGTCCTTCTCCTTCTTCTCTTTATATGTCTGTTCCTTCACAGAAAGCAGGTCTGTGAGTTACATACTGTAGAAAAATGGGAGAAAATATACTAAAAGTTTTGATATTATGATTAGTTTTTTCCTTGTTAAGTTCATAGTCTGATTTCTGCTGATGTCAGTTTGCAGAACATCAAGTTGATGTTTGTTCATTTTGAAACATCTTATGTAAACCCAAACTACAATTCTACACCTGTACTGCTGTGTCATGTATTTTTTGGTCAGACATTTCTACTATGAAAGTTCAGCTGTAATCAGATATGCAGCAAGACCCATAACTGGAAGAGTAATGAATGCACAGGGGGATAAAGATCAAACTTCAAAGTAACCCGAAGAGGATAAAGCAGCAGGAGTTGAAGGCAATGAGAACATTCTGAATAGTATTAACTACATTGTCCTGACTTCACTGACTACGAAGAGAAAATGAACTCCAAAGACAAAATTAAAAATGTAACTATTTACTGGAGGCATGTGACCAAATAATACAAGACATTCTGTTAAGGCATATTTATTTTTGATATCTCTTAATATGGTCCCATTTCTTTTCCATACACCTCAATAGCTTCAGAGAAAGAAGGGGTTTAATTTATGCTTCTTGAATTATCCTTTCTGAGAGATGCATATGGTAGAAAAACACACATTTGACTAGTAAATGCACAATATTCAATATTTGAGAACAATTAATCACCTCTAACACTACTACACATAGCAGGAGAGCACTAGGTTTCATTTCTGAATACTGGATTAACACTGGCCACTCATCTAGCCAGACAGTCACTATTAATACATTCCTCCTCTTTCTTCATGAGTTCTCAGTACACAGAGAAGTAACCAGGACAGCTGAAGAAGTGACATGCATGCAAAAGATGACATGTATCATAGAGGATAACATCTTTACATAGTAATGTAATTTTTTTTTAAATACAGTTTAGGCCAAACCATGTCATCATCACTGACACTCATCAGTGCTAATGTCCCTATTAAAGAAAAAAAGTGTGTAAGTATTACATAAAAGTGTGCAGAATTGAAGGAAATACGGCAATTACAATAGTTAAAAATCTGAGGGAAATCATAAAATATGCACGTATATATGCATGTGATATGAATAAAAAAAGAAAGAACAGGCTGTATCTATGCAGTTTGGAAAATTAGAACTGAGGGAATGGTGACTTGAGGATCTATTAAATTTACAGCATCATAATAAGAAAATAAGTTGGGTCAAACTGGAGTAGTAACCTTTTCCAACACTGGCATAATCTGATTTCCCAGAAAAACATGTAGGAACAGACCAAGTTAGGTTACTACCTCAGATGTTAATCAAGCACTGTCAGGGAATCCCTGAGTCAGATGTGATTTCTCTGTATTAAGCAACCTACAAATCATTAGTTTTTCGTGAATTTCTTCATCCTCTTTTTCAGCCTATGTAAACTCAGAGCCTCCATGCCTATCTCAGCTACTCATCATGTGAAGAACCATCTCCGTTTTTTTTATTTTCATCCTGACTCCTGATAGTTTCATGTGGTGCCCCTTACTTCTTGTACTGAAAGCAACAGTCAATAATTTATCCCTCTCCAGAATATCCACATTGCTAGTAATTGTATACATTGTTATCCTATTCCTCCACTCATACCTGAGCTGTCTCTCTATAACCAGTCATAGTTACTATGCATATGTTGTTAGGTCTCTAATGCCAGTGAGTTTACAAGAGGTTAGGAGCTTAAATACACAGAATGGTTTTAGCATAAATCACAGAATAGCTGAGGCTGGAAGACACCTCTGGAGATCATCTGATCCAACCTCCTTGCTTACAGCAGGGTCAGTTGGAGCAGCTTGCTCAGGGAAAAAGCCAGTTGGGTTTTGAATATCTCCAAGGATGGATACACCACAGCTTCTCCAGGCAACATGATCTAATGCTTTACCATTCTGACAGTAAAGAAGCTTCTCTCTTAGGTTTTAATGGAATTTCCTGCATTTCGATTTGTGCCCGTTGCCTCTTGTCCTCTCATAGGGCACCACTAAGAAGAGTGTTGCTCCATCTTCTTTACTTCTATCCATCAGTATTTATATACATTAATAAGATGCCCCTGAGCCCTGTCAAGTATTTTGACTGGCACCTCAGTAGTGAAAGTAAGACAGAAATAAAATCATGTGGGGATTTTAGTTGCAATCTGAAGTTGAATAAAGGAAGATTATCAATTAAATAAATATAATATTAAAAACAAACAAATACCAAACAAACAGAAAAAAGGACAACAAAACAAAAACCAACCAAATGAGAACTTATCTTAGTTTTGCTCAAAACAGCAATTGTTGCTTATATTCTGACAACTTATCTGTTTCTTGATTTAAAGAAGAGGAAAGAAATCAGGTTATTGTAGATTTGCAATTAAAAGAAGGTTGTGAAGGGGTGTAATATAAACTTTGATTTTCATTCACACTTAAATGTCACTTCAATAGGGTTATTATTAGGGGTCATTGCATTAGTTGTTTTTATGAAGGTTTGTAAAGCTCAAAAATATTTCTATACACACAGGATTTGAAAGTCTATGTTAATAATAATAATAAAAAAACCCTAATAAAATAACTGCAAAGAATTTACAATGCCAAATCTCAGCAAGTAAAATCCAGCCACTAATGTCATATGAAATGGCTGTAACCCAGTGGATTATTATATTTTCTTCCTGTATTCATTTAATAGAGATTCATTATTTCATAGAGGCATAGTCCTAAGAACTCTTTCATAACAATAATGGAGGTAAATTTAAAACGAATATAGCATCTGTAGAAAAACACATTTTTTACTACTGTGAAGGATCAGTTGTGTTTATGTGGATATGGACATCTTATTCTTAAAGGCAAGAATATATTCAAGGTAGTCTCTAGAATAATATTGTCAGTAATTTGTTGAGTCATTTATTACTCTTTACTCCATAATTAACTCTGCTTCCATCACCTAGAGTAAATTCTAAGTAACTGTGATTTTTTTTGAACACCAAAATGTAAAGGAAATTTATAAAATAAGTAAAAATCCTGAAAGTATAAAATATGCAAAGATATCTTTGTGCAAGAGACATCATCTACCGTCATTGTTTTCAAAATCCTTGCTATTTGACTCACTGACAATATTGCAAATTTGTGTTTCAGATTTGTGTGGTAATGTTAGCAGTCTTTTCTGTTCTGACCCTACTGAGAAATTGTCTGAACTTTCCTAAGTAGTAGCATTTTCAGCTTTCTTGGGACAGAAGACATTTTCCTTCTTCCTTGAAATTGCTTTCAAATGTACTATAAATTTGTCTTCAATTCTGTATGTCCGCAACATAAGCTCGTGAGCTAGATTTCCTTAGATACTTTCCCTTCTTACTGAATGCTTTGCATTTAGACATTTATTTCAGGGCCTCTAGAGCTTGTCATGACTAATTAAGTTAAGATGTGGATTTGTTTGTGCCAGTGAAGTGTTTTGATGCCTTCATGTGCAGAAGACATTTTACAGAATGTCTTGTGATTTGCAAGGGGGGAATGTTGAGACATTTAAGATGCCACTAGGTGTTTATGGACCAGTATCTTATATTTGGAAATTTATACAGAAGTATTTTTCTCAATTCTATCTCTTCTTTGCCTTTTAAGCATTATCTTAGCTTCCTGTCACTCTGACAGAATTCGAGGTTCTTTTCACAATCGAGAGAAAACAGACACCCCTTTTAACATCTTGATTGTGCAAGGGTTTGTAGAGATTTTTTTGAAGATATGGAACATAAAAACTGAAAAAGTTATCTGATGCAATTTACAAATGCACTGAGGTTCCTTAATCCCACTGACTTCACGTCATCTGAGACATCTTGCATATTTTAAATCTTGCAAATTTCATATTTGTCTAACTACCTTTTAAAAAATAAGATGTTAAAAACCTGTCAAGCATCTTTTAGAGAGTGAAAGAACATGGAATGAAACACAAATATCCTGGATCCCAGGTTATGCATAAATGAAAAGCAATTTTTTCCCTTAGTTCTATAGAGCTGTTTACAAAAAATGCCCCCATTATGTTAAAAAAGGTCTGAAAATATTTTACTTATGATTTCATAGGACAATTATTAGTAATTACATACAACTAAAAAAAATATATTTCTGGAGGTTTATTGATCGTGTGATAGAAACATCCCCATTACAAACCTCTTAAATGTCAAAAATACGCACTTGATACTCAATTTGGTATTAATTTAACACACAACAACTCAGTCTCAAATATGAATTGTGTGTAGCAGCATGTTTAACACCACATTTTCTGTCTACCCATTTTGGAAGTCAGGCTCCCATACAGAGAGTCCTGCCTAGAGCAAATGGCAACCTAATCAAGAGACCTAATGTTCACCCAGTATCCATTACAAATACAGTTTTCCCAGGAGTACCATGCTAGGTGATGTCAAGAAGTCAAACACTGCTCTCACTTATGTTAACTTTACTAGCGAAATATGTGCAAAGGACTCATATGGTTTCTAAGAGCAGAGTTTGGCTACAGAATTGCACATCTGTAAGTGAACAGTGTTAGATGCTTATTTTAGCTGTGGCAGCAGGTAGGAAGCATTGCTATACAGATGCTGCATGAGGAAGCATTGCTAAGTACCTCCAAAAGTGTGAATTTTGTATGAACAAAACCTGTGTTGTAACGAGTAGCATTTTTTTTTCTAAAGCTCTGGTTTAGGCCCACTCTACAGTATCCAGTTGCCTTTGCTGTGCAGTCAAGATGTGCAAAAATTAAAAACATCACCCTACCACTTCATCTGCTTCCCTGTCCTGTGAGAAGAGAGCTTTTGTTGGCTTATTTTGTCTTTCAGGGAACATAGGATACCTTTGCTGATAGTGAAAAAAAAGGGCAAACCTTTCTTGTTAACATATGTTGTGTCTCTTCCTCAGCACTCTGCTGGTAGAAGCTGTGCCAGTTGTGCTTTTAATGCAGCCTTGTCCAATTGTACCAAATGATCCCAAACTTATTTAAACTATGAGCTTTTTAAAGTCACATTGGGAGATTAATCCATACAACTTTGAAATATCTTTACATTTCCCCAAGAGAGTAAAGGGAACCTTATGTATGTTAGTATCAGAATTTTGAGCTAACTATATCTGATAGTTATTTATTCTTCAGTGGTACGAAAAGTAAGCTGTAGACCTGAGGTGAAAAATACACTTTTGATTCATGAATGGCTTGGGCTGACCTTGCCAGTGCCATTAATCATGAGTAGAACTCAAGGAGATTGTACAGCACTGCAGAGATTTTAGAAAGAGAATATAAGAATATATGCACTTCAGGGCCCATAAACCCTTGTTT
The DNA here is from genome assembly GCF_036013445.1 of Caloenas nicobarica. NCBI lineage: Eukaryota > Metazoa > Chordata > Aves > Columbiformes > Columbidae > Caloenas > Caloenas nicobarica. Next base: position 83,853,702 of record NC_088246.1, on the reverse strand, counting down.
TACAAAATGTCTATGCCTTAATTAATCAGCAAAAGTCACATGAAATAGTTTTACAAGAGATCTTCTATCGTGTAATGCCTTGTGCATATCTGTGATTCTGTTAGCTACACAGCTACATTTATACATGGGTATGCACATAAAGTGTGGACAAACGTACTGTTTTATATTTTTATTCTGACTCTCTTAATTTTTGGCAAGAACAAAATTAATGTATTCCATCCTCAAAAGGCTTTCTAAAATGTTTGATGTGGGTCTGACAGTGAAATATTAATACAATGATATGCTGAACTGTAGCAGATGGCCAGTTGAAAAAGAACTATGTCTATAACTATATCTCTAATATGTATGCCTATGGTACCCACAGACTAACAATCTAATTGCAAAGAAAAGTGATGTGGAGTTCTTTACACATACTTCTTTAGTGATACATACAAGGGAAAAAATGTCTTGGTACTAAAAATACAATAATACTCTTAAAATCCCTCTTCATTTTATGTTCTAATATTAGTCTCATTTTAAAAGAAGAGGGGGAGCCAAGGGAAATCTCCTTCACATAAATGAATAGCTGCTTTCATCTTTTTATTGTTTTGGAAAAATGTAACATTTGCATGAACATTTTAAATATTCATTGATGTATGCTAAGACTTTTTAATTTGGGCTTTACATCTTCAGAGTGAACAATAATATTTTAAATTTAAATTTTCAGTGAAGTTTTGGAAGAAGAAATACAACGTCTTGACATACTGTTTTCTTCTTTTAAAAAATCAAACATAACCCCCAAACACAATGTATACCCTCCCCCCTTAGTTTTAGTCATTAAATATACTCCATGAAGTGATCTCCATTTTTTTTCTAAAAGAAGTCAGCATGTTGCTATTGCTCCTTGTCTTAAAGTTCTTGTCCAATTTACCATTCAGTTTTGTAACACCATCACAGCAGACTCTTTACAACTTAAATGATAAAAGTTTCAATAGGCACTTTAGTGGAATTACGAAAAAGCTACCACTCTTCCACCATGATGCCAAAAAGCTATCTTCTTTCTAAGTCAGGTCAGTAAACTGTACCTTGTAGGCCTGAGCTTGCCTCAGTGTAATTCCAGAGTAACAAAATAACAACAAAAAACTGTGTATATTACAGGATTTCTCTTTCCTTCGCAGATCAAATCAAAACTGACAGTAAGATAAATGCAGTAACTTGCTGGAAACAGTCGGTGTCTTTCATAATCAAAGGAATCCTGTCCTATTATAAAGCTTAGGTTTATCTTTTAAATTTGTTGTTGGTTTACTTTTAATGTCACTCTTGTAGTTGTACTTAAGTGACTTTGTCAGGATTATAACTTTCTTCTTCTCCAAACATGTCTGCCAACATCTTGAAGCGAGGTCCCCAGTCGTTCAGATAGTCATAATCCTGATCTGCCTCTGTAGTAAGGGAGTCTATAGAGCTGAGAGACTCTGCAACAGATCCATTTCCTTCATAAGCATAAGTTGCCAAGGAGTCATAAGGGGGTGCAGTTGGGTCTACATCATTTTCCTGCAGCCTTTGATTAATGAAATCTCTTATGTCTGTGTTATCTTCCACTGGTGGTCTCTGACGTGGAAAACGCAAGGTGTCTGGTTTTATGTCCCTGCGTATTTTATTATCTTCAATCACTTTAGGATTCCTCAGAGCACCTATGTCAAAAGCCTGGGTGTCCTCTTCCCCACCTCCTTCATCATCATAATGGATAACATTATCTCTGATGTCTTCTTTAGAGGTCATCAGGGTGTCCTTTTTCTTCTGCCTCCGTAGTGCTACATACAGTACTACAATGACTGTAATGAGAGAAAACTGAAGTTAAGACATGCACAGAAATAATTTGGTACTCTGATGATACATCATTAAATCTTCCTTTGAAAGTTGCAAGCAATCAAAAGGACATTTTTTCTTAGAAGATACGCTCCCACTATTCTTTTAAAAATAGCAGTGCTCTAGCCGATGAAAAGTCATTTGCTGTTTGATGTATGAGTATAACTGCTTGCTGCTTGCTGTGCTGCTAAAGGAAGTAACAAATTATTTTCCTACTGGCCTGCTTTGTGAACAAATAGAATTGGACAGGGCTTCAGCTTTTTAGTTCAGAGAGACAGAGAGATGAGATTCTTTTTCTTTAAATGTCTTCCACAGCAAAAGAAAGAGTAGGGAAAATGTGGGCCCACTGCTGAATGGGGCAGGGGATCTGTTGACAAAGGACACAGGAAAGGCCAGCCTACTCAATGGCTTCTTTGTGTCTGTCTTTATTAGTAAGGTTATCCTTCAGGAATCCTAGGTCTCTAAAGCCAAAGGGAAAATTTAGAACAAGACTTATCCTTGGTAGAAGAGGATCGGATTAGGGAACACTTAAACAAACTGGACACGCACAAGTACACGTGACCCAATGGGATGCATATGAGTGGTGAGGAAGATAACTGATGTCATCGTGAGGCCACTTGAGATGATTTTTGCAAGGTTATGGCACTACATTGCTAGCTGGTCAAGGGAGGTGATTGTCACTCTCTACTCTGCGCTGGTGTGGCTGCACCTGGAATACTGTGTGCAGTTTTGGTCAACACAGTATCTAAAGGATACAAAGCCACTGGAGAGTGTCCAGAGGAGGGCCACAAAGTTGGTGAAGAGTTTTGAGGGGAAGCTGTATGAGGAGCAGCTAAAGTCACTTGATTTGTTCAGCCCGGAGAAGAGGAGACTGAGAGGAGACCTCATTGTGGTCTACAGCTTCCTCACAAGGTTTAGGTTGGACATTAGGAAAAGGTTCTTCACCCAGAGGGTGGTGGAGCACTGGACCAGGCTCCCCAGGGAGGTAGTGACAAGCCTGACAGTATTCAAGAAGCAATTGGACAATACCCTCAAACACACAGTATGAACTTTGGGGTTGTCCTATGCAGTGTCAGGAGTTGGATTCAATGATCCTTATGGGTCCCTTCCAACTCAAGACATTCTATGATTCTATGACTGGAAGAAGTTTCTGAGAACTGAAGAAAGTGTCACTACTATCTTCAAGAAAGGCAAGAACAAGCTACGGAGCTACAGACCACTCAGCCTCATCTTGATCCTGAGGAAAGTGATGGAGCAAATAATTCTGGAAAACATTTTCAAATCTATCAAGAACAGGAAGGGGATCAGGAGTAGTCAGCATGGATTTATTAAAATAAAAATGTGCTTAACCTACCTGATAGCCTTCCACAATCAGGTGACTGGTGGATGAATGGGGAAAAGTGCATTATTTTTATTCTAATTTCAGCAAAGATTTTGATGCTGTCTTCCATAACAACCTTCTCAGAAAAACTGAAAAAGTGTGTACTAGACAAGTAAATGGTGAGCTGGATTGCTGAGCTGGCAAAACTGCCAGGCTGTAAAGGTTGTGAACAACAGCCCAAAGATCAGAGGGAGGCTGGTCACCAATGATGTACCCCAGGGGTTGAGTGCACCTTCAGCAAGTTTGCAGGCAATACAAAACAGGGGTTGTGCTGACTTTCAAAGGGACCTCATCAGGCTGGAGGAATGGGCCAACAGGAGCCCCATCAAGTTCAACAAAGGGAAATGACAAGTCTTGCATATGGAGAGGAATAAATGCATCCTGTAGGTGCTGTTGGTTGACTGACTGGCTGGAGACTAGTTTGATAGAAAAGGACCTAGGGCCCTTGTGGAAATGGAGGCCAATGGTATTTGGCGCTGCATTAGGAAGAGCGTTGTCAGCAAGTCTAGTGACCTGATCATTCCCCTCTGTTCAGTCCTGGTCTCGCACACTTGGAGTTCTGGGTCCAGTTCTGGGCTCCTCAGTAAAGACAGATATGGACTTCCTGGAGTGAGCCTAGTGCAGAGCCACGAAGATGATTAAGGGATTGGAACATCTGCCATATGAGGAGAGGCTGAGAGAGCTGGAACTGTTCAGCCTTGAGAAGAGAAGTCTTAGGGGGATCTTATCAATGTGTATAAATGCCTGATGGATAGAAGTAAAGAAGATGGAGCCAGACTCCTCTTAGTGGTGCCTTGTGACAGGACAAGAGGCAATGGGCACAGATTGTAATGCAGGAAATTCCATTAAAACATAAGAAAAAAGCTTCTTTACTGTCAGAATGGTCAAACATTGGATCACGTTGCCCAGAAAAGTTGTGATGTATCCATCCTTGGAGATACTGAAAACTCAGCTGCATACTGAGTAATCTCCTCTAATTGACCCTGCTGTAAGCAAAGAGGTTGGACTAGATGATCTTCAGAGGTGCCTTCCAACTGTGACTTTGTGATTCTTTATAATACAAAATGTTACAAACTGTTTTTATTCCAAACAGCAAGTCAGTGACAATCAGCTTGTGGGGTTTTTTTTCAATAGTTTGTCTTTGGAGATACATTTCATTGAATGCAAAATCTGCTTGTGGTGAACTGGCATTTTGGTTATTTTTAGTTCCCTAACTGCCTTTGGTAGAAATGGCAGCGCTCTAAGTTCTGTTGTTGAAATAACACAATAATGAACATAGGAGCTGCCATGACTACAAATTCATGATCAGGCTTGTGTGGCCTAAAATAACTCCTGATTCTGGTAATACGTTGACCGTATTTTGTGTAGAGATGAGTTCGACAAGAACGACTTCAACTATGATTTTAACGACTCTGTATCAGGCTGGGTTCACAGCAAGAAATGAAAATCCAAAAGCAGTTTTAAAATTCATCAATGGAATAGTAGGAGCAAAGTCTGGTTATAAAATAAATGCCATTCTCTTATGTTACACACAGCACTGGAAATCTCATTATTTATAGATTAGTTTTTCTGGGTAATATTGCTAGACTGACTAGAATGAATGGAGTTATTAAAGGACCAAAACTTCTTTTCCAAACATAATCTTTGTAATTCAGTCTGGCGTTCTGTGCAAAGTGGGAATTAAAGTACCTTCATTACTTTTTTATATTCCAAAAGCATCAATCAACAACAGAGCTGGTAAAGAGTTCTTTGGCATAATTATTTTTCATTGAACATACTGGGGTTTGTTTGTTTGTTTGTTTGTTTGTTTTAATAAAAAATGTGTTTATTTCGACAAACTATTAGGGAAAAAAAAATCACAGTTCTGTTGAAGGCTTCCATGATCACCTCACAAATTTGGAGGAAATTCAGACCAGATATTCCTGTTTCCCCAGATCCTCTGCCATTGTAAATGACTCCTGTACAAAGAGCATGAAGCTCTCAGCTGCGTAGTTCGTGCTGTCCAGATTACTGAACACAAAGGGAGCAGCTTGAAAGGCTTTGCTTATAACTATGTGCTTAGGGCTTCTGGGCACTTCACTCTATAACAGAGAGGTTAGATAATCTGGGAGTCCTGACTAAAGAGCTCTAATTCACTTATCTCTTCAGGTGAAAATAACTTAAATTTCTTTGATGGTGAGGTTCACCCCTGACCGCTTTTACCCAGAAAACCCCTAAAAGTGAAAAAGTAGTCCCAAGGAATTGTGGTAAAGGAGAAAACATTCTTCTTGTTTCCAAAAAACTGGTTCTTTTGTTTTGTTCTGGTTTTTAAATTCTTCAGAATGCACATGTTAATTCATATTGCATGGCAAGTATGATCATTTGCCATTCTTGTTTTGATTTGAAACAACGTCTTTATCACAACATAACATTTTTACACAGAACAGAAATTCTGACTTTTACTCACTGCTGTTCAAAAGCTATTTATGTAATCCTGAGTCTGCAGTCATTTACTTAAGTGGTAAATTACTATACTATCCAAGTACAAAGAGGTATCCATATGTTTCTGTAGCTCACATCGTGCCTGTGTAAGCCACAGAGTTGTTTTTATTTTGTTATCAGTTCATTAAAGCTATATATATAGCCTATATAAGGTCATCCTTTTGCTCAAGGTGGTATGAAGAATTAAACAAAGGCCCTTACCAAGTCTTTACTGCTGTTACTGTCAGTAGGACTTGTCTACCTTAGTAATAAGTAATAATATTAATTCTTCAAGAAAAGTATTTAAACAAAACTGTTCCAGGGAAAAAAAAATAATTTGGATTCCACTGAAAGCTGGTTCTATTCAAATAATGGGAAATATGTAGGTGTTAGCAGATTCACAGTCATGGTCAGTGCTTTGGGAAGCTTTTCTAGAAATATAGAAGCACAAAAGTTGCCATAAACTGCCACATATTTTCAATGGCTTTTTTTTTAACAATAGATGAAGCTCAGAACAACATAAATTAATTCACAGGTGAATAATTAATGTATTTCACATGGTTTCATGTGAACTAACCTAGAAGTATAACAATACACAACAAGATTGCAATGAGTGCTCCTGTGCTGAGGCCTACTGGTAAGAAGATTGCCTCCACGTTGCAGGACAGGATGGTACCATCAGAATCACATCTGCAAACACGGATAGTCATTGTGTTTGTGCTGCTCTGGACAGGGTAACTGCTGTCTTCTATTACGACTGGAAGAAAGTACAGCTCTTGCTGCCTTCTGTTGTAACCATTTCTCCTGGTTTCAATCCCAGCTGTGTTGTCTGTAAAACACAACACGGTCATTACAGGATTTTTATTGTGTGCTTCAGTTCATCGTTGTAGTTTATATCACCTTTAGCAATAGGCAGCTATTCCGTTTTTGAAACTCAGTGAATGACACGCTTTATTTAATTACCTTGTTTTATCATTAGAGAAGGTATTGTATTCTTACCGGTACAGCTATTTTTGCAGAGCATTAAATAATCTTCCATTTATTGTAAACTTGTTAGCTTGACAGCTAAAATTTCAAAGATTACATAAATAATAATTTAAAAAGGCATTACAGACGTCAGATTAGGAAAGCTTTTCAGTTTTTCTTTTCTCCTTATATTGCAAGCCTGTGGTCCAAAGGACTTTGATTGCACATGGATTTAGAATCAAATCTCAATTAATTAATTTCCCTTTAAAACTGAAAGTCATATACCTAGACAAAATGCAAAACTCCTTCAACTTTCATGCCCCATTAAAAATAAGTACAGAAATGAACTGAGTAATTTATAATCAGCACATTTTCCATCAATTAGACATTAATGTCTACAGAACTCCTAGAAGCTACGTTTTGTCATTTCTTCCCTGTAGACATGCATTTATCACTACTTTTCTTGAATCGAACAAAGTAACAAGAAAACAATGGGCAGATTAAAAGAATTACATTGAAAACAAAATGAAAATTAAATTATCAGGGAATTAATTAGCTGATATATCTGAATGAAGGTAGCCTGCAGCAGTCACCATTTTGCCATCTCATCCATGCGCTTTACTGTATCTTTAGAAGAGGTCACTTGCTGTCCATGTTATGACTTTCATCTCTTCTTGGAGTTTTATCACTTGGCAGAAATATTAAGGGCTCCGAACTCAACACTCAAATACTTGTGTGCAGCTCCAATTAAGGACAATAAGAAGGAACCTTAAATATCCAAAGTGAGATGTGTTATGGTCAGACACCATAAAGAAGGCACTTGGCTGACAAAATGTTTATTTCAGAAGTCCTCTTTTTATCGAACTCAGACATGGCGCATGTCCACGTCAGGTTCAGTGACGTTTAGATTTGAAAAAGAAAAATGTCTCAGAATTGCTTGAATCAAATCAAATTCCATCTTCAGCTATTTCTTTCTGTGATTAATCATGGAATCATAGAAGAATTTAAGTTGGAAGAGGCCCTCAAGATCATCGAGTCCAACCATAACCTAACTCTGACGCTAAACCATGTTCCTAAGAACCCCATCTACACATCTTTTAAACACCCCCAGGGATGGTGACTCCACCACTTCCCTGGGCAGCCTGTTCCGGTGCTTCACAATCCTTTCTGTGAAGAAATTTCTCCTAATATCCAGTCTGAACCTTCCCTGGAGCAACCTGGCACCGTTTCCTCTTGTCCTATTGCTTGCTACTTAGGAGAAGAGACCAACACTCTCCATGATACAACCTCCTTTCAGGTAGGTATACAGACTGAGAAGGTCTCCCCTCAGCCTCCTTTTCTCCAGGCTAAATAGCCCCGCTTCCCTCAGCCACTCCTCATTAGACTTGTGCTCCAGAACCCTCACCAGCCTTGTCACTCTCCTCTGAACTCTCTCCAGCACCTCAATATCTTTCCTGTAGTGAGAGGCCTAAAACTGAACACAGTATTTGAGGTGTGGCCTCACCACTGCTGAGTACAGGGGGAAAAATTCTTCCCTACTCCTGCTGGCTACATTATTCTTGATACCCATCAGGATGCTGTTTGCCTTTTGGGCCACCTGTGCACACTGCTGGCTCATGTTCAGCCAGCTGTTGACCAATACTCCCAAGTTCCTTTCCACCATGCATCTTTCCAGCCACTTTTCCCCAAGCCTGTAGCATTGCATGGAGTTGTTGTGACCCATGTGCAGGACCCGGCACTTGGCCTTGTTGAACCTCAGCCCAGTGATCCAGCTGATCCAGATCCCTCTGCAGAGCCTTCCTACCCACAAGCAGATCAACACTCCCACTCACCTTGGTGCCATCAGCAAACTTTCTGAGAGTGCACTCAATCCCCTCATCCAGATCATTGATAAAGACATTAAAGAGAACGGGCCCAAATACTGAGCCCTGGGGAACACCACTCATGACTGGCCACCAACTGGATTTGACTCCATTCACCACAACTCTTTGGGGCCTGGCCATCCAAATCATCTGCATTGTATAAAGAATTAAAAATCTAATTTGAACTCGTCCAGCTTAATCTTATTTATATACTTATTTCTATAATTGTTCAAGGTCCTTTTGAAAATATGGACACAGGGATGTGTTTGAACCCTATACAGAGCAGCGTGGAGCTGCAGCCTGAAGCTGAGACAGCTTCTGGTTCTTTGGTCTGTTGGCAATAAATTCATTTTCAGGATGTGTGTGACAGTCTGGAGAGAAGGAAAATTTTCTCTCTCTTACATGAACAATTCTGTGTCCTCAGCAGTGAAGCAGCCCTCCAGGGAGCAGAGTGAGCCCAGCAAAGTGGAAAGAGGAAGGTGGGCAGTTCAGCTCTAAGCACTCCAGCTCTGCCAGGCCATCTCACTTGTATTCACAGCTGACAAATTGGTCTCTGTGCTGCTGAAGGTGCAGTCTAGAAACATAACATTTCCTTGTGTTTACATTTATAGAGGCTCCAAATGTCAACCTTGAGCTTCTGTCTTGCTTCTATCCTCATTAAATTATATTCTGAGGAAGTATGGAACCTGGAAAAGTTTATTCTCTTGGATGCACTACAAACGTATTATACCTGCTGCAATATCACACCACACATTATTTTTAGCTGTATGGAATAGCACTGCTTATTTGGCTTCCTGATGTGTTTAAAAACATTAAACAACACCTTCACTTGTAAAAGTGTTAATTGTCACACAGTAAACAACATTGTTTTCTCAAAAAAAAAAAATCAAAATTCCTTTCACAAAGTACCTGCTTGGTGCTAACATAATTACTGACAAAAAAAAAAATGGTATTTCTGTTTTTAAAACATTTCTGTAGTGAAAATAAGCTTGTGTTATTACACCTTTAAATCGTGCACAGAGCAGAACTTCCACCTTTCTGGCAAACAAAAGGCAGAAAATATTGAAAACATTGCACAATATTTCTGTTTGGACAGATTTTTCTAATAGCTCTATAAAATAATAAAAAATTAAGAAATATTTTATGGTTGGAAAATATTCCACAGAAGCTTTTTTGTCTGTCTTCCCTGTGCTTCAATAACTAATGTACTTCTTTCTTCTTGTTTAGTGTCAAGAAATGCTTTTAAGAGTGTGTATATAGGTCCATTCACACACTAAAATTTGTGCATGAAAAATTCTGTGTATTGGTTCCTTATTCAATTTTTTATGGGAATATTGCATTTGTTTTTATATAGTAGAGAAAGTTTGCCAACAGAGTATTGAAATCCAAAGTGATTTCCACATTACCATTACTGGTTTAAACAAGAAAATGTAATTATCTAATAATATTTGAGCAATATCCTCATCAGACTTACACGTTAAGCACACTTCACAAAAGCTGTAAATGAGAAAGGTCATTGACTTTAACTACTGTGTAGTCTTTTTAAGTTTAAAGATTCTTTTGAGAAATGAAATATGTTAAAAAGACCCAAGAAGAACTGGAAGACTTACGTTTAAAACAGTAGTTCGTAGTTATTTGAAAAAGTTAAATCTTGGTGAAATTAAAATATATTTTATTAAATGGACCAAAATAAAGAAATTAAAGCTCTTACTCTAAAGAAATCTTGTCTGAACAAGCAAAGGTATTTAGAAATACACAGTATTCATCTTATAAGACTACATAATTACAAAGATACTACCCATATGGGCCTTCAAATGTGTTGAAAAGTGAAAGGAAGAAAGTAATTAATGTAAAGGATGAGAAAACTATAAAGAGGTATATTTTTTTTCTTTGGTTGGTACATACAGAATATTTTATTTCCTTTTTAATTATAATAGTTAGCAAAGTTCATCATGCTGAGTTTTGCAGGGAAATGCTACCGACAGCTAAGTAGGCAACAGAAAATAACACAAACTACAGTGCAGCATAAAGGTGGAGGAAACTTAAGCATTATCCAGAATTTTAAGTCCAGTGGGACATAGATATAAAGAATTGAAATCTTGTTCAGCATAATTATAGTTAGATTTTGAAATGCCACAAAATTTTTAAATACTTCTGGAGAAGAGTAATGACCTAATATTCCAAGAATGGAAGTAACGGGGCTTGAATCCGTTGTAAGGTTGTTCTTCATATTAATTGAGCTGTTTGTCTTAAGCAAATTACTTGGATGTCCTCTGATAAAATGCTGGTCTACGTATTTTTGGTTTCATAAGTTCCTACTATTCATGTCTGCGATATTACAAATTATTTTGGTTTCATTATATACTGTATTTTCAAGTCATCAGGTGAAATTCTTCACTCATCTGTAAAATGTTTTTAGCTATGTGTGACATACCAAGATACAAGTCACTAATAAATTCGGGCATAAACTATTTTTGCTTGGTCATCTTCACAGAAGAGCTTTATTAAAGGAGAAAATCTGCATAGTTTATTTTTCTGCTGTTTCAAATTTATTTATTCATGAACTTTCTAAATAATAAAAGTCTTAATGATTAATAATTATCTTGTGTAATAATAATTTTGTTAGCTTTAATTTTGTATCACCTAACATTGACGAAAGTGCATGGCTTCAAAAATAATGTGAGTCGTGTACTTAAATGGTTTTAAAAAAGGCTAAATCAGTGGCCTCTGCAATTTTTTTCACTGTCTGTATTATCCATTTCTAGCACTTTTTAGGGCTTGGGTTACTTAATTCTGAAGAAATGAATCCTTACATCGTACTCAGTATTGTCTCAAATTTAAATTGAAAATAATCATAAATATGATTAATACAAATTTTTAAAAATTAAGAATCATATACTTTTTCTTAAAACTACTACTTACAACCTAAATAGTTAAACAGGCAAAGGAATGTTACTGAACTTTACAGGATTCCTTTGGTGTTCTTTCTTTACAGAGTAATGTAAACCCTTTCTTATGAAAAGCTTATCATATCAGTTCCTTAAAGATCAGCTGATAGCTGATAATCTTTTTTTTTTCTTATTTGATTAAAGTAATTAGTGATGAAAAAATACTGCAGTTTATTATGAAGTTTTATCTGTGTCTGTTCACAAGACTACATACTTAAAGATGTTTACAATAGAAAGAAGGATCCATTTTTTTCATCTTGGGTTATTCTTTGCCATTTATCGTAATCATTCCAGGGGAAGAAAAAAAAAAGATGATCAATTATGACAAATATTGGAGGAAAAATCAGATATGTTAATTATATGAACCTGCAAATTATTAAGAATGTTGTCTGATGTTATACTGCAGAAGCACTGCTCATATTTAGAACTAATCCTTCTGCAGGACTATCCAGCCTCCAGAAAGTACAATAACTGGGTTCTTTGAAAACAGCAAAGTAATAGTATTTAAACAAGGCAGCAATAGTGTATTGGCATATGAGTTTCCTTCCTGAGATACTGAATGATAAAAGGAAAAAAAATAAAACAGGTAGCAGTGTTTTTGCAGGCCTGTAGGGAAATCTCAGTCTTTGGTGTTCTAACAATTCCTGTCCCCTAAAAATGAGAAAAATGTGCAAGACCTGAATTTATATTAATATATATCCTAGATAGTTTAACAATTAGAATCGTCAAATTAAAAAGTTAGTCTGTAGACATGACTGGAATACAAAGTAAACATATTCGTCATTATAATCACAGCTTCCTGCTCTGAAAGAGAGATATGGGTAAGCAACTTACTTCTGTAGTCAAGGACTGTGAAATTTGGTTTATTGGAAGCCTCAGCTGACAGTCTGAAGGAAAACCTTTGCCCAGCTGGTGACAAATCTTTGTCTGCAGCAGTGACAGTCTGTATCACCTGAAACCAGATTATGATTAATTCTGAAGTTAGTTCATTCTTCTAAAAGAAGCAGTTTCGTAGAAGTGCAAAATGAACACCAAATGAAACAATGAAAGTGAAATCCTGCTGAATTACCCTCATTCCCCTAATATATTGGACAATGGAGGCAAGAAGTTTGAATACTATAGCCTCCAGAGCACTTGTGATGTCTCATAAGGTCTTGTTTTGATCTGAACGAAATCAGGAAGATTTACCCTATATTCATAGCAGAAGTATTTAACATTTGTCTTCTGCATCTAAATACTAGTGATTGTTTTCAGGTGAGTGATTACTTAAAGACAGTTCACTTTATCCACTACTACTACTATCACTGTTACGATGGGTACATGTTTTTGTACTTCACAAAGCTGCACGCTAATTTTACAGCTTGAAATGAAGTACAGAGGGTTGAAAGGTCTGCACCATCTAGGCATGATGGAACTTTTGGGTCCCAGAGTCCTATCTACTAGATTTCAGGTAAGCACAGTGCAGTCAAAATGTTTCACAGTAGGACTGCCACCGATCTTTTAAAAAAGAAGGCTCTTTTTTTTAATGTAACAAAGGTCTAAATATGCATAATTTTTGACAGCTCAGTGTTTCCCTGTAAAAACTTCCCCTTTCTACTGTTAGTGCCTGGATAAGGTACTAACTAAAGGTATTTGATAAACTAGAAGTTAAATAAGGTTGTATGGTAGTTGAAACATACTAAAAAAATAACAAAAAAACCAAACCAAACCAAACCCACAAACGTGAGATAGGAATATCATATGAAGTCACAGACATATCTGTAATAAAGATAATAAAAATCACATTGACTGATTACGTATTACAGACATATAAAAAGAAGTCACTGATTACACAGCAGGCTGAATAGGTTCCTTCCATGGCTGACAGTAGCTCTCAAAGTTGAGCAGTTGCAGTTACAAGTCTTGTCTTGGAAAACATACTAGCTGTTAATATGTATGATGGCTGGCCTTGGTGCTTTGCAGCACTGTGTTTAATTGCAAAAATTGTGTGCAGAAGGAGCACGTGCCAACAGATTCCGAGGCCAGCTTTATTAATACTGGCATCACTCATGGTATAAGATGATATTCTGAATCTGAAATAAGTTTTGCATACTACCTATATATTTGAAACTGCTTTTAAAAACAAACTTTCAGGAGGATTGCCTTTGGGGTTGTGGGTTCTTTTTCTCAGAATAAGGTGCAGAAATGTGTGTAATCCATCCTACTCTGATTATCAACATTTAAGTGTCTTTAAGAAAGGGAATCTTTCTCCTGTCATAGCTACTAAATGCTCAGTAGGGGGTGGCACAGGCCCACATAATCCGGGAAAATAAAAATAAACGGAAAATAAATAGACCACAAAGGTCACAAAACAGCATTCCAAAAGGTGAATATTTCCAACACAGGCATTTTATTTACAAAAGAATTCTAACCATGATGTAATTTTCAAACCCATAAATTTCTATTGCTATAAAGAATAAGGAAAGAAAAAGCAAAAAAACAAGCATTGTGAATTTGAAATACCTGTCCTGGTTTGGCATTTTCACATACAGATGTCTCATATGGAACTGAAATTTCAGGAGGAAACTCGTTGACATCCAGGACATTTATTATAACGTTGACTTTGCTGGTTAATAGTGGGTTACCTATAAATGATTTTTAGGAGAAAAGCATTAAGGAATACTATTTATGTTTGTTGTCATCACCAGTGCCCAAGAGCTGTCATAAACTGTTTTGATCCCAGTATTGTGACTTCTAAAAGCCCTTGACTTTCTTTTGGTTTTGATTTGTACTAAGGAGAAATCAGAAGCAAACTTCTTATCACTTTGTACCAGACTTTGATCCATTACTCTTCATGGAGTAAGGAACCAATCAATATGGTTATGTTTATCAGAGCATAAATTCAAGAATTTGAAGTTGTACTTGTAATTAAAGATGCAAACTTTTCTCAGATCACTTTTCACGGAATCTGCGGAAAATTATTCCAATGATTAAAACTTAATTCTGTTTTCCACAATGGAATGCAGAAAATAAATATTTATTGCTTAGCCACTAGTTACTTCTTCAAGATATTAAGGAGGTAAGAGGAGCATACCAATTTAGAATATGGAGAAAAGTAAGTGAGAAAGATACAAAGAAAAATCTCGCTGAAAGCCAGACTTAATCATTGGTAAATTTAACAGTGAAACATGTAGAGCTAGCATTCAACTTGTCGTTAAACCATTAGGACATGTTGTAATAGATATTTCTGTAACTGCATAAGTATTTGCAAGCAGCAGACACTTTTGTGCAAAAGGAATGCCAAAAACCAGTATACATTATGCTTCTTTCCATTGTCCTACTAATGCAGATAATCAGTCACCAGGTGCATTTTATAACAAATTGCAAATGTAGTGTCTGATAGAAAGGAGACAGAAACTCAATGCAAAGCAGACAATATTCTCTTTTACTTTACGCTGAAACCCCTTGCACATACATAAAAAAACAGTTTAAGTGGTGAGTCAAAAGGATCATTATTTTATCCTTTTGCATTTAAGAAGGGTGGCTGCCACTATACAGGCACATTTAACTATTGAATGAATCTATGCTATGAATCAGGGTGGTGTAGGATTGAGAGCATGGAGTCATGGTTAAGTACAGGAATATTTTTCTTGAATCTTCAGACATAAATTGACCCTTCAAATTATTTACATTAGCTGCTTGCTTCATATAAACCTTTACATTTCTGTTTAAAACTAACACAGCAAGAGGCAAAGTTTCTTCATGGTGGCACTGTGGAAATTTTACATTTCTTTCTTGTTCTTAGGAACTACTAAATGAAGTGTTTTCAAGAGGCCTCTGTCAAAGCCAAGCGGTATTCTCCAATGATTTCCTAGCTAAGTGTGACCACCTGCAAGTAGAAGTGTGCTTTACCTGTTGACAAGCAGTGGATAAACTGACCACCCTACAAACACAGCTTGAAATCTAAAAAAACCAAACCTAACCAACCAAACAAACAAAAAACCCCAAACAAACAAAAAACCCCAAACAAAAAACCCCAAACACAAAACCAAAACCAACACAAACAATCAAACAACAACAACAAAACAAACCCAAATCACACAATATTTGCGGTTCCTTCCTATGAACATACTTAATTAATACTAACCATATTTAACAATTTCCCTTTTAATCCTCAATCATTTCCAGTTCAGCATCATCCCTACTTGCAGAATGTCTCTGTGGAGAAAGACATTGTGCAGTATGAATGAAGACAGAGTTTGGTCTGGCAGCTGGGAATTAGGCAGTGGTTCTTTAGATGCTTGAAAAGACAGAAGAAATCTAGATTGTTTGCTCACGATTGAACTGGTTCCCTTTTATAATAGTATTAAGAAGCTATTTTAATCAGTAGAGGGCAGGACCCCAACTCTGAATATATACAGAGATCAGAAAAGCCTTGAGTATGTCAAATTCATGCAATTACTGGCTGAAACTTAAAACTTCTCTCCTAGCAGTGCCTGCTGCAAAGAACACAGCAACTCACACAGAGTAACTCAGGTTTTCTTTTGATTTTTGTATGTTTGTTTTAAGGTACAACACTGAACAACAGGAGTTCACGATACATTCTTCAAGCATGTTAGAGATCGATGCGTTGCCATGAAAGTATAGGTATAGATGTTAGTTTCCTTTTAGAAATACGTTAACAATGTCTTTCCAGTAAAAGAAAGAATGTGTGCAAAACTTATGCATCATGTACATGGGAGATACTAGCTGATTTTGATAATGTCAATTAAACATATCAGTTTCTATAAGAAGTCTTTTTAGGCTACGGTTTTTTGAAGTATCTTGCATAAATTATTTTTTCAGCTTTTTGGAACAGTGTACATATTATAGGACTGTTTGTTTTTAAAATGAACACAGGGATTTGACATGTGGCATCCCCTCAAGATCAAAATAGGATAGCATGCTTTGGAAATGTACATGAATATGAGTGATTTTTTTACATTTATTTCTTACTGATGGTCTATGACTTATTTTTTGTGATTCTTTGAAAGCTATCTTAGAGGCCAAAATATTTTCTTGCTAAGTATTGTAGTGTTTCACTTTATTTATATGATTCATTTTCTTTCTGATTTGCACTGATATCAGTTTAA
Source organism: Caloenas nicobarica (assembly GCF_036013445.1). NCBI lineage: Eukaryota > Metazoa > Chordata > Aves > Columbiformes > Columbidae > Caloenas > Caloenas nicobarica. Next base: position 83,837,129 of record NC_088246.1, on the reverse strand, counting down.
CTACTCATGTATGTAAAGGAAGACTGAAAGTAGATTGTGTACAGCTTTGAATTGATATATAATTACAAAGACCTGTAATACTTGATGTGAACAAGGATGAAGAATTCCATTTGAAATACCACTTTGCAGACTTGACCTCCATTTTCTCTGTTTTTGTTTTGTTTGCTGTTTGTCTCATAATCAAATATTTTTGAGCCCTGTTAGCACAGTAGCGATGTGTATGCTGGTATCAGTGAGTCACTGAAAACATCTGATCATGCCTTTTAAACCCAGATTACACAGACGAGGAGAGAAGCTGGTAAAATCATTAGCCTATGAATTAATAAACTGATTTCAGGTTTCAATTCTGCCTGTAAGATACAGGCAAATTAATCAGCTTCTTCCTTCCTCAGTTTTCTTATCTGTAAGACAGTGACAACCCTGTTTCCTTCTTTTGCTCGAATACCTTCATCTGTTAACATCTTTATGGTTCAAGTATAATACAGTAGTAAAAAATATGTAAAATACTTTGACTAATTAACTTGTGAAAATCCAAGATACCTGAGAAAATAGTGACCACTGAGAACTAGTGGTTCCTTAATCCCATTTATGGTATGCAGGAGAATATAAACCCCATCTTGAGATTTAAACTGAGGTTTTCTCAGCATTCACAAAATTGGAGTCTACAGTTAAGGGAGTTGGGAAGGTGATTTGAACAGGAAGGATTATGGTTACTTTGTATTTATTTTCAAACATAACTACCACTCTGAGGACAGGAGAGCAGAAATAAGGTCTCACACATCTCATCTGTTTTCTCTCTTGTAAGATGCACAAATCATTTCTGTACTAGGTAACTAAGCAGTGCACCAGGGAACTTTTTGACCACTGGACTGTGATTGTTTTATATCATTATGTTCTTACAGCAACCCTTGGCACAGTTTTGGTCGGGGCAACTAGTGGCCTTGCAGACAATTTACAAGCATGTGCTGGAAGTTAGTATGAGCAAGAGACAACTCAAAGAACCAATTTACATGTGGCCACCCTGTTTGGAAGGTAAGAGTGTTTAATGGCATAGAAATAGGCTACTCAGTGCCAGCTGGCATTTCTGCTTGAAACAAATGCAAGCCATGTTTAATTTATTAGTTTGGACAGAGTTTGTGAAATCAAAAATGTTCAGAAACAGCAACCATGAAGGCTGAGTGAAAAGAAGTAAAGAGAAATTGGGAAGTGAAATGGGGGAAAAAATGTGAGTTTGAAAAATCCCCTCCGTATTCATACACTTTGTTCCATATAAAGGGTGATTTTTTATAGTATATGGTGTGGAGCATGACAGTAGGTTATCCATCACTCCGCACTGGGTACACCTCTGAGATGTTCTCAAGAGTCAGTTATGCTTCTATTTGGAGATAGCTTCCCAGACAGTGTTTAGATCAGATGTTTGGAAGGTACAATTATACAACTGGTTGCAATACTGGGCCCCTTTCCTTAGGTAATCCTGTATATTTCAAGGCACTGTTCAGTGTACTTTTTTGTCTAATGAGAGATGGCAGTTTCTACGTCAGCATTTAGCAAGTGGCAATTTTTTTAACAGCAGAAATTCTTCAAATATAGTAATTTCCCCCCCTCTTTTTCTTCAGATGTTTTCTTCTCTCCTCTCTAACCTCTTCTGGTTGTGTGCAGTGTGTCATCCCTCAAGCCTCAGCCTTTATTTCTGTACTAGCTGTTAGTGAGACAACAATATGTATAATTTTGACAGTTAGTATATCTCAAATCCTCCAAAATCTTGCCAATTACTTGTGTAGTACTGATATGGCAGTTGTTTTTAGTGCTATGGATAATGGTCATTGTGTAAATCTTTTGAAGTATGCTGAAATGAATCATAAATATGTCTCAGGTGTAGATTCTTAACTAGGCAATTGTTAAAATTGGAAATGTCATAATATAGCCTACCTGCTACAGCTCTACATAAACATGATATTACTACATATGTGCCAGAAAGGTGCACAGACAAGTAGACTTGGAGGTTTTAGCTAGCTTTAATTACTCTTGGGAATAATAGACTGCCACCAAGTTTACTAAAACTGCTGCCTTACTGCAGAAGCAATTTACAAATCTCAAACGTTCTTTGTCCAACAAAAAGTTTAAATAGTTAATCTTTACTGAAACATAGATTGTTACAAGACTTCCCCTCTGCATCTACCTGCCTATCAGTTTCTCTGAAACATATTACAGTTCTGCTGGACTTTCTGTCAATATACACAGGCACATGTATCTCAATATACTCAATCACTTGTGAAAGGTTAGTTTCCTCTGTTAGAGTATTTCTTTTCCAAGCTACAGATAAACTTCAAGTTTTCATTTGACTGGTGTCCTCATTATATTTTCAGGATCCAGGAAGTAAGACTATGGTTATTCTTGAGATAAATAAAACTGAGAATTTATTTTTTTATATTAAATAATGTATACCTCCTCTGCTTCTAAAATCTCCCTCTTCCTGTTAGTAGCATGTATTATTTTTGAAGACTCCATGTCAATCAACACATTGAGGAAAACATGATCTTTGCTTTAGAAACTTGCATTTCTGGACACGTAAACAATACAGAATGAATAAGAAATACAGCAAATGTCCTCTTCTACAGCCTATTGATGTCAACAGAAAGACTTCTGTGGCCTTTACACAACTGCTAAGTGACCAAAAGACTTGTATTCAAAGAGAGTTTCAGTTTGACAGGATCATGAAGGAGGAATGCTACACAGAAGGATGACAATGAAGAAAGCTGCAGCTGCACGATACAGTGGAAGAAGGAAGATCTTATGAAAAAAAAAGGTGTAGGAGAAGACACAAATCATATAGGAAAAGAAAACAAGTGGTTAGGCATAAAGTCTTGGGCAGAGAGAAAACACAAGAGAAAAGATGCAGCACACAGATAAATTCATTTAGGGGCTTAAATTTTTACTCAATTTTAGTGTACTTTTTGTCTTAGAACTGAGTCTTCAAATTTTTCTGCCTTCAAAAGGCAGATTGACAGACCTGTTGACTAACCTAATTTTATATGGAGTGAATTACAAAATAAGAAATAAGAATTGGAAGGTCTCCATACAGCTTCTCATGCTCTTTGTGCTGACAAAATATTTTTCAGGTTCTGAGGGAACTGTGAGTACATGAGGAAAACCTTACTATACAGAGCTGTTTGAACATTACACTTAGCCTTACAGTAAGTCTGGCAAAATGATATATATTGGGCCTTTTAAAATAGTGTCTTGGCAACACATGCACTGTTCACAGCATATTTATGCCTGAGCACTGCATTCTGAAAAAAATACCACATTAGCATATTAATTCAGTTTGTGTCATACTTACTAACTTTACTTGCAATTATAGAGAAATTGTACTGTGCTGTGCTTTCTCTATCCAGTAATTCATTAGTGGCAACGGTTCCTTCAGTAGCATCTATTGTAAAGTAGTTGTCCACATCATTCTTCCAATCGATGAAGTATCTGTGTGTGAAAAATATTAAACAGAGTAGATACAAATGTGCAAGGATTACTCATTTACCATAACAGCAGTATAGCTAGCTCAAGTCCTGTTATTTTTCTCTTCCCTGCAGGAAGGACAAAATAAAGAATTATTGGTTTATTTATTTTTTGCAAAGTTGGAATTCTCAAGGGAAAAGGGGATATAATAAAAGATTTAGTACTTCTAGTGTTCAGATTATTCGAAATCTTTGAGCTCCCAAGAAGTTGATGCACATCTTCTGTGACCCTGATCACTTGTACCAGTCACTCTGGAAAGCACTAAAAAGGCTTAGAGGGAAAAAGAGAAAAGACATGACATAATGCTTAAGATATGAATAGCAACAAAGAGTGGATCAGTAGTGGTCTCTTTACATCTGCTTGTAGCTGCAGTAGACTGGACTCACTGGGCTTGCAAAGAGGTGTCCTAGTGGACCTACACAGGCTGTTGGCACAGTCCACTCAAAGATCCATCACCTAAGGGATGTTGGAAGAGTCATGGTACGGGAGATGGAGAAGAGCATGCTTACTCCCCCACATCCTTAGGAGCAATAGAAAGCTTTTTGCCTTTGGGAAGAATAGGCAACTTTCACTGGAGCTGTGAGGAACAGGGCAATACCATTTTATTTTTTTGGTTGTTGTTCTGAGCCTTTGTTTCTAAAAAAGTAGGAACATAGAACAGATTCAGAACTCAAAATGTGTACTTATTTGTTATTTTTTTCCTAGCAAGGACTTAATAGAAAGCAGAGATACACTTATAAACATAGCTGCCTAAAAGCAATATGATAATTATTCTGAATCCATTTCCCTTAATTGCTACTTAATTTGAAAGTCTATTTTCACATTTGATGCTACTGTTTGTAGTCATAACAGAATAGTATTTTTTCTGAGGTAGCGTTGCAAGCTATTAATTGTCTTTTCATTGTTAGTCTCTTCATACCTTGGTGTTGTTTCTCAAAAACTAGGCAGGATGAAATTGAGATGGTCAATAGTGAGAAGTAGGCAATAAGAAGAAAAGGGCACTCAACAAGTGCATTTAGAAGATTATAAAGGACAGAGGAAAGTGCCTATGACACCTCATTGCATATAAACCAGTGAGAATAAGAATAAAAGTTAGTATTTCCTTCTCTGATTAGTGTGATTTAGGAAAGAACGAATAAGGAATGTGATGATAAATCCCATGTTTATTGCTGTAGAAGGAACCAATAGTAGAAAGGGGTATATAGGATATTCCTGAAGAAAATATCTCACATCGGGACTCAGGAATGCTCAGGAAGACCTGAATAGTAAAAAACCTCACAAATAAGGTATCATGCTCCTTTGGAGACATTTGGTTTAATAAAAATCACAAGAAAATCCTATGTGTAGATGAAATAGCTCATTTCATCAATTGACAGACATCATCACCAGTTTACTACTTTATTTGAAAAGCCTCAGAAATTATTTACTAAAGGCAGCATGTATCCTTTTACACAGCTGAGAAGGCACATTTTCTTGAATATGATAATATTGTCTACCCACATTTGTAATATCAATCTCATTGTTCAAAATTTGCTTGATATAAAAATTATGAAAAATATATAAGACCTTTTTTTAGAAATATCATTACACTGACATGCTCTTTCAAGAACAGTAAAATTACACTTTCAAGCTTTGCATGTTTAATAGAGAATAATTCTTTCCAAAATTAAGTATATAGCCACACACAAATAAATAAATGAGATTGAAGCAGGAGAAAGTAATTTTGCTTTTCTTTCACCTTAGGAAGATGAGTTTTGTCTAAGTACCCTACACATCACAGTACGAGCCAGTGAAGAAAGTACAGAACCTAATTCAAAGCACAGTATAGGTGATAGCCTCTTTTACCAGGAGTCTTTGAAACTGCAGAAAACATACACAGTTTGAACACTGCTATGTTTGAAGTTGAGTTCAAGTATGAGTATTTATATGAACAGAATGTAATAGTCTATTTGTAAGCATTCATGCAGGTGATTAACTTCATGTACAAGCCCGGTATGACTGCTCCTAAACATAAGCATCAGCAGGATCAAAGTCCACAATAAGCACTGCAAGACTAGCACTACTCCTGCTGAAACTACTGGCAGAATTCCTGTTGGCTTCAGTGGAAGTGGGATCTGTGGGAATTTAACAGTTTGATAAAAAAAGAACTGTAGCAGTTCTTCCAAATTAATTGTCTTCACCTGTGTTAATGCTGTGGAAACTATTATGTCAGCATTTTTAGCATTGTTAGTCCTTCTATTTTTTCCCTACTTTGGCATTATCTTTAAAGTTATCCCTTCCTTCTCTCTATGTGTGCTGCACATATGGTGAAATTAGGGGTGGAACAGCCAGTCATTTCAGCTCCTCTTATCCTAAAAAGCTATATGTTCAATTAGACTACAGAGGAAAGAGGAGTAGGAGGAAGTATCGAAGATGTATTGGTTAAAATAAATCTATTTACAGGAAAAATTGCAAACAAGCCATTCTTCCTCCTTTCTTTGGTTGTCCATGTGCAGCACCCATGAAAACATATCTAGCAGAAAATCCTCTTATAGACAGCTCTTCTGCTCCCAGATACTTCAGCAAGTCCATAAGGCTTAGTAAAAGACTGAATGGGACTCCATCTGGCTGCTTTTCAAATGGGAGTTTTTGGAACATCCCAAAGGGAGGTCACTTTTGGGGAAGGCTTTAAAAGAAATGTAGGTTACTTTTACTGAAGTCTTCATTCTACAGCCCAAAAGCACTCTTTCATGCAGTCTCATACTCAATGTAGATTCTTTGTAATCTGCACAGCAAGAGTTAGTCTATTTCTAAGGCCAACAGTATTGCCTGAGCTCTGTCTTTTACTTGGAAAAAAATGCTTTCAAGAAGAGAAGAAATAGGAAAAGTGTCTCCAGCCAGAAAAATCAGTAACTTTCCAGAGATAAACCCAAGTATCTGGGACATAAAGCCTGACATTGGTTGTTAGATTGTGACACAAAGAGGAACATCATTGAAATACTGGTATTAGGACAGCTGTCTAGATCTTCTAGTCATGGTCCAGCAGTTTGAAGCAACTGAAGTTGGCTCATTTGGCTGCTCAGAGTCCCTATGAGACTGGTCATGGATAACCGCAGAAATCCCAAGAGGCAACTCTCTCCTTGAAAAGTTAAGGACAACTGGCACAGCCTTACTTGTTGACATAGGAGACAGCAGTATTATTTTCCAGAAGCACCTGAACAGGCTTGCCTGGCACCTCTGAGTGCCAGGACATTGATATATTGCTCATATTCAGTGATGGGGAAGAAACTTTGAAATATATGTAACCCCGAATATGTTTCCCAGCAGAGAATTGTATTCCAGATTAAATTATTGAAGTGGGGGGAGCATAAGTGTGGAAGGATATACCTTTGCTAACAATGTTTGGGTCTTCCCAAGAATAGCTATATTTGTACATCAAGTAGCATAGAAGAGTCAGAATGGAAATATTTGGTTTATAAAATAATAAGAATCAAGTCTGAAGGATTCTCATCCAGAGTGTTCACAAAGACACACACTGACCTCTTCGGAGCTCCAAGAATGATTTGCATTCATCTTGGCCAAACAGTGAGGCTGTGTGTAGCTCATGGGGTCTCACAGAGCACTCCCCTGAAAGAGGGCTTATCTTCTTTTGAAGAGCAGAAGACAACTAGGAAGACTGTGTTGACACTAGCTCCAGCACAGAAGACAGTAGAGTGCTTGATGAAGCACTGTTGAATACACGAGTGACAGCACATCGCCCTTGTGAGGATAACAGGAACTCTGAGCCGTCAGGCAAAAAACCTGTACTTGCCTCAGATTGTTATACCATGAATAAAAGAACTGGACAGCTGTCCTGCTCCTGCTATGGAAACATGCATGACAACACGCTCAGGAGGGATGGAAGGTGACAGGAGGCTAAGGAGGCTGTGAAACTCGGAACTTGAGTTGTGTTATTTGGTTTAAAAATGTGGAGGATAAGACTTCCCTTACCTAACAGGGATGAGCATGGGAACACTGGAGTCCATTCTCACCAAAAGTCTGTAAACCTTGCCAAAGTCTTTATTTGTTGTTCTATCTTGACAGTGACAACAGTGGTGGCACAGTGCAACAGATGAATCATATAACAAGTTGCGGCATGCAGCAACTTACAACATATTATTATCTTTTTTTTTTCTTTTTATTTCTTTATTTTGGTGCTTAAACATAATACAGAGGATGCATTTATTTGCCCATGAATTGGTCCTTAGAGAGGATTTCACAAGCTATTGCCAAATTTGCAGAGGAAAGCATATTGCAGCTTGGAATAAGCTCAAAAAAGGGAGCTTAGGAGAAAGTTACAAGGTCCTGTACAAGGTAAGAGCCATTTTTTTTTCTGTTTTCCAAAATTCAGCTGAGTATTCTAGTGTTGCTAGTATCACCTTGACAATGAATAACCAATATTGTTATGGTTTCATACAAAAATATCCCTTACATTCTATATACATATTCATACATATAAAATTTTCTATTGATATTTCTACCAGCAAAAATATATTACAGCCATCATCAGTGCTTAGTACCATTTCCTCTTCTCAGCTCTCTTTTCCAAGGCTTTTATTATTTTCAAAGGAGGACAGTCACAGAGTACTGGCCTAAGTATTTTTTCTATGCTTTTCAAGAATGTAAGGACACCTTCTCATCACAAAATCACAGAATCACACAGAATGGCTAGGGTTGGAAGGGACCTCTGGAGATCATCTAGTCCAACCCACCTGCTAAACATGTTCACCTAGAGCACATTGCACACGAATGTGTCCAGGCAGGTTTTGAATGTCTCCAGAGGAGACTCCACAGCCTCTCTGGGCAGCCTGTTCCAATATTCTGGCACCCTCAAAGTAAAGAAGTTTTTCCTCATATTCAGATGGAACTTTCTATGCTTCAGTCTGTGCCCATTGCCCCTCATCCTATTGTTGGGCACTACTGAAAGGAGTCTGGTCCCATCCTCTTGACAACCACCCTTGAGATATTTATAAACATTGATGAGATCCCCTCTCAGCCTTCTCTTCACCAGGCTGAACAGACCCAGTGCTCTCAGTCTTTCCTCATAAGGAAGATGCTCCAGACCCCTCATCATCTTTGTAGCTCTACAAGATGATTGTGGTTGTTGGGATTGTTCTACTGTCAGAAGGACTCTCAAGTCTTCTTTTGCAGAGGATGTAAAAAACGTAGAGCAATAAAAGTAATGAAGAATCAAGAAGTATGAGAAAAATGTGCACAATGTTGGCATGGTGAAAGCTGGGCCATATCCAGGTATAAAAGCTCTCCCATGCATTCCTAGCCCAGAAGCACACTGATGTATTTATCCTTGCTTGTGTTCACATGTAGCTGACAGCTACATCCATCCACACTGAAAAGCAGCACCCAGGTCTCAGAGAAACTGCTTTGATGTCATTTTAGACTGGGAGGTCCCAGATATTAATTAAAGGAGCAGAGTGGCAACACCTTGATGATATACCTCCTGAAAAGTAAGAGCACAAGCAGGAACAGTCTTGCATAACTCTGCCATATCACTGCCTGTGGGATACATGCGGCACAGTCAAAAAATATTTGTTTCTGGAAAGTTTTCTTTCTGATACTGGGCCTGAAAGATTAATAGATGGAACACTTGGTAACATGGCTAAGTTCTGAACATCTGAAATGGAATATTCAGTTCTTAAATCTTGTTCATTATATTACAGCCATGCAATTCAAGCCAAGAAATGAGCGAGGCAAGACATATGGAAGTGTGTGTATTTTAGAGGAAGAGAATATTGCTTTAAAGCTAGAGTGGCAGGATTAAGGACAAATGCCACAGAAGTAAAACTCTAAAAGTGTTTTAGTTAAAGAATGCTAAAACACAGATGATAGGTATGGTGCAGGGGTGGTGCACATGAGGAGAAGAGCTCTGACCTTCCCAGACTGCTGAAAAGAACAGTGAAGATGCTTTCTACACCCTTTGTCACTATTTGTGTAATAAGCAGGGAAAAGAAGCCTGGATCATACTCCTAGAGATGCTGATAAGCTGAAGGCATTCACACTAAACATGCTCCTGCTGCAACAGCATGTTTACAGAAAATCATTTGAAGGAGTAAAGTACACTACTCATTTGGAATTTGCAGGAAAATGGAAAGGAATCCTCCAATTCAGTGAGCAGTAACACACTTAACATTTAACTACTGGGTTTCCCTTTTATTTTACTCCTCCACAAATAGGGTACAGTAATTGCTACCAGCCTTCTAAAAGAAGAAAAGGGAAAAAAAGAAAAAAAAAAGGTGAGGGGGAAACATTCCTTTAATTTTTGTATTTGATACAGAGTTGTCCATTGTCTGTGACACTCATCAGCATAAATGTTCTAGTCTGTATTTCAATGTCTGTTGTGAAATTATACCTTAAGCAGACTCACATGGTGAATTTAAGAAAACCCAAACCACAAGATCTGTGTGTACACTCCAAATAATTTGGCTGCCAACCCCAGTTTAGAAGACATCTTATTACTCCAAATACAACTTAGCAAACCCAAGCACGGGAATGAAGTATTTTAGATGTAAGAAAGTTTGTGATGCAATAAGTCGAAAAGAAGTATCATTTCTAAGAGAAACTATGCTTTTCCAACCCACAGTTTTTTCCAGCTTCAAGTATGTATTTAATGCCTTTCCCTGTAACCGAACCATACTGAAAATAGCAAAGATCCTTCCTTTCACTTTCTGTAGTTTCTTGACTGGTTGGGCTCTTTTTAAGTTTAATTTCACTGAAGGTGCTCTTCCGTTGGGTCACCAGTCACTTCTGATCTTACCCAAGCACTGCATCCTTGCCCAGCTACTCTGCAAAGCCTCTATGGTCTGTCAGTGATGGGAGGAGGAGATGCCTGCAGATCGCAGATGGGCTAAAGCACCTCTGAGAGTGTTTGTGTCACCCTGCAGACACCTGAGGAGCTGGTTGTGATGCAGGTCTCAATTTAGGCAACTCAGTCAACTGAGGTAAAGGAGACTTTCTCAGTCCAGGCTGAATAATTGGTGCATTTTGGCACTTGAAACTGGTTTGTTTAGTTCTACACACGTGAGAGTTTTCAGTTTGACCGCTTTGAGAGACTTGCTACTGAAAGTAGCTCTGTTGATAAGGAGCAAATTAGCAATATGTATGAAATGTTAATATATGCAAATTAGCCACTCTGGACTATGAATCTTAATTTATTAAGGGAATGAAAGAATTTACAGAAACACAGACTTTTTCTGTTGTAAGGGGGAAGATCATGGGAAGAAATGGGAACAACAACAACAATAACACATAGATAATGCTGATCTTCAAAGAGGGAAAGAATAACTGTCCTGGTAATTTCTCTCCTGTAACTGAAGGCTACATTTTGTATCATCGAAAATAAAAGATCTGTAGCCCAAGATTGTCAGAGATAGCTACATGACTAACTTCAGAAGGTACGGACTTGAGAGATTCCCTTTTTTCTTATTTAATTACTTGGTGCCTCACTGCAAGGAGTATCCTCAAGTTAAAAAAGGCAGTGGTAATATGAACACAGCAAAACCAGAAGTTCAGCATTTGCAGGTTAACGGCTTCTCACCATTATGCCTTTGTGCAGAATAGATATTTCATCAAAAATTCCTGCTGATTTTTTTTGGTTTAAGAGGGACAAATAACCTGGTTGATAGTCATGTTTTATGCAAATATCATAGAATCATAGAATGGTTTGGGTTGGAAGGGACCTTAAAGATCCAGCCCCCCTCTCATGGGTAGGGACGCCTTCCACTAGACCAAGTTGCTCAAAGTCTCATCCAGCCTGGCCTTGAACACTGCCAGGGATGGGGCATCCACAACTGTGGGAAACCTGTTGCAGTGCTTCACCACCCTCATAGTGAGGGATTTCTTCTTTATATCTAGTCTAAATCCATCCTCTTTCAGTTTAAAGCCATTATCCCTTGTCCTATCACTACACTAGGGCCACAAAGCTGGTGAAGGGTTTGGACGGGAAGCCAAATGAGGAGTGGGTAAAGCCACTAGGCCTGTTTAGCCTGGAGAAGAAGAGACTGAGGGGAGACCTCATCACAGTCTACAGCTTCCTCACAAGGGAAGGAGGAAGGGTAGGCACTGATCTCTTCTCTCTGGTGACCAATGACAGAACCTGAGGGAATGGCAGGAATATGTGCCAGGGGAGGTTTAGGTTAGACATTAGGAAAAGGTTCTTCAGCCAGAGAGTGATGGAACACTGGAACAGGCTCCCCAAGGGAGTAGTCATGACCCCATGCCTGGCAGTATTCAAGAAGTGACTAGATAATGCCCTCAGACACATGGTGTGAATTGTGGGGTTGTCATATGTAGGGACAGGAGTTGGACTTGATGATCCTGGTAGGTCCCTTCCAACTTAGGCTTTTCTCTGATTCTGTGGCTACATGCCCTTGTAAAAAGACCATCTCCAGTTTTCTTGTAGGCCTCTTTTAAGTACTGAAAGGCTGCTATAGGTCTCCTGGGAGTCTTCTCTTCTCCAGGCTGAACAACCCCAACTCTCCCAGCCTGTCTCACAGGAGAGGTGTTCCATCCCTCTGATCATCTTTGTGGCCTTCTTTGGACTCATTCCAACAGGTCCATGACTTTCTTATGTTGGGGGCCCCAGAGCTGGATGCAGTACTCCAGGTGGGGTCTCACAAGAGTGAAGTAGGGCGGGAGGATCACTTCCCTTGACCTGCTGGTCACATGTCTTTTGATGCAGCCCAGGATATGGTTGGCTGACTGGGATGCAAGTACACATTGCTAGTTCATGTTGAGCTTCTCATCAACTGACACCCCCAAGTCCTCCTCCTCTGGTTGGCTGTCAATCCATTCCCAGCCCAGCCAGTATTTTTGCTTGGGATTGCTCCAACCCATGTGTAGAACCTTGCAGTTGGCCTTGTTGAACTCCATGATGTTCACACAGGCCCACCTCTGAAGCCTTTCCAGATCCTTCTGGATGGCATCCCTTCCCTTCACCAGCTTGGTGTGATTGTCAGACTTGTCTCAACTTGTTTCAGCTCACACTATGCTGAGGTAGAGCACATCCCTTACTCAGGTGCCTACTGAGATAAAACACTGATTCTGGGGAGAAAAATGTTGCAAAGAAGGGTGAGGGATCAAATAAAAATTTGCTGTAATGTGACAGATCACTATTTGTGTACGTGACCTTAAATTGCTTGAAGTGCATTCACTTTAAGTTTTATTCACTCTAAGTTTCATTTAAATATGCAGATAAATAAAATTAAGAGTTTATCCCAACTTAGGACTGTTAAATACCACCCATCCTATCAGAAGTAATAAATGGGAACCTAAAAAATTTAGAAACATAAATGAAAGATAATAAGATTCATTTGAGAACTGTGATTAGTTAACATTTTTTGTAATTTAACTACATATATAATTAAATAGATGAAAGAAACATGTAAAGCAGAAGTGGTAAAAGGGGTGAGGGAGACTACGAATCAGACTTTAGGTGTGATTTGACTACCTGCAAGTCCAAAGAAGTTTTCTGAGTGGAATAATCATGTACTGTGGCTAGAAATTAATAGATTACTGCATATAACCAGGTGTTGAGAAAATGACACCTCTATAACAGAATTTTATCCTGTGCATCACGTCGCTAGATAGATATCAATAAATTGGAAGGCGTTTACAGAAGAGAAAGGAAATTTGTCTTGGGTCTAGACATTGTGAGTTATAAGGAAAGATTAAAAGAACTAAAATATATTTAGCTTGGATAAGAGATAACAAAAGGGTGACATGATAATGGTCTACAGATAGCTAGAGGGTTTAAACACTGAGAAAGGAATGGTATTGCTTTGTTCAGCATGGAGAAGCAGAGAGGCAAAATTAAGAAAGGGAAAATTTATGTTCTGTATATTATGCTGTACACAAGAGGAAGGATACGAGTTCTGTCATTTGGTACCATAAAGCTAAGCTGGGAGAAGTAATGGATACAGTGCAGTAAGAGAAATTTCTAGAAAGATGGTCAGAACAATCCTGTTAGTTCCTGTAATGTTAAACTATGACACAAAACAAGAAACAATACCTCCAAGCTAATCACACTCAACTAGAGATGTGTTCTAAGATGCAGTTCCAAATATTTTAAAATGTAATCATAAAAGTGTTTCTCTGTTGTCATTTTCTTTTTAAGATTGCAGTTATTAAAAAGCAGAGAAACTGAAAAAAATCACTACTACAATGAGAAACAAGAAATTCAGACTTCAAGTAATCCTGAAAGAGATTAAAATGGTACAGCATGTAAAGCGTTGATGCATGCAAACCACTTTGTATCCTCCAAAATCCCATCTTGCCACTGAAATTTTCTTCCTGCAATTCCAAAGATGATCCATTCACTGAGTTATCATTGTGTAAAACTCAAAAAAATCGTATCACCATATGTACATACACACGTATTTGAAACACTAAGTCAGTTCTTTATTGCGCTTCTCAAATTTAAGTCCTGAACTTTTCTTCTCATTAGTGGAAGCATCTTCCATCCCAGTTAAAACTGAGTGATTGCTATGGTTTAGCTAAAGGTGCAATCAAGAATTATTAAAGCAAGTCCTCTGTAGACTATTCATGCTTAGAGAAGCCATGAAGTTCAAACAATAATTATTATAATTAGATGGAACATAACATTTTATTTTCCTGTGCTAAATGTTACAGTCATCTGAATTATCTTCTGTTAAGGCTAAACAAGATAGTTAGATTTCCAAAATCTTCCTCAGGGCTGCAGCACTTGAATCAGTATTAAGTTACTTTAGGTTTTTTTTCATACCTTCATTTGATTTAAAGATTATTCTTGATTCTGAGTCTTGTGGTTTTCTATTAACTTAAAGATACTGTCTCATGAGGTTTTACAAGAACAGCAATGGTAATATCCTTTTTTTCTCCTCTGTGCAGCATGATAATACAAAATAAGATGTAATGCATTACTTGCCTAACAGTAGCAGACAATAGTCTTTGCATATCATTCACATCCTCCTGTGGTAATAAAACCACAGGGTTCCTTCTTGTATTTTTTAAGTGCCCTTTACACTGTACAACCCAGCAACTGTTGTGCTGTATGTATACAAAGTATTATATATATAAAAGATTAAACATATGTAAAAGAATAAAAATACTTTTTCTTGATTAAAACTCTGCTAATATAAAAAATACATTTCTTAACATAATGAAAAGAAATAGGGCCTCTCTTTTGCAGTATCCCTAGTTTTAATACCCTAATTTTAATACAGTGATATTCTACTGAGAGGAAGTAAATCCAGTCACATAAAAACATAATCTGATATATTCATGGTAATAATTACTAGTAAAATCTAGTGCCAATAGCAGCAAATAACATTTAAAGTTTTGCTGTAAAATTTTCCTGTCATTAACTAAAAAATGTAAAGCATGTGGTAATATTCCAAAGTGGCAGATGCTGTTCTGCTAGCTTGCTTTTTTTTGTTTATGTGGTTAAATAATTTATTAAGTCATCTCCCCGAATGGGAGCAGAAGTTTTTTGTAACTTTGCTGAATATCTTCAGAACACTGCTGAGGTGTTAGAGGTCAAACCAAAGGAAACTTTGACTGGTTTGCTGTCGGATCTTATTCTTTGGGTAATCCTGTGGATACCAGCTGGATGTAGGCAGATACATAACAATCTAAGTGCTTAAACTATTTTTTTCCAGGGAGGCAGTACTAAGCATGAAGAAAAACAAAACAAAACAAAACAAACAAAAAATGCAAGCATACAAACAAAAATCCCCAGCAAACAAAACCCAAATCCTATCTGAAATGTGCAAAGGAAACAGCACCACCATTCAGTACAATCTATTACCATGAAATCTTAACAACCTCTCTCCTATGTGCCCAGTCAGACCCAGTCCCAGGAGGGCTTCTGCAGCTATTCCAGTTAAGTGGTTCTCTCCTACTCTCACCTCCCTCCCTGCTTCAAACCAGTACGAGTCCCACAGTTCTCCCAACTGTGATTTCCTTTTAGAATGAAACAGGCAAGTTTGTAAAGAAATAGTTTGGTTTCCACTGTTTTCTATCCTAACCTATTTCACAAATCGGGTTAATGGGCAGTTGCACTTGCAGAACTGATGCCGATCACCCTCTCACGGGTGACGCTTTGAAATGAGCATATCAAGGTTGCATATTCTGATGCAATCAAAGAATGAGCAGCCAATGTAGTTGGTCTAACTTGCTCTAAGTGCCTTACTGCCACATAATAACACAAGAACAACAAGGTGAGTGTAGGTATAAAGGTCTTAGTGACCTTGTTTTATGCACAGGTAGCAAAACCTAGAGATGCCTATCTGGGTGATATTATGTAAGTGGTAGAATTTTCTTTCATATTATACCACATCACACTTGCCAAACTTAAAAATAAACAAACCCCCCAACTTATTGATATGTTCAAATATTTCTGACAGTTTTACAATTAATTTTCTTTGATCATTCTACGCAAAATGCCATATTTCTTTAAGATTTTGTAGAGATTTTTCAAAGGTACTTAGTACTGATGTAAAGCTGTTGTAATAGCTGGGTGTTTTTGAACATTCCACTGAAATAGTGTATCGGGTGTTTTGGTGGAAGGATAGCTTTGTATTTGTTAAAATATTTTGGCTTTAAAAGCTGAGAATTTTTGGATTATTTTGATAGAAGCCAAAGTAAGTTGTCCTCCTCTGTCCCCTTTTCCACTAGGTAGTGATGTTTTATAGAAGGACAGCTGGTATTGCTGCACTTTGGGAGAAGGATGTCAGAATGTCCTGTGCTTACCATCTTAATGCCTTTCATATAACACATGATCTTCCATGTGAAAAAACACAGTTTGAGTCTTCTACATACTGCATGACTGGGTTCACAGTCCTTCATATATGGCTGCATACTGCTGTGTTTTTAATCAGGAGGGTGAAAGATTAGTGATTTTAGCAGTCAGTAGCTTACCTGATCTGGAATGAATAATATCAGTGCAAACAAATTACACTTTGCTCCTTTAGAGAAGTGGAGAATTCATTCCTCAATGCAGAATTAATTGACAGGGAAGCAGTGACTGCAGACAGCCAGACTCTAATGATGGGTCAGAGTCAAGCAAGAAAAGCTGTTAAACTTTTCATGAGCCTTATAAATCTTACACAAGAATTTTAGTAAAACACGCTAGGCAATATAAGAAATAAAATGTGCTGCAGTTCAGCTATCAGCCCTTCCGAACTGCCAGTTCTGCCTCTCTACAAATTCCCAGGCTTCCTTCCCTCTCTCCATTTAAAGGTTTTGTTCATTTGGTTATGAAACCCTTCAGTCAGCTCCATTGTCTGCTCTGCATTTCTTATTACCAGCTGAATATCTTATCAAAAGCCACTATCATTTGGAAAATGCATTGTTTTTATTTGGTTTTAACATCATTTTTCCTGTCTCATTGAGCAAGCAGAACTGCAAGACAGCCAGGTAGAGGGAAAGCTTTCTTCTGTAGTTTAAGTCTTAGCTGTTTGGACTGTAAACAGCAGTAGAAGGCATGTTGGACTTAACCTCCTCACTGCAGGCTTAGTGGTCAATATTGCTGTGGTGGGCAAGCACTAGAGCCCTTTCTCTACTAGCACCACAAATTATAGGCCCTGAACACCATTTCACCATGATTTTGAAAGGTGTACATTTGCCCTCTGCACTACTGCCCGCTGTCTGCTCTTTCCACCTTCACCCTGCCCATAGCATGAAGGACCTACCATCTGCATTCTCTAAAGCACCGAGGCACTGGAGGGTGCACCTCACATTTGACGAACAGCAGAGCAGGGCTTCTGCTTTGCTGGTTTTAGATGGGGAAAGGGCATGGTGAGATGGGCATCTGGATGTGTATCAGTGTCTCTATTAATGGACAGAGTGAGTATAGAAAGACAGGGAGCAAATGTGTCTGAGTGGAGCCCCTCCAACCCTTAAGAAAGCTGAAAGGGAGGAAACAGATGAGATGATTCTGTCAGATATTCAGCCTCAGTGGAAGTTGAAACTTTACTTTGTACTTCAGAGCATGTGACCTAAACACTATGGGATAAGACAGAGATGCTTCCTGGGCCTGTGTTTCCATGCCTGGCCTGAAATGCTTTATTTTCTGATAAAGTACTAAGGCAATAAGTAGCATGGCTGCTATAGAGGAAAGCAGGTCTAGAAGCATAAATTCAATATGAATTATCTTTGATTGCTTTGCTTTTGCATCATGTAAACATTAGCTCAGTTCTATATCTTTTGGATACTAAAATCTGAACAAATATCTCATATTTTTCCCCAGAAAAAAAGCTGAAGCAAAATGCTGATGCTGAGACAATCAAAGAAAAAAGAAATAATAGCAATCATGCTGACTCTAGAGAAAACTGCTGCACACAGTAGAGGATTTATCTCTTGCTTAGATCCTCAGATGGGACTCAGTTGGATTGTCATCTGGATCTGCAAGAGGAAACAGTGAAGTCAGGAATTGGAGGCTGCATTGTTTCTTTGAAGCAGGTTTGGTGAAGCGTTTATAAAGTAAGAGATTATTCAGAACAGCTCTGTCACTGCAGGAGCTTCTGCATTTTCCTTTTTCATTTCCCCTTCTCAATCCTCTGCATGTATAAAGGAACCTCAAATCTGCAGAGATCCATGTAAGTATGGAGTCAACTTTTCAAAGGTTTTACCAATTTCATGAGGGCCCCAAGCAAAAGTTGCTGTGTAAGAACCTCCTGGCTGGCCGCTGCGTGCTGATGATCTGACCTGAGCCCAGTCAGGTACCATAATTTGCATCTAAAATCAGTTCTTCTCCTGTGCTGTGTTTCCTCCACATTATTTTCAGATTTACTGCCTAAATTAATCTGCTATTATAAATCTGTAGACTTATTATTTACATGAATGCTGACAGCAGTCGTTTAAATTATTTTCTTTGTGTTTGCACCTACTGAACATCAGCATTGTATTTAGATTATCTTTGCTTCTTTTCGACATCCAGCCATCTTAGATGATCTTATGCTGTTATTTGCCACACTCTCTGTTCCAGCTTAGAAAGATGGAAGTTGCAGAATCACAGAAGGGTTGAAGTTGGAAGGCACCATCTGGTCCAAAACCCCTGCTCAAGCAGGGCCACACCGAGCCAGTTGCCCAGGACCACGGCTAGGTGTTTTTCTAGTATCTCCACAGAGGGAGACTCCACCACCTCTTCTAGGCAGTCTGTGCCAGTGCTCAGTTATCCTCACAGGACAGAAGTGTTTCCTGATGTTCAGAGGGAACTCTTGTGTTTCAGTGTGGCCACTGCCTTTGGTCCTGCCACTGGGAACCACTGAAAAGAGCTTGGCTCTGTCCTCTTTGCACCCTCCCTTCAGGTATTTATATGCATCGATATAGTCAGTCACCAAGGGGACCTGCTGTGGAGCTGACCTGGTCTGCAGTAAAGTGGCAAATCTAGGCACAGAGAGGGTTTTTCTGAGGCAGAGGAATGCCAGGGCAGCAAACAGACCCACCAGGAGCTTGCAGGTCTCTCTCGCAGGAGTCCCTGATGAGACCTGGGTGTTGCCAGGACAATGGTGACCATGGTTATGAAAAGCTGCCCAGTGCTGTGACCAGAGCAGGCAAACATAGCAGGTGCCGCAGCTCGTGGGGCAGTTCTTGTGGAAGGGTGCTCAGGAAGGGCCAAGAAGCTTTGTCAGCTCAACCCGGGAGTAGTGGTATCTACCTAGCAGAAAGCCATGGCCCCTTTAAGGTCACCTCCACCCACCACAAGTGATGCAGCTGCCCAGACTGAGACCCTGTGGGAAGATGCTGCCACCCAGGTGTTGGGCTGCAGGATGTGCCCTGCTCTACACCAGTACTAGATGGCAGCAGTGAGCACAGCTGTGGGAGGTGTGCCCAGATAGAGGAACTTAGTGACAGAGCTCAGGGAGGAGGTGAATATGTTGAGGAGTACCAGAGAGTGCAAGAGGGAGATAGACCAGTGGAGTCACACCCTACCTTCCCTGAGGCAGGCCCAGAAGGTAGCCAGAGCATATGGCGCAGAGGACCTGTTCGCCTCTCTGTGCAATGGAACATAGTGACTTGAAGGATAGGGGGCAATGGCAGCATGTTCCCACTCAGAGCAGAAGGAGGGTCTCTGCTGTGACTACCCCACCTTCCCAGGTTCCCTGGGAGGGTGTGCAAGTGGAACCAAACAACAATATTGAGGAAGGTGGTTCAACTAAGTTGCAGGTGCCACAGAGGTTAAGTCAGTCTGAACCCTCCATCAAAACTGCTGCTATAAAGAAAAAAGAAAAAAGGCAGGTTGTTGTCATAGAAGACTTCCTTCTGAAGGGAACAGAAGCCTCAATATGTAGACTGGACCCACTCCTTAGGGCAGTCTGCTGTCTCCTTGGGGCCAGTGTTAAAGATGAAAAGAGAAAACTTCCTACTCTGATACATCCCTTGGATTATTATCCATTATTGATTTTTCAGGTAGACAGTGATGAAGTTGCAACAGGAAATCTGAAGGCAACCAAGAGGGACTTCAGAGCCTTGGGAGAACTGATTAAGAGATCAGGAGCACAAGTTTGAGCATTTTAGGACAGGAAAGGAAAACCAATGTTTACCAACAGACCTAAAAGGAAAATTCATGTTGAAAGGATCTGGAATCTGACTAGTTTGTGATGGTTGAAATAGTTATTCTTCTGAAAAGGGACATAAGATCTTTCATTAAAGAAGTTGGGAAGCTTAGTTTTGTACTAGGAAGATGGTTCCAGGTTTGACTTTGTGTACCACTGTGCAGAATAACCAACTAACATGCTTCCCTGTAGCACATACTTTTTTTCTTAGATGTTTAAGTCCTGACCCTTCATATTTCTCAGAGTCATTTTCTCAGAGTCAAGCCCTGAAATTTCACAGCTTGAGGTGATATGGCTGCAAACATTAAACCTCTGTTTTAATCTCACAACTGCTTTCTAGAATGCTTGAGAAATGCATTGCTGGAGAAATTTTGAATAAGAGCTCTTGATCAAAAATCAGGAAGACTATTATTTGAGCTAAAGTAAAATTACCATGTGTGCCTCTGGGATGCAAACTGGCTTTGTAAAATCACATCACCAGGTGGTATAAGTGCTGTGAAGTAAACCAGAACTATTAAGGTCATATTGTTCCTTTCCTCTCACTCTGGCTTCTTAGGTATTCTCAATTAATTTAAAAGCTTTCACTATCAAGGTGTTCTTTTCTGCACTGGAGCTGAATGAACAGTTCTTGATTTTCAGCATCTACTTCTCTCACAAACGGGTCATTCACTGGAAGCAGTAGTCCATAAAGTTCTTGGATCTACACATGCTTTTAATTCTAAACTCCTGACTGACATTTTATAGCTTAATATAATTGGATATGCCAACTGAAGATCCCTTGCTGTTTTTCACAAGCTTTAGTAAATTGATAAATTATTGACTGTAAATAAAGATTACTGCCTCTCTCAGTTTTAAACTTTGTTTTCAGTTGCTTTTGACTTACTGGACATAGAAAATAATATTTCATGTTGCAAGTGCATCCGGGAGTCAATCTAAGAAAATGTATGCGTGTCAAATTAATCCTAACAATCTTTTATTTGAGAAGGTCTGACTCTTTTCTAGAGCAGGCTTTCTGACTTGTGCCAGAAAGTACTTACCTTTGCTTCATTTTCCTGCTAGTCCTGTGAAAACCCACGCAGGTCAAAAAGTCAATCTGCATGTGCTCCAAAATGACAAAGGATTTTTCAGCTCAAGTCTCTGGCTGTTCCCAGTGAACACGCTGCAACATCACAGAGGGCTTCTGAGTGATAGCGTGTTTACCTTCCCCACCAAAGAATGGTTTGCGATCCCTTCAGCCTTAAATCTATAGATTTAAGACTGAACTTAAAACAAATCTGCACTTTTTTTTTGTAGTCACTACTTGCAGTAGCTCCAAGCTGATCACTCAAACCAAGGTACCACAGTCCCTGAATTAAAACAACTGACCCACTTGTCAGTTGATTTGTGTTATCTGTCTGCTTGTGTGCACCTAATCCACTTCAAATGTGAAATAAAACATATTAATTTAAATTACTATGAAGGCATTACCATAATAATTTGTTATACACATCTTGCTTACTTCATGGTAAAGGTAAAGCAGAAAGATATAGTCAGTTGCTGTGACTCCGCTGAAAAGCAGGAATTCATTAATCTGAAAAAAAACCTCAATTCCTTTTGAAAGACATTTTATACACAGAAAAGGATGATTTTTCTGACTTGTGTTTGAAGATAAGTTACCTTTTTGTTCATTCCCTTTAAACCACCCATTTGCTGAGGAGGAAACCAGCTCATTCAAATCTAGAGAACAACAAAGTTGTACATGGGATAGTGTGGGGAGGAACTTAAGTGGGCAATGGAGTGGAGGATGTGCTTGCCTGAGGTCGTGAAGACAAAGTATAGGAACAAGAGAAGAAAATAGAGGAAGAGTCAGAAAGTCAGGGAGAAACAGGAGGAGAAAGTAGGAGCTTGTTGCCCTCTATCATTTCCAGCATTGCTGGAAGGTGGAAAGATGGGGATGTTGCTCTGTATATGCTAGCTGAATGCTCACTCAGGCAAATGAGACTGGAAATTTGGGAGGCTTATCAAGAAGGAGCAGACATGTCAGCCAAATATACCCTTTGGGATTCAGAGAAAATGTTGAGATAGAAAGCCAGGTTCTGTGGTTCTAGAAAAAAGATCGAAGTAACTGCAACAAAAGAAAAAATACATCAGGCCACTGAGATCAAAAAGACTTCTTCCATCATCAGAAGAATGGAAGGCAGTAGAGCGGGATGCCAATGAAGATAATGGGATGTGGTTCAGGAGGTAAAAGGAAGAAACTAGCTGTGGGAGAAAAAAAGAGGGACTGTGAAATAAGAGACTGATATTAGACTGCCAGGGCATAGGAGATAAAAGAAAACACTGGGCTAGTAGGAGGACTTAAAAAGATAGCAAGGGATCCGCAGCAGGAACCAGGAAGTTCTGGTGCAGGGATTTGAATCAGTTAGTCTGGATGAATTAGAACTTGGAAAGGAGGTCTTAAAAGTGCTTTAGAAGAGTGGAACTCCAGTAAAAGGCAAAGGATGGAGTACAGCTAAAATTGCAACAGAAACAGACAGGAGGTAACAGAGTAGTAAGTGTGAAAAACTAAGCGGAGCACCTAAAAAGGAACCAAAACTCCTGAGTCCCACCATTTTTTGTCTGTGCAAAACTAACTGGCAAAGCATCTTGTTGTCCTCTAGTGTGATACCATACATAGAAGAGCAGCTATCACTTTATCTGTTATTATTAAATGAAGAGGACTGAGGTACTGGAACTAAATGTCCCAGTCTTTCTCTGTATGTATGTAACTATGATACATTTTGATGTCACAGGATGAGATTTTTCTTTTTGAAGAAAAGTGTACATATAAAAAAAAACTCAGAAGAATTATGAGATTGGAAGGTCATGCACTTTCCTGTTACATACGTACCTTTAATTAATCTTTTTTGTGCTGGTACATGAAGATAGAGTGTTTAAGGATTCAGGAAGAAACCTACTATTTGTATTTTCTTGATCTTTTCTTGACAAATTATTGCACTGGGAAAACACAACCTATCCATTAAGTTTCTGCATCACTGTGAACTAGTTCAGGAAATAAATAAGGCTTTTCCTTCGGAAGAATATGCAGTCTTGTCTCCAAGATAATGACTTTTGACTAGTTGTCCTGGTTTCAGCTGGGATAGAGTTAATTGTCTTTCTAGTATCTGTGATTTGGATTTAGTATGAGAAAAACATTGATAATACTCTAATGTTTTCATTGTTACAGGGTAGTTAAAGACTTTTTCATCTTCCTATCCTCAACCAGGTGTACAAGAAGCTGGGAGGGACCAAAGCCAGGACAGCTGATCCAAGGTGGCCAAAGTGCTATTCCTTACCATATGATGTCTTGCTCGGTGTATAAATTGGAGCTGGCCAAGGGGGCAAATACCACTGCTCAGGAATGAACAGGCTATCAGTGCCATGGGCAGTGAGCAATTGCATTCTGCATCACTTGTTTTGCATATTCTGTTATTATTATTATTTTATCTTCCTTTGACATCATATGAAACTGTTCTTATCTCATCCTATGAATTTTTCTTCCCTTTCCAAGTCTCTCCTCAATCCCACTTGGGGTAATGAGCAAGCAGCTGTGTGGTCCTATTTGCCATCTGGGGTTAAATCATGACACTAGTACGCATAACTTCTTTCTTACTTCAGTGTAACGGTTTCATGGCTCTCAGCTTGCACAGGAAAATGAACAGTCCCCGCAGCTTTTCTGCTTTGAGTGGTTCTTGTGGTTCATAAGGCAAAATTCCTGAGTCAAGCAGAGAGGATCTGAAGGGCAATGTTGTGGCACAGAATACGAAACTCGTTGTAACTGGAGGCATACCTGGGGTTCACATCAGGGGCAAAAATCCTTTCATGCTTTATGCCAGAAGATCACCTCCAAGGAAATCTGATAACTTCAAAGGTGTCAGTGCGAAGCTGTTGATCTTCGCACACACTGTTAGATAAAGCTCACTATCCTAGAAAGTATTGCAGATTGCAGTAAGATTGAAAGTATTGCAGTCTTGACATCCATTTGCCCTTTCTTGTTATTTAGACAGCTCTGCGTATAACATTTATGCTGTATGGCAGGGGTGTCAAACCCATTTTTACTGGGGGCCACATCAGCCTCACAGTTGCCTTCAAAGGGCTGAATGTAATTTTGGGACTGCATAAATGTAACTAAGCCTACATTTATGCAGTCCTAAAATTACATTCAGTCCTTTGAAGGCAATCACAAAGCTGATATGGCCCCCGCCAAAAATGAGTTTGACATCCCTGCATATGGACACATAGAAAAATCATTTTTAGGAAGTCTTAAAATTCCTTGTACCAGACGTATAAGGATCTTCACTAAAAACATTTATCTATTTACAAATTACACTAAAACACAGGTGCTTTTTTTTTTTTTTTTTTTATTCCCAGATAACTTGTAACCATAGTAAACTAGAGGAGTCTGAGAATTTGTTCTTTTCAAGAAGTGCTTTGGGATTTTTAATGGCCACAAAGTACATAGGGCTTCATCTCAACATTTACGCTGAGCATTTCTTGCATCACTATGGACAAAAAAGGAATAGACAAAATAGGTCTTCTGAGACCCATAAACCCCAGATTTAATACAGTTTTAAAACCAGGTGCACTGGAGTAATGTTCCAGAACAGCTTCAAAGCCAGTCACCCTTGCAGGTGTTGAATACCTGCGGCCCCTTTTCTCCTTGTGCTTAATTTCCTGCTTCTTACTGAAGGTGCACTCTTTGCCATTTTATTTTAACATGTCTAGCAAATATCATCCCACAAAGCAAACCTTTTAAATTTCCTGACTTGTCCAAAAACTTGATTCCAGTAACAGGAACTGTTCATCTATGACCTGGATGAAGAGACTGAATGTACCCTCAGCAAGTTTGCTCATGATACAAAACTGAGAGGAGTGGTTGATACATCAGGAGTCTGCACTGCCATTCAGTGGGACCTGGACAGGCTGGAGGACTTGGCAGAGAAGAACCAGATGAAATTCAACCAGGGCAAGTACAGGGTCCTGCACCTGGGAAGGAGTGATCCCAGGCACCAGTACAGGTTAAGGGTTGACCTGCTGGAAAGCAGCACTGCAGAGAAGGACCTGCAAGTTCTGCCTGACAACAGGTTGACCATGAGTCAGCAATATGCCCTTGTGGTCAAGGAGGCCAATGTTATCCTAGGGTGCATTAGGAAAAATATGGCCAGTATGTTGAGGGAGGTTATCCTCCTGCTGTACTCCGCCCTGGTGAGGCTGTATTTGGAGTACTGCATGCAGTTCTGGGCTCCCCAGTTTGAGAAGGACAAGAAATTACTGCAGGGAGTCTAGTGGAGGACTACAAAGATGATTAGGGGTCTGGAGCACCTTATGAGGAAAGACTCAGAGACCTGGGTCTGTTCAGTCTGGAGAAGAGAAGGCTGAGAGGGGATCTTATCAATACTTATAAATATCTGAAGGGTGGGTGTCAAGAGGATGAGACCAGATTCTTTTCAGTAGTGCCCAATGACAGGATGAGGGGCAATGTGTACAGACTGAACCATGGGAGGAGAAATTTCTTTCCTTTGAGGGTGCCAGAGCACTGGAACAGGCTGCCCAGAGAGGTTAAGGGGTCTCCTCTGGAGACATTCAAACCCTGCCTGGACACATTCCTGTGTGATTTGCTCTAGGTGAACCTGCTTTAGCAGATGGATTGGGCTAGATGATCTCCAGAGGTCCCTTCCAACCCCAGCCATGTTCTACGATTCTCTGAGAAAGAGAAAAATATATAAACTCAACATTTTTAATGGCTTCCAGCAAAATGTTTCTTTTTCTACCAGCTGAATCCAGTCTTCATTCTTAGCTATTATCTTTCCCTTCCTTATGTGTCTAGCATAACAGAGCTAAAGTTTTCCACTGATAACATGGATTTAGTTGCTATGACTAGTGCTGGTTCCTTTCATGTTAGCTGCTCCAGCCTGCTTTGTTCTCCAGAGTTTTGCCTTCTGTTGCACACAGTGCAGATTGGTCTTTTATCCCAGTCTCTATTGTTTGGCAGACTCTTGATTTTTATTGTTGTTGTAATGGGCATGTTAATGGCTAAACTGCTCTATGAAAACATTTCTGAGAAAATGAATGAATTTGTAAAGAAACTGCCACCCAGCAAATTGTATGGGCTGTTGCCTCAAAGAACATGCTTGTTTTTCCATGTTTGTTTAGAGGGCATATTTACTCAGAAGATGCTTGGACTCCGTCTTTAAAGTATGAAGAAATTGATGGAGCCATCCTTATATCTGTGAAACGATCTAGATTTTAAACAGCTGAAAGACCATAATTAATTAAGATACTCTAAGAAGTTGTAATCACATGCCACTTTTTATGATTTTCTAACTTCTGGTCATGTATTTTTTTTTTTTTTTAGAGGAAATAAAATTTATGGAATATTGAACACTAATACATCAGTAACTAACAACTGCATATAGTTTCTTTTTTTGCTTGGACTAGTCAGCATTTGGATACAAGTAGGTTCTTCCAGAGCATAAGACCATGGTCATATCTCCAATAAATTTCTAAGAATGTTATCATTAAATTCAAAAAGTTGAAGATTAAGCTGAATACATAGAAACAAACATATCTTCAGGTAAATGAGAGCCAAGGAAGAGATCTCAGGATTGAAACACAAAAATTGATAGAAATAAGTGATGTTACAATGCTGGAAGAGAGCTGTATGGAAAGGTTTCCAGCTGAACCTTCTCAGCATGTCAACCGGCTTACTGGGACACAACCCTCTATTTAAAGCAAAATATCTTCCTCCAAAGTCTGCTGAACTATATGTGTGACTTCTGGGTATGAACAGGTGTCTCTGAGAATCGGTAATACTGGGACATCGTTCATGTTTTTCCCTAAGCATGAACTAGCTGGTTGATAAAAAGTGACCCTGGGGACGCTTCTGCGGTTTGCCAGTGTAAGGGGTCAGCAGGTAGAGCAGTGAGGCTGAAATGCAAGAGTATTTTATTCCTGATCTTTTAGCTGTAGATGGGCATTTGGGCACCCAAATAATGATTTCAGAGTTAAAAACAGTCGACATGGACACTTTAAAATGGTTTAGGATTCATTACTACAGTGAGCGCAGTGTATGGAGAAGCCATCGTGAGACAATGACTTTTGCTGTGTAGTTGCAAATGTAGGATGAGTAACTAAAGCACTTGAGCCTCGTAGGACGGTTTGTGAAATAAAAATCGCACACTGAGGAGCGGTTATACGTTTAAATGGTTCTGCTGTCATATGAAAAACTGCTCAAAAATATGATTAAAGATTTGCTATCTGGTTGCAAGAGAGTATGTTTTTCAACAGAATATTTACTTCAGTGACGCTAGTTTTCCAGGCTTTCACCAGGTAAAAATTTCCCACTTCAGTCCTTGTTAGTAAAGGTTTTGATCCTTTGCCAGGGAAGGAATATGTCACACATTCATGAACAAATTCATTTCTATATTAGAAAAGAATGAAGAATATATCTATATATATTTTTAAAGCAATGAAACAAACAAAATTAGTAATATTTTTAAGCAATATTTAACACTGAATTGACAAAATAACAGCTAAACAGTTACCGCTTCATGATAAATTTTTGCGTATGATTACAACATATCATCTAGCATGTTTATTGTACATTTTGAGAATATGAATACTGAGTCAAAATAGACATAGCTAATAAATGTGGATTTAAAAGTCCAAAATAAATTTGTAGTCAAATATGCATGAATGTGTATGCACTTGGTAGACACTAGTGGAATTTTCCCATTCCATCATAGTCCCTTTTGATAGACATTAATATTTAAAGATTAAGGACTACCATTATGTTTGTAATGTTGCTCATGAAAGCCTGGGAATAAAATTATTTCCTGAAATTAAGTAGGTCCAGCATGAATTGGTACTGGAAGTATGTGCTTACATCTTAGATCATGTCTGCACAGGAGCTTCTTTACTGGTACAGGAGTCTGGCTCACTTTATAGTTTCTAATGTGGCTGGAAATACATCAGCAAAATCAAGATATTAACTTTGTAAAATATCTCCCTTTTCGTTTTTATTTCAGGAAAATAAGCTATACCAGTAAATGAGAGGTTCGTCTGGCAGCAGTTTACTTGTGCTGAAGTCTGCTGAACACAGCCATGTTGGTCAGCAATCACAGTCCCACAGCCTTAGCCAAGACAGATGTAGCAGTTATTTATCAAAGTATTTGTTCTTTGCCAGACATAGAGCGTGAGTGGTTCTTGTGAAAGGGGCAGTGTTTGTTGCCATTGATTGAAGTGTGACACAGATGTGGCATGTACAACCTCCTTTTTCACTTATGTACTTCAGAGCTTCTTATGCGGAAGCCCCAGACGCCAATCAAAATAATGTTTTTATTTCCTTAGTCTGAGCACACCATCTCTGAAGCCATGTCAGTGCATGGTAATTTCTAAGATCTTTATCATAAGAAGCTGTCAGCATTTAATGTAGTTTTCCAGATTACCCACCCAAACTAGCATCTCTTTTCAATATTTGTCAGAGCAACAGTTATATGTTACAGTGACAGACTTGGAACATTTTATATCTCCTAACTAAGCTCTTTGCCACTGAGTCTCACTGTCAGCAGCCCTTTGGGTTGTTTGAGACTTATTGAAGGAGGAAAAGCTTTCTTACCTAACCGAGCTGCTGCCAGCATCGAGGTCTTGTGCTGTCACTGCACCTATAATGGTCCCCACAGGTGTATCCTCATAAACCTCCATTGTGTACGTAGGCTTGCTGAAAACTGGAGGTTCATCCATGTCCAACACATTTATCTTCACAGTGGCAGTATCTTTGAATGGACCCACAGAGTGAAATCGATGGTCAAGATGGAGATTGGAGGCCTCGACTTTAAAGGTGTATGCCTTTTTTGTTTCAAAGTCTAATGGCTGTAGAAAGAACAAAAGCAAAACATCAGATTTGACTAAAAGTTAAACATTTCAGAATCATTTTGGTAGGATTCATCTGACATAACTTAAGACGTCTTCAGTGTAAACTTCAGTTTCTGAGCTAATCATCTAAGCTTGTTTTCCAGCTCATCTCATGATAAGGTGGTTTCTGATACAGGCCAGATGAATCATACCCAGGAAATGACTGTTTGGCCACACCAAAAAAATTAGCATGACTGGCATGGATATAAACAGTTACACTGTAGGTGTCTGAAGTTAAATGAATGAGATTCATCTCTTGCAAATGAGCTGTGTGCAGGTTAGCCAGAGATTTGCATTCACAACTCCCATGAACAGGCAATCAGCAGTCTCTAGCTGATCCAGTTCCGTAAACAGGAGATTTCCTTTTATTTATTTATTTTTTTTTTTAGCAGGGAAAGCTTTCAGAGGACCATGACAGTAGTAGAGATGAGCCCAAATGAAAACTCTGATATATACCAATGAGTCAAGCCAAATTGCACCTATGGCTTGGAATGTGAATTAAAACTTGACCTGAACCAAGCTTTTGCTGTAAAATGTCAATCTTCGCAGTAAACTGCTATTCACACTGTGTATTTGAACTGCATGTATGCTGAAAAATGCAGACTTTGACTCTGTCTTATGATTCTAAGTGTAATCCATAAGGTCTTGAAGGCAGCATAGCAGCCTTTGTGTACTTATCTGGGTTTTTGATGGAAATGCATCCTGCAATCAGATTGCTTTGGTGTGGGTTTATGTCAATGTATAACAATTTAGTGCCTTCAGTTTTAGAAAACTAATAATCTCAAAAACTCTTATGCAGTCTTATTTAGTTGAAAAGACAGAGAAGCTTCATTTTCAGTCAAAGGGCTTAGCTGCATTGGTTTTCATGTTGTTTTTAAATGTTACTGACAAAGTCTTTTCTTGATACCTGGGTAACACTGGCACCTAGTGGTTTTTGCCTATAATTGTCAAGCTGGAATTTTTCTAACGGGAAAGGACATGCTATCACGAAAAGAGAGCAAGATCACACGTGTATAAGTAATATTTCAATGTCAGTACTTTTTTTTTTTTTCCAGCCATCATTACCACAGTGTTTCCAGTCATTTGTCACAGCTAGGATAGATTTAAATTCTGCCATTTTCTGTCCTTATCACAACAAGACATAATTGGCCAGATGACTGGCTGGTGTAAATTGAAGTAGTTCCATTAAAATCAATTGAGTTACTTTGACTTACATTAGCTGAACAGCTAGCATAAAGTTTTTAAATCCTTATGTAAGATTTTATAATTTTAATAGACTAGATGGTCAGTCTTTTTTGAGCTGGGGATTCAAAATTAGCTGTCCAAGTCTATATGCCGCAGAAATAATCAAACTTGAAAGCCACATACTATTAATCCACTACCACATGCAAGCATTCTCCTACAGACCAAATTACCAGTAAAAACCAGTATGAGTTGCACCTTCATGACTGGACTGACAATCTAAGAAGAAGTTTAGGTTGAGACAAAATTAAGTGTGGAAGACCTTGTGCCTCAATGGCAAAACCCTAAGCTGTTGACTTCACTACAAATGGACATGCTGCTTCATTATCCAAATTGTTGTCACATTGTCTTTTCAGTTTCTATACTACTCATGTTCACTGTTTTACATTGCCAAAAAAAATTTCCCTGAAACAAACAACCCCTTCCCCAAACGCTTCTCCAGCTAATTATATAAATAGTTAGCACATTATAAAAAAAAAAAAAAGGGGAAAAGCTTGAAGTCTAAAGAACCAGTCTGGAGTGGAAAAAATCTAAGTGTGGAGTGCTAAGCTGGAGATAAGTGATTAAGACAGATAAAGCAAGAAAACTAAGCTCTCGATTAAGCAGTAATTTTAACTCACACCTTGTATATATCCTTCATACCCGGTTCCTGTGATGCATGAGTATATTTGCAGATAGATGTGCTGATGGAAAGAGCCATAACCCATGCAGTCCTTGCAGACTCTTTCACTGAGCTGCTCTTCAAGGCAGCAGCTCCAGATCGCGGTCCTTGGCCAGTGCCCAGTCACAGCTTTCATGATGCATAGGGACCAGAGTCCTTGTTTGGGGATGGACAGGAAGGAATAAGATTTCAAGCAATTCTCTGTATTGGTGTCCTCATGCTGGCATATTTATTGCACAGCTACCCAGAAGTCAGTTAAAGTGGCTGCAGTGTTTCTCTCCCCCCAGCATTTTGGGGCAATGCTATGGTATATTTTTGAAAAGACAGTTTGAGCCCAAAAAAGGAAAGTGGTTTTCCCGCTATAACCTCAGAGCAACCCTTCTAATGGTCTTATGATAAATATAGTTAATGGTTAAACAAGATGTGGCCAATGCAAAGCTCAGATGACACTCAAAATGACAGGCTGAAGGTGCTGAGCCATCATCAGAGAAAAAAAAACTGTGACAGACTCTGACAAAATAGCAGAATTTAACCTTTTAATATAAGTGAGGCTAAACTGCAGGTAAAATATCTGTGGAAAGATGGGAAATGTTGCAAATGGTAAACCTATGATTTAATTTCAAAAAGAAAAAGATTTTGTATAACATATGTCATACAGCAAAAGGGTATGGTTTTAATGTATTATGTTTATGGGAAGTCCATGCTATAATCTCCTGACCAGTTCTAGTCTTCCCAGTTTTGAACAGTTGAGACATATAGACAGCTATCGATATCTCAAATTTTGGCATTTGTCTGATATGCCCAGAGTCTGCCTGAAAACAGAAGAATTGAATATTTGCCTAGCTCTCAAGCAAAATCTTTTGGAATTTGAGTTTCAAAGATGTTAAAATAGCATTTCTATTTCCTTTTTTAGAAGATACCCCTAAAATTTGTGAAGGAAATGAGTAGTCCACAAATCAAAAACAAAACATGTTTTGCTATAACTTAATAAATGTCTGGCAATGCTCAATCCTTTTTTCATTTAAAATCTGGAATGCTGGTAAGGGTGCAAACATAGCAGAATGTTTGAATCTTACAGAAAAAAAACCTGTAAGATTATTGAAACCTCTTTCAATTGATCAGATTTTAATGGAATGACTTGTTTGGTTTTGGTTTTGGTTTTGTTGTTGTTTTAATAGCCAATAGAAATATTCATTCCTTCTATAAAAATAGTTTTATCCAGAAAGCTGAGTTTGAATAAGGTTTTTATTTTGCAGAAGTCACGGTTTTGTCACAGTAAACAGCAGCTTGCTAATATTAAGACAGTGTCTTATTAACCGAACTATTCAACAATTAGAGAAATATTTCTAATTTATATTCCAAGTACCAGTGACAGAATAGATCTATTTGGCCACCGTACCAGTTCTTATCTGCCTTTTCCTATGTTGCAGCTACAAGCTGCTCTGTATAGTTGCATGGTAAAGCACTATCAGCATATACACAGCTGCGTGCAGCAAAGGCATTCTACAAATCCCAAAATCAAATAATAGATATTGACAAATCACTTTATTTTGCAGCTCTGGAAGCACCATGAACAGACTTATTTAGTGTGACTAGAAAAGCACATAAACAGTCCTCTATTAGAAATTAATATATTTTGAAATATTACTGTTTCCCATACTCAACGTAGAAGCTAAGAAATGTGACTATATAGATGTATCTGTATCTAGATTTATATATTAGATAGATGGACAGATAGATAGATAGAGAGATAGAGAGATAGATAGGTAGGTAGGTAGATAGATAGATAGATAGATAGATAGATAGATAGATAGATAGATAGATAGATAGATAGAATTAAACAACTGAAAGAAAAAAAATGGGGTTGGGGTAAAAGAAGTAATGAATTCTAATGAGAGGCATGGCAAGGGAGGGAAAAGAACTATTCTGTCAGTTTACTCTGCTTCACAAAGAGGTAGGACTGGAAACTAGAAATTTCGGCTTTTTATCCACACGTTAGAAATATAACAGTATTTATGATACAGACTTTCATGTTCCACACCTACAATGATGGAAGAGCTGTATTTTGGGATGAGATTGTAAGCCCCAGGACACATGGATAATTACAGATGGTAGCACAAGGTTGAGAGGAAGCACATATTCATTTAGGCTTGTTTTCATACTAGCATTTTGCAATAGTGTCATGTGTACCTATCTCAAAACATGGCAGCACCTTCCCCTTGAAGATGGGTTGAACATCTATATATTTTGCGAAATACTGCCATCAGACTATTTGCTGTACATTGACATGTTTCAGCAGCTGCACTTCAGAAGGGTATTTTAAATAGCATAAGGAAATAATTGCTATGATAGAGCAGGTTGGTTTATTAAAGCAAGCTTTGGATTAACCAGCAATATTCATTAATTACAAAGTTGAGAATGTGAAGTAAAAAATGAGATCTGTAGGCCAAATCTACAGCAAATGCTGTAGACTTGACCAAATCTGAAGTGAGTGTTTCAAGATTTGATGGAAAGTGGGGAAAATATATTTATGTTCTGCAACTGAAGAAAGGGAGTTGACCAATGTCAGGAGTTCAGCTGTTTGCTGCTCTCAAGTGTCTTATCCATTTCTGCAGGTGTGTTTCATTATTCCAGGAAAAAACAAACCAAACAGCTGCAGAGACTGAAGACCTCCTTTTGCTCACTCTTTCTGTCATTCTTCTCCATGGTTGCCATGGTCTTCAAGATTGCATCTGCACCTGGGTCACCACTTTCTGCCTGCACCGAAGGATGTAACATCACCTGATCTTCTTCTTCTGTCACATTCCCCTTTCACGGAAACCCACGGGTTCCGATTGTAGGCAGATAGTACCTATGCACATACCTGCAGAGGGTATTCTCTGCCTCTCGAGGGAATGTATGGAGTGAGCAGTCTGTACAGTCTTGCTGGTACAGCAAGCAGTAGCAGTAATGCAGTTCAGGCTGGAGAATGTCAGAAGTCTGCCTTATGCTCACTGTTGCCATGTACAGATGCTATCAGACTGCTCTTACATTATATCAACAGCGATGTCCTAGCACTACATATATGGGCTGTCCCATGAGCAAGACAGCTCAGTTTAGTCAGCAGTCAAACTTCAACTGTCTGACTGCAATTAAAGGCTTTTAAAAAGTGGCCCTTCAGGTTATAAGGAATCATACACTCCAAATACCTCCTTGCAGCTACTAAGTCCTCATAAAGTTCAATAAGGCCAAGTGCAAGGTCCTGCACCTGGGTAGTGGCAACTGCTGGTATCAATACAGGCTGGAGGATGAAGGTATCGAGAGCAGCCCTGCAGAGAAGGACTTGGAAGTACTGGTGGATGGAAGATTGGACATGAGCTGGCAATGTGCGCTTGCAGCCCAGAGGGCAAATCGCGTTTTGGGCTGCATCAAAAGGAGTGTGGCCAGCAGGTCAAGGGAGGTGATTCTGCCCCTCTGCTCTGCTCTGGTGAGACCCCACCTACAGTCCTGCGTCCCATCCCCAGAAACACTCAAGGCCAGGCTGGACGGGGCTCTAAGAACCTGATCTAGTTGAAGACGTCCCTGCTCATTGCAGAGGGGTTGGACTAGGTGACATTTGAGGGTTCCTTCCAACCCAAACTGTTCTATGATTCTATGATTCAACGATTTTATGGGTCTGCCCATTGTTCCCCCAGTTGTTGTTATTTTATCATCACTAAAGTTACTGTTTCTCATCACAGCGTGCTATGTCCTCCCTGATATGCTATGATTTTATGGATACAGCTTTGTCATCTGATCAGTTAGCAGTGGTACACGGCTTACAAAAAATAAGATGCTGATGTTCCCTGAGCTTCCACTGACCCACATGGGGAAGCTCACCCAGTACAGGGTGTTTCAAAAAGATAGACCAAATTTCTAAGCACTATTTTTCATGACAGCAGCATGTTACAATTACACAACAATTTACAAGCTGTTTAATGAGTTATCATGTTTTAGTAACATTTTTATAAATGCTCTGTTTTTCCTTTCGTGTAACATGAATGGTTCATTCATGGACAGTATGTGGTTGCAGAAATATTGTGATTTCAAATTGGGTCTGGCTTTTAGAAACACCCTATATAGTGCAGCAGTGTAGGATCATACCACATGAAGTGTACAAATAGTTTTTTCCTGGGTTTTAATGATACTCTGCACAAACTAATAAAGTAATGTCCGAGCCAGACTCAGTGGTTGAATCCCGCTCAATTTCTAGGTTAGCTCATGCTGAGCCAATTAAGAGGCTTCTGCACACAAAGGGCTTATCCTATAAACTCATCCTTAGTACAACAAATTTAGTGACAACTGTTCAGTGAAGCTTGGATCCTTTTGTTTTCTTTTGCTATTGGGTGTGGTTGCTAAAGATTTCCTATCAGTTTCAGTAAAATCAAGAGCTTGCCTGGGAACGACAGGTTTTCCATTCATAACTGGGACTACTACTCTGTGCCCCACCTGAGGCCACCGCACAGTAGTTTGCTGAAGCATTCAGTTATGATGACAGATACTATATAAATATAAAACCCAATAAAAAACTGTATTAAATAACACCGGACAAGGGACAAAATTGGTCATTCTGTTCCTAATACAGTAATATTTCTTACTCTTATAGAGAACTGTATGCAGCACTATCCTAAAGCCAGATATTTTCCCCTGTTTTTACTGCTACTATTTTCCCCTTTTTTTGAGAAGTAGAGAAAGCTATTACAGTACTTACCACAGAGTGGTGCTAAATGACATGTGGATTATTTATTTAGCATAAGAAAAGCTATTTCATTTTTAATATATGTAAATAGTACAAGGGTAGTAATAATCAAGCTTATATTGGATCCTAGCATGAAAATAAATTACCAGCGAAAACAGATGATTTAAGCTGTGCACCATGTCCAGCTGTAGCTGTTTGTGCCCATCTAGTGTCCAAGAAGCAGCAAATGGCCTTTTGCCTCTGCCAATGCACTTTGCACGCTGTGAAGAAGAGTTTGGCTTGTGCAATGTTTTATCATCAAATGTATTTTCCACCAAAAGCAAACATAGTGTAGGAAGGCTTCATTGTTCTCAGTTTTGATATAGAAATGAATCCATGTGTTTTTGCAGAGCAACAGAACAAACAAACAAACAAAAAATGTAGTGACTGTAATAATTTTTTTCAGAAAGAATAAAAGCAAACTTTATAAATGGTTTTGAAATTGCTCAGCACTGTATTACTCCAGCACTTACAGCATCAAAATATGCTATGACACAGGAAAAAGTGCAAACCAGCTTTTAAAGCACATCACACTTTTCATTAATAACTTTGACTTTTTATTATTTATCTTTCATAATTGAAAGTGTTGTTCTTGTTTGTTTCCTGATTTGATTTAAAGAAGGACTTAAATGCATACCTAACTTAAATATTTGTATAACCCTACAAGGTTAAATCAGTGTTTTGAACACCATGCAAAATGAAATTGTTTCTGTGCAGGCAAATTAATTGTGCTGTTGCAGGCTTGTACAGTAGAGTTAGCATGCATTTTAACAAATGTCTAAAGAATTGTGAATGTCCAGCACTACTGAAAATCTGAAAACTGCAACCTGTGAAAACACATGTATATTATTACAAGCGTAGAGGCTGTGAAGAAACATTGAGTTATTATCTTTAAGATTCCACATTGGTCTTGTTTAACATGGGACCCAGCAAGGAAGTTAAGTGGATGGATTTTGGATGCTTCCAAAATGTCTTAAAACACTGAAATCATTTAAAGTTTAGTGAATGGGACCTTTTCACTGAGAAAATTTTGTGAAGGGAAATGTGTGGGGTCTGTATAAAGGCATTCTTTGCTGGAGGACCTGTGTGTTGGCTTTATCTCCTTTCCACACTCCTGTATAAAACAAAGCTGGAATTTCCTGACCTTCACAGCCTGTCATCATCCCCAGGCTCACTGTGATGAAGAAGATTAAGAAGGGATTAGGATTACATTTTTTTCCTCTCCTGTACAGTGACAGAGATCTATCGTTTAAATTAGGCAACATCAACCGATGTTGTGCAGTTGTAAAAGTGCCCTAAAATTTCATATATGCCGTATCTTGTTACTGAAAAGTCTAAATAAATGCAGCAAAATACAATGACCAGCTCTAAATTATCTGGGTATAGAACTAGTTGTGTCTTTTTTTTTTTTTTTTAATTAGTGGTTCAATTAGATATTATATAATTCCCCATATAGCAATCTCAAAAGTAGCAAGGCATTTTACTTGTGCTGGTCCTAAGATAACTGTATAAGGCAAATTCAGATGTGGATGCTCTTCACCAGTGACAAATATTATATGCATGCTGTTTGAATCTGCATTGCCAATTTGAATGTTTTCTCTATATAGTCTGACATATATATATATTTAACCATAAGTACAGAAAAATTCCATTGCCATGTATAAAAATTAGCAGTACATCTGAGGCTTAGCACTAATCCAGGGAGAACTGAATCTTATCAAAAACCTACTGTTGATGTTCAAACATTTGTTTTTCAATGGTTCCCACTCATTGCCATTTCTGACTGGCAATGCACACAGAAGGACATGCAACTGCTCAGCCTGGCACTTCCAGATGGAGCTATTTTTGAGTCATCTGCATAGAGGGGAAAAGGTGATCAGAACAATTTTTAAAAATGAGACAAAGTTTAGAAATTCACATAAGGAGGAAGCAGTACATTCAAACTTTTAGTCAAAAAAGAAGGGAGTGTGTGAAGAGTGCAAAGAGTTTGTGTCTCATTGACAAATTACTTCATGGAGGTATAGTAGCCTCTATTTTATGACACTAAAACTAGCAGAAATTTGATTTAACATCATCTGGTCCTTTAATGCACCCATGGATAATTTACTATTTCCCGGGTAAATAATTTACTGTTTCCTGGATCAAGAGGCTGAAGCCAGGAATTTCATTGTTAGAATGAGTATAAGGCAAATATAGAACCATGGTCAGGGAAGGGGGAAATTTAAGTATCTAAATTCTAAATTTTATTTGAACTAAAGTTTCTCTTTTCCTAAAGCTTGTCTTAATATACATGTTCAGAACTCTCTCCTTCCCAGACCCTTGTGAAGTGTTAAGCTCACAGATGTATTTATTTTACAAAAATTACATCTACAAGCAAGAACTATCTATAAACCATAACCTGGCCTTTCATAATGACTTGCTAGTTCAGCTCTTGTTCTGCTAAACAAGTTGATCATTGGTGTACATGTATATGCCTGGGCTCAGCAGACAACCATTAGTTAAAATGTGACTGTCCCTGTTTTGGATCTTTCCTACTGAGTACTTTAATCACTAAATTCCAAATAACACTCATCCTTTCCATCTTTAAAATTCCTAAATTCAGTAATCTTGAACTTATCCTAGTACGCTAAAGCAACATCAACAGCCGGGATGCAGTGAACTCCCTTGCATGACTATCTGACAACCAGCTTTTTGGGACACTATTAGGAGACTAGAAGTAGGACATGTTGATTTCAAACCATTTGGCAGCCCTCTACCCTACTTTGTTCATCGCAGTACTGTACAAACAGTTTCATTATTAAAATAACAAACATAAAATCAAAATTTTCAACATAAAATGCTTACAAGTGAGAACGAAATATATTATCTCAAACATAAAATATAGCTCTTTCATTCCATATTCTGAATTGGAACATTTTTCATACGATTTTAAGTCAAAAACTTCCCATAAAAGAGAAATTATACTTCCTGCACAAAGATGAGAATTACTTTTCTGCCATTAAGAAGTGATATTATTTGTGAAAAATCATACCTGATCATACATTAAATGAAACTTTTAAGCCTAAGATCACAACCACAGATGGTAATGAAGATTTAAACTGCTGTGTATTATGCATGAGGTATAATTGCACAACATTTAATTCTCTTACCTAGTTTCTCACTTAAGGTATAGGTGCATACACCCCATCAGTGCCACATACCTTTTTCAGTTTGATGACTCCTTCCTGGGTATTCTCATCTGTTGTGATGTCAAACAAGTTTCCTCCATCTCCTGGAACTATGTTGTACTCAATTTCTGCATTTTGCCCAAAATCTGGATCCACAGCTCTGATTCTTCCAATAGCAGAACCAACATGAGAGGACTCAGGTACTTTTAAATGGAAGATACCTGTGACAAAGACAGTCATTCTTGGGATTTCTTGATAATTAACATAGTAAGTTTGATTAAAACCTTGGAGCCTGTGCAAAGTAAACAGGCTTAAATCATCCAATTAAAATAATGAGATCAAAACAATGAAGGATTAGAAAAAAGATTCATGTTTTATTCGATGAACATGCTAATTTCCTCTGCTTTCTAGACTTGGTCCAGTGCAACTGTAAGGGCCTTAGCATCTTTATCTCTTGAGTTATCTATCTATATTTCTATCTTTAATTTTACCCATATGGTTGACTCTTGAATTAAACTCTACTTGTAGACAGTACACATTTATAAGAATTTTCCTCCTTCTATGCTTAACAGCTTTTAGTATCTGAATTTTATTTTTTTTGAGAAAATATATCTATGTATTTAACAGCAATTGAAAAGAAAAAATCAACAGGAAAAGGATTTCTGCCCATTTCTGTAATATTCAGTATTAGAATTACATGTACACTCCTTGTGGGGGAAGAAGATATCGTTTATACATTAGTCAGTAGATGGTGATCTTACTAAGATTTCAATGCTAAACAAATTTTTAGCTCTGCACACTTATTTTCAGTTCATTTACTATTAGTGTTAATAAAAGTAAAAAAAAAAAAAGAAAAATTACACATTTAAAATAAGCATTACTACTGATATATGAGGACAAAATGGTTTAATTCAGGGAAACAACCATTTTGAAAAAATGTTAGACATAATAGTTATTTTAATAGTTTAAAAAAAAAGGTCCAAAGTACTTTGAGTCAGCCTTGAATTTAACAACAATAGTAGCAGTAGGCCTTTGTTTTTAACACTTTTAGATTGGCTTACTCAGTCATAGAATCATAGAATCATAGAATAGTTTGGTTTGGAAGGGACCTTCAAAGGTCATCTAGTGCAACCCCCCTGCAATGAGCAGGAACATCTTCAACTAGATCAGGTTGCTCAGAGCCCTGTCCAGCCTGGCCTGGAATGTTTCTGGGGATGGGGCACCTACCACTTCTTTGGGCAACCTGGGCCAGTTTTTCACCACTCTCATGGTGTTATTACTGCACTGCTGAAGTGCCCGCCTTTCCTGTTCAGCTGCACCTCTCGTTGAAGTTGTTACTTTGCACAGCTGCCAGCGAACACCACCATGATGAGTATTTCCAGTGGGCAGGGAGTGCTTGCATTTCTTCAGGCAGCAGCCTTTGCTGTCAAAACTGCCATTTTAGCGGGCCCAGGATGTTTGATTTGCTTCATGTTGTCCTCCAACAAAGCTAGCATTTCCTTGCCCCACCATTCTGTTTTCCTGGGTCATCCTCCAACAGCTCTCAAAGCACAGACCATTTGAAGCAGGACAACATTGGCAATAGCCAGTGTTCTTCTCTGTTCCTTTACATGTGAACACGCAGGAGGAAATTTACACTTCGTTTTCAATACTATAGCAGGACAGGCATCTGTGACTAACAGGAAATCTATTACGGGGTTTTCTCAGAGATTTCCACCTGTCATGGTTCAGTCACACTTCACAAAATAAGGCTCTGAGAAGCTGAACATCTTATAACAGTGGGATACATGACTTTTGCATCCAGCCACTGAATTAAACAGCAGCTTTTTCAGTTTTACAATATTTACAGGTGAGGAAAAAAATGACATTAGCACTGCTGGATTAGGAGCAAACCTACGCTTTCATGAGTTTGGGCTATGGTACCTATATAACTGTCGGTTTGATTGCCTCTGAAAAAATGTGGTTTGTTGGCTTCCTACCTCTGTCCATTAGTATGCAAAGTATACCTGAATGCAAAACTTTCTTTGCTTGTTTGAGAAAATCCCTGTAAGTAAAGTCTGCTTGTGTCAGCATCCACATTTGGATGTTACTATATGTAGCTTTGTAGTACTCATTGACTGAGCTACTAATGGTTGTGCGGTTATCATTTCACTATTTTTTCCAAGGGAACATATTAAAAGAAACTTTATTTTTTTTTAACAGCTGGAAAGAAGTACCGTGACATAAAATATTATCAAGACAAGAGTAGCCTCAGCTTTTTCTTAGTCGTACTTCAATTACTCAGAGTAAAGAATAATATTGTAACATGGTATGCAGCAGACATTAACAAATCCTCCTATTATCTAAAGCCATTTACAAATATGTATATTACTGGGCCAATGCTATGAAAGTTATTCAGAAGAAGTGGAAGAAAACGGATCCAAAAAGGCTTTGCCTGCTCTTGAATCTTATATTACGTTTCCACAACATGTTTCTAGCCCTGATGCTCAGGTCTTTTACAGACACTTACACCGGATGACAGAAATGATAGCTAGTGTTTGCTCTTTACAGCCACAATTTTTGTGAACATAAAACATAAGAGCATATGAAAATGGACTTTTCCTTCTTTGCCTAGTTGATTTATTTTTAGTGAATTGAAGAGCACTTAGATTCATTAAAACAAACATTGCTCTGTAAAATATTGTACCTGGTTGTAAAGTGTGTAGAACTTACATGAAGTCAAAGAAACACTGCATTACTCATTGCAGATTGTTTAGGCTTTTATCAGTTATTTTCAATGACTTGGCATTTCATCACTTCCAGAAATTCAACAGCAATAAAGACGGGGTCATTCAGATTAATTTGAAACTCTGAAGTAATCTTCAACTCTGCCAGAGTCAGATCTCTGAAGATGTAGTATGTAATTACACTGCCATCATCCTCCTGTAATAGCATCTTCACAGCATATGGAAGCTGTTAATAGTGCTACTGTGACAACATACTTTCAGAATAAAATAGATGAAACCAAATAATGTATATTGTT
The DNA here is from genome assembly GCF_036013445.1 of Caloenas nicobarica. NCBI lineage: Eukaryota > Metazoa > Chordata > Aves > Columbiformes > Columbidae > Caloenas > Caloenas nicobarica. The sequence goes on along the minus strand of NC_088246.1, from coordinate 83,795,269 downwards.
TCCAGACCAGGGAAAAAACTTCAAGAGAGTATAATGTATAGCATGAAAACCTTCTTCTTTTTTCCCCCAGAAAATAGTCTTTGTACAGAGGACATTCAAAATGATCAATACATGCTGCACATGAAATATAACAAAAAGACAGTTTTGTAGATTTTTATTTTTCTATTTCTACAAGACATGACTTCTTGCTGTGGACTTGCTGTGACAGTTTAGCATTATTCAGTTTTTATTGTCTATTTTGCCTGTATACACTACCACCTCTATTTGCTGTAGAGGTGTATTGAGATAGCTTGAGTAATAGCCTTTTACTCTCAAAGGTCCTGAAAGCCTTGTTCTCTGCAGCTTCTAGGAATGATGGAACAAGCAGCTCAGACAAACTTATGCAGCAGATGGTTACACTGCTCAAACAGTTCTGTCAAATTTTGCAGATTGTCTCACGTGACTTCTCTGCCTACGAAAATCTTTTCTTCTACTCACATAAATCTCTTTTAAATGTGTTTTCTAAGTTTGCTGCTGGCTTTTGTAAAGGATGAATGATATGGGATGTAACCAAGGGACCAAGCCTTACTTCCCTCAGACTGCACTATGAATCTGGACTATGCAACTAAGTACCCTTTTGCTGATTTCAGTAATGCATATGATAGGCAAGTTGGAATATTTTCACATAGAGGAAAGCTAGTAGCAATGTATGTTGCCTGGTCCAGATTTTTTTGCTCTGTTGTAAATAGAATTTTAAGTAAAAATTTAAATGCTATTTTTAAGACCAAAAGTCATGTACCAGTTGACATGCTTAACTTATGCAACACTTCGCATTTGAATTACACTTAAAATTTAACTCAGAATACAAAACCAGAGAAAGCCCAGTGATTACATAGCTTAGCATAGGCATTCAGGCATTTCCGTATAAAGTCTGTGGAGTTGTTATGTGACCCAAAGTGTGAAATCTCCTTGGAGTTTCATGTTGAGCAGCATCAATGAGGATGATAAAAATAAATGACTGATGATGCTGTTGAAGCTTTTAGGCTGAAATGACTGATAGGAGTTATTACTCATCCCCAAAAGCATTCAGGAAACCAAGGTAGAGGTGAGCTAACAACACATACACTCTGCCTCTGATTTTCTAAAACAAAGATGGTTCCAAAGAGCATAGCAGGAAGAAATTGAAGCTGAGTAAGTGAAAGGTAATCAGTCATATTGACTGAAATTCAGCACACATTTACAGTTCTTTTGACATGATTAGATTAGTTTTCATTTTTAAGGCTTAAAAGCTGTTCTGACATTCAATTTTTACTTACAAAGGTTTTTTTTCTGTGTTTTGTTTCTCCACACCTGCAGTTTATGGGTACACCACCATTTACCAAAAAGGTTTTCAATACTGATGAGAATAAGAAACTAACCCATCATTACATCTCGTCAGCAAAACAACCATTAAGAAATAACTCAGGTTACCATCAAAGGACTTAAGCTAAATGCATAATGGCCTTCAACTAAACAGCTGTAAATGGTATTTGAGCATCTTTCTAATCTCTGACCATACATGTACTGTGTGTACGCAAGATTATCCTGTCCTGTTTTTTCTTTGTCTATAATTTTTTTTCAGTTCTCTTTGTCAGCTGCCAAAGTGTTGCATTGCAGTTAATCATGATAGCATGAATCTTATGGGCACCAACACTGAAATAGAACAACATTTCTTTGTCTTTAATCTTGATCGTCAATGTTTTCTTAGGAAACAAAAAAGATCAGATTATGTATTTATAATATTCTTGTTTGTTTAAATTATAGTACCAAGACATTTCAGCTTTTATCCTGGCTGGGTTATAAGGGCACTGATTTCTATCTGTTTAGGAAGAATCCAAAGACAACAGTTCATATTTACTTGCTGGTGTTTTAAGAGTAGTTCAATAGGGAAAAGAAAGGATACTATAATTAGAAGCAGATACCCAGTATATCAAACCTATTACATCAGCTACAGCTAATTAGCCTAATAATTAGTGGCATCTGATGTACATACTCCTAAAACTAGGAAGATGTGATTCAGCAGCACAGCAGTGAGATGTATTTGTGCCTCTCCTACCTGTGGCTCTGTTCCCTGCATGGGTCTGGGACCTTGCATAGGGAAGAGAAAGGCCGGGCTTTCTCACCATGTACTCAGTTATGGCTTCTTCCATCCTCTAATCTACTGCTCTGAGTCAAGGTTTATGACCTCATTAGATATAGCATCACCATTCTTAAAAACTCCTGGTTCTCACCGGTGGATCCCAAAATCCACACCTAGCAAGAGCTACACCTCCCCAGACTGCAATCATCTTGGATGTCCAAGAGTCCACAGTACTTAAAGAAAAATTAGCAAAACCAAAGCTTGTTTTGAGTTTGATCTTGCCCAACTTTAGGGCTTCCCCAGAGCTGGCAGCTGCTAAGGCAGGACACTGTCAGCCTCGCAGGTGAGCTAGCAGATTGAGTTTTTGAGGCTGTCCTCTGTCTTACTTCCCTAAAGGGAAAAAAAAAACCCCTGTTCATTATATCTGGTGTCATTTTTGTATCTTGAAAAATTTCAGTTTAATCATTTTCTGTTTCTTTCCTCTGACTAGTTTTTGTCAGAAAGCTTTCTAAAAATAATCCCCCCATTGCATGTCAGAGACTAATTCCACAGGGCATAATATCCCCCTTGTTGGAGCAAGTGTTCAGGAAATGGGAAATGCCAATTCATTTTCTCAGCTGACGATATTCAGACCCACAGCTTCTGTCTCCAAAGAGTGCTGAGTGTAGCAAAGGCAAGAGAGAATATTCTGTTTAACAGCATAATGTAGAAATGATTCTAGAAGCAGTTGTTTGGAGCCACAGATACTCACATGTGTGTTTCCTATTACCCAGGCAAGACTTATACTCAATCTTCTTTGAAGAATCTTAAATTTTCTTTTGTATGTTGGTGCAGTTGGCACTAGCAGGAGAATAAAATGCTCATTTCTAGAACTTCTTCAAGTTTACAATTAAGGGTTTCTCCTAGATTATATGAATTCTAACAAGCTGAGAAGACAAAATAAATTTCCTGAGTAACTGCTTTAATCATGCTGTTTTTACTCTATAGGAAAGATTTCACCATTATCACTTCCCCTTTAACTGGTCTTGCTAAATGGAAGAGTGGTGGCTAAATGGTCATGTGTGCAAAGTCTGACTTTGCAAATATGTACATGCGTTAGACAACATTTTTCCTGGATCTCTGAGAGCTTATGTGGAAAACTTCATTATGTATCATGACCAATAAAGAATTCTTCTGCTAATATCCAATATATTAATCAAGAAATTATTATCAAACAAAAAATGTCAGTAAGAAAAAAATTCAAAATACAATGAGAAAAATATTTGGGAGGGGGCATATAGTTGAAAAGCTTGAATCAAATAATTTTATATAAGTTATATAGTAGTTATAAAGAATTATCAAGGTGTTGCATGCCTTGCAGATAGAAAAAGGATAGTTTTCAGGAGAAAATATCTTTCCTTTTTCAGAATCTCAGGCAGCATGTAATTGGCATTTATCAGGTAAGTCTATTGGTAATATTCTGGTGATCACACTGTCACCATGAAATAAATCAATACACTTATTCCCTCTATAAAATTTAAACTGCATGATATATGTGAAATGTTAACATGATAAAAAGTATATTGCCGA